>NC_067199.1:2598333-3302500 GCF_000699445.3 Schistosoma haematobium | reverse complement strand
GGGTCCAGGGTTTCCTGTTGACTACCTCCAACCACCATCTAACTTCATTTAGTATAGAGGTGAATTGAGAAGTTCTAAACAAACTTGTATGGAAACTTCCAATAGTTACTATGATCATATAACTTGGAGTATTTTATAATCAGTGATTTATACTTATCATTGTCATTACTTTGTTAGAATAACTTGACTTCTTTCACATTAAATAGATCCATGTTTCAAAAATACTTGATAAGCATCTATTTGAGAGATCGATAAAACCTTGTAGATTATTGAACTACTAATGATGAATTATACAGTCTTTTCTCTTACTCAATTCTATGTTGTTCCTTTGTACTATTTAAACCTGGATTAATTTTGATTTGGTTATTTGTTTATTCTTTGAAGAAGTGACTTACACTGAGTCACAAAACATCAGAAAATTTAATTTTTCGACTCATTTAGATATTACAAATATTATATATATATAGGTCGTGGGTTCGAATCTCGCGAGGTGGGGTCATGGATGCGCACTACTGAAGAGTCTCACAATAGGACAAAATGGCCCTCCGTTGCTTCTAGTTTTCTAACGATGCTCTAGCTTCAACTGACTCATGATCTCAACTATTGAAATTATCAAGTCAGACTTTGCTAATGATACTTATTGTTCAGTACCGTTATAATTTTCCAATGAAAGGTAAGATTGTACAGATATATGAGTATTGTTCAACGGTTTCTTTTTAAAAGTATGAGTGATTGATAATTCAATATAAATAAAAACTGGAATATTCAATTTCAACAAACCAATATCTAAATGATAGATGGCTTAATGAAATCTTATAGGAAGATAGGTTTATATTAAATATATATAGAGAGAGATAAGTCAGCTGGAGTAAATATGCACATGTGATGAATAAAAACTCAGGAAGAGAAGCAGACATTCACAAGAATATCAGTTATTGTATCATTCACTGAGAAATCATGACCAGTGCAATTCAACCGTCTCTGTTGTGAGATGCCAATGGTGGACAATGGTGCGATTTCGTGAATTGGTTGAAGTTAGGCATTAACACCATTGGATGCCGTCTCACTGGTCTAGAAGTTAAGGAATAGCGCTCAAGACTGGTAGGTCCTAGGTTCAAATCTCACTAGTCAGGGTGGTAGATTCTCAACGCTAATGAATCCCGTACTACGACGAGTTGGCCATCCAGTGCTTCTAGGTTTTCCATGGTTATCTAACTGACTCATGAATTCAACTAATATGATATTTAAAATGAAATAATACAATAAACTTACAGTTTGAGTTGGACAATAATCTTTAAATGGATCATCACCTCCAAAGTATTTAGCTGCATATAGAGTTTCAAATGGATGAGTTTTAAAAAAACGATCTTCAGGGGGAATTTCATGATTATATTTAATAATACGGCATATTCCATATGAATATAAATCCCGACATGTTACTAAATTAACTTTATCACAGAAGGGATGAATTGTTTTGTTCCTTGAAAAATAAGTTTTATTTTTAAATCATTTATAACTAATTTACAATGAAACATAAGTTTTAGTAAGTATGTAAATGTACAATGGAATTCATCTAACTCTTTTGTGTACAAACAGTCTAGCAATGTGGTATAAGATCATAAACGTACTGTAGTGCGTGCTACTTACATTGATATAAGTAGTATATGACTCGAGTCAAGAATGTAATGTCTAGCAGTAGAAGATGGGAGAAGATCAAGAAAGCAAGAGTGGGAATAGAATGCAATCTGTATAAAAATGCAAGGACAATGAAGTCTGAGGCATTTTGAGACAAATATTTTATTGAGATACCCTGTAATTTTGTGTTAAATACATTCAGTTGTCCTTACCCGTGTTCTGTTCACTACACTGCTACATTATTATAAGTATATGAAATTTCTCTTAAATATCTATCCTATTATGGAGTAAGAAAGCAGTTTGTTCTACTATACGTCCTTTTATTCATATTGTGGTAATGGTAAACTATACTGAATCATTGATATTTATGATCAGAATGAGGTTTTTGTGGAGATTGTAGTAATTTTAATAGTTGAATTTATGAGTGACTGACTTCAAGATGATTTCATGGAATTCTAATGAGAAGCTATGACTAGAGGAGTCTAAACTGTGTCAAGTGGACACAAGTATCTACCTCACATAATAGATGAATGGTTGCGTAGTCATTCATGGATCGATGGAAGTTGGACATTAACACCGTTGGAAGTAGACTTTTCGCGCGCAAGACTGGAGCTCCTGGGTTCGAATCCGCGTGTGCAAGATTCTGTGCTCACGCTACTGAGAAGTCCCATTCTAGGATGGAATGGCCAGCTTTTCAGTTTAAAAAAATGGTTTTGATGGAATAACATCACTTTGATATTTGATTATTTTTCGAGATATGAACTTAATAGTATGATAAATATATTGATACATCTGTTTCCCGAGTATACATTTTGCTTTCTGAAACATTAAATAATGATGATGTAATTGCTGAGGAGTCGCATACCTAGTGCTTTTAGGTTTTTAATATTAGTCTAGCTTAGATCGAATCATTCATTCAACTATTAAAACTTACCTGCGTCTTTTAATTTCAGCAAATGCGTAACAACTTTTTTCAGCAAAGTCACATCCTAATCTTTTACCATATTCCCAAATCATAGCTTTTCCATGATTAACGATGTACCATCTAATAAATTAAACAAAAACAACTTCATATAATTTAAGCATAATTGATACATATTTATAATAACCCTATAATTGTTATAATTAGTATGTTTTATTCTGGTTGGCGTATTTTTTTAGCGAGTTAGTTTTCTACGAGATGGAGTCGCTAACTCCCATGCCCAACCCTCCTCCTTTATACGGGCTTGAGACCGGCAGTAGCCCACGGAGGGAATCCAGGCGGAGTTTTATTCACAACTATGAATATTTACATTAGATTAGTTTTTCCAGCATATTTTGTTGATTATGTAATATAGGCATTGATTTGTTGTCTAAATTTATTGAGAATGAAAAAGGCATAATTATCATAGATACTAAAAAATCTTGTTAATTTGAACGCTTTATTCAGTTCCTAAGCTATTCTGGTAACATGGAAGCTAGAACTACGCAACGACCTGAACTCCAGAGAAAAGGCGCAAAATAAGCCGAAAACACTACTCCAAAGGTTCATTTTTGTACAGAAAAATAGGGGTATTTATAGATGTTAACATTTGTTAAATCAACTTTATATTTTGGTCAATCCGCTAAAAGACATATTATGCTACTGACCAGTAGTAGTACGCCACGTTCATATTCTAGAAAGCTCCATCATGCTCTGATTGCCTAGGACTCTTCGGCTCCTTTAGGGCCTCTGGAGGCTCCGGTGCAGTTCTCGAAAATCCGACTCAACAGATACTTTATCGATATATACAAAGGATAAAGTCATTGAAATATTCCGGTGTTAAATAAATGAATTATTTTGAATTATATTAAAGTATATTAACTTAAAGCTATATCAGATGGGTTTTGTGGATATTATAGTAATTTCAATGGTTAAGATTATGAGTCAGTTGAAGCTAAACCAACATGGAAAACCTGGAACCACTAAACAGCCGTTTCGTCTCATTTTGGGACTCCTCAGCAGTGCGTACCCACAATCCCGCCGCCTGCGATATTCGAACCTAGGACCTACTGTTTCGCGCGCGAGCACTTAACCACTAGATCACTGAACCAGCAGGCATCCAACTGACTCATCATCTGAACCACTGAAATTCAAACTATGTCTGCTTGTATTGATATTGTTGAGAATGTTATATTATTATAAATGAATATTTGTTCATTACTAGACAATTAAATAAAGATTATCAGATGAATATGTTGTGAAGAAGAAACATTTCTATGACCCAAGTAGCTGAGAAAATCATCTGTATGAATTGAGATGTTTATTATGGATACTGATTATATTTATGATCGCTTGAAGCATTCGCTTGCTTAAATGACGATATTTTTAGCAAACTGATTGTAACCCAATCTACATTTACTGGAAACATAAACGAGTTTAGGATTCTGATCAGTGGCGAATGTCACATTTAAATGATACAATCCTTACCTTAGAATCAGATAAATTTCCTAACAAACAACCAACTACTAAATCATTTATGGTAAAGAAATAACATACAATATGTATGTTTGTAAAGTTGTAATTCTCTCGAAGCATATAATGAATCAGTCAGAAATGTACTGTAACCTATTTATATGGTTTATACTTTAGACTAAGTTGATACAATAAATCAATTGTGTTTCAATAACTTTTTTAAATAGAGGATCTATGATATTACAAACAAGTACACTAAGGTTATTGAGATAATTCATACAATAGATTATATTACTAGGGTTGATAAAGATAATCTTACCCTGAATCTTCAAAGAAACCTAAAGTCATATTAGATACAGCATAGTCTACTTCTATTCTTCCAGTCATTAATTCATTCTAAAATGTATTTGAAGAAATGAAATGAATAAACATTAATAGAATAAAATGAATACACTTAGTTTCATGGGATAAAGTTCATCTCCTAAGTACTATAATCAGTCAGTCAATCAGTCAGTCAGTCAGTCAGCAACAACATGTAACTTCGTATGTACGTACGGACGTACATCAGTTCAAGTTACCATACCACATTACCACACAGATACAATTGTCGTTTCAAATCCCATAGTGATAAACGTAGTAATAATATAAGCAGTAATAGGGAAGATTAGCATTCAAAGATGTTATTCAAGGAGTATAATTCAGTAAAGTAAGTTTGAAAAAAGAAAAAAAGAAACATGACGTATTCAGAATATTAGAATTTAGGAGAACACAAAGAAAGGATGCACGTGCACCGTTACAAACGATTTTGAGCCAAGCACTATAATATATCATTCCAAATAAAATTCCATTCACGACGTACAGGAATAACATGATCATCTTGTAAATTTTGTTTAGATGTTATTTTCTTGACTTACTTACGCCTGTTACTACTAATGGAGCATACGCCGTCGACCAGAACTCTCCAACACACTCTGGCCTAGGCACTCTTTTCTAATTCCATCCAATTCTTGTTCATTTTTCTCATGTCTATCTCCATTTCCCGACTTAATATGTTCTTTGGTTTTTCTCTTCTCCTTTGACCTTGAGGATTCCAAGTGAGGGTTTCTCTTGTGGCGTAGTTGGGTGCTTTCCTCAATGTGTGTCCTAATCACTTCCAACGCCTCTTTCTGATATCTTCCTCCACTGGAATGTGGTTTGTTCTCTCCCACAGTTGGTTGTTGCTAATAGTGTCAGGTCAACGAATTGGAAGTGTTTTGCGTAGACATTTGTTATTAAACCCTTGTATATTCTGGATGATTGGTTTCGTAATTCTCCAAGTTTCCACCCTATACATTAAAACTGTGTTGACATTCGTATTGAGAATTCTGACTTTGGTGTTTGTTAACAGTTGTTCTGAATTACAGATGTTCTCCAATTGTAGATATACTGCTCTTGCTTTGCCGATCCGCGCTTTCACATCTGCATCAGATCCACTATGTTCATCAATGATGCTGCCCAAATATGTAAAGGTGTTTACATCTTCCAAATCTTCTCCGTCAATTGTGACTGGATTGGTGCATTCTGTGTTGTATCGGTGAATCCTGCTTTTCCCTTTGTGTATGTTGAAACCTACTCCTGCTACACTGATCGTCTTCTCTTGCATTTGTCGTTGCGTTTGCGATAGGAGGGCCAGATCATCTGCAAAGTCTAGATCGTCCGACTGCATCCTAGATGTCCTCTGTATCCCGTGTTTCCCTTCAGATGTTGACGTCTTCATGATCCAGTCGATCACCAGGAGAGAAAGAAAGGGTGAGAGTAAGTAACCTTGCCTGACACCGGTCTTGTAAACTTTGTTTAGATGTTAATTTCTTGACTAAATAGTGTTAAATACTGCTCTTGCAAAAAATCAATATCAATAAGGAATAAAAATAAAATCAGAAGGGATTTTTTGTAGATATTATAGTAATTTCAATAGTTAAGATCATGAGTCAACTTAATCTAGATAACTATGGAAAACCTGGAAGCAATAGACAGCCTTTTCGAACTATTGTGAGACTCCTCAACAGTGCGCATCCACAATCTCGACTCGTGAGGTTTGAACCCAGGACCTATCAGTCTTGTGCGCTAACACATAACCACTAGACCACTGAACCAGCATCCAACAGTGTAAATGTCTAACTTCAACTAATCCACAAAATTGAGCGACACATCCACCATTGTCATCAGTGAGTTACTATCTCACAACAGACCCGGTTGAACTCCACTGGTCACTGCTTCTCAGTATGGCTTTTGAAGCCAGTCATTAGTGAGCATATGTAAAAAAAAATAAAAGAATTTAGAAGTAGATTTTCATCTGTTGTGTCTTCCGTTTTTATTTAAATCTAGCTTTGTCGATTTTCTTGTACAATCATAAAGATTAAATTGACTTGATATTCATTGCTTGTATCCTTTCATTGTTGTTTAAGATTTATATTGATCAGTCTCTTGTTGACATATGTGCATCCTGTGCGGATTGCCTTGATATAAACGTAAGTTACCAGTTTTATAAGTTCCGAAGTGAAAATCAATTCTAGGATGCAGGTGCATTCAGCTGACGAGTGCCAAATAAGATGAAACGTTCATCCTGGATTACACTGCTAATCAACATTCATCTTAGCTAATAAAATCATGAAAATTATTTAAACAAGTGATATACACTGAAACATGAATCGTCAAGAGACCAATGTTTATAATCCTGTTTATTTTGTAATATTTCTATTATAAATACCAGGTAGTTATAAAAACTAAATACCAGTTGAAATACCATTATAGAAAAACATTAAAAAATATCTGATAAAATATACGTTTTTGATTGAGATCATGAACCGATTGATGTTAGATCGCCCTTGAAAACCTGAAAGCACTGGACAGCCATTTCGTTCTATTGTACGACTCAGCAGCGTACATCTACGATCGCTGGATCCAGCCATTGACGTGCAAGACCAAAGGTCCTCTATTCTAATCCATAAACCTTATTTTGTAATAAATAATTTTTACTACAGTTTTCTATAGTATTCTATCATAAATTATGATTTAACTTACTCCGTATGTTTTCCCTTCCCAATGAGAACCAATCGGTCCACGATGTTTTTGATTTTCTAAATCAACTCCATTTAAACGTGCACATTTCATATGCTTTTTTGCAGCTCCCTAAATAGTATGTATATAAGATTTCATATCGTTTAGTAACATTAAAATAACTTTAAATGTGTTCTATATTATTTTTAAATAACTCATTGTGATATCCGTAGTAGAAGCTGTTATTGACGTTCCAGACTCAAGTGGAAAGGTTAGGCCGACAAAGGATGAATAAAAACACTAGACTATTCATACCGGTCGAACGTCATTGGTATGGTAGAGTACTAAGATTGAATGGCGAATCATCCACATGATAGTTAGTCAGGCTCAAAGTCACAACAAAATGCAACAACATATAATCGAATATTAGAATATAACTCAAGGTCAATTATTATTTCAATAAATTATATAATTAAAATAATCCATTATGTCATTGAATAAAAAATAAAGAGAATCCAGCATTACACTCTTCTCTTCTCCCTTAATTATTATGTAACCTCATCTTACTTATTACTTACTTACGCCTGTTACTCTTCGTGAAGGAGCATAGGTCGCTCACCAGCACACTCCATCCAACCCCGTCCTGGGCAATCCTTTCTAGCTCTTTCTAGTTGTAATTCATCGCTTTCATATCTGCTTCTATTATCCGACGCAATGTGTTTCTTGGCCTTCCTCTTTTTCGTTTCCCTTCAGGATTCCAATTTAGGGCTTGCCTCGTGATGCAGTTTGACGATTTGCGTAATGTATGTCCTATCCATTTCCATCGTCTTTTCCTAATTTCTTCTTCAGTTGGAAGTTGGTTTGTTCTCTCCCACAGAAGGCTATTGCTGATGGTATCCGGCCAATGGATGTTGAGTATCTTAGGTAGACAGATATTTACAAATACTTGTACCTTCTTGATGGTGGTTGTTGTATTTCTACAAGTTTCAGCTCCATACAGTAGAACTGCCTTGACGTTCGTATTGAAGATTCTCACTTTGATATTGGTTGACAGATAGTTGTTTTGAGTTGCATATGTTCTTCAGTTGTAAGAATGAGGCCATTGCTTTGCCAATCCTCGCCTTTACGTCTGCATCTGAACCTCCTTGTTCGTCGATGATGCTTCCCAGGTGTGTGAAGGATTCTACATCTTCCAGAGTTTCGCCATCAAGAGTGGTTAGATTGCTGTACTTCGTTATGAATTTGAGGACCTTGGTTTTCCCTTTATGTATGCTGAGGCCTACTGATGCAGAGACCGCTGCTACACTGGCTGTCTTTATCTGCATTTGTTCATGTGTGTGCGGCAGGAGAGCTAGGTCATCTGCGAAGCTCAAATCGTCTAATTGATTCTGAGTTGTTCATTGTATTCCGTGTTCTCTCTCAGATGTCGAGGTCTTCATAATCCAGTCGACCACCAGAAGAAAGAATCTTGAATCAGTTTATGATGTAATCATTTCTATCCTTCTATAAACTCATATATTTTCCACAATAACTATAAATACGAATGTACAGCTTAAGTAAATGATTTCTTTGGAAAGAAATTTCTCTTCGCTGAATTCTCATTATTTTTAAATTATATAACTTTGAATCACTTATTTACGTGACACACTACTGTAGAACGACAGCGGCTTAAAATACTTACATTAAACATTATTATTGTGTTAAACAGTGCAGTAAATTGACATTCAGAGGTACAAATGAGCAATCTTTGTCGAGAATGAGTGTATTCATAAAAGTAATAAGAACATGACATATCTATCGAAAAACTATGTATATGTCACAAACAAGTAGACTAATGATGTAAGTACGTCCAGCCTATGTATCTCAAAATAGACATTATGTTATTCCTGAATTTCATTGTTACACATTACTCATTAAACTAATTTTATTATCAGAAAGCTTTAGTTGTGTGGTGTGAGCTACTTATATTGACATAAGTAGTATATAACTCTAGTTAGAAATATAATGCATTTCAGTAGAATATCGAGAAAAGCGGGAACGGAAAACAAGTGATATGAAAATGTAGAAACAGCGGAGTTTGAGACGACTGACTGATATTTGAAGAGAGAGCAGTCAAGTTTGAGACCATTGATTGACATTTTGCAAATGATGTATTTACTGTATGTATCTGAGATTTTACTATAATGTTCTGTAATTTCTTTTTGAAATACATTCGATTGTCTCCATTTGTGTTCTCGTTCACTGCAGTTGTTTATGAGCTGTTTTTTCAATCTCTTTAGATTCTCTGAAATTGTACATGTACGTTATAGGATTTTACTACCATGAAATTGTAACTTCATCATCAAGTATGGATTTCTGTACTCTGATTTCAGCCACACGTTATTCATCCTACCCTAGAACTGAAGTAAATGAAGTGAGTTTCCAAAATCTTGTCTGTAGGTAAACACTGAATGATGAAATCAACAGATTACCTGTCAAAGTTAACCAATATTATACAAATAAAATAGATAACATGCGGCAATCTGTTCATTTACTGCGGGAGAGAACAAACCCCATTCCAGTGACGGAAGAAACTCTGGAAGTGGATAGAACACACATTGAGGAAAGCAACCAAATGCGTCACAAGACAAGCCCTCAGTTGGAATACTCAAGGCTAAAAGAGGCTGAAGAGACCAAAAAACACATTACACCGATAAATGAAGACAGATGTGAAAAGAATGAACAAGAATCGGATAGAAGTAGAAAGAAAAGTCGAGGACAGAGTGTGTTGCAAAATGCTGGTCGGCTGCCTATACTCCATTGGGAGTGACAACCGTAAGTAAGTTAGTCAGTTAGTTAGTCATCTATTTGTCGTTCCAATATCTAATATATCCATAGACTGTATTGACAAATGGATATATATTTATGTATCTTTGAAACTATTTCTTGTTGTTAAGTGAAATATAGAAAAAAAGTGTAAAACATATATATTGACTTACCAAGATGGCTGGTGTAACGAAAGAGTAAAAATCCTTTCTAAACATTCCTTCTGCACTTTCCCATTCCCTTGTAATTTTGATCATTGTATTGTCGCTATGGAAAAAATATATTTGATTCGTTTGAATAAACTAAAAATAACCATTAAGTAAGCAAGTATATATATATATATATATACGTAGGTATGTATGTGTGTGTATGTAAGCATGTATGTATGTAAGTAAGCTTGTCATTCAAAACCATTTAAAATGCAATACAAAGCAATCTCATGGTCATAGTTATTTGCAAATTAAAACTAGTGGAGTTGTGAATATTACCATTCCTTTACTTACTAACTAACTTACTTACTTACTTACTTACTTACTTACTTGCTTGCTTACTTACTTACTTACTTACTTACTCACTTACTTACTTACTTGCTTCTTACTCACTTACTCACTCACTCACTCACTTACTCACTCACTCACTCACTTCACTCACTCACTTCACTCACTCACTCACTCACTCACTCACTCACTCACTCACTCACTCACTCACTACTCACCTCACTCACTCACCTGCCTGCCTCACTCACTCACTCACTCACCTCACTCACCTACTCACTCACTCACCTCACTCACTCACCACTCTCACTCACTCACTCACTCACTCACTCACTCACTCACTCACTTCACTCACTCACTCACTCACTCACTACTCACTTACTTACTTACTTACTTACTTACTTACTTACTTACTTACTTACTTACTTACTTACTTACTTACTTACTTACTTACTTACCTACTTACTTTATTGCTGTTATATATTTGCTTATAAAACTACATTAGGTAATTCGTTAAACCAACCTTTCCCATCGTTTGCTAATTTGTAGCTTGATTTGAACTCTGCCCAATATAAATTACTGGATAGAACTAGAAAGGAAGACCGAAGACAGAGAATGCTGGTCGGCGTCGTAAGCAAGTAATCAAGTTAGTAAGTAATATAAACCCATTGTTTCAACATTATTTCACTTTTCAGAAATTGTAAAATATTAGAAGTTTCAATGAAAGTGATCATCAAATCAAATAACATAATAAGTTAAGATATAATCTTACAAGTATACTGTAACAAACTCAACAAAGTAAACTTTCATTTCCATGACATCATTTACTTAAGATGTACATTTGTATTTATTGTTGTCTGGTCAAATAAATGTTCATAAAAGATAACATCATAAAGTGAATCGAGACTATAGATATCAAATGAGGTTGCGTAATAGTCACAAAGTGGGAGGCGGTAGGGAAGAATACATGAATGAAAATAATTTACGGGTTAGAATTGTTCACGTGACAGATTTGAAGGAGAAAAACGAATAAAATGATGGTTATGTTAATAACTGAACTGTAGTCTCAACTCATTTTATGATGTCATCTTCTCTATCCTTCTATAGACTCATATATTTACCTTTCAAGTATAAATATGAATGTTAAACTAAAGTAAATGATTTTGCCAAATAGAAATTTTTCTTCGTTGAATTCTTTATATTTTTATCAGAATGGGTTTTGTGGAAGTTTTAAAAATTTCACTGGTTGAAATCATGAGTCAATTGAAGCTAGACCGCGACAGAAAACCTGGAAGCACTGAACAGCCGTTTTGTCCTAGTGTGCGACCCCTCAGCAGTGCGCATCCACAATCACGCACCCCGCGAGACTCGAACTCAGGACCTATCAGCATCGCGCCAGGCGCTCAACCAACTAGACCACTGAGCCGGCATCCAACGGTGTTAGTGTCTAATTTCAACCAATCCACGAAGTAGCGCCACCGTACACCGTACACTGTACTTCTCACTAAAACTCCAGGAGTTTCTCTTGAAGTCACTCAATAGATTTGCCTTTAATCATAATTACCTGATACATATTTATTAGAAATAATTACCTTGGTATATAATAACCTTGTTTATCCCTGTGAATCGGTTTGTGCCAATGATCTCTGAGAGTTCGTTCAGTTCCATTAGGAAAGCGCATAAATGCAAAACTAGATGATGAGAATCCCTAAAAAACAAAAGAGGATATTGTTTGTTTGTTTGTTTTTATGGCGAATACACAATCTCAAATGTGAGCAACGTATATCATTGATGTCAAAATATAGATCTAATAGTGAATGAATAAGTGAATTGATCAATGGTAGTTAATTCTCAACTGAATCAAATCTTTGTAACTACCCATTTACCTTAAATTTATTCAATCTTTATGTCTGAAAAGTAGATTATTTTAGGATAACTATCGACTCTTCACATGATTTATCATTATATTAAACGTCTGAATATCAGATTCTATAAAGCTGGAATTATTTCAGTTTATGAAGCAAACTAATTTAATAGTTGAATCCATGAGTTAATTAAAGCTGAACAACCATGGAAAATCTGAATGAACTGAATGGCCGTTTCATTCCATTGTAGGACTCCTCAACAGTGCGCATCCATAATCCCGCCTTATGAGATTCGAACGCAGGACCTGCCAGTTACGCGCGCAAACGCCTAACCTCTAAACCACTGATCCACAAAGTCGCACCACCGTCCACCATTGTCATCAGTGACTTACTATCTCACAACAGACGTGATTAAACTCCGCTGGTCAGTGGATTGGTTGAAGTTAGACATTAACACTGTTGGATGTCAACCCAGTGGTCTAGAGGTTGGACGTTCGCGCACGAGACCTACATGTCTTGGGTTCGTATCTCACGAGGTGAGATCGTGGATGAGCACTGCTGAGGAGTTTCACAATAGAACGAAACAGTAGTTCAGTGCTTCCAGATTTTCCATGTTGGTCTAACTTCAATCGAATCATAAATTCAACTTTTAAATTACTATAATTACCACAAAACCACTCTTTAATTATAATATTAAGTAAACGCATGTTCAGAATACATAAAGTTCGTAAACGAACTTCAACCAAGATGATGTAATATATTGATAGTGTTCATTTCAAATAAATGTTACTAAGAGAATAGATAAACTTACAAGTGCATGAGCAATTTCATGAGTGAAAATTCCAAGTGAATATCTATTCTCAGGATATTCAATTTTTAGTTTACCTGGACATATATTAACATATCCAAGAATTGGTC
Organism: Schistosoma haematobium; assembly: GCF_000699445.3. Lineage (NCBI taxonomy): Eukaryota > Metazoa > Platyhelminthes > Trematoda > Strigeidida > Schistosomatidae > Schistosoma > Schistosoma haematobium. The sequence continues at coordinate 3,289,313 of NC_067199.1, read as the reverse complement.
TACAATATAAACAAATACCAGTATAATTTCTCTTAAAATTTTATTTCAAAATTGATTATGTTATTAAGTAAAAATGGATAGTGGCTAGTAGAAGAATCCAGTAAGCGCGTTTCATCCTATTTGGCACTCATCAATTGAATGTACCTTTATCTCAGAGTTGATGTTCAGTCTGGAACAAAGATCCATCTTTGCTCATAATACCTATGACTTAAAGCATTATCGGGGCAATCCGAACAGGATAAACATATGCCAATATGAGACGGTTCTACAAAACAGTGGGAAGATACAAGTAAAACAACACCAAGTGAATTTGTTTATGTTATTATTTCATTTTTTGTTTACATTTCTACTAGGACGAAACGGTCTTCTAGTGTTTCCAGGTTTTCAATGATAATCTAGCTTAGATAGACTTTAAGAATTCAACTGTCAAAAAACTGAGTATTAGAAAATCAAATATGGGTAGTTTTGAATTTACTAGCTTTCAATACAAGCATTTCAAAATCAATGATATTCATAATTAATCGAAAATATTAATGTTTTTTCTATCTACCATCAAGTTTACTATGAAGGGTAGATGGTATTAACGATTTGTAGTAATCGACAGATGGAATTTACTATTATTCTTCACATAAATGAACTGTAACAGTTCTTCCTGAAGTTTGTGCTGATGATGTCGTTTAGAAGAACAATGAAAGCTCTACAACCAAACCATCCAACTCAGAGAATAAAATTCCATCAAAATCGATAACACAATCAATCATCCTAATTGGTTTCAATTATAGTTTTCTTTAGTTTTCATTTGTAACCAACTTGTAATGTAGATAGTTTTAAATTTGGATTTAAATTCTACCCGATGTCAATCAAAGAGTTAAAGAAATGATTCATACTTCAATATTTCTTCTCAAAAAGACTTTGAAATGTGTAAAAGTCACCGTTTTCATCAAATTAGTATCTTGATAATACGAAATTAGTTCATATTTGACGAAAATGTAGAATAATTCTTTACGGAGTTTAGGTGTAAAAACCTTTCAGTTCAACAGAAATGTGGAATCAATGACAAGATAAAAGAAGTACTTTAGTGAACGAGAACATAAATGGAGACAATTGAATGTATTTCAACAAAAAATTACAGAACATCTTAATAAGATGTCAGATACATACAGTAAATACATCATTTGCAAAATGTTAACAAATCGCCTCAAACTTGACTGCTCTCTCTTCAAATATCAGTCAGTCGTCTCAAACTCCGCTGTTTCTACATTTTCATACCAATTGTTTTCCGTCCCCAATTTTCTTTCTCGATATTCTACTGAAATGCATTATATTTCTAACTAGAGTTATATACTACTTATGTCAATATAAGTAGCTCACACCACACAACTAAAGCTTTCTGATAATAAAATTAGATTCATGAGTAATGTGTAACAATGAAATTCAGTAATAACATAATGTCCATTTTGAGATACATAGGCTGGACGTACTTACAACAAGACTTAAATGTGCATTAATCATTAGTGTACTTGTTCTTGATAGACACATTGTAAATACTGCATTTGTAAAAGTTTAATCAATTTTATCAAACTTAACTGTTCCTTTTGCAAATATCAGTCAATCGTCTCATTCTTCACTGATCCTACATTTCTATATCAATTGTTTTCTCAATCTTCTACTGACAGACATTCTATTCCTGACTCTGTTTATATACTACTTATTTTGCACACACCACAATATCAGTTTACAGACAAAACACAGTTATTAATTTAAACTTTGTTTCAACTTTATTCTCTTAAGAAACAAACAACAAGGTTCACAATACTCAAGAGATTTTATCAAAATCACTTTTTTTTATATGTTTTCTATAAAATTAAAAATATCAATGTAATTACCTGTCAGTATCTAGATCCATTAAACAAGATCCAGCATGAGCTGCTACGTTGCCGGTACAGCTTCGTGTTTGATAACCGTCAAAAAGTACGACATAACCGGCAGATGGAATTCCACTCCCGTTAGTGTATAGTCTATGCAACATTCCATTGTACTTTTCTGAACATTCCTGATGAATAATAATAAGATTCATATGCGTGATTTAAGTAGCATACATTGAACACATTAAATGTAAATACTTTTTTATTAAATGTAATAAATATACTTCAATATATTCATGCTGAATAAATTTTAACACAAGACAAGAAGTAGATTCGGTGAGACTATAATTTATGAACAAACCGCTTACTTCTAGGGCAAAAATGTCTTGGATTTTGTCGCAAAATTCATTCATTCATTTGACTAAATTGGGTTTTGACATTATAGCTGATGTCAGTTCATAATGAAAACCATAAATCTAATTCCTAACTTTAAATATCAAATGGAAATCATAACTGTACTTCCTTATACAGGTTTATAACCCTCATTTGGTTCTAGTCATTAGATGAACACTCTTAAGGTCACTTTAGTGTCACTCAAAGGTTGTCCATAAATTAATGGAATGTAATGGAATATAATGAACTGAGTAAATAATTAAATGGGGAATAAAAGTGAACAATCTTTTACGCTAAAATAATAATGAATGAACAGGCTTTTGATAGATTTAGATAAAGGTTTAAGTATTTCTTTATATCTTGTAGACGCTTTACCTTTATAACAGTACTTCATTATAAACAATCTATAAACAGTACATTTCAGTCGACTAAATTTATCAACAGAAGTCATACACTTCTAAACATATATTTTTTGATTGATAATTATTAGAAGGACATGGATCGGCAAAACAAGAGTAGCATATCTACAATTGAAGAAAATCTGTAATTCACAACAACTGTTAACAAACACCAAAGTCAGAATTTTCAATACAAATGTCAACACAGTTCTACTGAATGGGGTGGAAACATGGAGAACTATGAAAATAATCATCCAGAAGATACAGGTGTTTATTAACAGTTGTCTATGCAAAATACTTCCAATCCCTTGGCCACACACTATCAGCAACAACCCACTATGGGAGAGAACAAAACACATTGCAGTAGAGGAAGAAATCAGAAAGAAGCGTTGGAAGTGGATGGGACACACGTTGAAGAAAAAAACCAACTACGGGACAAGGGAGACCCTCACTTGGAACCCTCAAGGTCAAAGGAGAAGAGAAAGACCAAAGAACAGGTTACACCGAGAAATGGAGACAGACATAAGAAGAATGAACAAGAGTTGGGTAGAAGTAGAAAGGAAGATTAAGGACAGAGTGGGTCGGCGAATTCTAGTCGGTGGCCTATGCTCCACTAGAAGTAACACGCGTAAGTAAGGAAGTATTAGAAAGACTGAAATTCTTCATCGTTTACCTTCAGTTATTCATTTTAAGCTAAAGTAAAATATATACATTAAAATATTGTAAAAACCTTTAAAGATTTCAACGAACTATTATTATGAAAAGAGCAAGAACAAACATTCTAGCAGAATAGCATGAATTCATTTTTATTTCGTTGGTTCTCGTGAGCTGCTTACAACCTGTGAAAACATGGTGCTTAAACAGACGATTAGCGAAACGACGGAATATTCCATATATGTTGATGACACGTTTATTGTCTGTAACAATAAACAGCATGCAATCCACATGCTAAAACACTTGAATAACGCTCATCCTAACATACAATTTACTATGGAACACGAATAGAATGACATGTTCCACTTTCTTGATGTTGCTATAAAACGTAGGAGAGACGGGACAGTCCAACGTTCGATTTATCGAAAAAGTACTTGGAATGGCATTTACCTGAATTTCAATAGCTTTTGTTCACTCAGTTACAAGAAGGCATTAGTTAAAACACTATTTTATAGGGCAGAAAAGATATGTACCACTGACAAACTCGAAGAAGAATTAATGAACGTAGAAAAATGCCTACGAGACAACTTTTACCCACTAAAGATTATTGACCAATATAAAAGGCGTAAAGAAAACAATACTGAAGTAATTATGGTCAATAAAAAAATTACTATAAATCTTAACTTCAAAGGTGACGAGGTTGCAAACACAATCAACAGGAGACTGAATACTGCGCTAGCCAGAACTTATCCGGCGGCCAAACTTCAAATTCTGTATAAAACAACATGCTCAATAACTCAATCAAAGGTTGATAAGCATCCTTTTCATGTTACCGCCAATTGTATTTATAAATTTACGTGTACCTGCCAAAGCAGCTACATTGGCCGAACAGAAAGGAGGGCATATCTTAGATTCTTTGAACATGTTCCAAAAAGCCTCAGAACAAGAGAAAGAAAGACTCTAATAGTGCAATCACCAAACATCTTCTTGATATAGGGCATCAGGTAGATACCTTACAATCATTCAAGGTGATTAGTAAGCAGCCAAACTCCAGTCTTTTGAAGTTTGCTAAAGCAGTTGCTATCAGGCGCCAAAAGCCTGATTTATGTGTTCAAAAGGAGATGGTTATTAATCTTTCCTTGCCTTGGTGATTAATATTCCTTCGTTATATCTTATTAGTTTTTTTTCTTTTTCCTTAAACTCTTTCTTGTATTTATTACACCATTGAGTTTTATTCCAACTATCTTATTTTATTTTATCAACTGAACTCTACTCATTTTATTCCTATCAAGGTTTATTTGTTTCTAACCGTTTGAACTGTTGTCACAATGTTCTTTCATCACATAAGGTATATATTTACAATATTCAGTCTATTAAATTTATTTACACCCTTGTTATACTATATGAATATGTCTTTAATATAACTTCCAATCAAACTCTTTTATGTAAGTAATTTTAACCCATTATGTAATTATGATGTTTAAATATCACAGGTTGTAAACAGCTGACGAGAACCAACGAAATAAAAAGTGAATTCATGCTGTTCTGCTAGAATGTTTGTTCTTGCTCTTTTCAAAATGATAAAGGGAACTATGTGTATGAACTATTATAAGCTGTCTGTGAAATTTAAAAATCGACATAAATGTTAACAGTGTTTGTTGAAATAAAAGTAATAGACTTGTAAAAGTATGATTTACAACATTCATATAAATGGAACTTTTCATTAATATACTCACAGATGAATATTCATTTGGGACATCGACATGACCACATTTTGCTTGAATTTGGCATCGTGATTCAATACAAACAGAATCCTTTGGATAAGTAATGTAGTTATTGGAACTTTCACAATATCTAGATATTCAGGAAAAGAAATCATTTTTAAAATGTAACATTTAACCATTTTTGTAGTTTAAAACTAAAACATTTTGATAGGTCACTGGTAACTAGCTCCGTGAGGGAATTCTTGAAGTTCTAGTAAGAAGCCGCGACCAGAGGAACTAGTCCGTGTCGGGTATCTACCTCAGAACAATTAAAGATGGTCGCGCAATTTCGTGGATTAGTTAAAGTTGGACATTAACACCGTTGGATGCCGGCTTAATAGTCTAGAAGTTTAGGGTTCACGCGCAAAACTTAAATTCCTGGGTTCGAGTCCCATGAGCGGGATTGTAGATGTGTACTGCCGAAGTGTCCTATATTTAGACGAAACGGCCATCTAGTACTTGCAGGTTTTCACTGATGATCTATTATCAATCAATTCATAATCTCAATTAGAGATTTATTAATCTCCACAATACCACAATGATAATAATCGAAAAATTGGAAATTAATTATTCAAATGATACCTTTGAGCAAGTTGATTAGTTTTTTCTGGTCTTTTAACTGTTAATGCTTCTTGCCAAAATTGCATTGCCTGATGTGCGAATTCCTGTAAAATTTATATATTAAAAGACTGATAAAAATGGCGAGACTACAATTTTTAGACGAACGAATCAGGTTTAAGATAATAGTGTCGGATTTTTGCGCAAAATTCATCCATCCACTCGGCTTAAAAGAGTTTTGGTATTAGAGCTGATGTCAGTTTGTGATGAAAACCATAAATCTAATTCCTCACACTGGTTTATAACCCTCGTTTGGTTCTAGTTATTAGGTGAGCACTCTCAAGATTACTTCAGCGTTACTTGAAGGTCGTCCATAAATGATATTTCATGGGATAAAAAAATCTGAAAAATCTACATGAAATATATATATATATGAGATGGGGGAGACGATTTGTAGCTCACGTAAATGATTTTGACGGAGTTTTGTTCTCTAAGCTGGATGGTTTGATCATAGAGCTTTCATTGTTCTTCTGAATGACGTCATCAGAACAACCTTCAGGTAGACGTGATGTGTTCAAATTTCTTCACATGTTATGAACAAAAATCAAACCAATAGAAGAGACAACCAAAAGAAAAAAAGTAAACGATGACAGGTTTAAGGTCAACAAGAGACAATCAACATCAAGGTCTACAGAACAAGCAGTAAACCACATGTGGAGAAATTCGAACACTTCACTTCTACCTGACGTTTATGCTGATGATGTTGTCCAGTAGAACGATGAAAGCTCTACGACCAAACCATCCAACTCAAAGAACAAAAACTCTATCAAAATATTCATACATATATATGGTATAACATAGTTTCTATTCTACACAATTATACAAGCGAAATTTTATATAATAATACGTACCAAAAGTTTGACAGAGTACTGCAATCTATGAAAACTTTCAGTAAAATATGGATAGAACGTTAATCTTCGAGGATGCATGTTTCGTTTATCCATTTTATCAGGATGAATAGGTAATCCATGCTCCTAAATATCAAATAAATATGTTTAGTTATAAAGAATAACTAGTTTTACCATATTGGAAGGAGAAATAGAACCACAGAATGATGAATTATTCACTATATTACATAATAGAAATAATAGAAATAATATGATATATGAATGTATAAACATTTTGTGTTTTATCAGCGTCGGGAAAGAGAAACAGATATACAAAAGGATGAATAACAACTGGAAGGAACTGGAAAAGATTGCCCAGGACAGGGTTGGATGAAGAATGATGGTAAGTGGCCTATGCTTCTTCACGAAGAGTAACAGGCGTAAGTAAGTAAGTTTGTTTTATCAATTTTACTAACAGCTTATGTGTATATATAATCCGTTGGATGTACCTGCACCAATCAAATAATTTTACAATCTATCTATCTACGCCTATGCTCCATTGGGAGTAACAGGCGTAAATAAGTAAGTAAGTGAGTAATGATGACAATATGAAAGGCAGCTGAAATGATAGACTTGGAAACTAGTTGATTGGTGTAATACTACTATCAAATCAGAATATTTTTAATGACTTTTTGTTTTTATTTAAGAAACTTGTAATTGTCTACAAATGAAGGTGTACATTTGAGTCTATTTTAAAAGTTTGAATGAATGTCCTTAGGTTATTTCATTTTTGTTTTTAGTGGCTCGTGATGTGACTCCAATTAGATTGTACGATGTTATCGACGAGCTAATGATATTTGTAGGGCTCGATATATCTGAACTCCAGGTTAATCGTTTCTGATTGCTATTGAAGTATACATATCGGCTATCCTCGTATATTATTATCGACTTAAATTACGTTGGTGAATAACGGAATTAAATAATCAAAAAAGGGTTTATCTGGATAGGTTAGTAATTTCATTAGTTGAGATTATGAGTCAATTGGGAAACCTGGAAGCACTGGTTGGTCGTTTCATCCTACTATGGGACTCCTCATTAGTGCTCATCCACAATCCCGTTTCGCAAGATTCGAACACAGCAATTAACCACTAGACTTCCAATCTCACGAGGCTTGATCGTTTATGCACACTTTTAAGGAGTCCCACAATACGAGGAAACGGCCGCCCAGTGCTATATATATCAGGTTGTTATGTAATATTGGATAATAATCAATACTACATCATACTTGATAGTTGAAGCTGCTATATCATAGTTAGTTAAAGAACAACCGCCTTCTTTAATTCTGAAAGTTCCAAAACATCTTAATTAGTGTACTATGAATTTCCTATGGAATAAAATACTTTTTTCTAGCTGTTATACTGTAGTCAACGAGAACACAAATGGAAAAAATTCGAATGTATTTCAACAAGGAGTTACAGAACATCTTAGGAAAAAACTGAAAACCATATAGTAAATACTTCATTTGTAAAATATCAATCAATTTTCTCAAAATTAACTGTCCCTTTTGCAAATATCAGTCAATCGTCTCATTCTTCACTATTCCTGCATTTCTATATCAATTGTTTTCTGTTCTCGTTCTTTCCTTCTTGATCTTCTCAATCTTCTGCTGCCGGATATTATATTCCTACTACTTATGTAGATATAAGTAGCACACACCACAATAAATTTACATTAAATGTCCGAGGATAAGATATTTTTTGTATCTTATGAACAACAGGATATTACAATTGATTTCAAGTAAAACCAAAATTTTAGCTCATTCAGGTAGATTAAGTCTCTTGAGTCATATTTTTCAAGTTCACTAATCAGAAACCTGGAGAACTACGAAAGCCATCATCCAGAAAATACAGGTGTTTATTAACAATTGTCTACGCATAATACTTCGGATCCATTGGCCAGACACTATTAGCAACAACGTACTGTGGGAGAGAACAAACCAGATCCCAGCGGAGGAAGAAATCAGGAAGAAGCGCTGGAAGTGAATAGGACATACATTGAGGAAAGCACCCAACTGCGTTACAAGACAAGCCCTCACATGGAATCCTCAAGGCCATAGGAGAAGAGAAAGACCAAAGAACAGAATACACCGAGAAATGAAGATAGACATGAGAAAAATGAACAAGAATTGGATGGAACTAGAAAAGAAGGCCCATGACAGAGTGGGTTGGAGAATGCTGGTCAGCGGCCTATGCTCCATTGGGAGTAACAGGCGTAAGTAAGTAAGTAAGTAAGTAATCAGTTATAGTTAGCAACAATTAAGTTATCCAGACCTAGATACATACTGACAAGTGTAAATATGGTTCTGATTGGTTAAAGCATACAAGTAGGCTAGAATTTCGGATACTCAGAAGCTGAGTGTTGAATCAAATCACTGAATAGTTAAAAGTTAGGTTTTTAATCGATCATCATAATCGTCATCATCATTTCTCGATTGAACTAAACAACATGTTGATTTGATATGATAACAGATGTAATGAAATTTTTATCTAATCATAGAGTACCAAACTTATTCAGTATGTTATCTAAACTGTTTCACTGCATGGTAGATCTAATTAAAGTAGATATTGGAAATTCTTTCGCAAATGAGTTAAACGACAATAAGATTTCTTTTAGATCTTATTCTCTGTACATCACAAGTGGCTATCAAAATCCATAATACGGCTGAGGGTGGAGAGAGTTCGCTTTTCCCTTCTAAATGCTCTCATATGGCCTAGAAAGCCGATTCCTATTTATTAGTCACAGAGTGAAAATCAACTCTAAGATGCAGGTACATACAGCTGACGAGTCCCGTATAGGACGAAACGCGCGTCTTAGATTCCACTATTAGCCGCTATCCATCTTTGCTTAACTTGTTTAGTACTCTTTGTGAAATAATACAGTAGAGAGTAATAATATTAACCTGGTTTGAACTTGAAGTTACTATGATAAAACTGTATTTATTTGTTAATTAACTTTGTTCATACATATGAAGGGTGTATTTTAATCAATAATTTTTTTTAATGTCACTGGTAAACAAAAAACAATCATGATGTTTTAATGAAGTTTTGTTCTCTGAACTCGATGGTTTAATTGTAGAGCATTCATCATTCTTCTGAATGACATCATCTTCAGCAAAAAGTTCAACTTGAAGCTCCATAACCAAATAACTATCTAGTTCAAAGAACAAAACTCTATCAAAATCATTCAGCTGAACTATAAATCTTCTCCATCCTCTTAACAGGTCATCTTTATTACAAAGAAATGACTACACTTTAATGTATTTTAATTTTTTTTTTGCATGGAAAGACAAATTTAAAAAATGAAAAAAAAACTTGTCTTATTGATTATAAATAAACATAATCACACCTAATTACTCAAATTTACAATTAACAAGTTCCACCCTGGTAACTAAAATGTACAATAATGAAATTTGACATAAATGTAATTAGTTCAATCTTATACATAAACATGCATGATATAAATAAGTCAATATATATATTTTTGTAGATATCCCATTAAGTAAAAAAGTTTGATTTTTTGGTGTTTCGTGACTTAGTGTAAGCTACTTCTTCAGAGAATAAGTAACCAGATTAAAACTAATCCAAGTTCTCTGAAGAAGTAGCTCACACAAAGTCATGGAACATCAGAAAATCTGACTTTTCTACTCATTGAGATATCTACAAATATATATTCCACAGGTTGAAATCATAAGTCAGTTGAAGCTAGACCGCCATGAGAAACCTGGGGGAGACTGGACGGGGGTTTCGCCCTAGTATGGGATTCCTCAGCAGTGCGCATTCACGGCCCGCACCCCGCGGGATTCGAACCCGAGACCTACTGGCTTCGCACGCGAGCACTTAACCATTAGACCACTGAGTCGGCATCTAACGGTGTTAATGTCTAACTTCAACCAATCCACGAGGTTGCGCCACCGTATACCATTGTCTTCAGTGAACTGATATCTCACAACAGACGTGGTTATACTCCACTGGTAACGGCTTCCCAGTATCTCTTGAAGTCAGTCATTTGTGTAGTTTAAAAATCCCCATAGAATATTCAAAAATGAAGAATATTTGAGCGAACAATTGTTTCTTTAATCACTTCATCATCAGGCTCTACAGTTATAAGTCCATAAATATTTGTGATCTTTTACAAAGGCCAAAAATAAAGCATGTATTAAGGAATTTGACAATGTTATGTGTTATAAATGGTGAACGTTCGCATCTGTTATGACATATCTATACTTCAAAATGATATTATTTGCAAATGAGAGAGGTCATTCAATAAAGGTCAGGATGATTTGGAGTAAAGCGTTCAGTCCCGATCAGTAGAATAGTATTATAGCAAAAATGAAAATGCAAAAAATGGTGTGAATAAAATGCATACTAGAAGAATTTAATCTCGTCACTTGAGATAATAATAATAAGATTGTTATGTGAATATAATATGTAATAAGGGAGGGGGGGATGTTGTCAAGGTAATTACGATAAACGAAGTGGGAATGATGGATGTGAAGATTAAGATAGAGATAATCACAAATAATGACAATAAAGAAATAAAAATAAAGGAAAGGAGTAAGAGGTTTATAATATTCAGTCTAAGTATTCGGTGGACCAGTCGTAGGCCAAGGTAAACAAAGAGGCTGAATATATTTTTGTCTGGATACATAAATTTGGTTTTCTGCAGTTGATCCATATGGCTTCGGCTATGTAAAGCAGTCGTAATCTAACTCCTTAAGCTAGATATTTTGGAACTTGATACAAAACAGAGAAAGCTTCCGCTATTTTGACATGATGTTCACTATATACCAAGTGGGAAAGAATGGTGCTGTTAATCGATTTGGTAACCATTTTGAAGTATATATATTTCGTAACAGATGCAAAAGTGCACCATTTCTAACATATAACATTGTCAAATTCATTAATACATGCCTTATTTTTGGCCTTTGTGAAAAATATCACAATAATGATGGACTTATAACTGTAGAGCCTGATGAGGAAGTTATTGAAGAAACAATTATTCGCTCAAATATTCATTTACTTATCACAATCTACCCAATAATCAATTTATTCGAAATTATCAAATCAAACCTTAGTAATGATACCTATTAAACATGCATGGGTATTATTCAGAAATGTTTTGATTTTTTTAAATAATACTTTCTTCTTAGCTCTCTTCTCAGATCTTTTTTTTCAAGATAACTATCCTACCTCCAGATTTTTCTTTCTTCATTTTTTTTTTATTGAGATCATGAACCGATTGATGTTAGAACACCATTAAGAACCTGGAAGTACTGTATGGTGTACTTTCAGGTATATAAAAATAGTGATATTTTAATTTGATTACCAATTTGTATGTCTGCGTAAAATACTTCGGATCCGTCGAAAAGACACTATCAGCCACAATCTACTGTGGGAGAGAACAAACCTAATCCTAGTTGAGGAGGCAGTGTAGAAGAAGTGCTGGAAGTGGATAGGACAAACATTGAGGAAGTCACCCAACTGCGTCATCAAGCAATCTCTCACTTGAAGTCTTCAATGCCAAAGGTAACGAAGACAACCAAATGACACATTGCACCGAGAAAGGGAGACAAATATGAGGATAATGAAAAAGAATTGGATAGAACAAAATGGAAAGTCCTGAAATTGAGTGTGCTGGAGAAGACTGGTCGGCGGCCTATCCTAACTACTGATCCGAACTTTTTATTTTTTTTGTGCATGTAGTCTTATCACTAAGACTATACTTATGTATTGGTTAAATATGTAAACTAAACATTAAATACATTATTTATACATCTTCCTTCAACTGCAGTTTACATGCTTCATGATTGTTCCAATTCCGTTTTTATTCCAATTGTTCTCTGTTTCCCTTGTTGTTTTACCCAATTCAACCTTCAGATATTAGGCCTTCCACTTCCGAATGGTACCACATGCCATCTATATCTATCAACGAAAGTAGCATATACCTCTATAAGAATAATAATGGCTCAAATCCATGTTTCACAACAGGAAGTAGGTCAGTGATTTGAAAAATATAAACACTGAAATAACATTCATTAAAAATTATTACATTACGTCATAAGAAGTGTTCAGATAATTAGACAATGAAACGTTTACTTGAAACAAGTAAGTGAACAAAATTAAGCGATACAAAAGTATTGAAAATAATAGTTCGATCAAGGAAGAGATAAAAGGTGTTACAAATTTCTTATACATACAAATACTTGGATTTTTAGCTCGAATTCCTATAGCTTCTATTGTGTAAGAGAGGAGATCGAACTCTATAAGCAAAACTAGTAGGAATATGACAAATAACTTTAAATGAGCTATTTCTATCTACTTCATGACCTCTATCGATTATATGTGAACAAATGTGACAAAACCATTTCTTCTTATGAAAGAAGTTGTTCCCTAACTCGTTAGCTCAGTTTTCTAGTTGTACGATCAATATAGCTTTGTCCACAGGAGCAGCTGGATTCATAGATACATACAGATGTGGTGAAAACGGGTAACCTATCCTTTAGTTCAGGAATGCGAGAGTTTGGCTGGATAACGATAAACAGAAGTTAGCTGGTTTTTGGGTTCTGTTCAGTACATTCGTCGGTATTTTTCGTAGCACATCACCAGCTATATCCATTGAATGGTAACTTCAAGAAAAGATGTCTCCTACTAACTGTTGATGTCTCTGTTTCCCTGTTCATTACATGAAAGTCTTTCTTCAACAAACCTTGTGGATAATCCATTGCAATCAACACATAATTCTGCCCTAGCTCCTTGTTTATAGTGTCGTCTGAGCATATCTTCCTAGCCTTATTAGCAAGATATGTAACTCGTGAAATGTGTGTGCTGGCTTGCTGAAGAACTCTTGCTATACACACTTCTACTGACGAGACCACTATGTTCTCTGTCTGACAAAATGTCGAGGAAATATAGTTTGTTATCAAATTCCTCTTCACACATAAATCTGATTGTTCAGTGCTTATTGTCGAATGGCTCTAAAAGATATTCTTTTACACTATTCTTATCAACAACAATGTAATAATTATAACTGTATTAGCAATAAAAGTTACGTTTTTCAATAATCTCTTTAAAAGGTCTAGTTTCTCAAGAAAAAAGTCCTCAAGGTCAGGACCCAGAGGTTAACCCATCGCTATTCCATCAATATTATCTGGTATTAAAGACAAAACGAACGTTCATCTTACATTTCAAAAGTAATTGTTTGAGACTAACCTAGAAAATTTCAATATTGTGTCACTATGTACCGACTTGGCTACCTTTTATAAAATTGGTTATATTGGTTCTGTTTTTCATTCAGACCTTGAGTGAAACTGTCCAAATCCATGTTGAAACTTATTACCTACTCAGTGAACACTTTCGAGAGTGCCTGCATCTTTAACAAGACAACATAGCCCCACAGATCTAGCGCCTCAGATAATATATCACGTAGGTTGATAATAACGTAAAAAAACATTTCTTCGCAAAAGAATTTGGATGTTCAGTCAAAAGACAACGATACATGAAATACTTTTTGAGATGCCGTCCTTATGTGTGCCATTGTTTTGAAGTTATGACTTGTAATTCAACATGCATCATTTTGTTCCAGAAAGTACGGTAATGGGTTTCCATCGTTAATATATTGAAGATTACTCCTGTGACGAATTTGGATTTTCGCCGAACTTTAGTCGTTATGATAGTTTAGATCATTTAACCCTTTAATCTGGAGCTCAATCCCACCTAGTTGACTTTTCGTTGGGATGGTTCTTTTCCACAGCCTAGGCTCCCCTTAAGGTAACAGGAATAAAGATAAAAAACCTTTCACTTCTACACAAAATTGTGTCTACAGATTAGGTTATGTCGACTGTTACGAGTTCTACATTTGAGAGTCTTCCCGTAAGATCTCAACTCGCACCAAGGAATACTAGAGTTACAAAAACGACCTAATAATCATATAGTTTGATCTTGAGAAATTCTTTTTTTGTTTTATGGTGTGATATGGTCTGGTCTTCATGTATGTTAAACATGTACCTCTGAAATATGCCATTCATACAGTGGAGTCGGATATTGTGTTCTGGACTAGGCGTGTGGCTAGACGAGAAGTTTCTGTAACGAGTACCAATAAAGATTCAAAATTGACTCAAGGCTGCTAGTGCTGATTGATGTGTCACTGATTCAGCACAGGGTAAGGTCACATAATTCGATATTCTTGTCGGAGATTTTGTAAAAGGATAATTGACAGAAGCACACCTTTTGTGTGTGATTATAGTTGTAAAGGTAATAGCGTACGACTCAAATTGTCAGAATTAACATAAAGCCATTCTATGAAAGTAACTCAATCATCACTTTTTGTTTCAACCTACACCATAATCTTCGACTAATATGATTTCTCACTAGTTCCAGCGGTTATGTTAGATATCTATCACTAGAAGAATTCGGATGCTTTAAATAGTTATTACTTTATGGCTACTTCAATGATTAGTAACTGCAGAGTATTTACTTGATGTATTGCATCCCATGAACAAAAATGAGTGAATTTCCTAATTATGTATAACGAAGTTTGGTCGTAAATTCTTCATTTAAAGTCACTATTTAGATGTTTTTGGTTCAGGCTGTAGAATAACAGATTTTATTAATCTGAATAAAGTTAAATATACTCAGGTTTCACTGTCGACCACCTCTAACCACCATCTCATCTCAAAATAGTGCATACAATATCGAGTCACCTATACTAGTGGCCTCATTTCAACTTGTTCGATAGAATTAAATCTGAAGTAAGAAGGACCTGACCTACAAGACTGTTGTGAATGAAAACGTAGGTGGAGATGACCAAATCAAATTTTCTACACAACCTTACAAAGTCCTTGTCAAATTCTAAAATCCATACAGTGAATATTTCATTTGCAAATTTACATTATTTTTAATTTGCATTCTGTATGTTTCTTCCAATTCACAATTCTATTCTGTTTCCGTTTCTGTTCTCTTCAACTCTATCTTCTTAACCTTCTGTTGTCAGGTTTCCCACTTCCGATTGATAGAACATACTACTTATAACGACAGACATAAGTAGCGTTCACTACACTACTACTCATTTACTCAGAATTTGTATTACCTAAAATTATCATCTCTACAACTAGGGCTTCAAATGTTCACGTATACCTATTGACTTTACTAGAAAAGTTCAAGGCAATAGTAGTAGCTAAAAAATCCAACACAAGAAATTCAACATAGATAGTTAACAACTTATTTATTGGTAAGATATATATATATCCAATGAAATAAATCTTTGACTATAGATTTGAACGCATCTTTTCACAAAAAAGTAATATGCTTGGAATGATTAGAGTATTAGGAGTGATCATAACACCAATCATCATGACGCGCAATGCTGACTAGTGTTGGGGATAGTTGGAAGAATGTTAGGGGCGGCAAAACCAAAACCTGGCATCAGTCAACAAAGTCATTAACTTCTGGTATGAGCTATGTCAGTAGATCTAGACTACTTGGTTGGGGTTTGCATGACTATAGTAACCAATGGTTGACATAACACAGAATCGATCACAATGGCGTTGGTGTATACTCTCTCTATTTTCTGCCTTAAATCGTGAGATTAAAATAACTTTATACCCTTCTTTCTACAAACTAATTCTTTCTTCCTGTACTATATCCTTATACACAATCTTTCTTTTATATATTACCATCACTGAATTAATTACTTCCAGGAATTCAGTGTTCATCTTGTTGTGCTAATGAGGTATGGCAACTTGGATCGATACATATATATGCCTGGTCCTACGTTGTAGCTGACTGACTGACTGAGAGTATTATAAAATATCATTACTGGATCAAAAATAGTACATTCACATACATTTTATATTGCATTATTATTGTTCAGTAATAAATATAATACGAAATTTTACAATTATCTGCAATTAAGTTGTACAGTGCTATTAATTTTCAACGTGGAAGTATTAGGTCCTTACCTGAAAAGTACAAAACATCTATCTACAATGTTTCTGAATATTTTCAAAGAAGTTGAAAAGTTAATTAAAAAATATAAATCATTGTATATTCGACGAGACTATAAATTATGAACGAACCAATCAGATTAAAGATGATAGATCTCGGATTTTACCACGAAATTCGTTCATCCATTTGGTTAACTAGCGTTTAAGCATTTTAGCTTATATCAGTTCGTGGTGAAAACCTTAAATCTAATGCCTAATCTTAATCATCAACTGTAAATTATAATCCTAATTCCTCATATAGGTCTAGTTATTAGGTGGACACTCTCAAGGTCACTCTGGAGTCACACAAAGGTCATCCATAAATCATAGTCTTACCAGTAAATGAAACAACTGTCATATCATATTGTATTTAGAAAATATACCATTTTTAACCGAATTAGAAACCAGAATATAGTGAGAATAATAGCAACAGCGATTCTGAAGACTCTCCCGAGCTCTCACATTGTACGAGTATTACATGTACTTAAATTAATGATTGCTCTGGTTTTCAGAAGAGGCATCAACCTAGTGACTCCCGAAAGAACTTGGCTTTCATCATGAGACGTTATGATTCTTCTAAATGATGACCTTCTAATTCTCAGGGCAGAGTTTAAATGCTTTGAAATGCTTTCTATGGTTAGCGTTTTTTTAGAGAGTTGGTTTCCTACAAGATTGGGTCGCTTACCTAATGCCTAAACCTCCTGCTTTATCCGGGCTTGGTACCGGCGACGGCCCCAGAGAATCCCCGGGTGGAATTGTGATTTTAATAGGCGTTTATAAAAATGGGATTTCCTCGATCAGTACATGAATCTCTCAAAAAGTTGGTGGGGTGATTAAGTGATTAAGCACTTATTATTAAGTAAAAGTTCACTTTTTATTTCAGAGGTGACTTAAAGTTGATTGGGTATATTTCCTTCAAAAGCTATTTTCCTTTCAACATAACGTCTTCAAGTTATCCTGTAGAGATAAATTGCTTTATGTCTCCTATATTGACATTCATATATACATATCGTTGTCAACGGATCATAGGCGAACAACAAAAGTGATCGTGAATGGAATGATGTTAGACCGCCATTAAAAACCTGGAAGCACTGGATGGGCATTTCTTCCTAGTATAGTACTCTTCATCCGCGCGTATCCGCAATGCTGATCGCGGGATTTGAACCCAGGGGCTTAGGTCTCGCACGCGGACACATAACCTCTAGATCACTAAGCTGACATCTGATGATGTAAATGTCTAACTTCAATCAATCGAAAAAATTGCACGGCCATCTTCCATTGTACTGAGGTATATACCTGTCTCTACCTGACATGGAGTAGCTCCACTGGTCACGGCATCTCACTAGAACTTTGAGAATTTTCAAACGAAGCTAATTGCTAGTGAACTCATGTTAATTATCAGTATAGGGTTGTGGAGATTATTAAGTTTTTGACTGAGATCATGAACCGATTGATGTTATCATTTCTTATACTTTATACATGCACATAATAAACATACCCTGCAAAACCTGTTAACATTAGGACATAAGATTTCCCCACTAAGTGTCGATTTTCCATCAGTTACATTAAAACGTACTGGCAGATCTTTCCTGGTACAATTCACAGTTGAATCTTTAAAGAATAAACCAAGCGTTCCATCATTATAACACTTGTACTAAATAAAAAAGAAATACGATTTTGTGAAATAATTCGGGAATAAATTAATATGAAGATACAATGAAACAGGTTAGATTAAAGATACATTAAGGATTCTGAATGAAAGTTGAGGGTTTAAAATATATTGATATAACTGATATATTCCAACGAGAATAATGAATGGTAACTATTGAGATCCATTTATAGACAAATCCTATACACATATTTTTATCGTATAATTGTTAAGTAACTAAATTATTCATATTCTTGTTCCTCTTATGATTAGCGCTATTTTGACCCATAGACTATTATTATACAATTTACCGCTCTTGAGTTGTGACCAGTCTATTCATTACAGTCTCCCTCATTCACAGCCACTTTTAACATGGTCTTGTACAAATGTTATTTCCAACTTCATGGCACAATGTGACCTGTTTGATCGGTATATGAGCCCAGTATGTTTAAGGTCAATAAGAACCAATCAACATCGAGGTGCACAGAACAAGCTTTGAAACACATATGGAGAAATTCAAACACTTCACTTCTATTTGAAGTTTGTGCTGATGATGTCGTTCAGAAGGACGATGAAAGCTCCACGATCAAACCATCCAGCTCAGAGAACAAAACTCCACCAAAATCATCCACCTGAGCTACAAATCATCTCCACCAGCCCAGTATGTTTGAAATACATAATTGATATTGCAGAGGCTGAGATGGGTATTCAGAACTTAATAGGCAAGGATAGGCAGAAAGAAGGACTGATAAAAACTCTAGGCTGCTAGTACAGGTTAAGGCATCCGGTTTATAAGGTACGAGGCTATAACTTATAACCATAGCATACATTTTCAGTCACACAACTAGAAACTGTTAATACGTCTAATTGCTAGACAATATTCAAGATTGAATTATTATTATACTATACTTCAGAAATTATACCCAGTTTTTAAATTAAGAGACATCTTTGTTAAACAACTTAATTTGAACAACATATCGTATAGTTCTTTTTATGATGAAATTTGATTTTTAGAAAATGCAACATTATTATACTTTAAGAAAAAGGGTGAAACAATTTATGGGTGTTGTTTACGACAAAAAGCGAATGTCTGGCGCTTTAACCGGGTCGCTGAACACGGAGGATTCACCGAGGGGAGTTGGAAAACCCTGATTTCAAACCAATAGTGCACATGGGCTCCAGGATCCTGTAGGAACAAATGGCGTATAAACCAATCGTTGATCACTGGCTACCATAGGACTGCATCTCTCGACTTTGCTCCACTGCCTGGTGGATTAGATCTTTAGGTCGAAAGCACTGAGTGTGGCCCCCTAATACATAATTCGGTCTGGGCACCCGAACAGTATCACAGCTCTTGCACAAATCGAATGATTTATGCGATGCATATCTATTTGATGCCTCCTTGTACCAGTGTTTATATAAAAATTTTAAATAAATGAGTTCGAAAACAGTATTTTTTTTAAAGTTTCGTGACTTTATATAGGCCACTTCCTCAGAGTGAAAAGACAATTTATTTATCGATGGAATAAAAATATGTAATAATAAACAGATAAGAAAGAATTAGTCCCTGAATTTTCTGAAGTAAAATAGTGTTCAATCTCGAAAAAACACATATTCCAGATAACTTTAATGACTATCGAGCTGTTTTACAAATTAATCTCGTATGAAGTCTGTGAGGTGTCTTTAGTATTTCACACTGTGAAGATCGAATTCAAGACAAAGCTGTTCTGTTTTACATGATTTTCTACTGTTTTTCGGTGATGCAACCTATCTAACTTGAACTGATATTACTCAAATGTCATCAAACATTTACATCATCTTGAAAGTTTGGTCTTGTCTTTAAAAACTCAATAGATGACAGAAATATAAAAGAGAACAAAACTGTACCTTATGACAACTTCCTTTCAAATATGTCCCTAAAGTGTATATATATTTGTCGGTGTAAGTCCAAACACTTCGATGTTCAACACAAATCCCTTTTGATCCATATGTTTGATAGTATCGGTTAATGCCTTCACCTAATATAGAAGATGAGTTTTAAATAACTGATTAATTATTTCTTATCTATTCAGAACGACTAGCTAAGTACACAGGTAGATCAACAATGTAAATATCTGATTAGAAAAAAAGGAAACATAAATTCACTTGGCATTGTTTACTTGAATCTTCCCAGTTGATATTTAGGACTGCAGTTGATCAGTCTCTTATTGGCATATGAGCATACTGGGCGTGTTGCCTCGATATTGTCTCAATTTACAAGAATTATAAGTAAAGATGGATAAAGGCTTGCAGTGGAATAGGGTGGTGACTTTTGAAGCGAACGGTACTGGGTTCGAGTCCCAGAGTGAACATCAACTCTGAGCTACAGATGAATCCAACTGACAAATTGGGAATAGGACGAAACGTGAGTCTCGGATTCCACTATTAATCACTATACATCCTTGCTTATAATATTAGGAAACATCTGTTTCTCATGGTTATTTAACTGTCGTATATTTTCTACATTTTACGAAACAATTTTAGAATTCTAATGAAGAGCATTGAATGTTTAGCAAAATGATACATAAGCCATTATAGATATGCTAAGTACACCTAGGGTTTACTTTGCGTCCATGATGTAATGGTATCTTTGCTATTGAAAATACCATACAGTTTCAAATTCTAAGTATAATACAATAAGTAAGTGAAATTCTCCATTCTAAAACCGATCCAAGTTGATTATTGAATCAATAAAAAGTACAATCAACAAACAAACATTAGAGAATCGCTTTAACTATTCTTCTCATGTAAAATATTTGATGGGCTAACTGTATTTGTGAATAAAGCCTAAAACGCTGTTCTAACCAGTCTACTCAAAATTCTTCATTACATGTGTTCTGTGAATAGGTGATTCGATATATGATCATTTTATAAGAATTAAGTCAATTGTATTCACAGAATACTTGATCTATAATTGAGTAATTCAATGATAGGTTAACGAAGAAGTAAATTGAATAATGTCTAGTAGTGAAATTCAAGACATGCGGTTCGTCCTATTCGTCAGCTGGATGTACCTGTATCTTAGAGTTGATGGTCATTCTGGGACTCAATATCGATATTGTGGCAGTCCGCACAGGACGCATATATCCCAACAAGAGACTGATTAATTGCAGTCCTAAATAACAATGAGACGATACAAGTAAATAACATCAAATGAAAAAAGTGGGATAATTAAATCTCAACTGAATGATTTTTAATAAAGTTCCACGTCAAACGCATAAAATATTTAACTTGATAACTTATCGATATGAGACTATAATTTATGGACGATCATTGAGTAATGCTAAAGTGACCTTCAGAATATTCACCTACTTACTAGAGCTAAATGAGGGTTATAAACCAGTGAGAAGAAAAGAAAATTATAATTTTTCTTTGATGGTCAGAGTTAGGAATTAGATTTAAGGTAATTCACTACGAACTGACATAAGCTAAGATACCAGAACTCTATTTACTCAAATGGATGGATGAATTTCGTGCCGAAATCCAAGACCTCTTATATTAAATCTGATTGACTCGTTCATAATTTATAGTCTCTTCCCTATTGATGAAAGTATGCTTTTAAGCTAAACGTATACTATACTATACAGAAAAAAAATAAAATGCTTACGTGATAATTTCTCATTCTCCTGATGTGTACAGAATGATGTAGCTGAATATTCACTGCCCAAACCTTTAACATACTACAAATGTGGGAGAGTAAGGTTAGTCCAGTATAATACATCATTATTATGAGAAGATATTTTCTTACAAAAATGGCGAGACTATAATTTATGGACGACCTTTGAAAGAATCTTGTATGAGCTTGAGAAATATTAGCCATTTTTAATATTTGAGATCACGAGTCAATTGAAGCTAGACCAACATGGAATACCTAGAGGCAGTGGACGGCCGTTTCGTCCTAGTATGGGACTCCTCATCTGTGCTCATCCACAATCTCACTTCGCGAGATTCAAATCCAGTACCTATCAGTCTCGCGCGCTAGCGCCTAACCATTAGACCACTGGGCCGACATCCAACGTGGTCGCGGGTGCACACTGCTGAGGAGTCCTACAGTAGGACAAAACAGTCGTCTAGTGCTTCCAGGTTTCCATGGTGGTCTAGCTTCAACTGACTCATGTCTCAACTATTCAAATTACTATAATATCCACAAAACCCCTTCAAATATTAGCCAATTAGAAAACAGTTAGTATAGAGTAAAATTCTATTATATATAACTAAAGAATTAAAATGGATACACTTCTTTTATATGGTTGAGAAACTTGTCAAAGTTAGAAAGAGGTTCAGAGTTTCTAAAATTATGATCAATATCGTAGAGGGAATCATCCATATGGCTCTATAATTGTCGACCTCTGGAGCCATGATGAATACGCAAAAAATTTCTGCCTTGATCACATTTCTTCAGTTTTGTTTGTGTGCACTCCGGTGGTTGGATCTATAAAATGCCACTTGTGGATAAAGACACGATGCACATAAACAAGTCTCTTTAGGTGTCTGTACGCTTTTCAATCATCCGTTTATATTGTAGTACTCTGTAGCAGCCAGTGTTACTGGTGCTCTTATTATCCAGTTCGCAACGACTGTCGTAATTTGCCTTACTCTCGATCTGCATAGAGCGAAAAAAATCCTATCACGTTTTCTCTAAAACCCGCTGCGAAATGATCGTATGTGAGCACCAGGTACGGAAATTGACATCATGACCCTGAAATTCCTGAAACGCTCCTGATTAACTGGTCCATAAATTATAGTCTAGCCAAGTGATTTTGAGTAGTACTGAACAATTGAAACTATTTTAACTGTTACTTATTCAAAACAACCATTTGTAATTTTCTATGTTAAAACAGTATCATTTCCCACATGTTAACTAATATAAGCTTCACCATATATCCCATTAAAAGTACTTGTTATTTATATAAATATAATTATGTAGTGGCTTTGTTTCGTTAATCAATCACCCTCGATAACCATTATTATATAAATCTCAACGGCGTTTGAAATTAGAAGGCAATAAGAAGCAGCAACTACAGTGTATTAGCGGATAGCACAGATCACAAAGTTATAGGCACATCAAGCGAATTTGAAGCAGAGAGGCGTATATTTGTATGCGAGCAATTACATAGGCAAATTTATAGTCAAGTTGCATAAAGGCACAGCAAGACAAACCAAAAGCTAATAATCGGATTCCAGTACATAAATACATAGGGATCAGAATGAATGATCGAATGATATATAAGCAATCAACATTTTAGCTAGAGTCTGTCGTGTTCTCTAGTGACCATAATGGTACAATGAAATATGCGAATAGTTACTGTTCAAATAAGATTGTACGTTAAGTAAATTAATAAAAGGATTTAACCAAATTGAACCATAATCGAAATTTGTTGGCGAACTGTATTGGGTTCGAGTCCCAGAGCAGACATCAAATCTGAGATGCAGGTCCATCTTACTGACAAGTGGCAAACAGGACAAAATGCGCGTCCTGGATTCCACTGATATCCACTATTCATCTTTGCTTATAATGCTTGTTGTAGGATAGTTTCTATATTTATATCATTTCAGGTTATTTCACAGTAATAGTGAAAATATCTTTTTATCTAAATATGATTCATTGTAAAACCTAAATATTTTCAATCATTGTATTCATGACTCCATTGAAGCTAGACCACCATTGAAAACCTGGTAGGACTGGACAGCAGTTTTGTCCTTGTATGGGAGCATTAATTGATAATATCACACATGAATAATGGTGGTAATTCATGTTTTCTTCACAGATTCATACATGAAAGTCGGTACAGGCGAATATATTTTAAATTATAAATAGTTAATTTCTGATTATGGTCAGGAATGAAAAATGATTATAGAAGTTGACCGAGAACCCTAGGTCATAATATTAAACGTTATAAGGTGAAATATTCACAAGAATGTGGAGCAATCAACTTACAGCCATTGTTGGACAATAATCTTTAAATGGATCTTCCCCACCGAAATATTCAGGACCATATTGAGTATCAAATGGGGCTTTTAGAAAGAAACGATCTTCTATGGGAACTGGATTTTGATATCTTAAAATACTGCACGTTCCATATGAGAATGCATCCCGACATCTTGCTTCATTGACATTGTCACAGAATGGGATAATTTTCCTGCCGCTTAACGAAAAAACAAACAATCAATTTTAAAGGCAATTGGTAATTTCATTTTTCGTCATGTATCTTTATTCAAAACAATTTACTATGCCATCAACAAACAGAGTATTATGTTTGAAGTTAAATATCAACAGTAAAAAGTTAAACAACTTCATTATGCAATGTTTGAAGTGATTACAAGTTCACTTAGTCTGAGAACGAAACAAGGACTCTGTGACCAAAGACCAATAAGTTAGCTATTCTGATGCATCACAGCCCCATTAACTAGAGAGAGAACTTCATGTTCGAAATAGAGGAACATACTCCGCAAGCACCCAGAAGCATGAGAAATAATAACAGGTAAAAATCAAACACATATATACAGCAATGAATTGTCCTTAGGAAGCGTTACAAAATTGCATCCTAAAAGATACAATGAATTAATAGTGTTTAAGATTCTCCCAAGTGGGAAATGCAACCCGACAGTGAAAATGAGCGCCTTTGGTACGAAAACAAGAAATCCAAAATTTTAAAATAGAATTACAAAAATAAGGTATTGACCAAATGAGTTCTGGGGGTCTAACATCCCCAACACATTAAGTAGTTCATCTTTGAAGTTCTATTTCTACTTCATGGTATACTGAAAGGTAAGAATTTTTGATAAATTGATAGACATCTAATATACTCAAAAGTATAAATATTAAAGAATAGATCTGAATTATAGAATTACCAGTTGCGATTGCATTGTGTAACTTTGAGTTACATAGCAAAGCAAGGGCTGTAGTCCTACAATTGAGGATATATGCAACTCAAAACAATTGTCTGTCAACAATATCAAAGTCGCAATCTTAAATAAGAACGCTAAAACAGTCCCACTGTACAGAGCTGAAACGTGGAGAACCACTACAACCATTATCAAAAAGGTACAAGTATATATAAATACTTATCTACGCAACATACTCAACATCTAACATTGGCCGGATACCATCAGCAATAGCCTTCTGCAGCAGAGAACAAACCAGATTCCAGCAGAAAAGTAAATTAGCAAAACACGTTAGAAATGGATAGGACATATATTATGGAAATCATCGAACTACATCACGAGGGTAGCTCTCACTTGGAATCGTGAAGGGAAGTGGAAAAGAGGAAAACCAAAGAACACATTAAGTCGAGAAATAGAAGTAGATATGTAAAGGATGAATAACAACTGGAAGGAAGTGTAAAGGATTGTTTGGAACAGGGTTGGATGGAGAGTGTTGGTGGTTGGCCTATGCTCCTCCACGAGGAGTAACAGGCGTAAGTAAGTAAGTAACATATATTTTGTCGATTAGACATATGAATGTATTGAACAAAGAATAATATTATAAATTCATAATTGAAATGACAATTGACTCACTACTGTCGTCTAATTTCAGCATAGTCGAAGCAACTTTTCATGCTAAAGTCACATCCTAATTGTCTACCATATTCCCATTTCATTGCTTTTGAGTAATCAACAGTGTACCAACTTGAAAATGACAAAATAATTTATGAAGTTAAATTCCACATCATTAACGAATGAATAACAATAATGAAAATTAGTACAGAATACACCA
Organism: Schistosoma haematobium; assembly: GCF_000699445.3. NCBI lineage: Eukaryota > Metazoa > Platyhelminthes > Trematoda > Strigeidida > Schistosomatidae > Schistosoma > Schistosoma haematobium. The sequence goes on along the minus strand of NC_067199.1, from coordinate 3,263,352 downwards.
GACGGTGATATAATTAATACAAACTACTAAGTAAAGATGATAGTTAATTTATAGTTTACTTTTTGGATGAAAAGTGCTGGTGGGAGGCCTACGCTCCACGAGGAGTAACAGGCGTAACTAAGTAAGTGAGTAAGTAAGTATAGTTTATCGTAACTGAAAAGGATTGATTACCAGATAAATTCAAAATGAGTGTTTTAGACAAGTGTGATAAAAAAGAAAAAGTGAAGAACAACGAACGTGATGAAGTGTATATAGTTTTGAGAAGAGTGGTATTGTATAACAAAATTTGAGGTTTTATAACAAAGATAGTTTTATTAAGGATAAACCTGTCATTTGTTGACATGGTTAAAGTATGTACAAAATTATTGTGGGTTTGGTATGGCGGATGTGTCACTCAATTTAGTGGACTAGTTGAAGTGAGACATTAACACCGTTAGATCCCGACTGGCTCAGTGCCGAGAAGTTTAAGAGTACTTGCGCGAGATTAATAAGTCTTGGGTTCGAATCGCGCGGGACGGGGTCATGGGTAAGCATTGCTGAGAAGTCCCGCAATGCGAAGGGTTGGCCTCCCAAAGTTCCCAGGCTTTCGATGGTGGTTTAGCTTCAATTGACCCATGATCTCAACTATTGAAATTACTACAATCTCCAGAAAACCCCTTTCTGATATGAATGAATCATTTAATGTATTTTGGTTTGGAAAATATTTTATATTCGCTTGATGAGAAATATGAAACGGAGTTCAGAAACTTTCAGTCTGTTCAGTCATTTCTATCATGTCTCTGAGCCAATGCTGGCGTTTACGACAGTGTTCTATTCTGACGAGAATAATGGATGGTAACTGTTGGGATCCATTTATAGACAAATCATACACGCATATTTTTATCGTATAATTGTTAAGTAACTAAATTATTCATATTCTTGTTCCTCTTATGATTAGAGCTATTTTGACCCATAGACTATTATTATAAGATATACCGTTCTTGAGTTGTGCTCAGTCTATTCATTACAGTCTCCCTCATTCACAGCCACTTTTAACTTGGTCTTGTACAAATGTTATTTCCAACTTCATGGTACGATGTGGCCTGTTTGAATGGTATATAAACCCAGTGTGTTTGAAATACATAATTCATATTGCAGAGGCTGTGATTGGTGTTGTGGACTTAACCTGCAGGGCTAAGCTGGGGGAGAAGGATGAATAAAGACTGTAAACTCCTCGTTCTTGTTTTATGCGCCATTAGTCTGGTCGAATAATCACTGTTCATTAATTGGCGGTATCATTACGGCACATATTGATAGGGGCACAAGTCCAGAAGTTATAACAGACAGAAGTAGGTTCATAGACTGTGCGATTCATTCAGTTTCTCAAAAAAATGTGTATTAAGGTAACAGTTACAGTAAAGATGGACCCTCCGTAACACTGCCTCTAATAATATCCTTCCAAAACCTGCAAACATAGGCTCGTGGAGTCCAGATTTCGAAATCGTTAACGAAACCAAATCTATTTTCAGAGATTCTAAACGATAATGGACGTTATTCTTTTACATCCATCGTTGTAATAGAAAAATAGGTAATTACTTTGTCTAACTTTGCTTACCCCGAATCCTCAAAGAAGCTAAGAGTAACACGCGACACAGAGTAATCAACTTGTATTCTTCCAGCCATTATTTCGCTCTGAAATCCAAGATGATAATACACTACATAAACAATGAAGCAACTAACATTTATGTGTATACAAGAATACGGCTTTTTATGCTATATTATTCTCAATAATATTTACGTTCTAACCTTTACTAACCTATCATCAACAAAGGGTATTTCTTTAGGCACTTACCCTACAACTAATAATGGATAAAAAAACTTTGCTTACCGTACTGAAATGTGTTACTTTGTTCACATGAGTAATCAATGGCGATTGCAGATGGATCCAAGACCCACATTTCGTTCTATTTAGTATTCGTCAGCTGGAAAGAACATCAACTCCGAGATTCAGGTACATCCAGCTGACGAGTCCCAAATAGGACAAAACGTGGGTTACAAGGTCACAAATAACTGTCACTCTTGATGAAAGTCTAATATCACGGTAATTGTTTAACATGTTGACTTTATTTGCTACTTAATCCCTTAATACTCTTAATTCAATGCAAATAATTTCAGAAATAGCAAAATATACTATTTTGACAGTTCTTTATGTCACAATTTAGAATGTACAAAATTCATATTCATACTTCAGTAAACTCACTGAATATGTTCTTCCCTCCCAATGCGATCCTATCGGTCCAGTTTGGTATTGATTTTCCAAATCTGCTCCATCTAACCGGTTACAAGTGAAGTGTTTTCTTGCAGCGTTCTAAATATTGTAAGTATATATATTTTGATATTTTTTTAATTAAAGGAAGAGAAACCCAGAATAATTTTGTTTTTGATTTAGATCATGAATCGATTGATATTAGACGCCTATCGAAAATCTGGAAGCACTTGATGACCGTTTCGTCCTATTGGGGGACTCCTCAACAGTGTGCATCCACGATCACGCTTGTGGAGTCGAACACTTAACCTCTAGACCAATGATCTCAATAAAAAAACATAATAACTTCCACAACTCCATACTGATAATAATTTTTTTGTTCTATTTCTAAATAATTAAATACAATAAAGTCAGTCTTTGGCTTCATACACTACAATTTTATAGCGGAAATAACGATAATTTCTTTACTTTAAAAGACTCAAACACTTTCACCATTAATGTGTGAAGTTTAAAATTAACACCAATGAATAACAAGAAATACAAAATACTTGTTTTCCTTTAACTTATGACTTCACAGAAGTCAACAGAAATTAATCGTGGATCTGCACTGTTGAGGAGTCCTACACTTGAACGAAACGGCCGTCCAGTGCTTTCAGGTTTTCTATGGTGGTCTAGTTTCAATCGACGCATGATTTCAACTATTAAATTACTGTAATATGCACAAAACCCCTTTCTGATAATACATATATGACTAGTTTAAGGATTTTCATTCAGCAAGGTGATAAAATTTCAATGGTTGAAATCATCAGTCAATTGAAGCTAGACCATCATGGAAAATCTGGAAGCACTGGATGGCTAACCAGTCCTATTGTGGAACTCCCCAGCAGTGCGCACTCAAGATCCTGCATCGCGAGATTCCAATCGAGGACCTACCAGTTTCGCATTCGAACGCTTAACCTCTACACCACTGAGACGACCGGCATCCAACACTGTTAATGTCTAACTTCAACTAGTCCAGGAATTTGCGCCACCGTCCACCATTGTTTTCATTGATTTACTATCTCACGACAGACTCGATTGACCTTCACTGATCATCGCTTCTCACTAGAACTCCAGGAAATACCTCATGGAAACCGTCACCAGTGAGCATATGTTGATTAATATCAGAAGTGGCTTTTGTAGATACTATAGTAATCTGAATAGCTGAGATTGAGTCGATTGAAGCTAGATCATCATGGAAAACCTGGAAGCACTGGAAGGCCGTTTTGTTCTACTGTAGGACTCCTCAGCGGTGCTCATCCACGACCCCGCCTCACGAGATTCCAACCTAGGACCTATCAGTTAAGATAGTGTACATCAGACGATGAGAAAAATTTCTTTTCGTTCGAGGTGAATTAATGAATTTCTATCTAACATTTTCTTCATTATAAAATAATATGAATTGTATAAAAGACTTAACTAACCAGAATTTTAGGAGTAACAAAAGCATAAAAGTCTTTTGTAAACCATCCTGCTGTACTTCTCCATGTCCTTGTAATCTTTGTGATAGTGTTGTTACTGCGAAAAAGATGTTTAAATTATCAAAAACTTGCATTATAAGCATATACATTTTTAAGAAAAATTCCCCCTCGAAACAAAGCCTGGTGATCACGTTACTCACAACAGTAGTTTTCGAAAATTATTCAAATAGATTTGTATGGTGAACTGTATATAAAAATTATGATCATCATCTTGACTAATTGTTTATTTATTTATTGAAACACGTAAATATTGGTACAAGGAGGCACCAAATACATATACGCCACATAAATCATTCGATTTATGTAGGGGCTGATATACTGCCCGGGTGGCAAAACCGAAGCAGATGGTTATCTTACGATGCCACAACCGGAGACTTCGATATAAAGGTCTAATCCACAAGGTAGTGGAGCTACGCCAGGAAACGCAGTTCCATAGTAGCTTGTGACCGATAATTGGTTCATACGCCATTTGTTCCCTCAGGATCCTGTAGTCCATGTGCACCATTGGCTTAGAATTAGAGTTTTCCAACTCACATCTGCTGATCCTCCATATCCACCAGCCCGTCTAAAGCGCCGGACATTCGCTTTATGTCCTCTCAATTTCGTAAGCAACAAGCCTGGTGCGAGAAAGCAGTAGGTAGGACTCCCCTGGAAGTGACTGTATACTCATGGGCATATGAGGGCATTTCAAGACAGAGGGAAGGAGCTGACTTTCCTCACTCTCGGTCGTACCAGGGCATTTTCGAGACTAATTATGCATAACATATGCGTGAAACCTACCTTTAAAGATTAGTACAGAGCTTCTATTATTATAATATCAATACACAAATAAACCGATCATGTGCAAATAAAAAATAACTTTGGGTTTAGAGTTTTGATTTTCTTTTGACGCCGAGATACATCAGTTACAGATCTAACTTATGTGTTCACGTGGTTAGGATTAGCCTATCTGTCAATGATTACTTGCATAGTATTGTTCATTCATCTAAATGAAATTATCATTGCAATGATAATATGTATATGAGTCAACAGTCTGGTCTTTTGTTTCAAACCTCATAGTGAATTCCAGTCACCTAATCATTGCTGAAAATACTGTTGATAAGACATATTGTCTATGGCAATTTGTGAGAAGTGAATTTTTAAATACTAAACATGCTTTTACACAATGACAGAGGTAAATTTTAGAAAATAATAGTCAATGAAATCTGTATAAAACTGAATTTGTAACTGATTTTATACGTTTCTATATAAAACATCGTAATTTACTGAATGCAATAACAAATAGTACATTTCTATAAAATCAGGCTATTTCTTCATTAGGTTTTTGATTGAGATCATGAACTGGTTAATGTTAGATCACCATTGAAAATCTAGAAGCACTGGACGGCCGTTTCGTTCTATTGTGAGACTCCTCGGAAGTGAGTATCCATGATCCCGCTCTCGGGGTTTCAACCTAGGGCCTTTGTCCCGCGCGCGAACGCTTAACCTCCAGATCACGGAGCCGACATCTGATGGTGTCAACGTCTAACTTCAGTTATTCAAAAAAATTGCGTGGCCACCTTCCATTGTACTTAGGTAGATACCTGTCTCTACCCGACATGGATTAGCTTCACTGATCACGGCTTCTCACTAGAACTCCGAGAATTCCCACATGAAGCTAGTTACTAGTGAGCACATGGTATTCATCAGTATAGAGTTGTGGAGATTACTGAGTTTTTGATTGAGATCATTAACCGGTTGATATTAGACCACCATTGAAAACTTGGAAGCACTGGACGGATGTGTACTGCTGAGGAGTCCCACAATAGGACGAAGTGGCCGACCAGTGATTCCAGGTTTTCAATGGTGGTCTAACATCAATTGGTTCATGATCTCAATCCAAAACTTAATAATCTCCACAACCCTATACTTATATTTCTGTATCAAAAGGTTTCCTAAGTTTCTATTGGTTGAATATATAGAAACATGAAATTCTCACCTCGGAATATAATTTCCATATTGATCTTTGTACTTTGGCTTACGTTTATCGTCCCTGGGAGTTCGAGCTTTCCCATTTGGAAAGCGCATAAAAGGGAAGTTGGATGATGAAAATCCCTAAAATATAATAAATTTTAAATGTGCTAAGTAGTGACCATATAAAATCGGAATGTTATATATGAGCTTGTAAATACTTGTTCATATTTACAACACTAGCATGTCAACAATATTAACAGTAGTTTCAGATAAATAGCTGAACACTATAAAGAAAGAACTGACTGACATTTTGTAAATGAAGCAATTACTGTATGATTCTCAGATTTTACTAAGATGCTAGTATGTTCTAGTATGGGATTTCTCAGCCGTCCAGTGCTTCCATGTTTTCTATGATGGTCTAACTTGAATTGATTGATGAATTCAACTATAAAATTAATAAGTAACTTATGTCATGTTTACGTAGCCCTTAGTGCTGATCAAGTTTTATCGGTTAGTTATCAGCGTGGTGACCGGTTGAAATGATTCGATATTCTATGCCTTTTTCGTTAGTTAGAGGCAATGACGAGGTCATAATAAAAAAACTCGACATTAAGATACTTCATGTTTTCATGAAAAATGTGTAACATGCTAAATATATTTTGATAGAGTTTTGTTCTCTGAGCTGCATAATCGTTTGGTCTTGGCCCTTTCATCGTTCTTCTGAACGATAAGTGCGAGTCTTCCTGAGGTTTGTGTTGATGATGTTGTTCAGAAGAACAATGTAAGCTTCACGAACAAACTATCCAGCCCAGAGAACGAAAGTCCATTTGAGCTAGAAATCTTCTTCACCATCTCAATACTAGATATATTTCAATATAATTGTTCAGTGATCTCAATGAATAGAAAAATACTCTTTATCTTATCAAAATAATAGATGAACTTACAAGTGCATGACCAATTTCATGCAAGAAAATTCCAAGTGAATTTCTATCTTCAGGATAATCAACTCCCATTTTTCCTGGGCACACATTTACAAATCCGAGAATTGGCCTAAAGTATTAAGTAGTATCAATATATGGATATAAAACAATGAATGAATTATTCTCAATTAAAGTAATTAGGTAAGTAGTTACATCACAATTTCATTTTGTAATCTAAATTTATCCAGTATTCCATTAAATATTTAGTTCCATAGACATTGTAGATAGTTGGGTAGTTGGTTTAGTGACATAATATCTTATGTAATTTAATCAATGAGTGTTTCGTGTTACTGGGATTACAAAAAAACAAGATCATTAGTTCAAACCTATCTACTTTAGAGTTGACAATTTACTTGCTTACTTACTAACGTCTGTTACTCCTCATGGAGGAGCATAGGCCAACCACCAGTATATTCCATCCAACCCTGTCCCAAAAAATCCTCTTCACTTCTTTCCAGGTGTTATTCATCCTCTACATATCTACTTCCATTTCCCAAAGTAATGTGTCCTTTGGTTTTCCTCTTTTCCACTTCCCTTCACGATTCCATGTTAGGGCTTGCCCCGTGATGCAGTTCGATGATTTGCGTAATTTATGTCTTATCCACTTCTAACGTGTTTTCCTAATTTCCTCTTCAGTTGGAATCTGGTTTATTCTCTCCCACAGTCCACTAATGATGATGATATCCGGTCAATGTTAGATGTTGAGTATCTTGTGTAGACAACTATTTATAGATACTTGTACATGATTGATGATGGTTTTAGTGGTTCTCCATGTTTCAGCTCTGTACAGTGGGACTGTTTTGGCGTTCGTATTTAAGATTGCGACTTTGATATTGTTGACAGACAGTTGTTTTGAGTTCCATATATTCTTCAATTGTAGGAATGCGGCCCTTGCTTTGCCGATCCTCGCATTTACGTCTGCATCTGATTCTCCTTGTTCATCGATGATGCTTCCCAGGTACGTGAAAGATTCCACATCTTCCAGAGTTTCGCCATCAAGTGTGATCGGGTTGGTGTTCTCCCTGTTGCATTTGAGGATCTCGGTTTTCCCTTTGTGTATGTTGAGACCTACTGATTCAGAGGTTGTTGCGACATACTAGTTGTATTCATTTGCATTTATTCTTGTATATGGGATAGGAGGGATAGGTCATCTGCGAAGTCCAAATCTAATTAATCCTGAACTGTCCAATGTATTCCGTGCTCCCACTCAGATTTCGGGATCTTCATATTTCAGTCGAACACCAGAAGAAACAGGAAGGAGGAGAGTAGACAGTCTTTTTTGACTCCGGCCCTTACTTGGAGTGCATCGGTCAGCTGTCCTCCATGCATCACCTTGCACTGTAGTCCGTCGTATGAGTTCCGGATAACGTTGACATTCTTCTCAGGAACTCCACAGTGGTAAAGAAATTTACATAATATTCTCCTGTCCACACTGTCAAACTCCTTCTCATGGTCAATGAAGTCGATGTAGTGATGAGTTCCATTCAACTCATTGTTCGACAATGATCCGTATTGTTGCAATTTGGTCTGTGCACGACCGATCCTTACGGAATCCAGCTTGTTGATCTTGAATTTGGGTGTCTACTGAATTTTTCATCCGGTTCAACAACACTCTGTTAAAGACTTCCCCTGGTACAGACAATAGTGTAATACCTCTGTAGTTTTCTCATTTGCTCAAATCTTTCTTTGGAGTCTTGATGAGGTATCCTTCTTTCCAGTCCGTCGGCACCTGTTCCTCCTCTCAAAGCTACTTGAATAGAAGATGAAGCACGTTTGCAGTTATTTCGATATCTGCTTTTAGTGCTTCATCTAGTATGCTGTTAGGTTCTGCTGCCTTTCGATTTTTGATTTGTCAGATTGCCACTCTGATTCCCGCGATCGTTGGTGGAGTAACGTCCCTAAGAATGTCTGTGTTTTCTGAACTGGGATAAATCAATCGTAAATAAAATTCAAGGTTTGAAGAATGAATTGTACTAATTATCGACTTCATTTTAATGAACTTAAAGTACCAATAATGTTTGCAGACTTAATATTACAGACTAATTCGACTTTCACGTGATATAGTTTCATACTACTTACTACTTACTTAATCCTGTTACTCCCATAGGCAGCCGACCAGCATGGAAACAATTTAACCTATTTCTAATTACCTAGGTGTTTGTTTTTTTGTTGCATCAAATTTAAAGTGCAGCTACTTTTTGTGTAGAAATTCGGAACAGCGTAAGTTAAACTGCTATACTTTATTCATTTCTGCATTGATTGTTTGGATCTTCTCATTGACGTTAAGGTCTACAGTTTATCAATCTCTTATTGGTATATGTTCATCGTGTGCGGATTGTTCCGATGGTGCCTTAAGTCATCAAATTACAGCCTTAAATTTCCATGGGAAGATTCAAACAACCAATACAAAGACTAATTAAACTTCACCCCATTGTACAAGCTAGCAACTATCTGAACACAGTAGATAAGTGAATAACGTTATGGTGATTAAAGTGAAATAGTACTAGGTTTGAGTCCCAGAGTATACATCATCGAATTGAAGCAGGTATATCTGACTGACGAGTCCTAGATAGGATGAAACGCGCATCCTGGATTTCACTGCTAACCATCATCCATCTCTGCTATATTTTATTACCAGTTAGGTAACTGTAAATACATTGCATGTCTATTTTGCACTTGTATTTCAAAACAGATTCAAAGAACAACTACTGAATGGATAAAATGAGAAGGTAATTCCTTGACTTTCACAATATTATCGTAAACATTTGATTTAAGAGTAGTATAGTTAAAAACATTTGTCTTTGAATAAGTAATTCAGTCATTTTTCTTTCATCTAAAACAAGAATATGCTCTAATAAACATATTTAATTACCTATCTGTTTCCTCATCCATTAAACATGATGATGCAAATGCTGCTGTACTACCAGAACAGGTACGTGTATTTATAGCATCAACAAGTAGGATGTAACCGGCAGATGGTATTCCACTTCCATTATTGTAAGTTCTGTGTAATCGGTTATAATATTCCTGATAACATTCCTGAAAGATAATCATGATAGAATAATTGAATCGTAATATTTTGAACACAAATAATGAAATATAGATCATTGGTCGTGGAGCTTCAAGTAGAAGTTTGTGCTGATGATGTCATTCAGAACGACGATGAAAGCTCCATGATTAAACCATTGAGCTCAGAGAACGAAACTCCAACAAAATATACATCATTGTTTTACTAATTGAATGACAACTGGAAAGAGCTAGAAAGGATTGCCCAGGACAAGGTTGGATGGAGAATGCTGGTGAGAGGCCTATGCTCCTTCATGAGAAGCAACAGGCGTAAGTGAAAAGTAAGTTTACTAATTGAAATCTAGTTCAAGTGATGTCATTTTAACGTACATAGGGATTGAATAACTCCTGAAGATGATTAGTTGTTTTTTATTCAATTCTCGTTGAATAAATGTACATAATCTTAAAGGATGATGAAATAACTTAAACAGTGTTGTATCTAACCTCTGTTCAGGCTATCATAGCTGTTGTATGACAAAAGTCATATACCGAATTTCGAGAAAGAGTATTTACGATTATGATAATATTAATATGCAAATCTAAAGAGACTACATTTCAATGTTGATTCTATAATTATCCCGGCTCAGTGATCTAGAAGATAAGCGTTCATGTGCAAGACCGAATGTTCTAGGTTCGAATCCTGTGAGCGGAATCGTAGATGTGCACTGTTGAGTATTCTGTATTTCACACCTTCAATCACTTATAAGAAATGAATTAAAAATCTAATACACATCTTATTGTTGCATTTTAAATATCAACGGACACCTGTACTCATACTCACCCCTACATACTGATCTGGAATTTTCACCCTTCCGCACATAACATCGCGTTTACACATCGACTGACGACAAAATATGGAATTATTCCCAATAGCTGTGTAATAGTATCCACTTTCACAATACCTTGATGAAACAAAATAAGAATGTTTTTCAGTTAAGAATAAAAGAAATCCATCTATTAAGTTTTAATCTAGAATAGTGAATTACTTAAGTTACTTAACAAGATACCTTCAAACATTGAAATGACAAGAATCACAAGTGTGACAAGAATGCTAATGATTACATATCAATAAACAAGTAAGCTAACAGTACAATCACCTTTTTGCTAGTTGTTTTCCACTTCCAGGTTTCTTGACTGTCAATGCTTCTTCCCAATACTTTATTGCCGCTCGTAGATATATCTGTAAAAATGTAAAATAACACAACTAAAGTATTACATTATTAATTTTAATAGTTGGGATCATGAGTCAATCGAAACTAGATCATCATAGAAAACCTAGAAGCACTGACGGCCGTTCCACCCTACTGTAAAACTCCTCAACAGTGCGTGTCCACGATCCCGCCTCACGAGATTCCAACCCAGGTCCTATCGGTCACACGCGCGAGTGCTTAATCTCTACACCAATGAGCTGGCCAGCATCCAATCATATTAATGACTTACTTCAATCAATCCACGAAGTTGCACCACCATCAACGATTGTTATCAGTGTGTTACTATCTCACAACAGATTTGGTTGAACTCCACTGATCACTGCTTCTCACTAGAACTCCAGGAAATATCTCTTCAAGCAAGTCACTAGTGAGTATATGTTCATGATTATCATAGGGAGCTTTTGTGGAGATTTTACTAATTTTATAGTTGAATTCATGAGTCAACTGAAGCTAGATCACTATGGACAAACCGGAAGCACTGGATAGCAGTTTCGTCCTAGCACGGGAGTCCTCAGCAGTGCTCATCCACGATCATCCTCATCATTGTTATTCATAAGTGAATATATATATATATATATAGCTATTCAAATAATCAAAACTTAAAACTGTTACAATTAAATCATTCATAGAAACAATGAAAAACATTACTATACTGAGAAGAATTTTTATCATAAATCATGTGAATTACTGAGAGTTTAGCATGATCTTTCATTGTGTAGAAATTCTGAGTAAAATGCGTATAAAACTTCAAATGTTTTGGCGCTGTATTCCGTCTCTCAACATCATCCGAATGTACAGTGACAGTATGATCCTAAAATTTCAATCAAATTCTCTAGCAATATTGAATCTACCAATTTCACTAAAGGAGGTGAACCACAGAATGATGTCGAATTGACAATATGACATATGATCAAAATGAAAAACCATTTAATGAATAAATGAATAAGCATATCTGTTAAGTATGGTGGTAACTAACTTATGTCATATGTATACCTATATATATATATACATGTTGTTGTTGTTGTCTGAAGTTCACAGACCAATCTAATGTCTCCGGTCTATCTCGTTGGTTTATTTCTCACTATACTTTTAACAGTTTCGATGGAGATTAAAACCAATTCACACAAAAAAAAAAGAGAAAAGAAAAGAGAAGAGAAAAACGAAAGAAAAGAATAATGTAGGTTTACTTTTTGTCTTAAATTCAAAGATTCTAGACAATTTGATTTCATTGTTGATTCTCTTAACTTGAATAAGTTTAACTTTGTTTCAAGACAAAATCTTCCCCCCCATTGTGAAACATTTGACTGAGTCTGATCATAATGAAATCAACTTTGCTTTATCCATATTATGATGATTTTTGTAATCATTGGTACTTTTTGGACATCTAAATGATTCTAGTAAACGGATAAAGAGAATAGTTGATATACATTCATATCACCTACCATCTGATGAGTGAAATGGATACTAAAGAAGTATTAAACAATCAAATAGATAGAATGGTGAAATTGGAATATGCAATCACTTGAAGTTGTCAACAAATACAAAACGGTTCAGACAACTTAAGACAACTCAAGCTGTAAACCTTACAAGACTTAATTCAATGAAAAAGGTACCATTGTTTACTTACAATTGAAATGGAATTACAAAGTGAATAACTTTAACAATATCAGGAGATGATGAGATGTAAGATGTTTTGGGATAAACAGTTGATATCTATTGAACATACTTAAACACAAAGTAAGCCATATTAACTTACTTACTTTCACCTGTTACTCCCAATGGAGTATAGGCCGCCTACCAGTATTCTCTAATTCACTCGGTCCTAGACCTACATTTTTAGTTCTATCCAATTGTTGTTCTTTCTTCTCATGTCTCTCTCCATTTATCAGTTTAATTTGTTCTTTGGTATTCCTAGCCTCCTTTGGCCTTGAAGATTTCAAGTGAGGGCTTGACTTGTGACGTAGTTCGGTGCATTCTTCAATGTATGTCATATTTACTTCCAGTGATTCTTCTTGATTTATTCTTCCACTGTTATTGTTGATTGTGTTTGGCCAACGGATCAGAAGTATTTTGTGTAGACAGCTGTTAAGAAACACTTGTATCTTCTGAATGATGGGTTTCGTAGTTCGCCAAGTTTCTACCCCATACAATAGAACTGTGTTGACATTTGTATTGAAAATTCTAATTTTGGTGTTGATTGACAGTTGTTTTGATACGTAAACTGACTATTCAATGTACTGAAAAATTCGACACTTAAGTATTATTGATGAAAATGTAAATGTTTGTTAACTATCTATTTGGAACAGAAGTTCTAATCATCAATAAAAATGTAATTCATTAGTTGAATTCATGAACCAATTGAAGCTAGATCACCGTGAAAAATTTGGAAGCGCTGAACGGCTATTTCGTTCTGGTATAGGACTCCTCAGCAGTGCGCATTCATGATCCCTCCTCTCGAGATTCATTTTCAGGACCTCATTCATATATCTAGATATTAATTATTAGACTTTAATTGAATATTGCATCTGTTGGATCTTACAATCTTCCCGAATTACTGTTGAAGTCAATTTATACTATAAAGTTCCATCAGAATAATTCAAAAATAGATATGCAATAATTTTTTTAATACCTAGACTAAGTGTAGTCGAAGTACGTAACAGATTCCCAGAAGATTACCTAGTCACATTGTCGCTTTATATTATTCAGTGTCATAATGTCTCCATCTCTCGCTTTAGCTACAATCTCACATTTAGAACTTAAAATGCTTCCTAATCATAAATATCAGTTTAAGGGTTGTGGAGATTATTAAATTTTTGATTGAGATCATGAACCAATTGATGTTAGACTAACATTGAAAACCTGAAAGTACTGGACGGCAGTTTTGTTGTATTGTGGGACTCCTCAGCAGCGAGACTGAAGGCCCTGGGTTCGAATCCCGCGAGAGGGATCGTGGATACGCACTGCTGAGGAGTCCGACAATAAGACGAAATGGACATCCAGTGCTTCCAGGTTTTCAATGATGGTCTAACATCAATCGGTTCATGATCTCAATTAATAATAAATAATTAAGGCAAGAATTCGTGATGTAGAATCATTTATTAAAACAATTTCAAATAATCTGGTTACGCATAATGTACTTGTTAAGACATTTTTATATGAAAATTAATAGGTCAACTATACAGGGTACCAAAACCATACTATGATACTTAATTTGCAAATTTTCAATAATTGTCTTGGACTTCATTGTTCTTGCATTTCCATACTAATTGCTATCTATTCCCGTTCTTCCTTTCTTGATCTTCCCCATCTTCTGCTGCCAGACATTACATTCCTGGCTCGCGTCATATATTACTTATATCAATATAAGTAGTACGCGCCACAAAACAATCAGAATGATAGTCATGTAACGATAATCATAAAATAAGTTAGGAAGTTATTTTTTGCCCATTATCTAACTTCATTATAGTTTGTACAAAGATGCTATAAACATAAATCTTCCATTTTATTCTTTATGGTTATCTAGGCTAACCTTATTTATATGACAATGGTAATAAGAAGCCAAATATGAATTGTATTAGATGATGGGGTCGCTAACCCCATGCTCAACCCTCCTCCTTTATCCGGGCTTGGGACCGGCAGTAACCCCCGGAGGAACTCCAGGAGGAGTTATTGATACATCATTATGCCTATTTAAAAGGGGTGTAATTTACAATCTATCAATGAATTACATTATGATTAGTGAATAAAGTTTAATCATAATGAAAATAATCCAAACTTGAATTCTCTATTTAGTTCCATTAATTGGTTTCTTTTTATAAATCGTTAATGACACAAAATGATTACTCGTTTCATGATCATAAAAAGTTGTTAAGCTCATTATATGAAGTGTTTTAAAGAAGGGCTTGTCTTTCTATTTGTTTTAAAAAAAGAAAAGAAAAAAAAGAAAACCAGAATATTTATTTACATTTTGTTAGTAAACGGTATGAACAGGGTGGATCTGATGCAGATGTGAAGCCGCGGATCGGCAAAGCTAGAGCAGCATATTTACAACTGAAGAACATCTGGAACTCAAAGCAACTGTCAACCAACACCAAGATCAGAGTTTTCAATACAAATGTCAAGACAGTTCTACTGTATGGGGCGGAAACCTGGATAACTACGAAAGCCATCATCCACAAGATACAGGTGTTTATTAACAATTGTCTACGCAAAATACTTCGGATCCATTAGCCAGACACTATTAGCAATAACCAACTGTGGGAGAGAACAAACCAGATCCCAGCGGAGGAAGAAATCAGGAAGAAGCGCTGGAAGTGGATAGGACACACATTGAAGAAAGCACCCAACTGTGTCACAAGACAAGCCCTCACATGGAATCCTGAAGGTCAAAGGAGGAGATGAAGACCAAAGAACACATTACGCCGGGAAATGAAGATAGACATGAGAAAAATGAACAAGAATTGGATGGAACTAGAAAAGAAGGCGGAGGACAGAGTGTGTTGGAGAATGCTGGTCAGCGGCCTATGCTCCATTGGGAGTAACAGGCGTAAGTAAGTAAACGGTATAGTATCCAACATATGTAAATATATTCTAAGTAAAGATGTATAATGGTTAGCAGTAGAAATCAAGATATGTATTTCAACCTCTTTGGGACTCGTAAGCTAGATGTACCTGCATCACGAAGTTGATGTTGAATCTGGAACTCGGACTCAGTACTATTCGCTTCAAACAACATCATGGCATTCACTTAGCTTCTAAATCCTGATAGCCATTAAGCTTATGTAATGAAGTGAAATTTAATTTATCTTTGTAATGGTTTTTTGAATCTTCCGATTGATGTTTAGCAATGCAATTGATCAGTCTTTTATTGGCATATGTGCATCCTGTGCGGATTGACTTGATATTGCCTTAAGTCGTAAGCTTTATAAGCAAAGATCGATAGTGACTAGCAGTAGAATCCAGGATGCGTGTTTCGTCCTATTTGATACTCGTCGGCTGGATGTACCTGCACCCGAGTTGATATTCACTTCAGAACTCGAACCCAGTACCGTTCGCTTTAAACGCCATTGCGTTATCCACTTAGCTCCTCTCCCTAATAATTTCTCATATCCCCTTGAGTTTGATTTATAATTTTCTCTGAGGTTATATGATTAGTGAATAAACATATATAACTTGAAAATAAATTCGTTAAATAGAGGAACCTTAGCTGAACTTCATCTTCAATATTTAGACGATAATTATGTCTAATTAGTGTTTTCTCCACTAAGTATTTTTAAATCATATATGTTTACTAGAAGCACATGTTGTAAGTCGGTCATTGCTCGAAATATATTAACTCTTTTCAGATGAAGTAATTAGAGTTTGTAATTCTATAATTAGTATTTTTGATTGAGATTATGGACCGATTGATGTTAGATCACCATTGAAAACCTAGAAGTACTGGACGGAAGTTTCGTCCTATTGTGGAACTCCAGAGCAGTGCGCATTCACGAAACTGCTCGCGGGATTCAAACACAGAGCCTTCAGTGTCGTGCGTAAATGTTTAACCTGTAGACCACTGAGCCGGTCGGCATCCAACGGTATCAATGTCTAATTCTAACCAATCCACGAAATTGTGTGACCATCTTACATTGTACTGAGGTAGATACCTGTTTGTACCTGACACGGATTACCTTGTGATGTAGTTAAAATTGTTTAAGTTGATGATAATGATTTATTAAGAATCTATGGTCTCATTTAGTTAGTTTTCAGTGAGTTACATTTCATTTGTAATTTGATTTATATTCTTCAATTTATCACGAAACTTGAAATTAAAACGCTCTTGGATTGACTTGATCTCTGTCAGCTTCCGTCAACCAAAGACTCTTTACTTACTTAATTAAGTACGCCTGTTACCCTCCAATTGAGCATAGACCGCCAACGAGC
Organism: Schistosoma haematobium; assembly: GCF_000699445.3. NCBI lineage: Eukaryota > Metazoa > Platyhelminthes > Trematoda > Strigeidida > Schistosomatidae > Schistosoma > Schistosoma haematobium. Next base: position 3,246,452 of record NC_067199.1, on the reverse strand, counting down.
ATTCTCCAACTCACTCGGTCCTCGTCCTTCCTTTCTACTTCTATCCAATTGTTGTTCAATCTTCTCATTTCTCGATGTAATGTTTCTTTGGTCTTCATAGCCTCCTTTGGTTATGAGGATTCCAAGTTAGGGCTTGACTTATGACGTAGTTGGGTGATTTCCTCAATGTGTGTCCTATCCACTTCCAGTGATTCTTCCTTATTTATTCTTCCGCTGGAATGTGGTTTGTTCTCTCCCACAGTTGGTTGTTGCTGATAGTGTCTGGCCAATAGATTCGAACTGTTAATTAACACTATTAATAAAGATTTGTGTTGAGAATTCTGACTTTGGTGTTGATCGACAGTTTTTTTTAGTTTCAGACGTTCTCCAGTTGTAAATATACTGCTCTTGCTCTTGTTTTTTAGCGAGTTAGTTTTCTATGGGATGGGGTCGCTAACCCAATGCTCAAAACTCCTCCTTTATCCGGGCTTGGGACCGGCAGTAGCCTCAGAGGTGATCCAGGCGGAGTAAGAGTGAATGTTTATAATGTTATCCTTTGAAAGTACACAAGCTCATCTAACTAAAACCTTCATACGAATTGACATTACTGATTTACAAATAAATAACTATAATCATGATATTTTCGGAAGGAAAACAACTATTCTAAACTAAAGTATTCCATAGTGGGATCATATCACTCATTACTTCTTTAAAAATCATAGAATTCTTATTCAGATACAGTGTAAGCAAATATTCATGGTTTATACTTGACGCTGCAAGCCAAAATGTGCACAACAGTTTGAATATGATGTCCAATCTTGTTTAAGTCAAATAATAATTATAAAATATATGAGCGAACTATCGTGGTGGGATTTTGAACTGTACTCAAAAATCGAAGCAATTCTACCTAAAAATCTAAAGCAATTCGTCTCTTTGATAACTTTCGTATAATGTAATAAGAAGACAAAGATTATCAGAACTATATGGTGATATATTAATGCAGTATTTTTCGAACAATCTGATCTCACATTCTATACTTGGTAAGAACTAGTCTAGACTAGAAATGGAGGGTAGCAGAAGACAAGGATGATAAAGAAGTAATGTGAAAACAGTTTGGACAATTAGTTAATATTACCAGGGTAGGTTTAATTTTAGAACAAACTGTTTTTGATTGCATAAAGGGAGTTTGGATTTTCATATGGCTAAGGCTTCTATAAACCATAGTATACGCCCTTTTACACTTTTGTACAACACCACAAAAGCCAAGTTAAGATCAATCTTATGACGTGTCTCAATTATATGTTTAGCAACAGAGAATGATAGATGTTTATCCTCTACTCTTATTAGGTCGTTTAGTTCTACCTAAAAACCCTAATTATTTGCCTGTAAGTTATACTAATTCACTAAATTCTGTCTTGTAATCATTAGTATTCAAAATATTGTGTATACGATTATCGAATCTATTAAAATCATTTCCCTGTCTTGTATGAGTTCCACTTCACTCGGCTAAATTGTTCTGGTTTTCTTTTTGTTTGTTCTCTTCTAATCACGATCGCTTGATTGATTATCTGTAGCCATATTGACATCTAAAACTTGGCAAACCTTCAAGCTACTTATATTTTAATAAGTAGTGTAACGTTTTCAGAATAATTTTAGGCTGACGATGGTCATTTTTCTGAATCCCTAATAATACATTTTGATTCTATGACTGTAAATATTACAGAAATAGTGATTACTCTAAGTTTTATTGAAATACATGTGTGACTAGTTCAGGGATACACTTTTCTACCGTACAATAACTATCGATTTGATGACGAACCAATTCTATGTATGATCTGATTGGTTTAAATATATGGGGGAAAATTTAATTTTGACGTTGTAGCATATCGATCATTCTGCTTCCAAAATTTTCATACACAAATTCAATGAGAACAAAAGAATTCACAACTAATAGACCAATGAATAAAGAACTTATTTTGAAACAGTCTTTTATTTCGCTTGGGTGGTTGTTTGTTGTTAATGTTTACCTTTTCTAATGTATACTTATTTTATGTAAAAATCATGTGTATTTCGTTGACTGCCTCGTACCATGAAACGGCAGCAAATCAACTCGTCATAAGCTCTCAGTTATCTCAAAAGTTGGGCTTTCATCGAAAATACTACACCAACAAACAACTATCTGAAAATTATATCAGCTTTACTATTTAGGAAAGACATGGCTAAAAACAATGCTGACTAAAACTAATATTGCTGAACTAAATATATTACTTTTATGGATCCGATCATGAGTACTTCATTGGCCGAGTAAAATGGCGCTTTAGACTGTTGGAAAAAGGGTACAATTGGATGGTGGGGAGTAGGAAGTTTTGACATAAATTTCACATCCTTAAAATAAATATTCCCGTTTGAAAATGTTATTATTAATTTTCTTGAGTTGCTTCACATCAACGCTTACATTAAAGTCATAATGTTAGTGTGATAACTCTATACTAACGATTGTCCAAGAAAGTTTAACTGAAGATATCGGTCATACAATGTAAAGGGTTAGAAATATAGCGGTTATTATTATTACTATTATGGTCATTGATTGTACAAAATAGAATTCTTAGCATAAATTGTTTCAACAAGTTTCCGTTTCTTATTTCTTGATTGAGGTCTTGAATTGATTGGTGTTAGACAACCAATGAAGACCTGGAAGCACTGGACAGCCAACCAGTCCCATTATGGAACTCCTTAGCAGTGTGCATCCACGATTCCCATCTCGCGAGATTCGAACCCAGGACCTATACATGTAATTGCCAAGTTTCTACTTAATCAATATGACTGACATACTATAGTGAACAAGAACACGTATGAGGGCAATCGAATGTATTCATACAAAAAATTACAGAACACCTTACTAAAATCTGAGAACCATACGGTAAACACTTCATCTACAAAATATCAATCCATTGTCTCAAACTTGACTGTTCCTTTTTGCAATTAACAGTCCATCGTGTGAGATTTCATCGTTCCTGCATTTTCATACTAATTGCTTTCTGTTCCCATTCTTTGCTTCTCAATCTTCTACTCAAATACATTATATTCCTAACTATCGTTATATACTACTGATGTGAATATAAGTAACTTATACCACAATAACATCCTTCACTCTTAAAGCCATTATGCTTTAGGTGTACTTGAATTTAAACAAAAAAACGGTCTCTATAACATTTTCATATGAAGTATTTACTAAATATGACCATTGAAATCATCAAAACATCATTGATAGTAATTAACATTTATTCACTACTCCATACTGATTACATGCTGTTCAAACAACCAACAAGAACAACAAAAGAAACACAATAAAGGAAATTCATATTTAATAAGAGAGAGATAGATTAAAAAAGAAACCCATAGTTAATGTTGGTTTATGGTAACAAAAAGTGTATTGTTCATTGCTTGATTGATCTACGCCTATTCTGTAAAAGAAATAACAATGAAGAGAATGATGAAATACAATTAATGAATAAATGACGTTAAAATGTCTGTAGTTTGAATGTTTTAATCTCTAAGACTACTTGTGAACTAGTAAAAATAATAATTGTTGTTATTAACATTTTGAGTCAATTGAAACTAGACATCTATTGAAAACCTAGAAGCATTGAATGGCCGTTTCGTCCTATTGTGAGACTCCTCAACCGTGCACATCCACGACTCCACCACACGAGACAATTTCTGAATCTGAATTGTTATATTAAATATAGATGAATGGATTAAATTAGTATGTTGTGTAAATTACTCATAAATACACTTTATTATAGATACATGTAATATGATGCAATGCAGTCTAATGTAAGATGTGACTCTGTAGTAATGAATGTGAGATATTAAGCGTTCGCACACGAGACCGAATGTCCTGGGTTCGAATCTCGCGAGGCGGAACCATGGATGCGCATTGCTGAGGAATCCCACAATAGGACGAAAGGGCTGTCCAGTGCTTACAGGTTTTCAATGGTTATTTAGCATCAATCGATTCATGATCTTAATCAAAAACTTAACAATCTTCACAACCTCATACAGATTTTGACTTGTTGGTAAGTACGCTGCCATAGTAACTCCTCCTGGAGCCCCTCTATGGCTCCTGCCTGTCCCAATCCCGGATTAAGGAGAAGGGTTGAGCATAGGGTTAGTGATCTCATCCCGCAGAAAACTAACTCGTTAAAAAAAGCTCTGTTATAGATAGACATACTTTTCAGGGCATTTTATAAAAAGATTAATACGGATCATTTAAATGAAAGTTCATGTAAACAAGGAGATAAAGGTGAGAGAAAAAAATTACACCGTATAGTAAGAATCAGAAATGATCTCAACATCCTAGGCCATAAAATGACTTAAGGATTATCAAGTTAAATTCAAGGTTATCATAAATTGTTTTCGTACATATAAGGGGGGGGGGTAAATTTGCAAATAACCAAGCCTTCAATAAACTTAAGAAATCATTCTTAACCATTTCTATACAACGTTTAAAAGGCTGTTTTCATGTCAGTTCTATCCCCTGTTAGTTGATTAATTGAACGGTTAACTTAAGTGAACAATCAGATCGCACAGGACTTATGACATTAGAGACTTCTGAACACATAAAAAATGTCAGTAGGTGTTTCTTGTGGATATTATAGTAATTTCAGTAGTTGAGATCATGATCCAATTGAAGCTGGACCAATACTGAAAACATAGAAGCACTGGCTGGCTGATTCATTCTATATTGGGACTTCTCAGTGTTGCGCATCCACATTAACACGGTTGGATACCAGCTCAGTGGTCTAAAGGTTAAATGATTGCGCGCAAGACTGGTAGGTCTCAGGTTTGAATCTCACGAGTCAGGATCGTGGATGCGCACTTCTTAAGAGTCCCATAATATAAAAAAATAGTTCTAAGGTTACTATTCATGATGCATTAGTCTAATAATGAAATATAGATGAAAAAATAGAATCAAATATTAATATAGTTCTACTGATTTACCCTACAAACAGTATTAGGATCAGGGCAGACAATTTGGCCTTGAATTTGATTAGTTTGAACTGTAGCTACCCCTGAGTTACATGGGAATGGTTTACCATTAATAATCACTTGTAGACCACCAGAGCATGAATACTGAAATGAATAAATAGGAAGAAATATTAGTGATCAATAAGGGAGTAAACACATAGATCTAAGCAACAATACACAATCACATAAGTAGTTAAGCTATTTATATCTAGTGTTGACATTGACTTTTATGTTGAAACACTATTTATTTCAATAGTTGAGATTATCAGTCAATTGAAGTTAGACCACCAAGGAAAATCTGAAAGTACTGAACGGCCAGGTGGTCCTATTGTGGGATTCCTCAGCAGAGCGCATCCACAATCCCGCCTAGCAAGATTCCAATCCAAGACCTATCAGTCTGGTGTGCGAACGCTTAACCTCTACACAACTGAGCCGGCCAGCATCCAACAGTGTTAATGTCTAACTTCAACTAATCCACGAAATTGAGTGACACATACACCATTGTCTCCGGTGAGCTACTATCTGACAACAGACCCGGTTGAACTCCACTGATCACTGTTTCTCACTAGAACTCCAGGAAATACTATCCAGTACTTTCAGATTTTCCATGGTGATCTAGCTTCAATTGAATCATGATTATTATGTAATAATATATAATATACTTCTCATAGGATTACCTGATGGCAGGTGGCTTTAACTCGAGGATCATTTGTTGCTCTCCCATTCATTTGAGCTCTCCATGCTCCTTTATGCATAATACATAATGAATGATTTCCAAAATCTTGAGCAAACATATTTCCTTTTTGAGCTACGGAAATAGAAATTGTAAAATTTATTTATTTATTAGCAATGTATGTGATATGTTCTAGGATTTATGCTATAGATAAACTTGTCTTTTGAATATGTTAAATTACTACAATGGATAGAGATTTCAGTGGTGTTACAGTTGTGTCCAGAAAATTCCTTATAAAAAAAGCCAAAAAGAAGGCTCTGAAAACACTGCTTACTTACTTACGCCTGTTACTTCCAATAGAGAATAGGCCGCCGACAAGCATTCTCCAACCCACTCTGTCCTCCGCCTTCTTTTCAAATTCCATCCAATTCTTGTTCATTTTTCTCATGTCTATCTCCATTTCCCGGCGTAATGTGTTCTTTGGTCTTCCTCTTTTTCTTCGACCTTGAAAATTCCAAGTGAGGAACTGCCTTATGACGCGATTGGGTGACTTCCTCAATGTGTGTCCTATCCACTTCCAGCGCTTCTTCCTGATTTCTTCCTCCACTTCAATCTGGTTTGTTCTTTCCCACTGTTGGTTGTTGCTAATAGTGTCCGGCCAATGGATCTGAAGTATTTTGTGTAGACAACTGTTAATAAATACCTGTATCTTGTGGATGATGGCTTTTGTAGTTCTCCAGGTTTCTGCCCTATACAGTAGAATCGTCTTAACATTTGTATTGAAAATCCTGATCTTGGTGTTGGTTGACAGTTGCTTTGAGTTCCAGATGTTCCTCAGTTGTAAATATGCTGCTCTTGCTTTGCCGATCCGCGCCTTCACATCTGCATCAGATCCACCGTTTTCATCAATGATGCTCCCTAGATATGTAAAGGTGTTTAAATCTTCCAAATCTTCTCCGTCAATTGTGATTGGATTGGTGCATACTGTGTTGTATCGGAGAGTCTTGCTGTTCTCTTTGTGTATATTGAGACCTACTGCAGCCGAGGCTGCTGCCTGAAAACACTAAGAATCATCTTATCCAATCAACATTCAATAGAAAGTTTACTAGTAACATATAGAAAGTGATTAGTCACATGTCGCGTTTCTGTTTGGATGATTACCTATACTGATTTGTTTAGTAACATTCAAGAAATTTCCGGAAAATTGAGGTAGTCTAAAATGCTATAAATGCCCTAGATTTTCTGTACATAAAACGTTTCTCTCGTATTTCGCATCTTTTCTCACGTGTTCAAGTCGTTGTGTGAACTTAGCTTGAGGGTAACTAGAAGAGCTTAGGAACCGAATCTAATGTTCAATTAGAAGACTTATCACTATTGAACCTTATATTGAAATGGTAGCCCCCAAATGCCCTGGTACGGCCGAGAGTGTGGAGAGCCAACTCTCCCTCGCCAAGCGCTCTCACATAGCTGCACGTATACAGACACTGCCAAGGAAGTCCTACTCAATGCCTTCTCGCGCCACCGGTGTTGTTTACGAAATTGAGAGGACGAAAAGCGAATATACGGCGCTTTAACCGGGTTAGCGGGCACAGAGAGTTGAGAAACCCTGATTCCAAAACGATAGGGCACATGCGCTCCAGGATCCTAAGGAAACATATGACGTATGAACCAATTACTGGTCAGCGGCTACCATGAGACTGCATCTCCTTACGTTCCTCCACTGTCTTGTGGATCAGGGCTTTATATCAGAGGCTTCGGGTGCGGCCGCCTAAGGAAATCACCTGCTTTGGTTTGAGCACCCGGACAGTATCCTAGCCCTCACATAAATCGACTGATTTATGTAGCGCATATCTATTCGATGCCCCTTTGTATCAATGTTTATGTATTTAAATAAATAAATCGAAGCGGTTGATGTGAATGTTTTTGAATAGTCTTTGACTACTTACTGGTTTTCATTAAAAATCTGAAAGCTACCTAATTACTTACCGACAGGAATATTAAGCTGATGATCACAGTATGTTACAATTGGTTCATTGAAAAAGGATCTCATAGGCTGTTTTTTAAAGGACAAAAGAAAAAAGTATGAAAGTATTTCAATAGATTGATTCCACAAAGTTTGTTCCAGAATACAATCCAATATATACTTGAATAAACATTAACTAGAGCAATCTGATCTACTTATAGGATGAATCTTATCATTCAACTAATAAATTGGTTTCTTTGAAGGGATTTACTGGATGTTTGTTGAATTAGGGAGTTCTATTCGTCATACATTTTTTTCAGTTAGAGTCAACTTAAAGACCAAGGATCGTTACTCAGATGTCTCTTTTTGGTATGGGATTTCAGTGGAGTAGACTGACACTAACTCAACATAAATCGAAAAGAGGACTTTTGGACTTTAAGAAGAATACTGAACTATTAGAACTACTGGGCGGAGGTTCAGCGTTACAATTCCCACCTCATTGTACAATGCTGCGGAGTTTCATACTAGAATGAATCAGTTATTTTATACCTGCTAATTTTCACTAATATGCCAACTGAGATTATTTTGTGATGAAAATAAACTATCAGCTTGTTTCCACTTGATCATTGTGATTGACGATAAGCCATACAATAATCCGAAAAAAATTTTATTATTGAGATTATGGATAAAGCAAATTAGATAACCAGTAAAAACTAAAAAGAAACTGGATAGGTATTTTATTCTATTACAAGTTGGTGATGGATAGGCCAATGTAATTCCAGAAATATTACGGTTATGTAGCTTAAACTTGAAGATTTTATAATATCAGAAGGGGTTTTGTGGAGATTTTAGTAATTTAATAGTTGAGATCATAAGTCATTTGAAGCTAGACCACCATGAAAAACCTGGAAGTACTGGAAAGCCAACTCATCCTATTGTGAGATTCCTCAGCAATGAGCATCTACGATCCGGTCTCAAGAGTTTTTAACTCACGACCTATTGATCTCGCGCACGAACGATTAGTCGGCCGGTATCCAATGGCGTTAATGTCTAACTTCAACTAATCCACGAAATTGAGTGACACATACACCATTGTCTTCAGTGAGTCACTATCCCACAACAGACCCGGTTGAACTCCACTGATTAATGCTTCTCACTAGAACTCCAGGAAATACCTGTCGGAGATAACCATTAGTGAGCGTACTTGAATGATATCTACAAAATGCTTACATTTCAGAAATATTCAATCCGCATGTAAAGATTAGTTTATGTCAAATGTATAGAACAAAGTAATGTATTCAAAATTTACAAATGTCTCGCACGCGAGATTGATGGGTCCTGAGTTCGAATCTCGTGAGGTGTGATCGTGGATGTACACTACCGAAAAGTCTCATACTAGGACGAAACGGACATCCAATGCTTCCAGGTTCTATGGTGGTCTACCTTCAATTGACTCATGAATTCAACTACTAAATATGTAAACAGTCGAAAATTCTACTGAAACATCAAGGTATAGAAAATAAGATTCAAATAAGTGTAAATTCTTCTTATACCGTTTGTTAAATATGAAAAGTTTCCTTTAAACCCTACATATTACATTTTTATAAAATGTAGACCAAATGAATGATTGAAATCACATTAGACAAGAGATCACGGACAAGAGTATCATAGATATTTTAGGAACAAAATTGGCGAGACTATAATTTATGGACGATCCAATCAGATTTAGGATAATGAGTGTTTGATTTTGGCGCGAAATTCACTCACCTATTTGGCCAACTAGTGTCTTGGCATTTTAGCTGATGTCAGTTCATGATGAAAAACCTTCATTGTAATTCCTTACCCTTACCATCAACTGTGAATCATAATCCTTATTCTTTAGACTGCTTTATAACCCTCATTTAGCCCTAGTAAGTAAGTAGACACTCTCAAGGTTACTTTGGCATCACTCAAATATTGTCTATAATTTATAGTCTCATCATACTACTAACCTGGATCATAGGACATCTGTCTGTTAATACACTAGACCCTCCTTGAGAAGGATCTTTGAAATATTGTTCATTAGGTGGTAAACTTTGAGTAAACCGTCCAACAGCACAAATACCAAATGCTTTTTGATGATAACATTTTAAAGTATCTGGTTCATCACAATAGGGTTCCGTACTTTTTCCTCTAAAATAAGAAACATTCTGTTAGAGATTCATTCAAAGATTATTGGCAACCAGATAACTATTTCAATAACCATTATTAAATATAACAGATCACATAGTAACAACTGATCAATAATAAAATATACAGAAATAAAATCAATCGATCTTACGCTTGTTTCATTCGCATCATGTATGCATAACAGCTTTCCATAACAAAGCTACAACCTAAATTCTTTCCATAATACCATGCTTCAGCCAATGAATAGTCAACATCCCACCAGCTAAATGAATTGAATGGAGGAAAAAAAAGGAGATGAAATAAAGAAATTATTATTTTTCATACATTCAGAATAACTGGTAACCACTTTCTAATTGGATCATAGTTTCTATAGTTATAGTTATATAATTTACATTGGTTTTCAGGCGAACCAGACACCATCCAAACTTTCATGTGACAACCCAAACAGTACACCTTTATCCTGTTTAACAGGAGAGCCAAACACCACCCAGGCTTAATCATAGTTTCTATATCATACTAAAAAAGCTATTGGTCGCAAAAATTCACACAATTATCTATTGTATTCCCAGGAGGACATTTCCACGGTGTGGGCAACCGGGAAATGATAACTGTTCTCATACCTCTAACAGCATTCAACATCACTCTGTATTCATGTTCCAATTCAGTAATTACGCCATGAATCCAAGTATTCTATGACCTGTTTCAATTATGCGTTTGTCAATAGAGGATAATAAATGTTTATCCTCTATTCTTATTGGGTCATTTGATTTTATTTGTTTCTGCAAGCATTTAGGTACATGTCTACACACTCTGATTTTGAGATCACGATTACTCCTCTTCCCTATGTATATATGGCTACACACACACACACTCATTTAGATTGTTCAGATTATTCGGGATGTAGTGCGCTAAAATATCATCACATAGTTCTGATAAACTTCGTCTGCTATATTGCACTGTCGAAACATATCAAAGGGACTAAATTGCTCTAAATAATTTCTCTGTAGAATATTACACAGCTACAGTGATACTGAAATGAATCCAAGTAGATCAAGCAATTTATGAATTTAAATGAAATGTTATCAGTTACTGAAACAGTAAAATCCATAACCCATATATTAGAATTCACTTTGTATAGTTGACTTGAATCTTCCTCGTTGATGTTTAGGACTGTAATTGATCAGTCTCTTATTGGCATATGTGCATACTGTGTGTATTGCCTTAGGTCACAAGTATTCTAAGCAAGTATGGATAGTGGCTAGCAATGGAATTTAGGACGCGCATTTCGTTTTATTTGGACTCATCAGCTGGATGTACCTGCATCTCAGAGTTGCCATGTCACTCTGAGACTCGAACCCGGTACCGATCAATTGCAGTCCTAAACATCAACAGGAAGATTCAAGTAAAAAATGACAAGGTAATTCAAACATCACCTCACTGCACAAACAAGTGGCTATCAGGAATCGGTAACTAAGTGGATAACGCGATGACGTTTGGAGCGAACGGTACTGGTCTCGAGTCACAGAGTGGATATCAACTAGGAGATGCATTTACATCCAGCTGACGAGTCCCAAATAGGACGAAACGCGATTCCTGGTTTCGACTGCTAGCCACTATTTATCTTTGCTCAGAACCCTTATATTAGTTTATGAAAAGTATAATCAAGTTCAAAATCCAGATAAATTAAACATGATCATCAAAAAAAGCAGATGAAATATTAGATAATACATTGTTTTCTGAATTGTATCAATTTACCCAGAGTCTGTGAAGAATGCCAATGTAAGCCTTGACATTACAGTTTTCACTCCAGTAACACCTGCCATTGTTTCATCCTACAATATATACAACATATACATACTATTTATATATTATAAGTAGTAAATTAACTCATTGTATGATTGTTTAATACCCTTTACTTTAATCCTAATGATTTTATGAGATCATAACATTGAATTTATGAATAATATTCCTGAACAGTTAACACTAGATAGTCTCAGAGAAATAAAGGACGCCATATCATTACTTATTGATTACTGTAAATGAATCAACTTTATCATATTTTGAAGAATGTAATGTAATGAGTTGATTACTTACTAACTTACTTACGCCTGTTAGCCCTCGTAGAGAAGCATAGTTTGCCCACCACGATCCTACATCGAACTCTGTTCTCGCCAATGATTTTCATCTGTTTTCAACCGCTATTTGTTCTTCTGATATCTGCTTACTATTCCTGATGCAGTGTGTTCTTTGGCCTTCCAAGTTTTCGTCTCCCTTTAGGATTCTAAGTTACCGCTTGCCTCGTAATACGGCTTGATGAGTTCCGAAATGTATATCCTAATCGCCCCCAGCGAATTTTCTTTATTTCTTCTTCAGATGAAAACTGGTTTGTTTTTTCCCATAGTAAGTTGTTGCTGATGGTATCTGGTCAACGAACACTCACTATGGTGTCTAGACAATTATTTATAAATATCTATACCGCTTTCATGATGGTTTTAGTAGTTCTGGAAGTTTCAGCTCCAAACAGTAGAAATATCTACACGTTCGTATTGAAGATTCTGACTCTGATGCTGACTGATAGTCAGTTGGAGTGCCTTACTTTTTTCAGTTGTAAGAATCCTGATCTTACTTTGTCAATTCTGGCCTTCACATTTGCATCAGATCCTCCTTGTTCATCGATGATGCTGTTCAGGTGGGTATAAGTTTTCACCTGTTCTAGAGTTTTTCAATCAAATATGATTGGGTTGGTGTTATATGTTTAGGCTTACTGCTGTAGAGAAGACTGCTACATTGATTGTCTTCACCCGGATTTGTTGGTGTGTCTGGTATAGAAGAGCTAAGTCATCAACTCAGTCCAAATCGTCAAGTTATGCTACATTAGATTAATCGATTCTATACATAACACATATTGGTCAGTCGAATAAGTCTTATCAATAAAATTAAAACTGTTCATGTAGATAACATCATAAACGAATTGTGACTGACGAATCTATTTTAACGAGAAATTTACTTCATGTAAAAAATGAAATTTAATTTAACTTACACCAACTACTCTCTTTTCGAAGTGCGTACCAACTGTTCCTTGTCCACCTTCGTTCTCTATGTCAACTCCATCCAAATTAGGACAGTTAAAGTGTTTGCGTGCTTCCTCCTATATTAAAAATATATGAATCCTGAGTTGAATACACTTTTTCCTTATATCATATAATATCTCAATAATTGATGTATCTTTCATTCAGATGACTTTTTCATGACATATTCATGATTTTAACTGTATGGTGTGACTAAAATAGTTGCCTAGTATAGAAGGTTATTGCTTCAAATTTGTGATAGAATGGAAATATAGAATGTCCTCAATAATCCTTGTTGATAAAATGTACCTATCATCAAGTAATTTGAAAGGATCTTAAACTTAGATGTGGGATAATTCTAGATTGGTATCATCAAGGTTCATATTTCAATCAGACCTTCTCAAACTTAGTAATTAGTCCTCAGTTTAACAGTAGTTAGATTACATCGGGATTTTGTCGAATAATGTAAACAAGTCAAGTTTCTAATAACAAATAGCTGGGAAACTGAAGTAAAGCATGAAGGTGATATAAGATTCGAACGAGTGTATGTAGATAGAACTCACGAGCATAGCTGGTGTAACAAAAGATAAGAAAGATTTCGAAAATTTCCCGGCAGCTGTAACCCATGGACGGTTGATTGTTCTGATTGTATTTTCACTGAAAAAATAATATAAAATATAGATAGTAAGAACTTGATTTTAAAACAAAAATATGTGAAAATAAGAGATTATAGTATGATAATTGAAGCAGATCTATCAGTTGTTATTATTATCCGTTTTGATAACTAACTTTATCATTCAGTATCTTAGGTTTTACTGAATTCATTTATACTCGGGTTTATGATGACTGCCTTATTCGATTTATGTCTGACCGATTACCACGACGCGCAATGATGACTAGTGTTGTGGATGGTTAAAAGAAAGTTAGGTGTGGCCAAATCAAAACGTGGCACCAGTCCTTGAAGTCACTAACTTCTAGTCTTAGCCACGTTGATGGATGCAAACTACTCGGTTTTGGTCCGCGTGACTATCGTAACCAATGGTTGGAAACTTTGTGTGACATTGCTCAGAATCGATCACAATGGCGTCGGTGTATCCACTCTCTGTCTTCCCTTAAACTCTAAGACTAAAATCGGTTCGTATCTTTCTTTCTACCAACCAATTCTTTCTTCCTGTACTATGTCCTTCTTTTATATATTACCACCACTGAATTAACCAGTTCTATGAATCCAGTGTTTATCTTATTGTGCTAATGAGGTATGGCAACTTGAACCGATGCATATATGTGCCTGGTCCTATGTTGTAGCTGACTGACTGACTGTTATGGTTGATTGACCTACTAAATGAAAATCAACTAATTAGAATTAGATCAATTTTTTATGTTTACTACAGATTGACTTCAATAACATACTTCTAGAAAGCATCTGACGTTCTTATTGTTGATGTGTTGAGAAATGAATTACATGCAGATACAAGTGACGAAGGAAGAATATTCACTTCATTCTTTAAAAAAGTAACCCAATCTCAATATATAATCAATTCTTCATTCATATATTAGTCTTTTAATATGATTGGGATCTTCAAACGTTTAAATTGTTATTAATAACCCATTGCATTGAAAGTACCAAATGAATTCCTGAAGTATAACATAAAGTTCACGTAAAATACTTTGGATTGATTGGAGAGATACTATCAGCAACAACCTACTGTAAGAGAGAACATACCAGATTCCAGTGGAGGAAGAAATCAGGAATAATCGCTGGAAGTGCATAAGACACAAATTTTCAAATAATTTATATCATACTACGAATATGAAATTAAATCCGCCTGGAGTGCCTCCGGGGGCTGCTGCCGGTCCCAAGCCCGGATAAAGGAGGAAGGTTGGGCATGGGATTAGCGACCCCGTTCCGTAGAAAACGAACTCGCTAGAAAACGTTAACCAGAAAAAATCATTCAAACCATTTAAGTCAATAAAAAACATATATATTATCTCACCTTGCATCATATTGTCTTTGATTATTTAAAGGTGGCCTTCCTGATCTAGGATCTCTTGGTGTTCTTGGTTTACCATCTGGATCACGCATCAATGCGAAATTTGATTTTACAAATCCCTGTAATGTGTTAAGATTATCCATTTTAATAAGAATACAGTCAGTTGAAGAACGAAGTATCATTATTATTGAAAAACAGCTATCTAGACTATG
The DNA here is from genome assembly GCF_000699445.3 of Schistosoma haematobium. Lineage (NCBI taxonomy): Eukaryota > Metazoa > Platyhelminthes > Trematoda > Strigeidida > Schistosomatidae > Schistosoma > Schistosoma haematobium. Next base: position 3,231,366 of record NC_067199.1, on the reverse strand, counting down.
GTATTTCTTATGTTCTACTGAATCAATGTATTAATGAATCAAATTCAAGACAGATTTATAAATGTGATTATGTTAGACATTTCTGATTATGATTTGTGGTTATTCTAACTTAGAAGATGTTCCTATATATTTGTAAGTTTGTTTTTATGGGATGATTTGTACTACTTTATCTTATTGCAATGTACTCACTTTCTCCACATAATCTACAATAATATAGTGGACGATAACTCATTTTCGTGGATTGGTTGAAGCTCGACGTTAACACCGTTGGATGTCGGTCGGCTCAGTCGTTTAGAGGTTAAGCGTTCGTGAGCGAGACCGATAGATCCTAGGCTCGAGTCCCAAGGGGTGAGATCATGGGTGCGCATTGCTGAGGAGTTCCATACTAGAACAAAACGGTCGTCTGGTGCATTCAGGTTTTCCATAGTGGTCTAGCTTTAACTGACTCATTAATTCAACTATTAAATTAATAATTATTGGATTGAATTTCCGCTGGAAAGCTCAGCTGAACGATGGATTATGTATAGCTAAAACAAGTTCTGTAAAAGCCTGTTTAAAAATCATCCATATCATAGTCAGCTAAAGAAGCATTAAGATGAAAAACTTATGTGTAGTAGAGGTTATTACTAATCACTAGTTCAAGAGTAATCATTGCCTTAGAAAGGAACAGTATGTTCAATCTTGCATTCTTCCATAGTCTTCCACGGTCTTAACATTCCTTCCTTTTCTCATAATCCATAGGGTATTTTTTTATCTCTTTCCAACTACTTTCATAACCATTATTTAACCAACTATAACAACAACTTTTTATTATTTTCTTCTTGATGACTACCATATAAACGATTATCTCCAAATTAGCCAGTTATTATATAATTTCCTTTGAATACTCTGATATTTTATCAACCATTCATAACAAGATGCCATTACAAATTTCCCTTTAATTATTCATCACTATTCTGTTTTAATATAGACTATCATTTTAAGGAGTAAAGTTAACTATAATAGGGGGGTTTTGTGGATATTATGGTAATTTTCGTAGTTTATATCATTAATCAATTGAAGTAAGAACACCACGAAAAACGTGGAAGTACTGAACAGCCAACTTGTCTGATTGTGGGACTCCTCAACAGTGCACATCCACGATCCCGCTCGCGGGATTCGAACCCAGGGTCTTCGGTCTCGCGTGCAGACGCCTAACCGCATACTGATAATCATTTCTTTTAATGATCGAGAAATTACGAAACCAACATCAATTTAGATCAGTTACAATCTACTCAATGCTTAATTTATTTTAAACTATCGAGTCTTAACTTTATTAAATTAAAACTTCAACTCAACAAATATCTTCATGTCTAATCTATATTTATCAATAGTATAATGACTTACCAAAGCATGACCTAGTTCATGTATAGCTGTGCCAACTAACATTGTTTTCGCTGGTTCTTGAATTTCCATTTTTTGCGGACAGAAATTGATTGAACCCATAATCGGTCTAGAATTTAAACACAAAAAATATACAAATACATTTATATATAATAAGTTATATGAAGTAGTTCATGGTAAGACAGAGATAATGAAGAAAACAGCTAGGGCCGGCCAGATCAAAATATAGCACAAATCCAAGAATTCAATGACAATTGGACTGAACCATGTTAGTATGTGTAGACTACCTGGTTCTGAGGATCCGCGAGACGATAGCAACCGACAATTAGAGACCTTAAATGACATGACTCAAAATCGTTTGCAATGACTCACATCCATCCACTCTTTGTGTTCTCTCAAATTCTAATCTTCTGAATTCTTCATGTCCCCATTTTTCTCCTCTTTCCAAATTTATTTCACTGAATTATACTCCTTGAATAACATCTTCAAACCCTAATCTTTCCGATTGCTGCTTATGTTGTTGTTGACTGACTGACTGTCTCACATTTGAACAAGTATACGATACTAGTTTGTATATAAGTATATATGGTTGTTAAGAGTGATCAGCTAATCTTGGAACCTTTAACTCACTAGTAAAAAAACTAATAATAGACATTAACACCATTAGATGCCGGCTCAGTGGTCCAGTTGGTTAAGTGTTTGCGCGCGAGGCTGAAGGCTCTGGGCTCGAGTCCCGCGAGCGGGATCGTGGGTGCGCACCACTGAGGAGTCCCACAATAGGACAAGACGGTCATCCAGTGTTTCCAGATTTCTGATGGTGGTCTAACATCAATCGGTTCATGATTTCAATCAAAAACTTAACAATCTCCACAACTCTTAAACTGATAATAATAGATATATGTGATTTAAAACAAATGTGATATTATTATTTCAGTGTACTAAGCAATAGTTGTAACAATGAATACTCGTATTGAATGAATCATCATATTTTTCATTCAAATCAAAAATTGCATGACAATTATTTATGGATGCGCACTGCCGAAGAGTCTCACAATAGGAAGAAACGACCGTCTAGCTTTGATCAGCCTTTAAAATTACTAAAATATCCACAAAAACTCCTTTCTTAAATTATTTATGCTTTAATAGTTATTCATATATAAATTATTAATATTTGGAACTTATTACGGCGAGACTATAATTTATGGACGAACCAATCTGGTATAAGATAAAAGGTCTTAGATTTCGGCGCGAAATTCACTTATCCATTTGGTTAAACAGAGTTTTGGCATTATAGCTGAAGTCAGTTCGTGATGAAAATCCATCAACTGTAAATCATAATTGTAATTCCTCTCACTGGTTTATAACCTTCTTTTGATCCTAGTTATTAGGTGGACACTCTCAAAGTTACTTTGGTGTCGCTCAAAGGTCATCCATAAATTATAGTCTCACCTAAATCTCTACCAAGACTGCTTAGTTTTTGATGATCAGATTTATTGAGGAACACAATATACTTTTACACTAATGAATAACACATTTTTTAAAAGACTTCATATTATAAACCATACATTTTCTTACCTATCAGTTGTAGGATGCATTTCACAAGGACCAGCATAAGCTAATGTTGATCCAGATAGACAACCTTGTTTATTTTCACTTTCAACAAAAAGAACATATTCATTTGGTGCGAATCCTGGACCATCTTGATAAACATCTCTTATATTGTCACCTCCACTTCCCACAGCACATCCCTGTTATTTAAAATAGAGAGAAAAACATTTGAAATGATTATAAGATATCTCTCATAAAAATTACACAGATGCTTACTAGATTGGAAACTCTGAAAGTAATTAACAATAGAAAAAAGAAAATCTTCTTATTTCATCCCATTTTGATGTCACTGATCATGATATGGGATTACGTACTTACTTATTTATGCTTGTTATTCCCCAGCCCCTAAATGCCCTTGTAAGGACGGGAGTGAGAAGAGTAAGCTCTCCCCCTCCAAATGCTCTCACATGGCCACGTGCATAAAACCACAACCAAGGAAGCCCTGCTCATCACCTTCTCGTGACACAGGTGTTGTTTACGAAATTGAGAGGACGAAAAGTGAATGTACGGCTCTTTAACCGCGTTAATGAATATCGAGGATCCACTTTGTAGAGTTGGAAAACCCTGATTTCAAACCAATAGTGCACATGGGATCCAGGATCCTGAGGAAACGAATGGCGTATAAACCAATTATTGGTTATCGACTACTATGTGACTCCAACTCCTTACGTTGCTTACGTTGCGCATATCTATTTGATGCTTCCTTGTACCAATGTTCACGTGTTTATATAAACAAATCTGTTAATCCCAATAGAGTATAGGCTGATATGAAATTCATGTACCGATTTAAATGTGAAATTTGCATATATGGTTATAATTGGTATGAACTAAACTTACGGAAGAGTATTGATCTGGAACTGGGTGATCATAGCATAGAGCTTGTTTTTTACATTGTGATTTACAGAACTTTTTACCTGTTCTACCATCTGTGTAAAAGACTGGTTCAGCGCATCCTCTGTAAAAATAATAATCAATACATATTTTGTAAAATAATCAGTAAGCATAGTAAAAAGGTCTATATTTATTATAATTGTCAAGAAAGAAAGTGTTATAACTTGTGCGTTTGTGCCCCTATCATTGTATAACGTAATGATACCGCCAATTAGATAACAGTGAATTATCGACCAGACCAATCACGCATAAAACCTTTACGAGTAGTCTAGAGTCCCTATTGGTCCTGCTTCCCGCCTAGCCCTGTCTTTTACGTCCAGAACACCAAACTCAGTCTCTGCGATATGAATCATGTATTTCAAACATACTGGGTTTATATACAAATCAAACACACCACATTGTACCATAAAATAGGAAACAACATTTGTAGAAGATTTAGCCAAATGTAGCTGTGAATGTGGAAGATCTGATTATGAAACTTTAGTTCGAAATTGTTTTAAAGTAGATACTGTAAGTGTTAGTAATAGGTTTATTTTATGTATAATAAAATTTGAAGTTAACTTGCTTAGCATTATTAAAATCATTGCCACTTGTGATGTAAATACAGTTTAGTTTCTGTATATAGTGCGATAGAGAGGATGTGTTTTACTATAACTTACAGAAAATTCATAAAATTAAATGTAAGTATCTACTTCTGGATGCGATTAGTGTCAGTGGTCAAGAGGTTAAGCGTTCGCACTCGAAATTGTCAGGTCCTGAGTTCGAATCTCGTGGAGCAGGATCGTCGATGCGTACTGCTGAGGAGTCACACATTGGAACGAAACGTCCGTCCAATGCTTCCTCTGGTGGTTTAGCTTTGATCGAACTACGACTGGAGCCCCTCTGAGTTTACTGCATGTCTCAAGCCCGGATAAAGGAGGAGGATTGGGTATAGGGTTAGCGACACCATCCCGTAGAAAAATAACTCGCTAAAAAACACTAACCAAATAAAATAATTTAAACCGTTTAACATATATCCTGGGAGTTAGAAGAGTTATGAAGCCTCATGATGCAAGCCGAGTTCCTTCTGAAATCACGAGGCTGGTGGCCCTTCTGACAACCAGATCAACCATTCACTTAGGCACATGGAATGTCCGTAGAATGTGGGAGACCAGGAAAGTCATCCAAGGTGCTGCACAAATGAAGAGTTACAACCTGGAGGTGCTTGGAATTAAGGAAACACATTGAACGGAGGTTGGACAACAGAGTTCTAGCTTCAGGGGAGCTGCTGTTATACTCCGGCCATAAAGAAGAAAATGCTCTAAATACACAAGGAGTTGCACTGATGCTTTGCTATGCTAGCTTGAACTGACTAATGAATTCAACTATTAAATTACAAGTAGGTTTGTTAATATTGTTAACGTCAATACCTGGAAGTAACAATGCAGAACTATCAATATTACCTCTACTACTATTCTAACGAATCGATTAAGGCTTACTGCATGTATATAAATAAATGTTTTATTAAACAAATAGTCTTAACTTTATTTTGTGTTGTTTATTTGTACCTTCCCATTGTTATTTAGGACTTTAATTGATCAGTCTTATGTTGGCATATGTGCATCCTGTGCGAATTGCCTTGATATTGCCTTAAGTCGCATACTTTATAAGTAATGATGGATAGCGGCTAGCAGTGAAATGCAGGACTCGTGTTTCGTCTTGTTTGGAACTCATCAGATGGATGTACCTGTGTCCCAGAGTTGATATTCACTCTGGGACTCGAACCCATAGTACCGCTCACTTCAAACGATATCGCGTTATCTACTTAGCTACTAAGTCCTAATAACCTTAATTATATGGAACATTGGCTTCTAAATAATGAAAAGATATTGGTTTAAAAAAGTTTATTATTAGAAAATTAATCACCATAAAATCCCAATAATAATCTATTTACCTTTCAATCAGCAATTTTCTATTTGGTGGTTTTCTAACGCTTAATGTTCTTTGCCAAAAATTAAGGGCTTTTTCTACTACTTGAGTCTAAACGAATGCAAAAAAGTATTGAAGATCATGAAAGAGTTAATGTATTTTCACTACAAACATGCTTCTTTAACGTAATCTATCAGTACAACGTGGTGAAAATTACTGCAGAAACGATAACCTCTAAGTCATCCAAAAACCGGCAAGTGATCGTGATAGATGGTCAATTAACATTGTAGATACAACGAAAAGTACATTTATTGATTATTCTTTGTATACAGTGGAAAAATGTCATCCAACAGATGCAACATTCAATTAGGGTCTCAAAATTAATTTCTAAATATATGAATTAGGTCCTGGGTTCGAATATCGTGAGGCGGGATCAAGGATACGCACTGCTGAAGAGTCCCATACTAGGACGAAACGGCTTTCCAGTGCTTCCAGGTTTTCCATAGTGATCTAGCTTCAATTGGATCATAAATTCGACTATTAAATTACATTTTATTGATGATTACTACAGATAGCTAACAGAAATTTACATTTTCGTGAATAATAATCGACTGCTGAATTTTTCGATACGCTACATGGTTAATTTACATACCAACACCAAGGTCAGAATTTTCAATACAAATGTCAATACAGTTCTACTGTATGGGACAGAAACCTGGAGAACTACGAAAGCCATCATCCAGAAAATTCACGTGTTTATTAACAGTTGACTACGCGAAATACATTGGATCCGTTGATCAAACATTATCAACAACAACCTACTTTGGGAGAGAACAAACCACATTCCAGCGGAAGAATAAATCAAGAAGAATCGATGGAAGTGAAGAGGACATAAATTGAGGAAGCTACCGAACTGCGTCACAAGGTAAGCCCTCACTTGGAGTCCTCATAGCCAAAAGAGAAGAGGAAAACCAAAGAACAAATTACACCGAGAAATAGAGAGAGATATAAGAAGAATGAACAACAATTGGATAGAAGTAGAAAGGAAGGTTTAAGACAGAGGGAATCGGAAAATCCTGTTCGCCAACCTATGCTCCATTGGGAGTACCATGCGTTAGTATGTAAGTACTTAACCATGATTCAATGTAAACTAATTTAAAGCAAGTATGACAATGAGCATATAATACATTATATAATTTAAAAAAACAATAGGAAATTAAAACTAATCAAGATACCTTGAATTGTTGAAACAGAGGATGCCTTTCCATACTTGGCCTATATATAACAATAAATTTTAATTGATTGCCCCCATATTGACGTTTATCAATTGGTTCACCCAAGATACCAAAATTCTACAAAAAAAATAGAAAACAAAAACGTTTCTGAAATAATTTTGGCCAGTCTATAATTTATGGATGAACCAATCAAATATAAGATAATGCATAACTAATTCAAGCGCGAAATTCATTCATACAGTAGGTTAAGCGTTCGCGCGCGAGACCGAAGGTCCTGGGTTCGAATCCCGCGAGCGGGATCGTGGATGCGCACTGTTGAGGAGTCCCACAATAGGACGAAACGGCCGTCCAGTGCTTCCAGGTTTTCAAAGGCGGTTTAACATCAATCGGTTCATAATCTCAATCAAAAACTTAATAATCTCCACAACTTCTATACTAATATAGCTGATGTTAGTTTGTGATGAAACCACAATCTAATTTTTAATCCTAACCATCAACTGTAAATGAGAATTCTAACTGCTCCATAACCCTCATTTAATCACAATTAGTAGATGTTCACTCTCAATGTCACTTCAGTGTCACTAAAACGTCGTCTATAAATGATAGTCTCATCATAATTATTTTTTGTTGAATACTTACCATTGTAATATTTGGCATAATCTGACAAACATATTCGGAATATGTAAAACCTAATAAGGTAATCAAACATAGAAATGATAAATAGGATATCATTTTCATTGAATAGAGTATTAGTCTATGATATTAGCAGTAGTAGTCGTAGTAGAGGTAGCAGTAGTAGTAGTAGTCGATGTAGTTGTAGTTTTGCCATCATTACTTACTTCATTTATATACTCAAAACTATGAATGATGTAATTAATTAGTTAATTACATCATTGGTTTATCATTTTAACACTTGAAAATCTTGTGATTCCCGGTCAAATTATCTTGAAAGTTTAGTACTTTTATCAATAATAACAACAACGATGAGAATAACGAAACTTATTTTTGGAAAAATAATGGAAATTCTCTTTTTCGTATAAGTTTTATTATGCCAACTTTTGGACTCATGTGATTTGAATGATTAAGATTTTATCGAATAGATAATCTTATGTAGATATATCATCAAAAGGGGACAAGGAATGAGGCGGTTGTTTAGATTCTAGTCAATTGAAAATCTGGAAGCACTAGATGGCCAACTCATCTTAGTATGGGACTCTTCAACAGTACCCATCGACGATCACGCATCGCAAGATTCCAAATCACGACCTATTGGTCTCGCACTCGAATGCTTAAACACCAGACCAATGATCCGACCGGAATTCAATGTTATTAATGTCTGACTTCAACCGATTCACGAAATTGAGCGACACATCTACCATTTCTTTTAGTGTGTTACTATCTCACAACAGACCCGTTTGAACTTCACTGATCAGTACTTTTCACTAGAATTCATGGAAATACCTCTTGAAGCCAGTCACTGATGAGCATATGCTGAATAATATCAGAAGGGGTTTGTTGTGGATAATATAGTTATTTCAATAGTTGAGATTATGGGTCAATTGAAGCCAGATCACTATGGAAAATCTGGAAGCATTGGACGGCCGTTTCGTCCTTATTGTGGGACTCCTCAGCAGCGCATAACCACATATTAGTGGGATTTAAATTATTAACATCTGGAGTACTCTTAAACTTCTGTTACAATGAATAGCTATCAAGATATAAACACTAACTAGTCTTTAGTTATTACCAGAAAGTAGAAATAAAACGATTTGAAAAATAAATGCGTTCAAATGTATATTCTCATTGACTAATAAACTGAGATAGTTATTTTTAGAAATTTTAATTGGACTTCGCAGATGACCTAGCCCTCCTATCACGTACACACGAACAGATGCAGATGAAGACAGCCAGTGTAGCAGCAGTCTCTGCATCAGAATGCCTCAGCATACACAAAGGGAAAACCAAGGTCCTCAAATTCAAAGCGGAAAACAGCAATCCAATCACTCTTGATGGCGAAACTCTGGAAGATGTAGAGTCCTTCACTAACCTGGGAAGCATCATCGATGAACAAGGAGGATCCGATGCAGACGTAAAGTCGAGGATCGGCAAAGCAAGGGCCGCTTTCCTACAATTGAAGAACATATGGAACTCAAAACAACTTTCAACCAATATCAAAGTAAGAATCTTCAATACGAACGTCAAGGCAGTTCTACTGTATGGAGCTGAAACTTGGAGAACTACATCAACCACAATCAAGAAAGTACAAGTATTTATAAATAGCTGTCTACGCAAGATACTCAACATCCATTGGCCGGATACCATCAGCAATAGCCTTCTGTGGGAGAGAACAAACCAACTTCCAGCTGAAGAGGAAATTAGGAAAAGACGATGGAAATGGATAGGACATACATTACGCAAATCGTCAAACTGCATCACGAGGCAAGCCCTAACTTGGAATCCTGAAGGGAAGCGAAAAAGAGGAAGGCCAAGAAACACATTGCGTCGGATAATAGAAGCAGATATGAAAACGATGAATTACAACTGGACGGAGCTAGAAAGGATTGCTTGGGACAGGGTTGGATGGAGAATGCTGGTGAGCGGCCTATGCTCCTTCACGAGGAGTAACAGGCGTAAGTAAGTAAGTAAGTACGACTGTTACTCCTAGTAGACCGCTGACCAGCCTTCTCCAATCCACTCTGTCCTGCACCCTTTTTGTTCATTCTTCTCATGTATGTCTCCATTTCTCGGTATAATTTTTTCTCTGGTATTCCTAGCCTCGTTTGACCTTGAGGATTCCATATGAGGGCTTGTCTTGTAAGGCAGTTGGGTGATTTCCTCATTGTGTGTCCTATCCGCTTCCAGATTTCTTCTTCGACTGGTAACTGGTTGGTTCTCTCCCACAGTAGGTTGTTGTTGATAGTGTTTGGTCGACAGATCCGAAGTATTTTGCGTAGACAATTGTTATAAACACTTGTATCTTCTGGATGATGGCTGTCGTAGTAGAGCTGTCTATATATTTGTATTGAAAATTGACTTTGGTGTTGGTTGATAGTTGTTCTGAGTTCTAGATGTTTTCGATTGTAGATATACTACTCTTGATTTGTTGATCCTTGCCTGCACATCTACATCAGATACACCTTGTTCATCAATGATGTTGCCCAGATATGTAAAGGCTGTTAACATCCTCCAAAGCCTCTCCGTCAAGTGTGAATTGATTGGTGCATGTTGTGTTGTGCCGCAGAATCTTGCTTTACCCTTTATTTATGATGAAGCCCTTAGGTGTTGACATTTTCATAATCTATTCGATCACCAGGGGGAAGGGAAAGGATGAGAAAAGGCAACCTTGCCTGACATCGGCCATTACTTCTAACGAGTCTGTCAACTGTCCTCCATGTACGATTTGCACTTTAATTATTATTTCAATGGTTAAGATCATGAGTCTGACGGACAGTGTTGGATGTTTTGCTCAATTTTTTCGGATTAGTTGAAGTTAGACATTAATACCGTCAAATGCCAGCTCAGTGGTCTAGTGGCTAAGTAGGTCCTGGGTTCGAATCTCCCACAGGGCGAGGTCGTGGATGCGCACTGCTGAGGAGTCCCACAATAGGATGAAAAAGCGGTCCAGTGCTCCCAGGTTTTCCATGGTGGTCTAGCAGCAACTGACTCATGATCTTAACCATTCAAATTACTATAATATCCACAAAAAAACCGTCTGATATTATTTATTATTGTAGAAAGTTCTTCACAAACGTAACGCTATTTGTTATAACTTCGTCATTTCATGAAGAGTTACATCAAAACAAAACCATTATTGTTATTTAGGAATGACAGAATTAGAAGACATAGCTCCATCTTGCCATAGCTTGTCGATAGTGATCATAAAATAGATAGAATCAATTCGTCTTGATTGGTCTGTCGTTTACTTTCGTCACTTCCTAATCGGGATTGATGTTGCATCTTAAACAGAGCGAAAATTCCCAGGATCAGAAACTATAACTCTAGTTTATGTGTTCAGAAGAAATTCGTGATAACCTTGAGCCTGCGTTGGTTGGATATGAATAAAAAAAATTTAACAAATCGTCCCATATTTCGTGGTTGTTTATCGCTTTTCTATCTCCTTCCGCATACACTTTTTACCATCTTATTATTCACAGACCCCTATCAAACCTCCGTCACAGTAAGAGTGAAACCCAGTTTAAAAGTCCCATTGATTTATGTCATCTATTGAATATCAGTATAGTTATCAAGGATCTACACAAAAATGTCTGGTATCTATTTAAGTCATAAAGGGAATCAATTTCATGAAAACCTATTTAATGGGCTGTCAGCCAAACAGAACCTTTGAAATTTCTTCACTGATAGACCATGGGTTCGAATCTGGCGGATGCGCACTGTCGCGGAGTCCCAAACTATGATGAAACGGCCTTCCAGTACTTCCAGGTTTTCCATGGTGGCCTAGTTTCAATTGACTCATGAATTCAATCATTAAGTTAAATAATAAAAGTTCACAAATGTCCATATTTATTACTGACTAATGTTGTCATGATTGATACCCTGACATTTGAAATAATTCTTTTTCTCTTTTAGTAAGCCCACAGTATACTTTCACGTCAATCTTCCCATTGGTTGTAAACATAGACAATCAATAACTAACCCACAATTGATTAACACTCATGAAATACATATAGATATCAGAAGGGTTTTTTGTGGATCTAATAGTAATTTCAATAGTTGAGATCATGAGTCAGTTGAAGCTAGAACACCATGGATTCGGATCTCACGGGTCAAGATCGTGGAGTCCCTTAATAAGGCGAAACAACCATCCTGTGCCTCCAGGTTTTTCATGATAGTTTAGCTTTAACTCACCCATCATCACAACTACTAAAATTACCAATAGATATTTCGACGTTTTGCACATAAACTCACTCAATCACTCACTGCCCAATGTGATTGCCTCTCTCGTAACTGTACTTACTTACTTACTTACGCCTGTTACTCCCAATGGAGCATAGGCCGCTGACCAGCATTCTCCAACCCACTCTGTCCTGGGCCTTCTTTTCTAGTTCCATCCAATTCTTGTTCATTTTTTCATGTCTATATCCATTTCTCGGCGTAATGTGTTCTTTGGTCTTCCTCTTTTCCTTTGACCTTTAGGATTCCATGTGAGGGCTTGTCTTGTGACACAGTTGGGTGCTTTCCTCAATGTGTGTCCTATCCACTTCCAGCGCTTCTTCCTGAATTCTTCCTCCACTGGGATCTGGTTTGTTCTCTCCCACAGTGCGCTGTTGCTAATAGTGTCAGGCCAATGGATCTGAAGTATTTTGCGTAGACAATTGTTAATAAACACTTGTATTTTCTGGATGATGGCTTTTGTAGTTCTCCAGGTTTCTGCCCCATACAGTAGAACTGTCTTGACATTTGTATTGAAAATCCTGATCTTGGTGTTGGTTGACAGTTGCCTTGAGTTCCAGATGTTCCTCAGTTGTAAATATGCTGCTCTTGCTTTGCCGCTCTCGTATCTGTTGTTTATATTAATTATTAGAAAACACTATTCTAGCTTCCGAATATTCTCAAGTAAATTCATAGTACTACTAGGAGAACTGGGCATTATATATTAGGATCAGATAGAGAGGAATTAAACTCTATACACTCTCTTTTTACCTTTTACATAAATTCAGAGTTTCTTGTTAAGAATGTCTACTTCAAATATTCATCACGTGTATATGACCCTTACAATGCGGTACTTGATGATAATTCTTTACAATTCTTAGAAACTTTCATTGTATCATTCAAAACTATCACAGCATAAACTCTTATTCTTATATCAAATCTTATTACATTAATGGTATATTCTTAATTCTTTGTGTATTACATATCCACCAATGCACTGGTACGGCCGAGGGTTAGCTCGCCCTCTAGAAATGCTCTCATATAGCCAAGCGTATACATTCACTACTAGAGGGCTCCTACTCAGTGTATTCTCGCCACACGGGTGTTGTTTACGAAAATGAGAGGTCGAAAAGCGAATGTCCGGCTCTTTAACTGGGTTGGTGGATATGGAAAGTCCACCTAGGGGAGTTAGAAAACCCTTATTCCAAACCAATGGTGTACATGAGCTCCAAGATCCTGAGAGGGAAAATGGCGTAGGAACAAATCGTTGGTCACCGGCCACCATGGGACTGTATCTCCTAAAGTTTCGCCACTGCCTTGTGGATCAGACCTATGGGCCAAAGTCTCTAGGTGTGAACCTCTGAGAAAGCCACTTGTTCCGGTCTGAGCACGCAGGCAGTACCACAGCCCAATACACAAATCAAGTGACTTGTGTCATGCATATGTATTCGGTTCCCCTTTATATCAATATTTATGTATTCAAATAAATAAATTGTATTACACATATTACAGTCTCTTCTTATTCTGTTCGATAAATATACTTCAAATCATTTACACATTTCATGTTTCTTTCCTTTCTTTTCGGTAAATCTTTTAACTGAATGCTTGAATCGGTTACTTAATCTCTTCTAATAACCACAGGATGACTCCATATAGCAAGGGTGAAATATATAAAAGAATGCTTTACTCCAACGTTCGTATATATACAGAAAAGTTAGAGTATTTACAACATTTCAGATGGCTCTGAACTTCTGAAAGGTTCTGCAAACCTACTAAACATAATATCAGGATAGGTCGTGGAGAAGATTTGTAGCTCAGGTGGATGATTTTGGTGGAGTTTTGTTCTCTGAGCTGGATGGTTTGGTCGTGGAGCTTACATCGTACTTCTGAACGACATCATCAGCACAAACCATCCAGCTCAGAGAACAAAACTCCACCAAAATCAGAATAGGTAATTATCCAATGAGTAATATGACAAGTGAATCTTCACTTTCCAAATGTTTCTTACATACTTCTTTATAATACTGATTAGATAAAATGTTTCCTAGAGTTTTTAATGTTCCTCTAGGCTTTTTTTCGAGGACTTTTTCCTGGATCTCCTCCAACACGTCTTTTCTTTTCTTAAATAATACAGAACATGTTTAAATATGAAGAATGTTATGTAATCATCACAGAAATGTTTCCTTCATCATAATAATAATGTACTAATAAGATGTTTCTGACTAATAGTATTAAGATTATTATTATTATTATTATTATTATTATTATTATTATTAGTAGTAGTAGTAGTAGTAGTAGTAGTAGTAGTAGTAATAATAATAATAATAATAATAATAATAATAATGATTATTGTCACAAGATTTGCTTACCCAAGTTTGACCCTATTTTCAATGTTCATCTAATGATTAAATCTTTCATTGACTGATCATTCTGATGATCATTATTAATACACCTAACTACTTATTATTAACTTGTAATGTTCACTTGTCATGTGTAATTATAAAATCTAGATCATTATGATCACCGACTCATGAATTGCTTTGATTTGGTTCAATATCTCCTTTTATTATTATTTGTACATATAGATAGATATTCTCGTATTTTTTTATAGTAAACCCTGATGATCTAATTGAAAACAATACTGTTCGATTATATGTATTGTTCTAAAGAAGTGAACAATAAGAATAGGAATGATGAGGATAAAGAAGTGTTAAGTAACGAAAATATGAGGGAATAAATAAACGAAATTAGGGGGAATATTGATTAGAATACTAGATTCCAACAGAGGAGAAAATCAGGAAGAAGCTCTAGAAGTGGATAGGACATATATTGAGGAAAGTACCCAACCGCGTCACAAGGGTAGTCCTTATTCGGAGTCCTCGAGGCAAAAGGAAGAGAAGAGGAAGACCAAAAAACACATTACACTGAGAAAAAGAGACCAACATGAAAAGAATGAACAACAATTGGATAGAACTTGAAAGGAAGGCTAAGGATAAAGTGAGTTAGAGAATGCTGGTCGGTGGACTATGCTCCATTGAGGGTAACAGGCGTAAGTATGTAAGTAAGTATTAATTAAAATACTGATTAAGATAACATTTGATGATTAAAATCATTTGAATATATTACTCATACATACGACTACTCAAACTAACATGTTAACAAAAGTTGTTTATGCTAGGTTTGAAGCTATCACGAGTTCACTTAATTTGCGAACGACAACAAGACTCGGTGACCAAAGACCAGTAAGCTAGCTATTGGATGAATTTATTTCAAACTCACGTTTATCCAAACAGACATTCAAAACTAAGGCAGCCTGCTTGAATATCTGGGCTACCTGTTCCTGAAATCTAGATATTTCAACAAGTTATTCATTATGTCTATTAATCACATAACCTATTCAGGCACATTTATGAAAAGTTTACGACTTTTCGCTGTACAAGTTACAAAAAAGTACAATTATAAACATCATCATGGTTGCTGACAATATGCATCAAAAAAGAATGAACATTATCCAGATGTGGATTCTTAAACTGTTAACATCTAACTGTCGATTATTCAATATTTATTGTGAGGATCAATCATGAAATAAGAAACAGTAATTTGTTGAAATACTTCGTGCTGAGAACTCTATATTGTACCAAAATTATAATATTGAATAAAGCCATTAGTAATAATAATAATAATAATAATAATAATAATAATAATAATAATAATAATAATTTTTGATTGAGATCATGAACCGATTGGATGCCGGCTCAGTGGTCCAGTTGATTAAGCGTTCGCGCGCGAGACGGAAGGCCTTGGGTTCGAATCCCGCGAGCGGGATCGTGGATGCGCACTGCTGAGGAGTCCCACAATAGGACGAAACGGCCTTCCAGTGCTTCTAGGTTTTCAATTGTGGTGGTCTAACATCAATCGGTTCATGATCTCAATCAAAAACTTAATAATCTCCACAACCCCTATACTAGTAATAATAATAATAATAATAATAATAATAATAATAATAATAATAATAATAATAAAAGAAGCCAAACGAAGCATCATAGGCGGGTGAGCCAACTCGATTTGATGAAGTGCAATTCAGTATTTATTGTCAGACAAAATCAAGTTACAGACATATGATGAGTAGGGTATACAATACACACACACACATATACGCTCATATAAATACAACCAGGGTTGATAAGCCGATAATTAACAAGGTAAGAAAGTGACTT
Source organism: Schistosoma haematobium (assembly GCF_000699445.3). Lineage (NCBI taxonomy): Eukaryota > Metazoa > Platyhelminthes > Trematoda > Strigeidida > Schistosomatidae > Schistosoma > Schistosoma haematobium. Next base: position 3,215,234 of record NC_067199.1, on the reverse strand, counting down.
AGAAAAACAATGAATAAATTGGTCTGTCCAGTAGTTAGAATAATCCATATGGGCTTGACATCGAACTAGAACACTACAAGTTAACTATGAAGTCAGTATGTAAAATATTTGAATTTCATCTACGTCAACAACTCACCATTCATCGTATCTCAACAAAAGATGTAAATGGATGTTTCTCGTAGACTTAGATGGTATGGCGAACAATGTTCAGATGTGTTACATTAAAGTATAGGAAAGCTAAAAGTAGTTAATACATCGTTTTTTTGAAGCATAATCTCACCTATTTTGTTATGTGTTTCACCGATTCTCTTGGATGTTTCCCAGATGTTCTTCTGTTAAAGTAAGCATCGATGATAAAAAACAAATAGGATACTCTATCGATCATTTTGTATTATTATAACCTATATTCATGACAATCAGATGATACTGTCAATTATTACTCAAACATTGTGTATGCAGCCAGTAATGAGGAGATCGTAATGTGTAACAACTACTCTACCATATTATGATGTAAGAAAACGCGGAAACTATGTGCTTGCTAAATGTTTTTAAACCTGATACTTTCCATATTACGTATGATATGGTAAAGATAAAAAAGTATCACTTTAGGTAGTTGAATGATTCAATGTTATTATTTAAATAAATTTCGATTCAAGTTATGATGGTGTGACTATAATTTATGGACAACCTTTGAGCGATTCAAAAGTGACCTTGTGAGTGTCTACCTATTTCCTAAAGCTAATTGATAGTTATAAAGCTGTTTGAAGAATGAAGATCATGATTCACAGTTGATGGTTAAGGTTAGGAATTCGATTTACGGTTTCTCATCACGAAATGACACCAACTACAATGCCAAAATTCTATTTAGACAAATGGATGAATGGATTTCGTGCCAAAATCTAAGATCTGTAATCTTATACCTGATCAGTTCGTCCATAAAATATAGTCTCGCCCAGTTTATTGATACACACATTCTCAAGAGTGATAGTTATTTTCAAGTGTAAACCATATATTGACTTTGAGAGTTAATTATCGGAATTCTGTAGTGAAGTTATAACTAGTGAACTTCAATCACCTCGAAGGTAAGTTGCATTTCATCAACAGAAATTCATGATGATCACCTAATATCACAGATTGATTGGTGTTAAAATTGTAAGCTACTAGATACTACCTCAGTGTTCTGAATATTCAGTGTTTTCTTATGATATCTGATGGTTGTATATTCGACCCATGAAGTGATTATGAATATATATACATCCAAGTATTCCCATATTATGATGAAATTAACTTCTCAGTGATTTCAGGTTAACATGAGTTATGTAATCAAAATCAATTGATGAAGTGAAACTTCGCATTCGACGATAAGTTATTGGATGAGCTTAACAGCAGGATGCAACAAATTTTCTGCTCACATGAAACTGAATGTGAATCAAATAATTATTCTACATTTAGCTTGATTTCTATCTATCATCAAGATTACTAGTATAGGGGTTGTGGAGATTACTAAGCTTTTGATTGAGATCATGAACCGATTGATTTTCGCGCGCGAGACCGAAGGCCCTGGGTTCGAATCCCGCGAGCGAGATCATGGATGTGCACTGCTGAAGAGTCCCACAATAGGATGAAACGGCCGTCCAGTGCTTCCAGTGTTTCCAAAGGTGGTCTAATGTCAATCGGTTCATGATCACTATCATCAAGATTGTTTTCTGTATTTCGTTATTCGGATATGAATGGTTCTTATATAAATCGAGTCAAGGTCGGTTTTTTATAATGTCGAGTGATCATTCAATCAACTAATAACTTCACTACCTTTACATAACCTCTTTCATCTTGATTATGATTACTAGAAAGTATCACACCTATGATACTTGGCATTTCTACGTTCTAATTGATAAACACACATTCATCATACACTTTTTGTCCTATTCCTCTTAGTATCACGATTTCGGTTATATTTTGAACATCTGTTAAAACTGTGAGGATGGCCTACGGGTGAACTGAAGGAAGCTCTACGAAGATCAGATAGAGCCGAAGATATTCCATCCAATCCTCATATGGAAGAATATTCCAAAATCTCTAAGTGTAGCTTTCCTATTGGACAAATGCTAAAAACCCCTGTATGAGGATTGGATGACTATAATGATGAGTACTCCTTTACTAAAAATTATAAATACTTGAAATTTTTGTACCATATTTGACACTGTTTGGAATAGCATTACCTTCACTTGTCTTCAATCTTCTTATTGTGGCTTGGAGTATACTAGCGTTCGAGTGCTCAAGTTGTACTCAGTATATCAAGAATCAAACCTCTAGATATAACACAAGCATCCCAAAATGAAGAAAGTCAAACATTTGTTATTTGATTATATGAATAACTGTAAGTTTAGATTGTCTGTAGCTGATCTGCATCCATGATACTGGGTGAAATTGACCATCAAACCAAATTTACAGTGATTGTTTAATGAGTGATCTTCAATATTATATTTGCCAGTTCATTCCTAGTGCTGATTGAATCCTATAGATGAAGTTGTAATGTGACCACTTGATTGGAATTCTCATGAACAACGTTGGAATGAAAGATGGTGTTTCGAGGTAGTTGAGTGGAAATCCTGAACATGAGATTCTTACACTTTGGCGTTGGTTAGAAAGGTGTATCTGTAATCTTAGCTAAACCGATTCTTCCTGACCGATTCAGTTATATTTAAACATAAAGAGAGCCAACCAATAGAAGCGAATTTCAACAGCCTATTTAATCGATATTCTTCTTCTTAAAATACAATGTACATTTTAAAATAACTTACGATTAGGTCTATCGAAGCGTCCACGTCATCCAAGTGAGATACACGCAAAACAACGATTGTCTAAAATACCAGATCCCAACTTGTGAGGTATCTGCGCCGTTTAACACATCCTTTTGTATGAAATAGAAAGGGGCTTCGATAGTGCAAAAGACAGTTGATAGCTGTGTTTAAACATGATAACAGTTTATCAACAAGCAAAATCCGAACCAAGAGCAAAACAATATGGAAACTGTTGTGTTTAAACAAAGGTTAAACAAATGCACAAAATTGTGGATAACTGCTACAATTATTGAGATAAAGTAATTATAATGATTAATACAATGATAGATACAATAAACGTTATAAGTATGTGTAAATATTTCAGAATATTAAACGACAAACTTGCTGAGAATACAGCAATTTACTGAATACGTTAGTAAGTAGTATGAAGCAATAAGCAAAAGAGTTGAGGTGAAGTGAAGTGAATAAGTATCGAGAATGTAAAACCGAATTAACACCTCCCCACCAAAGACAGCATGTCTTTCCTTATTCTCACTCACTATGTATTTAACGTGAACACATTCAGAGGTGACATTTAAACAATGTGCTCTAGCCATAGATGAGCGAAAGCAGTTGAAATAAAAGCTTACACACCTTATCTTACATCGGTATTTGCTAGTTGACAAGTGATATCTATTCAAACAAAAGGTGAGGTACCTGAGTTTCCCTCTTTGGTGTGCACCTATAAATTTGGTTTCTCCTGCTCAGATAGCTTTTTTGGAGGGACTACCAGACGAATTTATCGACAAATGAGGGGACATCTAAATTGGTTTGGAAAGGAATTAATGAGGACAATCTGTAATTCTATCATGATATATTTCAGTGACCATGGTCGTAATAACAAACCAAACCAAACCATTTTAAGTAAGCTGTTGTATATCTTCCATCTTTCTTAATCCGGTTTAACCTCATCTATACATAGCAGAAACTATTGACAATCCTTTCCGTTCATTAACCGAATATCTGCCTTATAAACGAACGATTTTACTGATATTCCCACATCCTGTATCTGTTTGTCACACTTCAACTCCTTCATTTTACATTTCTCACCATCTCCCTATTTACACGCTTCTTAATATGTAGTCTTAAGATTGAACTACTGATTGGAATTTCCATTATCTTTTCATTCTTAACACTACTAGCACGCTTATCTTCTTACTATCTATTCTTACTACCTATTATTTGTAGTTATGCAATCTATTTCATTGTGATCAGTGACCCACAAGTTTCCTTGATTGGTTTCAGATTTTCATATACACTATAAATATTCCTATATACTGGAGTATAGTTTGATATTGTCCTCTTATGTATGTATGTACGTATGTATGTATGCATGTATGTATGTATGTATGTATGTATATATATGTATGTATGTATGTATGTAGTATGTATGTCTAATTTTCACAGTAAGGAACTTTAATATTATAGAATCAAAATGAGGTATTTTGTTCTGGGTACGGTACTGTCGAGACGATATATTAAAAATAAAAGCCAACCTCAATTCGTAAGGTCTCCACGATGTTCTTGTTGCCAATGAATAAATAAAAGGAGAAAGTATTATGCAATAGTTATGGAGAGATTACTCAAACTTCAATAGTTGTATATCGAGTCGTATCAGAAGACAATAATTAAGATAGAGAATAAGCACACAATTAACTTCAGCTGTAACAGTTATGTGAATGCTCAGTAAATGTCTAAAAATTAGAAGTGCCAGATACAGAATTATGAATTAAATGTTAATTCACGGAAGTTCACTTTGGTATCATAGAACTACGAAACACTTGAAAATGATTGAAAATAAATTTAGTTACTGAATATTTATAAAGTAGTATAATGTGTATGGAGAAAATAGTTAAATAGTGAGGAAAAAAGAATTTTTTGATTGAGATCATGAATTATATTGCAGTATTGTATTGTAGTAAACACATTTAACAAGTATATTCATTTCATGTCACTTTGCTCTCATTTGATCACCGATTTTGATAGAATAACCCTATTAAATGCATATGCCTTCAATGCATGACTGACCTACTTACAAGATTCATATTTTAGTTGGAATAACTAGAAGAATCTCTTGTTTTGTCATGATGTCGAAAACCACTGACATTAAATTAGTATTTAAACATAATTCTACCATTCAATATTTTCCCTTAAACATCTGAAATGTATGGCATTTCATGTGTCATATACATGATCTCGGTTTCAAAATCAATAAATCCGCAAAAATCCAACAGTCAGTATGATAAGATTAGAACGAAGGAAATGAAGTACACTATAAATGAATAAAGGATTGTCTTCTTAAGAATTAGCCTTAAAAGTAATGAGGTAAACGGGTTCATTTAATTTAGACCCGAAATGAGGCCGAATAAGGTAATCTATATCAAATGGATAGCTAGTTGAGACTGTCGACTTCTTGTAAATTCATCATGTTACCTATAATTCTCTTCGAGTATGGATGTACGTACCAAAGCACATATTTTTAAAACAGAAAAGATCACTCGGTGGTGATCAATGTCGTGTATGTCAGGTCCGTCATAGTGCAGATCGAATTTTATCGACTAAGTTGCAATGTGGCTACCAGTCTAGATGACTCAACATTGCGTACACCACGTTGGGATAAGATAGTGACTGAAGGTAGTCACTTCTTAAGGAATTGATATATGCTTTTCAAATTACCAATTATCATTGTTAAATTTAGGATGGTTTTTTATCAGGCCTTCCCATATAATGTGTGATGGTGATTGCAATTGTGATTGATCACTGTGTGAACAAACAGGCATTCAACTTATTGACTACCAAATATGTGATATCCTTTCCTGTTATTGATATTCACTCTAGGCCCACTAAGAATGACTGCTTGTAACTGTCCTCTATGCACGATTTTGCAGTTTAATTCCGTATGATATTGAAAAACAAGCCTACATAGTGTTGTCCTGTTCACGCTATCAAATGCTTTCTCGTAGTCAATAAAGTTGATATAGAGTGATGAATTCCATTCAATTGATGGTTCCATAATGATCCGTTTCGATCGATTCTTATGGAATCCAGTCTGTTGATCTCGAAGTTTGGAGTCTACGAAGTCCTTCATTGTGTTTTACAACAAGCTGTTGAAAACGTTTTCTAATATTGTGAGAAGAATGTTGACTCTGTAGTTCTCACACTTATGGTTTGAACAAATATTTCGACATATGATGTACATCTACATCTAGGAAAGTCGACTTAATAGAGCATGAAAACCATATATTCAGAAGTGTGTGAAAAATAATTTAGATGGAGTTTTGTCCTGTGATTTGGATGGTTTGGTCATTGAGCTTTCATCGTTCTTCTAAAGAATATCATCAGCATACAATACAGGTGGAAGGAGGTTGCTCGAACCTCTATAAAATATGATTGATAACAGACGACATCGGAAAGTGTTAGGTAACTGTGAATAACTGAATTAGATCACTCAAAATGATTAAATTGTATTCACCACAATGTCACCATCAATCAAGTGTACTAAAACAAAAATACGTATCGGCTTTTCTGATCCTTTGTAAATCGTGCATTATTGACTCATGAGTTGCCCTAGTTAGTTTATCTTTCGCTTATATGTATGTAAATATGACTGTATGTTAGAACAAGGCATGATGAAAGCTTCATTAGATGGAATAATGTTCGTTGATATGCTGTGTCTCTTTTGATTTAAATTAAGACGATTTTAAATGGTACTGGGAACATATCTGACCTGTTATTCAATGTATGCAATCAAGTTTGATCATGGTATAACAACACTCCGACAATTAATTTTGCTTACAAGTAATTTTTGTCAAGCATTTCAGTTGGTTTAACTAACAGACAGTGTTATTCGATCGGCAACATTTTGTCGATTCCTTTGTATCTGTTAGGTCTATCGAAGCGTCCACGTCATCCAAGTGAGATACACGCAAAACAACGATTTATCTAAAATAGAGGTTCTTTATTGAATAATACACAAACACTAGTTGCAAACCTCAACTTACGAGGTATATGCGCCGTTTAACGCGTCTTCTTCTACGAAATAAAAGGGGGTTCGATAGTGCAAAAGACAGTTGATAGCTGTGTTTAAACATGATAACAGTTTATCAACAAGCAAAATCCGAACCAAGAGCAAAACAATATGGAAACTGTTGTGTTTAAACAAAGGTTAAACAAATGCACAAAATTGTGGATAACTGCTACAATTATTGAGATAAAGTAATTATAATGATTAATACAATGATAGATACAATAAACGTTATAAGTATGTGTAAATATTTCAGAATATTAAACGACAAACTTTAGTTACAACATAAGCCTGGAAATTGCTGGGAATACTACAGTTTACTGAATACATTATTAAGTAGTATGAAGCAATAAGCAAAAGAGTTGAAGAGAAGCATGCCAGGACAATGTAAAACAAACGTAACAGTATCATTATGATTGCCATCATGTCTGTGTAAACACGTATGCCTGAATCTCATTAATTGTCTTAGCTTAACCTCGCCTTGTTTCAATTCTATTCACCTCTATATTCACTCGCTAACACCAATCTCTCTCTTTGTTCCTATTTACCTCGATATGCTTGTAATTTTGTTATCTGTACTATCCGTTAATAAACTGTAATCACCGCTTATTGTTATCTTCAGAATTCATGCAACATTTAGATTCAGTTAATAACGGTTATCAAGATGATTGGTAAACGAAGCCAATCCACTAAAATTCTATTGTCATGTGATTAAATTCACTTGAATTTATCTAATCAAATCTTAGTACTTTTCTTCATAATTATTACTTACGCTTCTTACTCCCAATAGATCATAGGCCACTGACCAGCACTCTCCAACTCACTTTTTCACCGAGCCTTCCTACCTACTTCTACCCAATTCTGTTTCCAGTTCTCGATGTAATGTATTCTTTCATAATCATCTTCTCCTTTGACCTTAAGGATCCCAAATGAGGGCTTGCCTTTTGATGCAATTGGGTGCTTTCCTCAATATGTTTCCTATTATTACTACTATTGATAACATTAACATTATTCTGTACGAATGTTTCGTCCTTATTTTGGTATTCATCAAGAGTTATTCATTATAACATATATATATTTATTTATTTATTGGTAATAAATGATACATAAACATTGAATAGAGTTAATGAATGAACTAATTCATTGAACATAATTATTAATGAAAGTAATTAAAATGTATTAGATATCCATAGTTGTTGGTTCTTAATAGAAGAGTTGTCGTATTGTTCATTTTCTGTATGCCTAAATTGTAAAGTAAATTAAAGAGATAAGTGATGAGATTGCTCATTGAAAAGTTTATTGAATTGATCAATTATTCTATTAGAAATTAGTAAGATACCCTGTTGTCACTTTAATTCTGATGTTCGACGTTCGACCAGTATGGAGCAGTCTAACATCTTTATTGATTCTATTTCCTCTTAATCTGATCAGTGGAGTCCAGAGGACACCAATACCAGCTTCCATTATACGAATCATTTATTTCAAACATACTGGGTTGATATATCAGCCAAACAGACCATATCACACCGTAAAATAAGAAATAACATTTGTACGACGTGGATCTAAAAAGCGGCTGTAAGAGTGGCAGACTGTAACTAATAAACTGAACATAACTGAAGAACTATAAATTGTATCATAATAATCTATAGATCAAAATGAAGCTTATAATAAGGGGAATATAGATATACATAATCTAGTTACTGAATAGTTATGCAATATTAGTCCATTAATAGTCCACAGAAATTGACCATCATTTAATCTTGTTAATTTGTCTGCATTCTGTACAAATCGTCTCAATATTATTATTCTGTCAGAAAGTTCTATCCATTGAACCTATCGACAAATCAACGTTAGATTACCATTGAAATGTTGGGAGAAGTGGACTGCTATTTCGTGCTAGCATGTAACTACTGATCAGTGCACGTTCAAAATCTCGCACACGGCACTCGGAACATAAGATCTTCGTTTACTGAAGAATACTTGACCTCTAGACCCCTGAGTTCTAATCCGATGGTTTTAACATGTAAATTCAACATTGATTGTTTCATGATTTCAATGAAATTCAACAATCTCCACAACTCTCTACTATAGATAAGATTTTATAATGACATATTTTATCTACTAGCGGAATACCAAACACGCGTTTCACCCAATTTCTAACTCGTTAGATAGAGACACTTAGATGTCAGTTTGAAAATCTAACCGCACAAATAACACGGTCGTTAAGACTAGTGAACATAGTGAATGATTTGAATATATATATGGAGAGAGAGAGGGAGAGAGAGAGAGAGACGAGATGCCAGAAAATGGGATAATATATCACTAGTATAATTATTTACAACATATACTATGCTTACTCTGCAAACATCATTCATATCAGGGCAGATCGCGTTTCCGTCAATTCGCCAAGTTTTTATTTTGGCTATACCAGAAATACATGGAAACGTTTCACCATCAACGACGATTTGAACAGTACGTGAACATTTGTACTGAAAAATATCAAAATCAATTTTGCAGAAAGCAGATTATCATATGAATATAATTCGATGGAAGTTTACCAAATTTAATCCATTAAGAATAATGCTGAGTAATGTAGACTGTTCACTCTATTGTATATATATATATATATATACGATCGAGAGGACGAAGTCAACGGCCTATGCTCCATTGGGAGTAACAGGCGTAAATAATTAAGTAAGTAAGTAAGTAATATTCTATAATCCACTTGATCTGTCTATATGCTTGTTCAGTATCGATCTTTGACATGACTCAAATCGAACGACTTATAGAGTCAAGAATTCAATGCATCTAATCATTTTAGATTTGAAGCTATTCTGATGAGAACGAATGTATCCAGCATTCATGTTAATGTCTATATAACTAATGAATTGTTTAGTGAAATAGTGACTATTACTTATAACCACCATCACTAATTTCTAGATTGTAAGGATTTGGAGAGAATCTACATAACAGAAGAATTTATATTATATCGTTTTGATACTTAATCTCAGATTACCAAAACAATATAAAACTCCTATTCAAGAAATGCTTGGTTGGATGAATTCAGAGAACTTTTTAATACAGGCAAACTACAACTAGTGTTTTCCATATGCTCAATAATCACTCCGACATTGAAAGATAAATTGCCTAGGTTAACCACTTCTTTCTGTATCTATCAATTCAACTGCTCCTGTGGAGTAAGTTATATTGACAGATGTTCTAGGAATTTGTATATTCGGGCACATTCCAGTGTGATTAAGCCAAGGTGTAGTTAAAACAGTTAACAGCTTCATTTTAGCTCATTTCATTCAAACAGGACATACAGCCAACATGAAGCAATCATTCACTATCATATATTGTGTTAACAGCAGTCTACCTAATTCCGTCACATTGAGAATCTTGCAGAAGGCTGAAGTAATGGCTATTCGAATCAAAAAGCCGGAATTTTGTATCCAAAAAAATATGTTCAACTGCTCCTTTTACCCTGGTCAACTAGTTAATAATCAATTTTATAATATGGTGATGTAATGTGACTAATGTCCATTTTTATAGCAATTAGTTCATCTTATAAATTTTGATAGAACAATGAGAAGACGCAGTTGATCTGATGAAAATGTGACGTATTTGCGCTATACATTTCGAACTATCTGTTCATACATGGGTAATAGAATGACTTAAGGATTACCACGGTAAATTCATGGTTACGACAAATTGTGTTTGTAAACATATGGGGGGGGGGTAAATTTACGAATAGCCAAGACTTCAACAAACTTCAGATTTCGTCCTTGACAATTTCTATACAACGTTTTAAAAGCTGTAATAATGTGAATTTTGTGCCTCATTTCAATTATATGTTTCACTATCGATGAACATGGTTTTCTAGCTTCCACCTTGATCGGATAATTTGACACTAATTGGTTTTGAAGTCATCTAGGCACATGTTGAATGATTGCATTGTTCGAATACTCCCCCTATGTATACATCCACACAAATATGTAAAATGTAAATGCATTGGGATGTGACGTAATCATTTGTGCATTGTTTAGGTCTGTAGCGTTAACAGCACTGAACAAGTCCACCAGTAGTTGACATGCAGCTGGTGTAAGTCTCTCCTGAAGACGACGTATTTGTGTCTCCCAACCGATAATCATTTTGTTACGACAATCACATGAGTATTTCTGGACTCGCGCTTTCATTCAGCATCCAATGCGAAGAAGTATACTAAATATAGATCTCAATACAGGTGTTTTTCTATTCAGCGTATACAGCCTCAGAATTCAATGAGATGTCTCAGCAAAGTTTGTATTACTTTGTTTCAGAAGCGTTGCTGCAGATCTAATAGCATTTGACCGGACGCTTTCCATAAGATTGGTAAACGAAATGCATAATATTGAATGCTGCTGTCCCAACTGTTTCAAATTCATTCCACATTAACCTGTGCATCCAAGAATTACTGTCGTACCCCCAGGAAGTGCACTCGTGATTGTGATGAACTTTAACACGAACAACAGTCCAGTAGCCTTCAATAAACTTACAAAAATAAAGGCCGGACATTGAGTATTCATGGAAGTCCTTTCACAAGTTCTCAGCTTGTACTTCATAATTTACTATGGTCCATAATTTGAAGAAAATATGCTCTGTCGACAAATATTGACATTTTACATCAATTTTAAGAAATAAATGACCAATTATAACGAATTTAATTGGATGAAACAGAATGAAAAATCTTGGAAAATCGGATGGAAACATTTTTCATAAAGGATGAAAAAAAATACAAAAACGGCAGTGCGTTTAATGATATTCGGATCACTTGACACTAAGTGGTTTTGAAGTCATCTAGCATCTAGTCATCATGAGCACATACATGAAATCAATAATACAGTGCTACTGTTGAAGACGTTCGCCATGGATATCCAGTTAATTTTAATCAATTTTTTAAAACTAATTAGTAATTCTAATCATGTTCATAAATAGATGCCCCGAATACCCCGGTACGACCGAGAGTGGGGACAGTCCGCTCTCCCTCTCGAAATGCTCTCACATGGCCACGCGTATATAGCCTCTGCCAGGAAAGTCCTACTCACTGCCTTCTCGTGGCGTAGGTGTTGAGAGAGGACACAACCGAATGTCCGGCGCTTTAACCGGGTTAGTGGACATGGAGAGTCCACCTAGGGGAGTTGGAAGACCCTGGTTTCAAACCTATGTTGCGTATGGGCTCCAGTATCCTGAGGGAACAAATGGCGTAGGAACCAAACGTTGGTCACCGGCTACCATGGGACTGCATCTCCTTACGATGTTCCACTGCCTTGTGGATCAGACCTTTAGGTCGAAGGCTCCTGGTGTGTACCCATAAGAAAACCACTTGTTTCGGTTTGGGCACCCGGGTAGTATCCCGTCCCTCACACAAATCAAATGAGATTTATGGGGCGCATATGTATTTGGTGCCTCCTTGTACCAATATTTATGTGTCCAGATCAATAAATATCATGAATAGATGGGATAGGAAGATAATCTCTGAAGAAATTCCTATAATATGCAAAACACAATTAATATGAATGAGTAGAATATTCATTTCAATGAATTTCATATCAGATACTTCACAATTATCGCATATCCCAATTAATTATCCATTAAATTGGTCAGGTTGACGGAAGAGTACATCATTTAAAATTGTAATAGGTGAATTAAGGATTGTTTGGGTGACTAATATGAAGTTGTTAACTTGAATCAGTTTATAAGTGAAATGAAATTGTGAGATAAATAATGATCAGAATAAATATGGTCAACATAAGGTGTGTGTGTGTGAGGGGGAGAGAGAGAATAATCTAATTACAAATCACTTGGTGTTGTTTTACTTGTATCTCCCTATTATCGTTAAGGACTGCAATTGATCATCAATCTCTTACTGGCATATATGCATCCTGTGTAGACTGCTATGATATTGTTTTAAGTCACAAGCGCTTTAAGTGAAGATAGATAGTGGCTGACAATGGAATCCAAGACGCGTGTTTTGTCCAATTTAGAACTCGTCAGCTAGGCACATGTTCAGTGACCCTTGATTACATTGTTCGATTACTCCTCTACACAAACATGTGAATTTTTTTAAATAAAATAGGATGTGACATAATCATTTGTGCATTGCCTAAGTCTATTTGGAATCATCAGCTAAAATTTTTCAATCACAACCAATTGAGCAGTATAATAGGTTTTCAGTGATGACTGCTTTCAATCTCTGTCTTAAAACTATAATAATGAATTCACCTCTATATGATAGATGGATATAAAATTTTCTTCTTTGGAACTAACTTTTGCACATATTAATAGACTTTAATGGATAACCATCTGCTATTAATTTTAACACATAGATACTGTTACAAGGAGGTAACAGCTAATGAAGACTGACTGAATGTATTGCTTATACTGTAAAACAAATCAAAGAGTGAAGTAAGCAATGAGGTTGTCCACTTCATTATAATCTATACGTTTCTTACTGATGATTCTAAAACTGTATTATTGTGTATCATTTCATCTTAGTCATAGAATGTAATTCATAAAATTAATTTGGATTTTAGTGGAATCTTTATGGAATTATAGATTATAGTTGTGTTTTTTTTTAAAAATTACGTCATGACAAGTTGCTTTAACTCGAGGATCTTGTGTTAATTTTCCATTCATTTCAGCTCTCCAAGCTCCCATGTGTGGAATGCATATCGATCTATTCCCAAAAGCTTGACCAAACATATTTCCTCTTTGTGCTAACATAAACACAAAACAAACAAAATAAATGATCATTATTATTATTAACAATTTCAATTGAGTGTAATGTATCAGAAAGAGTTTTGTAGATAATATGGTAATTTTAATAGTTGAAATTATGAGTTAACTGAAGCTAAACCACTATAGGAAACCTGGAAGTATCGGACTTCTCAGCAGTATGCATTCATGATCCCGCCTAGCGAGATTTCAACCCACGACCTATCAGTCTCGCGCAAGAAAGCTTAACCTCTAGACCATTGAGCTAGGTGGCATCCAACGGTATTATTGACTAACTTCAACTAATTCACGAAATTGAGCCGCCGTCTACCATTGTCTTCAATGAGTTTTTACCTCACAACAGACCCGGTTGAACTCCACTGATCGTGCTTCTCACTAGAACTTTAGGACATGTAATACATGTTCAAGAAATCATATCAACACATTACGTAATCTTACAAATATAATGTGTTAGAAGAGATTAATATCTATTGTCTGTTTCCTTATGTTTAGGGATTTCTATTTCCTATAAACAGGATTATTTGTGAATAATGAACGAATGTATGATCATTGAAACTAAACGTGGTCTAAAATTGTACTCCATCGTAATTAATGACTAGTAAATTCGATTCAGACCAACCAACGAAAACATCAGATATTAATTTCGTAAAAATTTCCGTTAGGTATCACAGTCCTTAGACTTTGAAATGTAGATGAATTTTGAAATTCATTTATTGTAAAGAAGGTATTCATGTTTTATCAATGATTATATTCCTGCATATGTTTGTTAAAACTGCCCCTACATAACTGTGAAGAGACCAAGAAAGAACATGAACATTCAATAATTCAATTGACGCACACTGTTCATAGAATCCACTCAAAATGCCGATAGAGTTACTAGCAGCCAGAAGATTCGGTAAAGGCGAGGGTGGGGAGTAGGTTAACTACCTCATCTCATAAAAAAGGACATAGCCAATAAATGCTAGTAAGTCTTGCAGGATCCAATCAAATGTATCAAAACTTTATTGTCTAAAAATATCCAAGGCATCTGAAACTCTAGCTATCCCTGATATTAAACCCAAACTTGAGTGGTAAAGTATTATGTCTTATACTTTTCGTTATCGTGACAACAAACTATTATTATTGTTGATGTCATTGTTATTATCGTAACTATTTCAGTTCATCGATTTTGAAAATGTTCCCTTTCGTTTTATTTATTTGTCATACAGCCTTTATTTAACTTATAACCGTTTCTTATGTAATTCGCTTAAATCAAACCAACAGTTTTAATTATGAAGACGAAAATATTTCAGTTGTGGTGTGTACTACTGATATCAACAGATAGAGATATTATGTATCATCAATCGAAAGTGGAATATCTGGTACCAAAAGGTTGATGAAATAGAAAAAACAGAACAAGACACAGAGAGTAATTGTTATGGAAATGAAGGGACAACAAAGTCTGAGACAGTTGTTGGGTATTGTGCAATTAAAGCATTTATTGTATGGTTCTCAGACTTTAATAAGATGTTCTGAATTGTTGTACTAAATTACATTTTGTTGTCCCAGCCTGTATTCTCTTTCACTATATATTTTTATATTAGTTTAAAGTATGTAATATGTGATAGCCTCAGCAGCAGTAGGTCTCAATATACACAAAGGGAAAAGCAGGATTCTCCGATACAACACAGAATGCACCAATCCAATCACAATTGACGGAGAAGATTTGGAAGATGTAAAAACCTTAACGTATTTGGGCAGCATCATTGATGAACAGGGTGGATCTGATGCAGATGTGAAGGCGCGGATCGGCAAAGCAAGAGCAGCATATTTACAACCGAGGAACATCTGGAACACAAAGCAAATGTCAACCAACACCAAGGTCAGGATTTTCAATACAAATGTCAAGACAGTCCTACTGTATGGGGCAGAAACCTGGAGAACTACGAAAGCCATCATCCAGAAAATACAGGTGTTTATTAACAATTGTCTACGCAAAATACTTCAGATCCATTGGCCGGACACTATTAGCAACAACGTACTGTGGGAGAGAACAAACCAGATCCCAGCGGAGGAAGAAATCAGGAAGAAGCGCTGGAAGTGGATAGGGCACACATTGAGGAAAGTACCCAACTGCGTCACAAGACAAGCCCTCACATGGAATCCTCAAGGCCAAAGGAAAAGAGGAAGACCAAAGAACACATTACGCCGAGAAATGGAGATAGACATGAAAAAATGAACAAGAATTGGATGGAACTAGAAAAGAAGGCCCAGGACAGAGTGGGTTGGAGAATGCTGGTCAGCGGCCTATGCTCCATTGGAAGTAAAAGGCGTAAGTAAGTAAGTAATGTAATATGTGATACTTATATCGACATAAATAGTATATAACGCTAGTCAAGAATATAATGTCTGGCAGCAGAAAGTCAAGAAGATCAAGGAGGAAAGAACGGACAAACAAGGCAGTTGCTATCGAAATGCAGGAACAATGAATTATGAAACCTTTGATTGATATTTGCAGAAGCAACAACCAATTCTGAAACACTTGATTGACATTTTGCAAATGAAGTAAGTACTGTATGATCCTCAGATTTTACTAAGATGTACTGTAATTTTGGGTTCAAATATATTCCATTATCCCCACTTGTGTTCTCAATAATAACAAGTACAGTTAAAATATCATATATCATTTTCCCTATATCAACCATTATATGGTTGTTAGCTTACATATACTTCATGAACGACATACATTGATTTGAATTTTATTAGATCTGTTGGAATGACCTGAATAGTTTTGAAAACTAATAACAAACAGTTAAGACTTAACTAGATGCCTAGAACGTGTGTTACGTATGCCCACCCACCGACTGCCACGACCGGCGATGTTCTATGGTGTAGAAATAGGTTGGAAGAAAGCTAGGGTCGGCCAGACCAAAATATGGCACAAATTCAACAAGTCAATGACAAGTGGAATGAACCATGTTAGTAGGTGTAGACTACCTGGTTCCGGGAATCCGCTAGACGATAACAACCGATGGTTAGAGACCTTGAATGATATGGCTCAAAATCGTTTGCCATAGTTCAGGTCCATCCACACTTTGTGTTCTCTCAAATTCTAATCTTCTGAATTATTCATGTCCCCGTTTTTCTTCTCTTTCCAAATTTATTTCACTGAATTATACTCCTTCAATAACATCATCAAATTCTAATCTTTCCGATTACTGCTTATACATTTACTAGCTCTATTACTATGGGATTTGAATCCACAATTGTATCACTGTGCTAATGTGGTATACCAACTTGAACTGATGTACATACGTACGAAGTTCTACCTTGTGACTTATTGACTGACTGAGTTAAGGCTCATGTATTTTAATATACAACTATTGTAAATATTTGCGAACTTACCGAATGGAATATTTAAACGATGATCACAGTAGGTCATAAAAGGTTCTTTGAAAAACGTCTCCATTGGCTGTATTTAAAGAAGAATCATTGTAAACCAAATAAATGACTGTACAAAATTACTAAGTGGATTATTTACTTAAAACTAATTGAAATTAACATTTTGAGTATACGAAGATCATCTATGCGGAATATATATCATAATTCATAAGAACATGGGAAGGAAGGCTCAGGAGGGAGGGAGTTAGAGAATGCTGGTCGGCTCCATTGAGAGAAACATGCGTAAGTAATTAAGTAAGTTCATAAGAACAATTGTTCATGAGATAAATGATGAATTATCTATTGATATGAATAGAGAAACAAGAAGCTATGATAAACTATGGAAGCTACTTTTTGGGCACGTTATTTCATTTCATTCAAATCTTGTAAAACAGTAACATTTATTTTTATCAATAGTCTATTCTACACATCATAAGCTTTCGTTCGATGTATGATTCAATGCCATAGCCTCCTCGGTTCCAAAGCTATTGTAATTTAAACATAATATTTTGTACACTACTTTCTACTCTAATCTCCAGTTTTCAACATAATTGTAGTTTCCTAATTATTGTAGGTTGTGGTCAGGTTAGTCATCTATCTTTTACACTAATCCATGAATCGTGATCCAGATCGGAATTGGGAATAAATCGAGTAGTGTTCCAGTTGACTAGTCTTCTTTCTCTCTCTCTCTTTCTCTCTCGTGCTTGTCAGCCAATCAGGTGATAGAATAGTTCTCGTCGCTCTCCACCCCAAGCAGTTAGTCTCACTTCGAACTCATGCATACTAGCATCGTAATGATTTTAATGTCTCGTGATGACTATTCCAAGTCTATTTATCCACGTTTGTTTGACCTTCTATTTCCAACGTTTAACTATTTATACGACTACTAGCAGTACACCAGCCTTCCTACTATCAACATGTATTTCTTACCTCGTATGTGTGGTGACTTATTCTATTTCACTGTGATTATTGACCCATATTGCCTCGATTGGTTTAACATTTTCGTATAAATATTCATGTACGTTAGAGTAAAGCCTGATGACGATCTAATACCTTCTTGTTTAATCATTTATTTGTCTACTTATTTATTTGAACACATAAATATTGGTAAAAAGGGGGCACCGAATACATATTCGCCACAAAAGTCACTTGATTTGTGAGTGGGCTGTGATACTGCCCGGTTGTCCAGATCGAAACAGGTTGTTTTTCTTAGTGGGATACACCCTTCGTTGAAATATGGGTGTCGAGTTAGTGATAAATTATGATTAGATAAGTGATTTGTAAAGATTGTAGTAACTTGAATAGTTAAACTCATGAGTCGATATATACTAGACTACCATTGAAAACCTGGGATCATTGGACAGCCGTTTCGTACTAGTATGTGAATCTTCAGTAGTGTGGGTCCGCGATTCAAACCCAGGACGTTCAGTCTCGCACGAATATGATTACCCTCCAGATCACTGAGCCGGTATCCAACAATCTTAATCTCTAACTTCCATCAACCCATGAATGGTTGCTCAACTATTATTATGTTTACAAAAATCTCAGAATTCAGATTTTGAAAATTCAGTGTTTCGCTTAACAATTTAGTCCAAGCATTTTGAAGCAAATTTTTACAAACATAACACTTTTCAATGGTTGAGGTCATAAGCAAATTGAAGCTAGACCACAATCGGAAACCTGGAGGCACTGGACGGCCGGTTTGTCTTATTTCAGGACTCCTCAGCAGTGAGCATTCACGACCCCGCCTCAAGAGATTCCAAAATTTTACGTAAATAAATGATTGTCATGAGTTTATCTTGCCATTTAAAGTAATAAATGAAACGAAGATGGATAGATATTTACACTCAACCTATATAGAACATGATTTTCGAACAATTAAGTAAAGCATATTTGATTAGAACTAAACAATAAAAAAATACTAACCTGAACAGTGGGGCATCTATCTGTCAATGTACTGGTACCTCCAACATTAGGATTACCTTTGAAATATTGCTCTTCTGGTGGTAATAAATTCTTATATTTTCCCATAGCACAAATCCCAAAAGCCTTCTTATGATAGCACGTTAAAGAACCCGTTTCATCACAGTAAGGTTCTATGCTTTTCCCTCTGAAATGAAATGGACATTGTAACCACTTAAAACCTATTTAATATATAAACTGAGATTACTGGTAACAAGGTCATGATTTTAAGAATATTAATATTATCAATAACTCTGCCTGCAGCCCCTCTGGGGCTACTGCTGGTCCCAAGCCCGGATAAAGGAGGATGGTTGGGCATTGGGTTAGCGACCCCATCCCATAGAAAACTAACTCGCTAAACAAACGCTAACCAGAAAAAATATTATCAATACTATTACTACTAATACTACTGCTAATGACAATAATAGAAAACTTAGCGGTAAGTTTTAATCATGAGTAATATATTGAAATAATTGAATAAATCTTACGCTTGCTTCATTCGTGCCATATATGCATAACAGCTTCCCATGATGAAGTTACAACCTAAATCCTTTCCATAATGCCATTCTGAAGCAACTGAATAATCGACATCCCACCAGCTTCATTCAAATCAAAACAATATATTCAATAAATAAATGAAATGAAATGAAATAAAATGGCAAGACTATAATTTATGGATGAAGCAATCAGATTCAAGATAACAGGTCATAGATTTTGGCGCGAATTTCACACGTCCATTTGGATAAATAGAGTTTTGGCATAATAACTAATGATGGAAACCATAAATCTAATTCCTAACGCTAACCACCAACTGTCAATCATAATTGTAATTCCTCACACTGGTTTATAAACCTCATTTGATCTTAGTTATAAGGTGAACACTGTCAAGGTCAGTTTAGCATCACTCAGAGGTTGTTCATCAATTGTAATCTCATCTAAATCTGCCTTCTCGGATGGTGATTAGAAATTGAGCTAATTTAACTGTCTGAACAAATAAGTGGTAAGAATTGTTAAGTTGATACATCTTATGCCATATTAGCATAAAACAAATTTGCGAAATGATTCAAAATACACAATAAATTATCAGTATAGGGTTGTGGAGACCAATAAGTTTTTGATCGAGATCATAAACCGATTGATATTAGATCACCATTGAAAACCTGAAAGTGTTGGACGGCTGTTTCGTCCCATTGTGGGACTCCAGAACAGTGCGCATTCACGATCTCGTTCTCGCGCGCAAATGCTTAACCTGTAGACTACTAAGCTGGACGGCATCCAACAGTGTTAATGTCTAACGCCAAACAATCCACGAAATTGTGTGACCATCTACCATTGTAATGAGGTAGATACCTGTCTCTACCTGACACGGATTAGCTCCACAATAAATATACTCAAGATTCTCGATTGAAACATTTACGATACATTTAATTGTATTAATTTACCCTGAATCTGTGAAGAATGCTAACGTTAATGCTGAAAGTACACTTTTCACTCCTGTCTCACCAGCCATTGTTTCATCCTGTAATAAACATAAACAAAGTGAACAGAATTAGTCATTCGAATTACATCACCAGATCGTGCACGTTTCTAAGTTCCCGTACATTTTAAATATTCATTCAAACAACCTGACTTCCCAACAAACAGCCAAATTTAATCATCATATCATGTTGTTTACTTAATAATTAAAGAGTCTTTAGTATAGGTCGAATTCCATGAATTAGTTCACGATGTAATCCTTAATCTAAATAACCTGACATCTCATGTTTTATGTTTCGATAATTGACGATTGAGAGCATTCGACAAGAAGATCTAGACTTGAGTTTCATGCTAATTGACACTTATCAGCAAGGTGTAACACCAACTCAGATCCCAGAAAGATAACATTTTAATCACAATTATGTATGTCATTCCATCTTACAAGTACCGACTATCAGGAAACATCAATCTTGGATTGTTATCTAGTCTTTTTGTTCATATTACCACATCTTCGGACTTTCCATTGTGATACGTTAAATCAAATAACAGTACAATATAGGCTACAGACTGATAGATCCTGGGTTCGAATCTCGTAAGGCGGGATCGTGGATGTGCACTGTTGAGGAGTCTCACAATAGGACGAAACGGCTGTCCACTTCTTCCACGTTTTCTATAATGGTCTAGCTTCAAGTGAATCACGATCTCAACTATTAAAGTTACTTCACAGTAAATCAGACGAGTGGTACTACTGAAACATTATAACAGAAGGACCAAGAGACGATTACAAAATGATCTTTTGCTACAGATCAATAATTGCTTTACTTACACCAACTGTTCGTTTATCAAAATGTGAACCAGCTGTTCCTTCTCCTCCTTCATTCTCTATATCGATCCCATCCAGGTTAGGGCAGTTATAATGTTTGCGTCCTACCGCCTAAATGAGAATAAATAATTTTTTGATTGAAAATAATTTCTTATCAAATCAAATTATACGTATTAAGTGAAAGAAAATTTTCATTCGAAAACATTCATAGTTAGGTATATAGGGTTGAATATAGGAGTTGGTAAAAACGGCAGGGTGTATGTACATTGGCAAATGGAATATTTCGGAATAGCATAACGACAAAAGAAATATCTAGATCAAAGAATGAAACTGAAAGTGCTAATATCTGTTATTAAGTCATCTGATGTTTTCTATACACTTTATGTGAATATAAGTTAGAAGTAGTATGGCTTAATTTATAAAATTGTTACTTATTCGATAATTAATTCTTATAATACTTCAAATCTTTGAATATATTTGTCAATCTAGAATGTTTCAGTTCATTCTTAAGCATTGTGAACACTCCTAGATTCTAGATTGAACAACAGCCTACTGTGGGAGAGAACAAACTAAATTCCAACTGAAGAGGAAATTACGAAAAGACGACGGAAATCGATAGAACCTATATTACGGAAATCATCAAACTGCATCACGAAACAAGCGCTAAATTCGAATCCTGAAGAGAAGCCGAAAATAGGACTACCAAAGAACACATGACGTCTACAAATGGAAGTAGATATGAAAAGGATAAATAAGAACTGGAAAGATCTGGAAAGATTTGTCCAGGACAGGATTGGATGGAGAATGCTGGTGGGAGGCCTATGCTCCTCCATGAGGAGTAACAGGCGTGTGTAAGTAAGTAAGTAATTAATTAGTTTATGAGTAACGAATACACATTTCGATTGCACTGAGTGTTAACTTGACACTAAAACATACCAGTAATGTCGGTGTAACAAATGATGAGAAAGTTTTTATAAAAGATCCAGCCGCTGTAAGCCAGGGACGAGCAATTCGTCTAACAGTAATCTCACTGAAATGGAACACAAAACGTTTATTTAGAAAATGTAATATGAAGACATGATTGAATATAAGTTGCGTAGAAATAATATTTACGTGTATTTTATCATTTGGGGGGGCTGGGGTGTAAATTGTCTTTTCTTTTTACTGTTTATCTAATTAATTCATCATTGAAGGAGGGGGGTTGAGCATGAAGTTAGTGACTAACTCGCTAAAAACACGCTAACCAGCTGATCGTTTAGTTGTCGCCTATTGAGAAATATGTTTATGTAAACGTCGTGAGTGAACTAACTTTCAAATTATATTAAGATCATTAATAAGTTCAAAGTTATCAACGTATAGACCATAATAACCTTATTACTTCCTCTTGAACTTTGCTTATCAAAATGATCACGTCTAATCGATATGTTCGATAAGGAACTTCTATCAATCACTGCGTTTTTCTCAATATAATCGAACTTCTCTACTTCCAAGATGTGTATCTCGTCGTCATAATAACATAACGATTGTATATTCACTAACTAACTTCAAATAGAGGAACTATAATATTTATATTCGAGACTTGATATTAGTACTCGGTACCTTATAATATTTTCCGATTTAACTGAGTTTAATTCCTTTAAACTTATTTCACTCATCTCTTCAATTAAAACATCTTTCTTAAGTAGGGGAAAATACATGGATCTGTAGTGGTAAAAATATATATCCTAAAATTTTTCGATTCATATTAATCTCTATAGGACCCTTACTCATCTTGTTGTGCTAATGAGGTATGACAACTTGGACCGCTGTTTATATGTGCCTTGTCCTACGTTGTGGCCGATTGACTGACTTACTCGGAACAGTTCTTAGTGTTTCAACTAATGAATTTTTCGAATCAAGAATCGTTTGCAGATTTAGGTGATAAAATGTGAACAACCAGTTGATTTGTGGACTATACTTATCGTTTAATAGAAAATGTCATCTAATAGTTGAGTGAAGCAAAGTTTGGTTCACTTGATTATTATAAATAACATACTAGAAGACACTAGAAACTGATAAAGAACTTTGAAAAGAGTTAGGATAAAACTAGAATCACAAAACAATAAGTCACCTTGGATCATACTGCCTTTGAGGATTCAATGGTGGTTTACCTGTTCTGGGATCTCTTGGTGTTAATGGTCTGCCGTCTCGATCACGCATCAAAGCGTAATTCGACTTAGAGAATCCCTAAAATGTTCAATAGTTTAATTTCAGTAAAATTATAATAAATGTAAGAATAGGAGGTTTAACATGGTGATCTTGCAAGTTCTATGTTACAAGTTATTATATAATGAACTGCCCAGGACAGACTGGGTTGGAGAATGCTGGTCGGTGGCCTTTGCTCCATTGGGAGTAACAGGAGTAAATGAGTAAGTAAGTTCAAAGAGCCTCATGATACTCATTAAAACAATTATGCGATTTACAAGAAAAATGACAATTAGTATTGAAATCATAGGCTGGTGAACGATATAATCAAAATTCTATTAAGACAGTGTACAGGATGCGACAAAGTAAATTACTTTATTCAAATAGTAATTTATTATTATTTGTGAAAACACATAAACATTAGTATAGGGAGGCACCAAATAGATATGTGCCACATAAATCTCATTTGATTTGTGTTAAGGCTGGGATACCACTCGGGTGCCGAAACCGAAACAGGTGGTTTTATTAAGAGGCGTTACCCGGTGCCTTTTACTTAAATGTCTGATCCATATGGCAGTGGAGCAACGTCGGGAGATGCAGTCTCTTAGTAGTCGGTGATCAACGATTAGTTCACACGCCATTCATCCTCTCAGGATCCTGGAATACATGTGCACTATTCGTTTGGAATCAGGGTCTTCCAACTATCCCATATGGACTCTCTATGTTCACCAACCCAGTTAATGCGCCGAACATCCGTTTTCCATACTCTCAATTTTGTAATCAACACCCCACCGTGAGAAGGCAGTGATTAGTACTTGCCTGGTAGTGGTTGTATGCACGGTTGTAGGCCATGTGATAGTATTTCGAGAGAGAGAGAGAGCTGACTCTCCTAACTGTCGGCTGTATCAGAGCACTTGGGGGCTATCAACTAGAAATGATCTAACATTTTCGAAATGAAATTTATTATTAACCTATTTTCGATATAATGTAAGTTTAACAAAGCAGCTTTCGTTTAAATATAAACACTCACCAAAGCATGAGCCATTTCATGAATAGCTGTACCAAGCATCATAGTTCTTCCTGGTTCTTCTATTTCCATCTTTTCTGGACAGAAGTTGATCATTCCCATAATTGGTCTGAAGTTAAAATACATATGGAACTTAAATAAAATATGTTACCATAACATGTTGCTTATGTAGACAGATCTTGTTGTAGTACATTATTCTTATCAATTTGGTTCAATAATATTATGTTTCTTATCAAACAAGTTGACTAATTCCTCTTATCTTATGGATTTTCCACTGTGAATTTCAATGATCCGAACCCTATTTG
This sequence comes from Schistosoma haematobium, assembly GCF_000699445.3. NCBI lineage: Eukaryota > Metazoa > Platyhelminthes > Trematoda > Strigeidida > Schistosomatidae > Schistosoma > Schistosoma haematobium. The sequence continues at coordinate 3,190,399 of NC_067199.1, read as the reverse complement.
TTAGCATATATATTCAGAATATTTTCAAATTAAATCAACTTATTGAGAATTTAAGTAAAGAAGAAAGGAATGGTTGTCATTGACGGTGCTAAAACCCTTCACTCTCATCGATTATGAGGACACATACAATAGTAAACTGTTCGCTCACTTTACAAATAAAAATTTAATGTCATCGTTTAAACGGGTTGATTGTTTTCTAATCTTATGATCCAATCAAATGAATAATTACTAACCTGTCAGTTGTAGGGTGCGTTTCACATGCACCAGCATAAGCCAATGTTCTACCTGATAAGCAACCATGTTCATTCACACTTGAGACAAAAACAACATATTGATTTGGTGCAAATCCTGGACCATCTCGATAAACTTCTCTGAGAGATCCAACACCAGATCCTACAGAGCATCCCTATTCATTAAAATGGAGAGAAAAAAATACTGGTTATTAAAACGTATATAAATATAAGTACACTGTTTCCTGCACTACTGTCTAGTGCTTCACTCAGTTAAACATAATACTATCACTACTTCAGGTAGTTCTGTTTCACAATTACAGTCCAAATATGATGTTACGTTTAGTTTCAGTATTAATTTTTCTCATGTTCGTGTTGATTCAACTTCTAGTTTCAATACAGACGTAGTCAGTTAACATCACAGTTTTGATGACTCCTTAACGACAATAAACAAATGGCAGGTGAAATGCCAGATAGTCACACCATTCAAAGTCACTAGATTACATTGTAGTTGATGAAAGAGCTTACGAAATGATAGTTGATGATCAATGGTAAAAGACATCAGCTCAATTAAATATTACAAACCACATAAACTCACTGAGCGATAATCTGAGGAAATCACTTACATCCAGGAATACATCATGTCATTATAGTTCAAGGTAACTATACTTCTCATAATGATAAACTTGGTGGATGGAACTGCAGTGTCAGTTGCTAAGCAAAGCCCACATAGCTTATTCTAGCTTCCGGATAAGCCAATTTGTTCATCCTTCTTGAGTCACATTTTGACCTTGTGAATTATTCACTTATCAACCTTGATTGTTTTTATGTAAGCGTATTTGTGTGCATTTCCTATCTTACTCATCACATGTCTGTAGCATATTTTTGTTAGAATATAAATATTGATCTACGCTTTACTAAAGTGAGTTGGCCCACTTACTTTTTCTAATCTGCTTTGCTCTTCCCTCTTTGTTTCGTCTCCCTGATTGCGTGTTCAAACCAATGAGTGCATGAAATGAACATATTCCAAATCGATTCTCGTATATGGCTTATTTAATTCTGTTATTGACTAACGCGGATTAGGTCGATAATTACACACGAGGATAGCTGACATTTCAACAGCAATCCTTCAATAATAATCATTTATACGATCTAATTGGTGTAAGATTCAGGTTCACTAAAATGATCAGCCCGTCAACAACATCATCCGATCTAATTGATGTCAAAATAACAGGTTACTGATTCATTCAAGGTGATAATTCAACATTTGTGTAATAAACTACTGTCAGAATCGAAAACCCCGACGATATTTGCAATTGTTCAGTACCGTTGTTATTTCTTAGTTCGGTAGGTTTATCAGTCTTTTTTATCGTGATTATATACACTCGTTATCTCAACTGTACAAAAGAACGACAATAAAATCAGCAGTGTGTTTATTCACTAGTGACTAGCTTCATGAAGGAATTCTCAGAGTTCTAGTGTGAAGCCGTTACCAGTGAAGCTAATCCGTGTCGGGTAGAGACAGGTATCTACCTCATTATCATAGAAGGTGGTCGCGCAATTTCCTGAATTAATTGAGGTTAAACATTAACACCATTGGATGCTGACTCAGTTATCTAGAGATTAAGCCATGCGTTTGAATCCCGCTTACGGGATCGTGAATGCCCATTGCTGAGCAATCCTACTGTCTTATTCTCAGTTTACTTTATATGACAAGGGTGTTTCAAGAAAGTGTATAATTTATTCAAAGATTTAATTCTAAACAATCTATGGATAAAACTTGATTAGTTTTATATCAAAATTGTAAAACATGATACCGTATATGTACTCATCAGTCATTAGATACTTATATCTCGATTACAAATACATCATTGTTATGACATTAACTTCATTATCTGATTTAGGTTACATAAAAATGATTGAAATCTTATTCTGATGCCTACTAATTGAAATATTTTTGACTAAAACTTACGGAGGCATATTCATCTGGAATTGGATGGTTGTAGCAAGTAGCTTTTGGTTTACATTGTGATTTACAAAATATTTTACCCGTTGTTAAATCTCGAAAGAATGATTGTTCAACACATCCTCTGAAAGAATAATATCAAATATACAATAGTTAAAAATCAATCAACATACTGAAATGGTTTATGGTGAGATGAGAAGAAATGAGAAGAAATGAGAAGAAAAACTCCATAGTAATCTTGTGGAGATCATTCCAAACTGATACGGAATATGGGAATTAGATTCTTGTTTGAAGTATTGATTATCATACAGTTTATTAGAATGAAATATGAACGAGGCATTTTGTATGAATAAATTGATAATCACTGTTTCATAATAATAAGATCATCTTAAATTATAAAAAACAAATGTGAAATTCCTCAAAATATCAATATGAGAAGGGGTTTTTGTGGACGTCCATTTAGTCGTATTATGGGACTCTTTAGAGGTGCGCATCCACGATCCCGACTTGTAAGATTCGAACACACTACCTTCCAGTGCTTCTAGGTTTTCTATGGTGGTCTAGCTTCAATTGATTCATGATCTGAACGATTAAAATTGCAAAATTTGTCCTTAAACACCCAGAATTGTACTCATAATTATATACTAACCTTTCTGCAAGCAGCTTTCTGTTTGGTGGTCTTCTTACACTCAATGCTCTCTCCCAGAATCGAAAAGCTACATCAATTACTTCCCTCTAATATAAAAAAAAACAAATTAAGTTATAATACTTTGAATGTTTTAATTAAGTAAAACTGATTTCTTATAAAGTTGAGCAATTCAAAGATTCCCGTATCCATCTTCACATGATGTAAGTAGAATAAATAACAACAGTTTTGTCCTTTCACAATATAGTTGGTGATAGAAAGTAGTCGACGATTTCCAGGAATAGATAGTTAGCTCTGAAAAAATACCTATTACCATTCAAATTATTCACTTTAATAGATGGATATTATAGTGAAATCATGCGTGTTAATACTTACGAAATTGATGAATCTTCTAAAAAACTTTGATTAAATTCAAATCAGTGCACAAATGTAATTGGTAAATTGTTCTAAAACTAATGTGAGTACACTTCATTGTGCTAATTCTGTTAAGCGTAGTGGTAAAATAAACAACCACAATACCAATAATGATGACAACATGTTATGAAACATCATATAACATCAATATGATGATACATCCAAGATATATATAGTCAACATAATCAATTTAGAAACAACTATGGAAACACTCTTAAAATTCCCATTACTATTTTATAGACTATTATTATGGTATTCATTCGTCCAACTATTTCCAGACATTTCTCCAACTATCTTAACATCAGTGTTCACACTGAAATATCCTGATAAGTCTACAATGAAAGTTGATTTCAAACACGATCAACGTTGTTCATCCTTGATTCAAATCCAATAATGAGAATACTACTAGCAAGAATTTATATGGTTAAACTAGGAGATTGATCGACATATTATTTAATGCATTAGCAACATATCCAAACAACGATGACACAAAAAGTGATTCACGTGGTTCATTCAACTAAATAATTGATAAATGAAAGAATAAGTAAACAACAGTAAACACTCTTACCTTGAAATCATGAAATAATCGGTGCCTTCGAATACTTTCTGCATATATCACAACAAACTTCAGTCCATTACCTCCATATTGACGTTTATCAATCGGTTCACCTAAGACACCGGTATTCTGAAGAGATATTCTCTTAAAATTAATCATACTTACCAGAGTGATGTTTGGCATAAGTTGACAAATATATTCATTTCTAACAAATGCCAGTAAGCAAATAAAGCATAGAAACACTAAGATATGTCTTAAAGAATATCTCATTCTCATTGAACACTTTGAAATCAATTGAATACTACTGGATGGATGTGATGAATTTCATGAATTCATCATCTTGTTTATATACCTAAATTAAATGTTCATTCATCAATGAATAACTGGTTAAACTAATATCGGTTTGAGATTATTTTTTTAATAAATATAACCTTTTAATATTTGAATGTGATCTGTCCTTTATTCAATTTATTATACAATTTTGGTACTTCTTTTTTTCGTTAAAAATAATGAAACTACTTTTAGGAAACTAATAGTAAGTAGTGTGTGTTTGTTGACCTATCCACACTATGAATCCATGAAATTTACATTTACAATTTGAGTTCAAAGAAAGAAAGAAAGAGAGAAAGAAGAAGAAAACAAAACATTCTAAGGGTTCATCACTCAGTTAGAACCAACAACCTACTACTGTTTTATTTATTTTTTGATTAATAGTAAATTTCTTAATCAAAATTCAGTTTTACATCCTCTTTGAAGCTTCAAAGCGAATCAAATTAGATGATTATTTTCCAATCAAATTAGATGAACAATCAGTAATACTGAATGAATGAATGAATGATAGTGATTATGAATGTATTTATCTGTATAAAATGGGATAATCTTATTGTTAAACCGATTCACTCTATTTGATCACATTAATCTTTTAGGGTTTATTCTTAACTCATTGATCGTTTGTAACTGTATAAACAGTCAACACGTTTCTGATTAACTTCCCAAGACTTCAATATTTTGTACATTTTATATGTGAAATAAGATTGATATAATTATTTTCACAGATTGAAATCATGAGTCAGTTGAAGCTAGACCACCATTGAAAACCTGGAAGCACTGGACGGCCGTTTCGTCCTAGTATGGGACTCCTCAGCAGTGCGCATCCACGATCTGTGAAAATCTCTAAAAAATCTCCACAAACCCCTTCTGATAATAATCATCTGCTCACTAGTGACTGACTTCAAGAGATACTCCTGGAGTTCTAGTGGGAAGCCGTTACCAGTGGAGTACAACCAGGTCTGTTGTGAGATATCAGCTCACTGAAGACAATGGTATATGGTGGCGCAACTTCGTGGATTGGTTGAAGTTAAACATTAACACCGTTGGATGCCGGCTCAGTGATCTAATGGTTAAGTGCTCGCGCGCGAAGCCAGCAGGTCCTGGGTTCGAGCCCCGCGTGGTGCGGGATCGTGGACGTGCACTGTTGAGGAGTCCCATACTAGGACGAAACGGCCGTCCAGTGCTTCCAGGTTTTCAATGGTGGTCTAGCTTCAACTGACTCATGAGTTCAATCTGTGAAAATTTCTAAAAAATCTCCACAAACCCCTTCTGATAATTATTTTCAACAAATAGAAAGGTTTCGGTATGGTGAAAGTATTCAAAATTATCATATCCTTTAATTAATTTAAGGCATCATATTCTACTGAAAACTATCTTGATATCATGTTGATCTACATATCTTGGTAGCATCGTTGAAGAGCACGGTCAATCTGATGCAGATGTGAAGGGCGGCCTGCTTGAGCATCTGGGCTACCTGTTCCTGGCGTCTAGATATTTCAACAAGTTATCTGTTTTTGTTTGTTTTAATTTATCATTATGTTTATTAATCGCATAACCTATTCTGCTGCGTTTCTGAAAAGTCTACAACCTTTCGTTGTCAAAGTTACAAAAAACTCAATAAGAGACAATGTGGTTGCTGGCAATATACAGCGAAAATAATGCACATTATTCAGATGTTCATTTACTGAACTGCTAACATCTAATTGGCGATCACTCAATATTTATCGCCAGGACCGATCAAGAAGAAAGAAACGGAAATTCGTTGAAATACTTTACGCTGAGAATTCTATATTCTACCAAAAATATAATACTGAATAAAGCTGATGATGATAATAATAATAATCGCCAAAGCAAGAGCAGCATATCTACAATTGCAGAACATCTGGAAACCAAAACAACTCTCAACCAATAACAAAGTCAGGATTTTCAATACAAATGTCAAAACAGTTCTACTGTATGCGGTGGCAACTTGAAGACCTACCAAAACAATCATCCACAAGATACAAGTGTTTATTAACAACTGTCTATGCAAAATACTTCAGATAAGGCTTAAAAAGCGTTTACGAGTACGTGTACGATAATCACATAATGATTATTAATCTTAAATGAATTTTGATGGTTTCATCACTTGACCTTTGCTATGGAAATAAGGAATTGAAACAAAATAATTCAAATTAAATTGTGGGTGGCCCTGAAAAAGGCTTTTACTCGTTCTCTTAACAGTTCCGAATTTCATGAACAAAGGCGTTGCTATGATTCCATTATAGCGCCGCACATGGGACAGTGGATTCCATAGACAAGTGGTGATGGGTCGTAAGCGCAAAATAAATGAAGCATTGCTTCGCATGGACAAAAATCCAGGCGTTCCCATTAGCAGTTTCATGTGGCGGTTGCGCAACATCGCAAATATCACAAAGTCTGGTGTCATACGCGTTCTCGTTATTGTCGTCATCTTGTTCAGTGAACTCCTCTGAGTATAAGTAATCTGATAGTGAGAGAATCACATTATTTGAATAATTGTAAACAAAATATTTGGTTATTAAACAACAATAATGTTTACCCCAATTGAAATAACTTAAGGCAAAATTAGATAATTTTGCAAACAGATATTCTCCTGGGATGAAATTTTTGTATTTTATGTGCACTGCTGAGGAGTCCCACAATAGAACGAAACGGCTATCCAGTGCTTCTAGGTTCTTCATCGTGGTCTGGCTTCAATTTACTCATGATCTCAACCATTAAAATTACTATAATAACCACAAAACGCTTTCTGATATTATTCCAAGTAATTTGAATATAATGATAAAGTAAACAATGAATATGAGTAATGTCTAAGATATAAATATATATATGATACTACTAGTTGTACTAAGGTTTTATATTAATAATATTTAAGATCAAACTTCATAGATTATAAAATCTGTTTTTCTACCATCTCCTCACAAATACTAATCATCAGTTGTATTCAAACAGTTAGCTTTTCATTATGGGCTTTAAACTAAGAAATTTAGTATTATTGTATAGCTCACAATGATAGAGAAATGTTCAATCATACATTGGGGTATGTTCTACCGACAACAGTTATTGATTCAGTTGTGTAACGCCGAAAAAAAATTATTTCCACTTACAAATTCAATCAGTGTGACAAGAAAAGAATTTGTTGTAAGAGGTGAAATGAGTTTTGATAACTAAAAACACCATATTCGATATTTTACGAATGTAAGTCAAATCCTCCTGAAGCCCTTCTACAATTATTGCCGGTTCAATGCACAGATGAAGGAAAAACGTTTAGAGTCAGCTTACAGTAACATGATTGGAAGTGGAAGCATCTAATTTCGCAAACGTATACACAAATTTACATAGGCTACACCACGGGGAACCAGATCGATCACATCTGCATCAATAAATATTTAGGTCTATGGAAGATGTAAGGGCAATGAGAGGAGCTGCTATAGCTTCAGATTATCAACTACTAGTGTTCAAGCTAAAGCTGAAGCTATTAAATTTTAGTATCCGGTACCATGTTACGTTCACATGGGTAGTTCTAGCTTGCGGACAAATCAATTTATGTATTTTGCTCAAGTTATTATCCACAAATATTTTGACCTTGTTAATTAGTCGTGTATAACCTCTGCTGTTTATATTTGAGCGTGTGTATGTATCAAATACTCTACTCATCGCATGATTTGGCTTGTTTCTGTCCGACTGTATATAGTAAGTCGCGCTTTATCAAATACAGTTGGCACTCTTGCCTTCTCCTGTTCTCTTCGCTCACTTTCCAGCAGTTCAATTTTAATCTCTGTTTTAGTAAACGCATGCCTGAAATAAATCCACCTAATTTAATTGATATTTCGCTTCTTCTTCTTATAGCCATCGCACTAATAGGGTTAGCCTAGGCGTGATAAGAGAAATCAAAAGGAGGCTTTATCTTTATGGAGCATTCATTAGTTCATAAACATCGAAGTCAGATCGTGTACCACTAAAGAAGAATACGATAATTGGTTAAGTAGCATTACAAAAAACTAATACAACGTTCCTTTGAAATGATAAAAAAATTGGCAAACTAAAGATAGGTCACAAAAACAAGCTCCAAGTCTTACAAGATCTACTATAATGAGAGGAAACCATAGTAAAAAAACAACTGGAAAGGGTTTAAGGGAACAATGACTTCAACATATCATGAGATATAGGTCCCAAGAAGCATCAGAGAAGACAATGGATTTTTGTAGACAGCCTGGATGGGATCTAAGGAAGGAAAAGTGTTAAGAGAGCAGTCCACAACAATCGAATATATACAGAGAAAGTAAAGCTACAGACCGAATATACGGAAATAAACAAACAAGTAACCAGTAGCATTAGAACTGACAAGCAGAAATAAGACTTAGAAACTACACAGAAGAAGCTATAAGAGAAGAGAACATAACAGAATTATGTGATGCAACTAAGAAACTTGAAGATAAATATAGCAAACCAGAAAGATCAGCAAAGAGCGGCAGAACTGGTGGCAAGGTAATTTTGAATAGCTCTGGAACACATGAGCATCGCTGAACCCACAAGACACGAAAGAGAAAAATAGAGACATCCATGCGGACAACATTTAATCGTCGGTGGAATAAATTAGCAAAGCCATCAGACAAACTGAAAGTGGAGTAGCATTAGATCAAGCACATTACTGTGGTTGCAACGTAATAGAGAGTATGGTGGAAGACACTTACATTATGGGCTACTAGAATTTTGACGTATTCTACATTTTTTCATTCATTCATTACCTACCTGCTATTCTTCCCTATGTTTCACGTTAGAAAAATGAAGCAGGTCATTCTATCTAATTTTTCGGCGTGCTTTACAAGGAAGAGTGATGGATCCTTAAAGAGGTCCATCTATAGAAAACAAATATGGGATGGCTAATTAACCGAATTCTATAGCTGGAATCTTATGCACTTCCTGTTTTACCATCTATTTGGGATCTGTAGTATCAAATGCTTTCAGGAAAAACTTCGTTTCCTCAGTGAAATATTAACTAAAAACGGTTATCCTAGTCTCTTCGTAGATAAAAATTCGAGGGAGAGTCAGAACAAGAAATCCAGATATCCCTTCTCAAAGAGGTGATCAAACTTCTGGTGTACTGAAGAATAATTTGTTCAGACAAATTAAAGAAAGGATTATATGCAAAATGGCTACGACTAGCAATCACTAGCAGGAATTTATTTTTTGCACGCGTTAAGGATAAGCTTTGTCATCTCAACTATGTTTTATAAGCGAAGATGAGTAGTGGCTAGTAGTATGACTCAGGACACGTGTTCCGTCCTATTTGATACTCGTCGGCTGGATGTACCTGCACCCGAGTTGATATTCACTTCAGAACTCGAACCCAGTACCGTTCGCTTTGAACGCCATTGCGTTATTCACTTAGCTTCTCACTCTAATAATTTCTCATATCCCCTTGAGTTTGATTTATAATTTTCTCTGAGGTTATATGATCAGTGAATAAACATATATAACTTAAAAATAAATTCGTTAAATAGAGGAACCTTAGCTGAACTTCATCTTTAATATTTAGACGATAATGATGTCTAATTAGTGTTTTCTCCACTAAGTATTTTTAAATCATATATGTTTACTAGAAGCACATGTTGTAAGTCGGTCATTGCTCGAAATATATTAACACTTTTCAGATGAAGTAATTAGACTTTGTAATTCTATAATTAGTATTTTTGATTGAGATTATGGACCGATTGATGTTAGATCACCATTGAAAACCAAGAAGCACTGGACGGAAGTTTCGTCCTATTGTGGAACTCCAGAGCAGTGCGCATTCACGAAACTGCTCGCGGGATTCGAACACAGAGACTTCAGTGTCGTGTGTAGATGTTTAACCTGTAGACCACTGAGCCGCTTTTGGATTGACTTGATCTCTGTCAGCTTCCGCCAGCAAAAGGCTCTTTAATTACTTAATTACGCCTGTTACCATCCAATTGAGCATAGGCCGCCAGCATTCTCCAACTCACTCGGTCCTCGTCCTTCCTTTCTACTTCTATCCAATTGTTGTTCATTCTTCTTATGTCTGTCTCCATTTCTCGGTGTAGTGTTTCTTTGGTATTCCCAGCCAAATCATGCGATGAGTAGAGTATTTGATACATACACACGCTCAAATATAAACAGCAGAGGTTATACACGACTAATTAACAAGGTCAAAATATTTGTGGATAATAACTTGAGCAAAATACATAAATTGATTTGTCCGCAAGCTAGAACTACCCATGTGAACGTAACATGGTACCGGATACTAAAATTTAATAGCTTCAGCTTTAGCTTGAACACTAGTAGTTGATAATCTGAAGCTATAGCAGCTCCTCTCATTGCCCTTACATCTTCCATAGACCTAAATATTTATTGATGCAGATGTGATCGATCTGGTTCCCCGTGGTGTAGCCTATGTAAATTTGTGTATACGTTTGCGAAATTAGATGCTTCCACTTCCAATCATGTTACTGTAAGCTGACTCTAAACGTTTTTCCTTCATCTGTGCATTGAACCGGCAATAATTGTAGAAGGGCTTCAGGAGGATTTGACTTACATTCGTAAAATATCGAATATGGTGTTTTTAGTTATCAAAACTCATTTCACCTCTTACAACAAATTCTTTTCTTGTCACACTGATTGAATTTGTAAGTGGAAATAATTTTTTTCGGCGTTACACAACTGAATCAATAACTGTTGTCGGTAGAACATACCCCAATGTATGATTGAACATTTCTCTATCATTGTGAGCTATACAATAATACTAAATTTCTTAGTTTAAAGCCCATAATGAAAAGCTAACTGTTTGAATACAACTGATGATTAGTATTTGTGAGGAGATGGTAGAAAAACAGATTTTATAATCTATGAAGTTTGATCTTAAATATTATTAATATAAAACCTTAGTACAACTAGTAGTATCATATATATATTTATATCTTAGACATTACTCATATTCATTGTTTACTTTATCATTATATTCAAATTACTTGGAATAATATCAGAAAGCGTTTTGTGGTTATTATAGTAATTTTAATGGTTGAGATCATGAGTAAATTGAAGCCAGACCACGATGAAGAACCTAGAAGCACTGGATAGCCGTTTCGTTCTATTGTGGGACTCCTCAGCAGTGCACATAAAATACAAAAAATTTCATCCCAGGAGAATATCTGTTTGCAAAATTATCTAATTTTGCCTTAAGTTATTTCAATTGGGGTAAACATTATTGTTGTTTAATAACCAAATATTTTGTTTACAATTATTCAAATAATGTGATTCTCTCACTATCAGATTACTTATACTCAGAGGAGTTCACTGAACAAGATGACGACAATAACGAGAACGCGTATGACACCAGACTTTGTGATATTTGCGATGTTGCGCAACCGCCACATGAAACTGCTAATGGGAACGCCTGGATTTTTGTCCATGCGAAGCAATGCTTCATTTATTTTGCGCTTACGACCCATCACCACTTGTCTATGGAATCCACTGTCCCATGTGCGGCGCTATAATGGAATCATAGCAACGCCTTTGTTCATGAAATTCGGAACTGTTAAGAGAACGAGTAAAAGCCTTTTTCAGGGCCACCCACAATTTAATTTGAATTATTTTGTTTCAATTCCTTATTTCCATAGCAAAGGTCAAGTGATGAAACCATCAAAATTCATTTAAGATTAATAATCATTATGTGATTATCGTACACGTACTCGTAAACGCTTTTTAAGCCTTATCTGAAGTATTTTGCATAGACAGTTGTTAATAAACACTTGTATCTTGTGGATGATTGTTTTGGTAGGTCTTCAAGTTGCCACCGCATACAGTAGAACTGTTTTGACATTTGTATTGAAAATCCTGACTTTGTTATTGGTTGAGAGTTGTTTTGGTTTCCAGATGTTCTGCAATTGTAGATATGCTGCTCTTGCTTTGGCGATTATTATTATTATCATCATCAGCTTTATTCAGTATTATATTTTTGGTAGAATATAGAATTCTCAGCGTAAAGTATTTCAACGAATTTCCGTTTCTTTCTTCTTGATCGGTCCTGGCGATAAATATTGAGTGATCGCCAATTAGATGTTAGCAGTTCAGTAAATGAACATCTGAATAATGTGCATTATTTTCGCTGTATATTGCCAGCAACCACATTGTCTCTTATTGAGTTTTTTGTAACTTTGACAACGAAAGGTTGTACACTTTTCAGAAACTCGGCAGTATAGGTTATGCGATCAATAAACATAAAGATAAATTAAAACAAACAAAAACAGATAACTTGTTGAAATATCTAGATGCCAGGAACAGGTAGCCCAGATGCTCAAGCAGGCCGCCCTTCACATCTGCATCGGATTGACCGTGCTCTTCAACGATGCTACCAAGATATGTAGATCAACATGATATCAAGATAGTTTTCAGTAGAATATGATGCCTTAAATTAATTAAAGGATATGATAATTTTGAATACTTTTACCATACCGAAAACTTTCTATTTGTTGAAAATAATTATATCAATCTTATTTCACATATAAAATGTACAAAATATTGAAGTCTTGGGAAGTTAATCAGAAACGTGTTGACTGTTTATTCAGTTACAAATGATTAATGAGTTAAAAATAAAACTTAAAAGAGTCATGTAGGTAGTCATGTAAATGGATTATTGTGCTCGTCAAGTGGGCTTAACATTATTCTTCATTCTTCTCATGTCTGTCTCCATTTCTCGGTGTAATGTGTTCTTTGGTCTTCTTAGCCTCATTTGGCTTTGAGGGTTCCATGTAAGGGCTTGTGTTGTGACGTAGTTGGGCGTTGTTCTCAATGCGTGTTCTATCCAATTCTAGCAATTCTTCCTGATTTATTCTTCCTCTGGTATCTAGTTTGTTCTCTCCTTCAGTAGGTTGTTGTTGATAGTAAACCTTGAAAGATTCATGTAACCAAGTAAAGTGAATCAGTTTCACCATAAGATTATCCCATTTTATACAGATAAATACATTCATAATCACTATCATTCATTCATTCATTCATTCATTCAGTATTACTGATTGTTCATCTAATTTGATTGGAAAACAATCATCTAATTTGATTCGCTCTGAAGCTTCAAAGAGGATGTAAAAGTCAGTCAGTCAGTCAGTAACAACGTAGAACTTCGTACGTACGTACATCAGTTCGAGTTGCCACACCACATTAGCACAGAGATGCACTTGTCGATTCAAATCCCGTAGTGGTAGAGGTAATAAGAGTATAAGCAGTAATCAGGAAGATTAGGGTTTGGAGATGTTATTTAAAGAGTATAATCCAGTGAAAGAAATTTGGAAAGGGGAAAAAAAGGGACATGAATATTCCAGAAGATTAGAATTTGGGAGAACACAGAGAGTGGATGCACCTGCGCCATTGCAAACGATTTTGAGCCATGTCATTCAGGGTCTCTAATCATCGGTTGCTGTCATCTCACGGTCCCCAACCAGGTAGTCTACACCTACCCACATGACTCAGTTCACTTGTCAGTGACTTCATGGACTTGTGCCATGTTTTGGTCTGGCCGCCCCTAGCTTTCTTCCAACCTACTCCTATACCACTGAACATAGCACGTCGAGGCAGTCGGTCGTTGGGCATACGTAACACGTGTCCCAGCCATCTCAACTGATGAAGTTTCACTACTTCATCAATTGATTTGCCATCCTTACCTAGTACCCGTTTCCTAACAACTGTGTTACTTACTCGATGGTCCCATGATATACGAGCAATGTTTCGAAGACACCTATGATCAAATACTAGTAACCTACGGATATCCTCTACTCTTACCGGCCATGTTTCACTGCCATAAAGTAGGACGGAACGAACTGCTGCGCAGTAAACACGTCCTTTGGTTGATAGACGGATATCTCGCCTACACCATAAATGACGCAAGTTGGCAAAAGCTAGTCGAGCCTTCTCTATCCGTGCTGAGATTTCGTCACACACTAAACCACAAGGGCTGATGAGACTTCCAAGATAAGTGAAGCGGTCGACACACTCAACTACTTCACTCCCTATCACTAGTTCGGGTGTCGATGTAACCCAATCCTGAAGCAACATTTTGCATTTCGAGGGAGAGAATCGAGGATGTAAAAGTGAATTTTGATTAAGAAATTTACTATTAATCAAAAAATAAATAAAACAGTAGTAGGTTATTGCTTCTAACTGAGTGATGAACCCTTAGAATGTTTTGTTTTCTTCTTTCTTTGAACTCAAATTGTAAATGTAAATTTTATGGATTCATCATGTAGATAGGTCAAGAAACACACACACACACTACTTACTATTATAGTTTCCTAAAAGGAGTTTCATATTTGTAAAAAAGTACTTATATTGTATAATAAATTGAATAATGGACAGATCACATTGAAAAAAAGTAATTTGAAACCGATATTAGTTTAACCAGTTATTCATTGATGAATGAACATTTAATTCAAGTATATAAACAAGATGATGAATTCATGAAATTCATCACATCCATCCAGTAGTATTCTATTGAGTTCAAAGTGTTCAATGAGAATGAGATATTCTTTAAGATATATCTTAGTGTTTCTATGCTTTATTTGCTTACTGGCATTTGTTAGAAATGAATATATTTGTCAACTTATGCCAAACATCACTCTGGTAAGTATGATTATTTTTAAGAGAATATCTCTTCAGAATACCGGTGTCCTAGGTGAACCGATTGATAAACGTCAATATGGAGGTAATGGACTGAAGTTTGTTGTGATATATGCAGAAAGTATTCGAAGGCACCGATTATTTAATGATCTCAAGGAAAGAGTGTTTACTGTTGTTTACTTCTTCTTTCATTTATCAATTATTATGTTGAATGAACCACGTGAATCACTGTTTGCCTGTTATGACCTTGAATTGCTTTTACGTCGTCGATACTTTATTATGACTTGACCTTGGCCTGTCTAGTCTAGATTTTGACCTTGGCCAGTTGGCTGAGCGGTTTAACCTTGAGTCTAGTAAGCGTGAGTTCGAGGTGGGGTAGAGAGAAAACTATTCTAGAACCTGATTGGCTGGCAAGCACACAAGTGAGAGAAGACAAGACAGTTGGAACACTATTAATCCTAATTTCGGAAATTAGGGTAGAAAATAAGGTGCAAAATATTACCACAGATTGAAATCACGAGTCAGTTGAAGCTAGACCACCTTTGAAAACCTGGAAGCACTGGACGGCCGTTTCGTCCTGGTATGGGACTCCTCAGCAGTGCGCACCCACGACCCCGCACCACGCGGGGCTCGAACACAGGACCTACTGGCTTCGCGCGCGAGCACTTAACCATTAGACCACTGAGCCGGCATGCAACGATGTTAATGTCTAACTTCAACTGACTGATGATTTCAATCTCTGAAATTTCTAAAACTCTCCACAAAACCCATTCTGGCAAAATATTATGTTTAAATTACAATAGTTTCGGAACAAAAAGGGGTATGGCAGTGAATGATACGTCGAACGAAAGCTCATGTTCTGTAGAATAAAATAGAAACAAAAATAGATATGTTTTACAAGGTTTGAATAAAATGAAATAACGTCCCAAGAAATAGCTTTCGTAGTTTGTCCGGGCTTCTTATTTCCCTGTTCACAACAGTGTCATCATTGTGTGGATATGTTGCTAATGCACTAAATAATATGTCGATCAATCTCCTAGTTTAACCATAGAAATTCTTGCCAGTAGTATTCTCATTATTGGATTTGAATCAAGGATGAACAACGTTGATCGTGTTTGAAATCAACTTTAATTGTAGACTTGTCAGGATATTTCAGTGTGAACACTGATGTTAAGATAGTTGGAGAAATGTCTGGAAACAGTTGGACGAATGAATACCATAATAATATTCTATAAAATAGTAATGGGAATTTTAAGAGTGTTTCCATAGTTAAAGAAGGAACGGATTGAGCGAAGAAATTTCTTTTCAATTAGTTTTTCATCATGGCTCTACACTAATATATATACGTTTTACAATAATAATATAATACTCATCGAGTGGATACGTTACGTAATAATTACATAATGACATTTAAATTAACATTAATTAATTGGAAGAAAGAGGATTATTAATATTCAAAGTGATCAAGAAGTTGCTAAGTTGCGTAATGTAAGAAACAAAGAAGGAACAGAATTTTAACGGATGGTCAATAGGATGTTAGTTACGTAAGAATCAAGAGATGAATGTTGAGAAGTTATTAAGTTCAAAAGCAATAGAAATAAAATTATAAAAGTTTGAAAAATTACAAAAATTACAAAAGTTTTTAAAAATTAAAAAAAAAAATGGAAGAAGTATGAAAAATAGTTCTTTTGAAGGAAATCTTAAACTGATGGCCAGGGCAGGGAAAGTGGTTGTACGAATCTCTTTTGTATGCAAAGGTCAGGTTTGTGAACATGGATTGCGATGGCTTCCGCAATGTGCAAGAGGCGCACTCGTAAACCATGTGGCAAATTAGATGGGATATTGTAGATAACCTTAAAAGCTTTATTCAATTCGACTTGATGACCTGTGTCAACCAAGTGAGAGAGAATAGAACTTTTAATCACTTTTACCTGTCCTTTGTTTAACCACGACGGATGATGTTCAGTAATGCGGTGACGGACTTGCCGAATCGTACGCCCAATATAACTGGCTCCACAGGAGCAGTTGAAACGATAGATACACATAGATTTGGCGAATTCTGGCAGTCTGTCTTTAATGGATGTTCTTATTTTCGGTTGGTTGTAGAAGATGACATTTAATTTGGCAGCATTAAATGTTTTTTGTACCGCTCTTCTTAGTTTCTGAGTCATGACTTCTTCAATGGAGTCATTTATGAATTGTAGTTTTATGAATAATATCTTCTTGGGGACAGTGGGTATTTTTGTCCTTGTTTTCTTCTCCGTCATATGTTTTTCGATGAATTTCATTGGGTACCCATTCAGACTGAGTAGGTTCCGAATATTGTTCAATTCATCTTCAATAGTGTCTTCAGAACAGATCATTCTAGCACGATGTGTCAAGATCTTTATTAAGTTCCTTTTGTATCTGATTGGAACTGCACTGTGGAAATGAGTGTATTGACCAGCTGCTGACTTTCTGTGTACTCTTCTTTTTATAGTTCCATCTGTTCTTCTAGTTAGTTGGACATCTAGAAAAGATATGCTATTATTTTGTTCATCTTCTGATGTAAAGTTAATTGATGGGTGAACGTTATTAAATATATTAAGTAGATTGTGCTTATCATTTTCTTTTTCTAATACTGTGAAGGTATCATCTATATAGCGATAATAAGTTGGTAAATGGCTAATTATGCTTTTAAGTGGCCCGTTTTCCAGTTTTGCAAGGAAAATATCAGCCAGTAGAGGGCCCAATGGTGATCCCATGGCAACTCCATCTAGCTGTCTATAGTATTCGTTGTCAAATCTGAATTGTGCATTCATTGTGCATCTGAGAATTAACTGTTTTATCGAGGATGCTGGAATCGGGGTTTCTATACGTCTCTCTGTTAGTTCATTACAAATAAAATCAACTGTTTCTTGTAATGGAATGTTAGTGAATAAAGATGATACATCAAGTGATAACATGAAATTATTCTTGACTGATAGATTTTTTATGTTCTCAACAAATTCAAAGGAATCCTTGACACTATGCTTGACAATTTCTTTGTGTAATGGTTTAAGAATTTGCACCAACCATTTTGCTATAGTATGATACGCTGAGTTATTCATGTCTAAAACTGGTCGAAGGGGTAAGCCACTTTTGTGTATTTTTGGTAGGCCATATAGTCTTGGTGTCATCGTTCCTGTAGGTTTCAACATTTCGAACATCTTTTCTGAAATAAAACCTTGTTGTTTAATTTCTTTCAGTGAATCTGTTAATTGCTTTTCAATCTTATCTGCTATGTCGTTCTTTACAGACAGTTTCTGAAATTTGCTTTTATCATTTAAAAGGGCTTTCATTTTGTTTATGTAGTCATTTTTGTCCATGAGTACTATTCCATGTCCTTTGTCAGGTTTCATGATTAATAAATTGTCATTAGTTTTAAGTTGTCTTAAAGCTTCTGTATGCTTTTTCGTCAAAATCCTTTTCGTGTTGTGTCTATGATTTAAATATTTAAAACAACAGTCGACTAGTGTTGATTTAAATCTTTCAATTTAGATGAGATTACAATTGATGAACAACCGCTGAGTGATACTAAACTGACCTTGACAGTGTTCACCTAAAAACTAATGTCTCATGAATTTAACTATTCAAGTAATTCCAATCTTCACAAATCACCTATCTAATCATAGTTTTTCACCAACTCGACACCCATATTTCAACGAAGGGTGTGGCACACTAAGAAAAACAACCTGTTTCGGTCTGGACAACCGGGCAGTATCACAGCCTACTCACAAATCAAGTGACTTTTGTGGCGCATATTTATTCGGTGCCCCCTTTTTACCAATATTTATGTGTTCGAATAAATAAGTAGACAAATAAATGATTAAACAAGAAGGTATTAAGGAAATTGTTTTCAATTAGATCGTCATCAGGCTTTACTCTAATATACATCAATATTTATACGAAAATGTTAAACCAATCAAGACAATATGGGTCAATAATCACAGTGAAATAGAATAAGTCACCACACATAAGAGGTAAGAAATACATGTTGATAGTAGGAAGACAAGTGTACTGCTAGTAGTCGTATCAATAGTTAAACGTTGGAAATAGAAGGTCAAACAAACGTGGATAAATAGACTTGGAATAGTCATCACGAGACATTAAAATCATTAGGTTGCTAGCATGCGTGAGTTCGAAGTGAGAATAACTGCTTGGGGTGGAGAGCGACGAGAACTATTCTATCACCTGATTGGCTGACAAGCACGAGAAAGAGAGAGAGAGAAAGAAGACTAGTCAACTGGAACACTACTCGATTTATTCCCAATTCCGATCTGGATCACGATTCATGGATTAGTGTAAAAGATAGATGACTAACCTGACCACAACCTACAATAATTAGGAAACTACAATTATGTTGAAAACTGGGGATTAGAGTAGAAAGTAGAGTACAAAATATTATGTTTAAATTACAATAGCTTTGGAACCGAGGAGGCTATGGTATTGAATCATACATCGAACGAAAGCTTATGATGTGTAGAATAGACTAGTGATAAAAATAAATATTACTGTTTTCCAAGATTTGAATGAAATGAAATAACGTGCCCAAAAATAGCTTCCATAGTTTCTCATAGCTTCTTGTTTCTCTATTCATATCAATAGATAATTCATGATTTATCTCATGAACAATTGTTCTTATGAACTTACTTAATTACTTACTTACGCATGTTTCTCTCAATGGAGCCGACCAGCATTCTCTAACTCACTCCCTCCTGAGCCTTCCTTCCCATGTTCTTATGAATTATGATACATATTCCGCATAGATGATCTTCGTATACTCAAAATGTTATTTTCAATTAGTTTTAAGTAAATAATCCACTTAGTAATTTTGCACAGTCATTTATTTGGTTTACAATGATCCTTCTTTAAACACAGCCAATGGATAAATTTTTCCAAGAACATTTTAAAACCTTCTGTGATCATCGTTTAAATATTCCATTTGGTAAGTTCGCAAATGTTTACAATAGTTGTATATTAAAATATATGATCCTTAACTCAGTCGATCAATAAGTCACAAGGTAGAACTTCGTACGTACGTACATCAGTTCAAGTTGGTATACCATATTAGAACATAGATACAATTGTCGATTCAAATCCCATAATAGTAGAGCTAGTAAACGTATAAGCAGTAATCGGAGAGATGAGGGTTTGATGATGTTATTCAAGGAGTGTAATTCAGTGAAATGAATTTAGAAAGAGGAGAAAAATGGGGACATGAATAATTCAGAAGGTTAGAGTTTGAGAGAACACAAAGTGTGGATGGACCTGAACCATGGCAAACGATTTTGAGCCATATCATTCAAGGTCTCTAACCATCGGTTGTTATCATCTAGCGGATTCCTGGAACCAGGTAATCTACACCTACTAACATGGTTCATTCCACTTGCCATTGACTTGTTGAATTTGTGCCATATTTTGGTCTGGCCGACCCTAGCTTTCTTCCAACCTATTTCTACACCATAGAACATCGCCCATCGTGGCAGTCGGTGGTTGGGCATACGTAACACATGTCCTAACCGTCTAGTTAATTCTTAATTAGAAACTCTCCTGTTTGTTGTTAGTTTACAAAACTATTGAGCTCATCCCAACAGATCTAATAAAATTTAAATCAATGTATGTGGTGCATGAAGTATATATAAGCTAACAACCATATAATGGTTGGTATAGGGAAAATGCTATATGATATTTTAACCGGTAAATCATAGTAAGATACTATACTTAGTCCTTAAGAATATGTCAACTTTTCTCTTAGAGAACTCCTAGGAAGTCGCTTGGACTAAATCAGCCGGCAACGAATTATAGTATTTGACAACCCTTAGACAGTAGAGTTTGTGTTTACAGTCCGTTCTGCTGTGTTGTGTCTCTAGTTTCTCTGTGTTACTCCTAACGTTTGTGTTGGAGGTGTTTAAGGGGGTGTCCAGAAGTGTTAAGGATGCCATTAGAAAGTCACCTCTAAGACGTCTATACTGTAACGAGTAAAGATGGAGTGGTTGGAGGCGCTCTTCATAAGGCCTGAGTTTGAGCACCCGAGCTGATTTCATGGCTCGCCATTGGATACGCCCCAGAGTATCGTTTTGGAGTGAGGAGAGAAATATTATGTTTCCGTACTCTGAATGGGGACAGATAAAACTGCTGAAGATTATGTGAAAAGTTCTTCTGTCAAAATGGCCAGAAATGCGCTTTGTTGTTATCAGTGCAAGATTTGCTGGAAAAGCATGTTTGTCTTAGTTAGCGTAAGACCTCAAATCGTACGGTACATTAAAATTTCGATGTTTTAAATATGAAGTGAGCCAGTCAATTAAAAGTGATTTGATACCCAAGACATATATGGTTGACCCTATCAAAAGCCTTTGAGAAGTGAAGGTAAATGACGTCAACCTTTCCCTTGCAATCAGGGATGGTTGTCCATCCTTCCACCGCAGTCAGTAGGTTGGTTATACAAGAATGATTCATCATGAAACCATGCTGTTGGGGTGAAAAGAAGCTTAAGGATAATAAGTAATCGTGTATGCCGTCACACATCAGGAACGTGATGATGCTGCAGTTTCCGGCATACTAAGTCAGCGCTCAAGCTCGCTTCCGAAAGTCCTGTGCAGTTTCAGATGAAGCTGTTATCAATAATGTTAGTGAAGGTCAGTTGAATTGACCGAGAGTACTGTTCAGCCAGGAGATTAGCCGCGTCACCATCGTTGTTGGTTGAGCCATTAGGACCTAGCATTTGGGAAACTCTAGTTTCGGCTTGTCGAAGAGAGGCTGCATAACGGAATAAGCTTTTCGGATTAGAGACAAATTTACCCATAAGCTTTATCTGGTACTGAAGCCCGTCTTCTTTTATTGCCTTTTTGCATATGTTCTTTATATGTTTGTATTGCCTGTATGCACCGTTGTTATTAGTCCGTTTGTATTCCACCCGACAGTGCCTTTTGCGGCTTAGCAGACGAAGAGTGCGGTTATTGAGGACTGTATGTTGACTGGAAAATTTGGAAACCATTTGATGAAGAGACTAATTTGTAGCACATAAGATCGCGTGCAGCAAGAATCCCAATGAGCAACCACATCAAGTTGAGGGTGAATTTCCCAATCCATCTGTTGTAGATTGTCCTGTAAAGCTGACACAATCAACCGTTTGAAATTCCAGAGCCTGTTGTTGGTGGAATGTCTTAGCTCAGTTTCGCTGACAAACTAAAGGCTATGATGGCTTGATCACTTCTCCCCAGGGGAGCCAGGGTTCAGAAGTTGCCAATTAGGAATTCTTCGTTTGTAAATACACAGTCTAAGCGCGACGACGAGTTGCCGATTTCATATTTTCGAATAATCCTAGATCCTCAATGAACTAGAAGAACCGAGCTTCAGTAGAATTTTCGCCTCCAATATTCATATGTTCTGCGAAATTCACTAGGGATTGAAGTCCCCCAGAATTAGTATATGAATGAGTCCGAGAAGAGTAAAGCGGGATAATCCTTCCAGCATACGATTGTCGTACTTGATGTCGGCAGTGGGCTTCCTGTATACACCTCTATGTGGTGGACAAACTTAATGAGCACCATACGGATTCATCAGGATTAATGAACTCTTGGTTGTGTACTTGATGCACCTCCAGACAGGATCACAAGTATAAGGCTGATCCACCTCCAATTTCTGTTTTTCTGTCATGCGGAACAGAGACATTGTGGATATTGCTAACTCCTGACCCATAAAATGAGAAGACATCCAAGTTTCAGGTACTCCGATGATACGGGCATTGTTGGCATTACTGAGTTGACGTAGCCCATCCATTTTATTCGGTAAACTCGCGGAGTTTAGTTAGAGGCAGTTTATGCTTTCGATTTGAAACGCGTGTGCTTCCCTGTCCTGTTTATATGTATGAGTCTTATGTGAATGGACAGGTAGCCTACCTATACAAGGTTTTCCAATTTAGTAGCCACTGTCCTTTCCACATTTTTTCATGATCAAAACAGTCCACAAGTGTAACGGCTAGCTCCAGTTTGACTTTGCTATTGATCATGTGGCCTATCCGGATGCCTATGGATTCCAGTTGGCAACCGACATCTGTTTGCACGAAAGGCTCTCAGAGTTTCAGCCGCCATAAAAGAGTATGGAAAGGTTATCTTCACCAGCCGGTGTCTAGAATCTCCGTCAATCTTGGCCAGTAGCATCACTGGTTGATTCAATATGTTTTTGGGCTTTAGGGATTGCTTGATGAACTTCCATTCCCTAACATCGGAGTTGTGTGGTCAGGGTCCATGTTTTCCGGTACACCTTGGAAAATAATATTTCTTCCGCGGGAAAACTTCTCGCGAAATTCCTTAGGAAACAGTGCAGTACCCTAGGATATCATAATTATGGGAGCAGACAAAATGACATCAAGTTCACAATAGAACAGAAGTCAAACAACCAACTAGCATTCTTGGATATATTGATCACTAGAACTGACACAGGAAAACTGGAAACGCAAGTATATAGGAAACCAACCCATACAGATCAAATTCTCAACTACAACAGCAACAACCCAAGAGCTCACAAAATCAACTGCTTACACACATTGTTCAAGAGAGCGAGGACACACTGCAGCACACTGGCAGCACGAAGAAATGAAGAGAAATACCTGAAGGACATATTTCAAAAGAACGGCTACCCAATCAACTTCATCAAAAAGCACCAACGGCACACAGCATCAGAACCTAAGTCAAGCACAAAAATCAATAAAAGGATCACCCTACCGTATAAACAAGGAATATCAGAAACCGCAACGAGACTGCTTAAAAACTTCGGGATAGGTGTGGCACACAAACCAACAAAATCACTACAATCAATCCTATGCGAACCAAAGGATGAAATAACAAAGGTAAACAAATCAAACATCATCTACAAAATAAATTGTTCCAACTGCGAAAAACACTACATCGGACAAAGCGGACGCCCCTCCACCTACGCCTACATGAACATCAATTAGCAGTCAAACGCCATGATATCTCTTCACTTATATCAATAAACGTGGATAACTACGGACACTCATTCGATTGGGAAAATGTGGAAATCTTAGACAGAGGAAACTCCAAAAACACCAGAGAATTTTTAGAAGCCTAGCACTCAGGTCAATCAGCAATCAACAAACATATTGAAATCAATCCGACCTATCAACCAATCAGGAAAATCATGCATAAATATAGGAACAAAAATCAAACCAATGGGAGACACAACCAAAACAAAGAAGTAAACAATGATAAATTTAAGGTCAACAAGAACCAATCAACATCGAGGTGCACAGAACAAGCTGCGAAACACATATGGAGAAATTCGAACACTTCACTTCTATCTGAAGTTTGTGCTGACGATGTCGTTCAGAAGAACGATGAGAGCTCCATGACTAAACCATCCAGCTCAGAGAACAAAACCCCCCAAAAACATGTGGCAACTGTCTATCATGTCCTCAAGCTGCCAAAAACTCTTCGAAATGCGAACCACGGCATTAGTCCACGCCTTCAGGAGCCTTAGAAAGTCTTCATGCAGATTTCATCGGTCTAATTCAAGATAAAATGTTTCTAATTATTGTGGATTTATTTACGAAGTGGCCAGAATATGTAGTATGCCTAACAGTACAGCATCAAATACAAACCACAAACTGTCTACTTTGTCCAGCTATTTTGGAGTCCTAGAGACTTTAGTGACTGACAACGGTTCACAATTCCCTGCACAGTCATTCAAGCATTTTTGTAGCATAAACGGAATAACACATCTATGTTCTCCACTCTATCATGCCCAGTCGAATGGACAAGCAGAACGTTTTGTCGACACTTTTAAGCGAGCATTACTGAAAGGGGAAGGCGACGGGATAACCAGACAGGTAATCACAAAATTTTTAACGGCCTATAGAACTACTCCGAACTAAACTGTTTCAGATGAAAAGTCGCCTGCAGAAGCCATGATTGGAAGAAGCACCGCACTATTTTCAACGCCGTGTTGTCACCCAAAATAAAAGATAAGCATAGACCAAATCTTAACATCCGAATTTATAACGTTGCCGGTAAAGTGTTCGTTAAGTCTTACTTCAGAAAGAATCGAATCGGAGGAAATCACAAAGATTGGGAAGAGTTTTGTGCAGAGCTCGAGGAACTTTTGGCACATGTATCAGAAACGCAACCCAAGTCCTCGAAGATAGAGTGATGCACACACAAGATGCTCAGCTGAATCTTCCACACCAGTTAATCTCAGATACATCAACGGCACAGACACCCAAAAATACCGTAGGAAGACTCGCAACAGAAATACAGCGAACAAAATGGAATGCCGTCGCAAAGCAGTCATCAGGCTACAAGTGGATCCAAGAAAGAAATCTTATTCCAGGAAGGTATTGGCACGGCTTCTGAGAACTGCGACGGAGACTTCTGAAACCCTAGAACAGCCGAAGAGTTCCACCCAATTAGAACGCAATGAATCTTTCCAGAATATCAACGTAGCATGCTGCTTTTGGCCAGTAGAACAACATGCCTCTTTGCGATTGACTGAATTATATTTATTTAACAAACGCCAATATCTATAAACACCTGTGATTTTCAGTAAATTTTGATTCTTGACCAACAAGCATTTTCTTCCAGTCTTCTTCAGTATAATCATTCGCGACATGGGGGCGTTCTAACGTCCGAGTGCTCAAGTTATACGCAGTATATTAAGAATCTAAGTTCTAGATACAACAGAGATCATGGGCCCATTGAAGTTAAACCACCATGGAAATCTTGAAAGCACTGAAGTTCAATTTCGTGGATTAGTTGAAGTTAGACATTGACTTCAATTGACCCATAATCTCAACTATTAAAATTCCTATAATATCCACATACCACCCATTCTCATATACATATGTTAACTACTGAATCGAAGTACAATGGTACAACGTCAGTATATGATATTGTAAATAAAGAAAAGCTTAGAAAAATGGATAATCTTTATTTGTTAATCACTGAAAAGTGAACAAAACGAATGTTCGTAATATAATTCACTGTATTAAAACAAAAGATTTATGTGGAAATCAATTAATTATCAAATATATATGAATGTGAATGATGATTGGCTCACTACGATTGTAAAATTGGATTCATTACTTTAGCTGCCATTATCGGCATTGTTAATTGTTGATCATATATAAAGCATATAAATGGATGAGTTACATGAAAGTCTACTTCTGGTATAATGGCTGAAATAGGCACAAATATAGGTGAAGTTACAGTGGTTGCTTCAATTCCACTTTCATTTAATTTAAATACATTTGTTTGAATAAATTTATTCACATATAGATTGTGATTAGGTGTGATACCTGACGGGAAAAGAACAAAAACATGAAGTAATCGAATTAATGTGCTTGAATTTAGAGGTACACGTCAAATCAAGAATGCAAGTACATCTTGTTGATGAATCTTAAATATTATTCTATTATTAGCTGCATTCACTCGCTTTCTCAATCTACCATTTCAAACATCCAATTCAACATCCACCATGTCAAAAATTAACGAATGATTACATATTGAATTAAGGTTCCACTTCTACTGAATTATTCTTTTCCAAAACTGCGGAATTTTTAATCGATGAAACAGAATCGACTGGATTTTGTTTGGGAGATCACTTCCAATACTACTCTGATGGTTACTTATTTTCTCACATTATTCATGAATAAGTATAATTTCGACGATGTCGAAGGTTAAGTCTTAAATATTCATCAACTATTCTGGTAATTATTATTACACAGCTTACCTTAGTCTGTTCTATTTCTTTATAAACATTTTGAGAACATATATAAATTTACAATATGGGAATATTTCAAATTATAATTGATAGTCAAGCACTGAATTATAAACAGTTTGGGTTCATCTAACTGTTTTTCACGTTTCAACTCCACACAAAGGAACTGTTGTTATGTATGTCTTGAGAATTCTGACTTTAGTCTTGGCTGTCTATGTGTGTATTATAATTGTGTTTGTATGTGCATTTATGCTCGATCATGGATTACAGCCTACACGTATGTTCTGTTCACTAGCATAAATGTTGCTTACTTAAATTGTTCCACGATTTATTCGTTTTCCCATAAAATGTGTTTCTCAAATCCGTTCATTAATTTGCGTTCATATCCTCATTCGTTCTCATTCATTCATAATCGCTTAGAATGCTTGAGATTCATACTTTACATCAATAAACTGTAGTAACCGCGTCGTATTTCCTTTTTAAATCTATTAATCTCTTGGAGTTATTTAATAACGGTTATAAGGGCTAGTAATAGACCAAGCATAGCAGTTATCTTGGAGAAACCTGTGGTGTTTGAATGAACTAATGACTTCTTTTTGCTTGTTGAATGTTTGATTTCGAATTCCAAATACAGTACATTCGTTCGTGCTTATCTAGTACTTCTTGATCTAATTACGTTATTTCTGGAATTCTTTATTCGTACTATAATTCAAATACTTCTGATCATCACATGGGAGTCGTGATTGAGCCTGTGATTGGGCGGTTGGGCATACATTCAGATTTCGATGTGTTTGAGGATTACTTGGATAGGTTCAAAATCTGGGCTATGACATTCATCGGAAAAGAGGCTTACAGCTTACTAAAATCTCTGGCTTTACCAGAAAAGCCTATTTCGCTTCCTTATACAACTCTCAAGGAACTACTGCTAGACTATGATAAGTATACAAATTTCGAATGCGGTAAAGAAAATTTTCATAAAATTATTCATCAAGACATCAAAAATTCCGCTACATTACTACGTTATCCTAATCCAATGCGTACTCAACGTTATGACGACAATTCATTGAGGATATGTGATACAGTTCACGAAGGTGAGATCAAGTTTGGTAAATGTTTATTCTGTGGCAAATTTCATTCTCGTAATTCATGTGCATTTCGTAATGACAAATGTTTTAAATGTGGTATGATTGGACACATTCAGTCAGTTTGCAATACTAAAGTTTATTCCGCTGCAACTAAAGCGAAAATTTGTAGTGGTGATCCTATTAAGCTAGGTGTTTCTAAAGATCGTTTGTCTTTATCCACGACTTTGAATAGCGGTACAGAGTCACATAGCAGACTCGAGTTAAATAAAAGTCAGAATAATTGTGAGATAACAGTTTCTAATCAATCAACTGCTGTTTATCCTTATCACGAAGTCACTTCTTAATGTTTAATCTAGTCAATGTGAAAAATACGTTTTAAATGAAGCCACATTATTCATAACTCGGGGATATAGAGATTCAACATTATTTCGTGGGTGAGGATAATGTTACAAAATCTATGGTTCAAGTGCTAGATATCAGTGACGTAAGTACACACAACCGATACGGTGATCATACACAACCTCAGGATCCAGGTGAGTCTGTTCCGATTTCCGTTGTTAATTCTAATACTGATGAGCTTATTCTAGATCATATAGAGTCTACAACCAATATACAGTCGGACAGACACGATCAACCTACGACAAAGAGGCACAATTGATTGCAGAAAGTTAGATTCTTATTTAAGCTGTGGCGGATTTAGTGTTTAAATGAACTAATGACTCCTTTTTGCTTATTAAATGTTTGATCTCGAATTCCAAATACAGTACACTCGTTCGTGCTTATCCAATACTTTTTGATCGAATTGCGTTATTTCTGGGATTCTTAATTTGTACTATAATTCAAATACTCCTGAATAACACAAAATTCCACTACTCATTGACTTCGAACGTTTGAATAAAACCACATAAAAAATATGAGCATAGAAAACATACTAGTAATCTGAGGTGCTAATATCCACTCGAATTCACAATAGAATAATCAGAATTGATAAAAAGAACAATGTATAATATTTTATGTGAATTTACCAACTTAGATATTCTTACCTGACAGATCAGATTTTACTGGATCAAACAAATCGACAACACCGATAGACTTTAATGTTGGCACAAGGTCAAGTGTATTTTTCAATGTGAATTTCGGTAATCGTAATGACACTGTAGTTTCTTTCAAATTCTTTACGTATTCACTTAAAACTTTATTGCCATTCAAAAGTTCTGTGGCACCATTTAACGACCACTTTTCAAGAGGTAACACGATAACAAATGTGAAACGTGTGTTCTGGAGATGTTTGAAGAAAGAAAGAACGAAATGAAATAAATGAGAGTAAGCCTGATATTCTAATTTCTAAAGAAGCAAGCACTTGCAAATGATGAGACCAAATGGATTTTCGAACGACTGATTCCTTTGAACAAGCAACTACAGTGATCTGCACTACGCAAACAGTAAAACGAAACTGTTTGTAGCAGAAAGTCTGTTTCATCCTGCAAAATAAACTGAAAACTCTTTCACGGTATGCTAATAATAGCACTTGTATCCGACAAGTGAAGACAGTTTACTGCAGTCGATTTAGATTACTTCCTTGTGTAAAACAATATCAAACATGTCAAGTTCACACCTGACTACAATCAGTCAAACGGTTTTCGATTCATCACGAAGAGCTATACAGTTAAAGAAACTGTACAAAACTTGTCAAGTTACCGCTTAACGTGCAATTCATCAACATTGACTGGAGTACCCACAGTAGCATATATTTTTCAGTGAAAAATTTGAACTGTGCTATGCGACCTGATTTCACGAATAAAAGAAATGGGAATGAAGTCATGTTCTTAGAGAGTCAATAAAATCATCATCTACATCAATTTCTTTATCCATACTTGTGTCGCCTGAATTAAAATGCTTTACGAATTCAAATATCACAGTGGTGTTGAGGCTACAATACTTAATTATTCGAGATTAGAATAAATCGATTTAAAAATATTTAGTATGAAGAAAACGAGGCTACGAGCCTAGTTTCCGAGGTTTCATGCCAACAATATCAATAATCCAGAATCGCATAAAAACATCCCAGATAAAATTATCTACCTAACACAGTGATTAACCCAAAACTTTCAAGTGATCAAAATACAATTATGCTAGGAAAGCTGTTAAGTACCATATTCAAATATCTGTGGTATGGTGATTGCTTAAACGTTACAGGTGAGTGATAACAGACAGTAAACTCAGACCTCAGTTTTATATATTCCTGAGGATTCAGGTACGATACTCTGCAATACAATTTTTTTGTCCGATTATGCCAGATTGATCTAAAATTTAGGATAATCTGTAGAAGTCGAGTTGGGGATGACCATTTTCTTGTTAGCTGGATATATTTGGATCTGGTCACAAAGAAGACTATCAGAGAAAATTGATTTAACACTTGTGAAATAACTAAGAATCTCTCTTCTACATAAAGTGTTGGTATCATCAACAATCACAATAAAAACTCATGCATCATTAAATCACACAACTCATTTTCACAGATAGTATTAAAGTGTTCGTTTGAGAAGATAGTGTATCAAAAGAAGTCTGATCAATTCAGTACCGAATATCAACACCCAAATTTTGTAATTTCTCAAGATTAGTGATATATTGTTCTACATAAGCATCTGATGTACATCATGATGAGGTACTAGTTAGAAAACATAACGTTTAATAATGTGGACTCGTGTAATTGGTTCCCTTTATGAGTTTAAATAAAGCAAGAACAAATATTGGTGCAAAATAGTATGAATTCATACTATTTCGAGGTTTCTCGTCAGCTGCTTACAAACCAAAAAATGTGATAGAATTTTTACATTGAGATAGAATGAAAACAAATGACATAGATGAGTGTAAATAACTGGGTTACAATAATAACTATATATATATATGCTAGAACAGGTCAGAGGTCAAAAGGAATTAATTCGGGTTGGGTGGTGTAATAATGCAATTAAATAATCATAAGATAGGTTACGTAATAATAATTAAATAGAATATGAAAAGTTAAGATAATTTAGGAGGATCAGGTGGTGGAAATGCGTAAATAATAATGTGGTTTAAGAATTATGTAATAGGGGAGGAATATAAATATTTTAAAATAAATAAAATAATAATAATAATAATAAAGGGTTACCAGGGTAGTGATAAGCTAATTAACGTCTCTTTTTGAATGCAGTCAGGTTTAAGTTTTTTGATCATAATAGCTTCAGCAAAACGGAGGGTGGTCGTATTTCTTTGTCTATTGATAACTTTGAAAGCATGAGGAATGTCGATGGTGTGCCCGGTGTCAAGTAGATGTCGAGCTATTGCACTGTTGAAAGCCCTGGTCTCACGCAGCCTCAAGTTTTTTGGAACGTGCTCAGAAATGCGGACATGCACTCTTCTCCCAGTTCTTCCAATGTATGTGGTTTGGCACGTACATGTAAATTGGTAGATGCAGTTGGAGCTACTAAGAAAAGAGGGCTTGTCGATTTTGGTTTGTTGAAGTGAGCAGTTCGTTTGCCATACTGTCATAAGTTTTGCTGCTGGGTAGGTGACTTTCAACGCAGAGTTTATTCTTTGATTGATTATTCCAGCGATTTCATCACCTTTCAAACGTAAGTGTAAAAAACAGGTTTTTCTTTCTACTCCATCGTATTTTGTATGAGGATTGCTTTTGGCATATTTCTGGATAAATTTCAATGGGTATTCATTATCGCGTAGAACATTAGTAATCAGATTAATTTCATCATTAAGGTATTCTTTTGAACAGATTTTTTCAGCGCGGTCAAAAAGGGTTCGTACAATACCCTTTTTGTAACTCATTGGGCAGAAACTGTGGTAATTGAGATAAAGACCACTCCAGGTATTTTTATGGTGAATATGTCTATGTAATTTACCATCAGATGTTCGTCGGATCCCAACATCGAGGAAATGGAATTTGTCTTCAGCTTCTTGTTCCATAGTAAACTCTATGTCCTCGTGTGCTTTATTAAATAATTCGAGTAGCTTAATGGCGTGATCGTGATTGTTGCAGGCGAGGAATGTGTCATCAATATATCTGCAATACAGTGTAGTACCATCGATTACGTGCTTAAGCTTTTTTTGTTCTAGGTTTCCCATAAATATATCGGCAAGAATCGGGCCCAATGGGCTACCCATGGCAACTCCATCGATTTGGCGGTAAAGGACATTATTGAATTGAAATTTTATGTTTTTTGTACATAAGAAGAGAAGCTGTTTAAAATCATGGATTGGTAGGGGTAGAAGTTCAGGATAATCACATATGATCTCTATCGTTTCTTCCAAGGGAATGTTTGTGAAGAGCGATGAGACGTCAAATGAAACCATAAATTTTTCGGAAACATTTAGGTTGTCGAGTTTTTGTACAAATTCAAAACTATCTTTTAGACGGTAAGGTGTTAGTTTCTTTCGTATTGGTTCAAGGCACTTTGTCAGCCAGCGGGCGAGTTTATGGAAAGGCGAATTGGCCATGGATAATATTGGTCTAATCGGGATATTGGGATATCCCAATTATTTATTAAATTATTTATTTTAAAGTATTTATATTCCTCCCCTATTACATAATTCTTAAACCACATTATTATTTACGCATTTCCACCACCTGATCCTCCTAAATTATCTTAACTTTTCATATTCTATTTAATTATTATTACGTAACCTATCTTATGATTATTTAATTGCATTATTACACCACCCAACCCGAATTAATTCCTTTTGACCTCTGACCTGTTCTAGCATATATATATATAGTTATTATTGTAACCCAGTTATTTACACTCATCTATGTCATTTGTTTTCATTCTATCTCAATGTAAAACTTCTATCACATTTTTTGGTTTGTAAGCAGCTGACGAGAAACCTCGAAATAATATGAATTCATTCTATTCTGCACCAATGTGGACTCGGTTCATAACAAATAAATATCATGTAATTCGTATGATTATTCATGTGATTATCAAAGTTGTCGAAATAAGAATTAAAATAATCATTTGTATAATTGTTGGGGTGAAAATAACTGTTCAATGTAAACAGTTTACTAAAAATGAGAGCAATCTCAAATTGATAAGTCTAATCCAAAAACTCTACAAATAATCAAACATTTATGGTACCAAACTGTAGCACGGGTAAATGAACTGTTAATTTTCAAGTGAATGATGCTAGATAAGGCATTTTCTCCACAAAAATAAATCTTGATAATCTATACACTTTGGACTAAACGATTGTCCTGTATTTCCAAGTTTCCCATGGTCGTCTAGCTTCAATGGACTCATGAATTCAATCATCAAAATATAGAATAAAGAGACTGACAAACTCAAAACATAACAGAAGTTAGAAAAAACACACTTTTAATTACTAACATTTAATGGTTTACTGACGATCTCAAATCCTTCATCTTCGAATTTTCCATATTTCATTACCCCTTCTTGAGTCATCATATGAACCGTTATTTGGTGATCTGATGAAATATCGAAATTCTCCATCCTAGTGTAATGAGGCTCAAATGGACTTTGCCAAAAATCTAAAATCAACGATAACTGTGTTATTTCGATGAATATGCAGTACAAAAATATTATCTTTTCATTTCACAGTATTTGTTAAACTGAAAACATCACGAAACAAATGACACTCTAATTTGTTTTGTGGTATAATGGAATCTAAAAATTGCTTTGCAATAAGACGTAAGGAAAAAGCAGCATTAGAAATGATCAAAACACTTTCTGACTGTAGTTACTTACTTATTTGCTTACTCACTTACGCCTGTTACACCCCGCCGACTAGCATTCTCCAACTCAATCTGTACTGGGCCTTCATTTCTACTTCTACCCAATTTTTTTTTCATTTTCCTCATATCTGTCTCCATTTCTCGGAGTAATGTGTTTCATGGTCTTCCCCTTTTCCTTCGGCCTTGAGAATTTCAAGTGAGGAATTACCTTGCGACGCAGTTGGGTGCCTTCCCGAATGAATTTCCTATCCACTCCTAGCACTTCCTCCTGATTTCTTCCTCCGCTAAGATCTGATTTGTTCTCTAACATAGTAGGTTAATGCTGATAGTGTCTGGCCAACGGATCCGACGTATTTTGCATAGACAACTGTTAATGAACACTTGTATCTCGTGAATGATTGCTTTGGTAGTTCTACAAGTTTCTACCCCGTACAGTAGAACTGTTTTGACATTGGTATTGAAAATCCTTACCTTGTTATTGGTTGATAGTTGTTTTGGTTTCCAGATGTTCTGCAATTGTAGATATGTTGCTCTTGCTTTGACGATCTGTACCTTCACATCCGCATCAGGTCCGCCGTGCTCGTCAATGATGCTACCCAGATATATGATGGTTTTTACATTTTCCAAATCTTCTCCGTCAGGTGTGATTTGATTGGTGCGTGCTGTCTTGTATTGGAGAATTTTGCTTTTCCTTTGTGTATGTTGAAACCTTCCGCTGCTGAGGCTGCTACTACACTGGTCGCCTTCTCCTGCATTTGTTGTTGTATGTGCGATAAAAGAGCCACATCATCTACGCAGTCTAGATCGTCCAGCTGCATCGTAGCTGTCCACTATACCTCGTGCTTCCCTCCAGATGACATAGTGATTGAGAATAATGGAGTTGGAAAAGAGAGTTTAGAAAAGTTCACAATCTGCTTGATCAATTCATGGTATCAATCCAAAATAAGTAGCAGATTATCTTAATTTATAGTCGATTTATTTATTAGTTCAGGTGAAAAATTTATAAATCACCTGAGTGTTTGTGAAAATTTTTCCCTACTCATGGCTGCTATCAGAGTATGGCGAAAATTATTCCAAAAGTAAGGACTGTGAAATCGTTGTAAACTATTTCGAGACTACACTGTAGTAGTGTAGTGACCGATAACACAAGTGGGGACAATCGAACGTATTTGAATACAAAATAAAACATTTTAGTAAAATTTGGAAACTATAAATTAAGTAATCCATCTGCAAAATGTCAATCAACCGTCTCAGAATTCATTGTTCTTTCGTTTCCACACTAATCACTCTGTTTTCGTTCTCTTTTCTTCGATCTTCTTAACCTTTTGCCGCACACCAGAGTAGTATAGTGGTAACTATTGCAAAATCCATATCCATCTTATTATTAAATATGTGGTTGACATATCTATTCCTGTAACTTAATAGCTGAAATATATCCTCAGTTCGGTTGAGCTAAAAAGACCATATCAGTATGAATATAAATAGATTTGAGCGAACTCTTCATGCCAAAATAAATGATTTATTCGTTTCATTTATTCACCAAGCAATTGGGTATGAGCCACACTATAAACTTGAAGATTAATGATACTATCTGGTTATCGAAACCAAATTATGTGGAGCTGTGCTTGAGCCTGAGACGAAGTAGCTGAAATTAGAATATCTTGACCACCACTATTCTCAACATATTGTGCATGTTCTTATTACCTAAAAACACTTGACTACACATATGCAGCTGCAATAATTTCTAGTATTCAGAATCAGCTAATTCATAACATTCCCGTCACAATCAAATGTGACAATTTCCTCTTAACTTTTTACTAGTCAAATTCGGTGAATATCATGCAAATTACGGTTCCGGCTAAAAAACGGTACCTTTAGCTTTACATCACTGCTAAACATCGAATAACGAGAATTACTGTTATGATTTAATTTTCATTAGATAGCCTTTACGTAAGTAAATCTGTAGTAACCAAGGTGGTCCAGACATATGATTACTGCTTGTTCACATCCATCAACATGGCTTATTCCTCGATGACCCAACTTCAAGTCATACTAGCATAAACCTTCACTCAACTTTTACAGTTCTGCCTATTTCACAAGTCTCAAACATCACAAATCTTAAATCACGAACATCCTACATGCTCACTTTAATCGCCCTATAAACAAAATACAAAATACTTAACATGAACAATTCAGGCTATTATTGTGATTCTGATTATTAGAGTCATCACATTTTAAGCAACAAATAGTATTCAAGTCTGTTCTTCTATTAAACTCCAAACTTTAAACAGTCGGATCATAGCTTACCTCTAAAGTAGAAAACATTTACCAGTATCATCGCAGTATCATCTGGAATATCATCTGTAAAGAATTTCTCCAATAAACCATTAGACTGTTGATCAACCCAATCATTGATATCAACTGTAGCACTAGTTCGATTAGAAAAATCCACCTAGAGTAATGAACATTAAGAATTTGTAAGCGTTAATTAATTCTAATGAACAAATACTAACAGAATTAATGACTTCATTCCGATTATGATTACCGATAGAAAGCTTTGCAGATGTCGTGATCTTTAAGTTGGATCATTTAGTTGTAT
The DNA here is from genome assembly GCF_000699445.3 of Schistosoma haematobium. NCBI lineage: Eukaryota > Metazoa > Platyhelminthes > Trematoda > Strigeidida > Schistosomatidae > Schistosoma > Schistosoma haematobium. The sequence continues at coordinate 3,154,429 of NC_067199.1, read as the reverse complement.
ATCATTCGTCGTTATGAATAACATCAGCAGCATATACTTCAAAGACAAGTGAGTCATTACAATAGTAGTAAACTTTAAAACAAAATCAATTCTATACATGAATAGATCTGTGACTAGATTACACATCCGTTTCATATCGGTTTTTGACTCCAGAAGCAGTGTGTTTTTCGCCCTTCCATTTTTCAGTTTCCATTCAGGATTCCAAGTTAGCACCTGCCTAGTGATGCAGTTTGGTGATTTCCTCAATATGTGTCCTATCCACTTGCAACGTCTTTTCTTTATTTCCTCCTCAGCTGGAAGCTGGTTCGTTTTCTCTTATAGTAGGCTGTTGCTGATGATAACCGGCCAAAGAATATTGAGTTTCCTGTGTAGACAATTGTTTATAAATACTTGTACCTTATTGATGATGGTTGTGGTAGTTCTTGAAGTTTCAAGTTACGTCTACTCAACCTCAAGCCTTATTTAGTTTACTATACAATAACTGATACTTGGTACTTATCAGATAAACTATTTTATGATTTCATTATGATTCTCTGAAATAAAATATTACACACAATACTTTTGCATGATGAAAATATTTTTAGTATCAGAAGGTGAGTTCGTGGATTTTATAGTAATTTATTATAGTAATTACTAATGAAACTACTATAATATCCACAAAAATCCCTTTCTGATACTAATCAGCATATGCTCACTAGTGACTGGCTTCAAGAGGTATTTCCTGAAGTTCTAATGTAAAGCAGTGATCAGTGGAGTTCAAGCGGGTCTATTGTAAGATAGTAACTCACTGATGATAATGATTGGTGTGTCGCTCAATTTCGTGAATTAGTTGAAGTTAGACATTAACAACATTGGATCCCGGCCGGCTCAGTTGTGTAGAGGTTAAGCATTCGAGCGCGAGACCGATAGGTCGTGGGTTGAAATCTCATGATGTGGGATCGTGGATGCACACTGCTGAGGAAGCTCCAGAATAGGAAGAGTTGGCCGTCCAGTACTTCCAGGTTTTCCATAGTGGTCTAGTTTCAATTAACCCATACTCTCAACTACAGAAAATATCTTTAGTAAACTTAGTAATTCATTGATAAATAATCAGAATTTTCCACAATTCATTGTGTTCATATTGATCTCATCAAATTAACTATGATATATGGTTTCAGCTAACCTACTTCTTCGGTTTTTCAGCTTCTACATAGTGTAATAAAATAACATGGAACTATCATATACATTTTAAAATATCAATTTTATTAATCCTAGTTATTTAGTAATTCACAAACTGATTTCAATATCTTAATTAGAACTAATAAATTATATTATTTCACTTTTTCACAACTTACTTATTATTACTGTAAATGATAATCATGGGTTTAAGATTTTGTTTATATTTACACATGAAAATAAAATTATATCAATGAATACCAATTTACAAACACATGGTATAATGAATATACAGTTGAGAATGTGTACTAATTTAAATCACTAATCTATGTTATCTATTAGGATTATTAACAAAATAAACATTTGAAGGTGTTTATATTACTGAATCTAAACTTGTGTTTCAAAATATAAGTTATCAGTTTTATGCTTGACCGTAGCTGCTACCTTGACGCAGTGGTTGGGCTTGCCTATCGTGATGACCCAACCGAGCGATATTGGCTAGAACATATGTTCCTGTAGGTGCTACCATGCCAGGTAGGTCGATTGGAGAACGGTAAGACTAAAAGCAGCAACTCAAGGTCTGAGGGCGAAGTCGTACTGCTAACTATAGAGGGGTGTGACAGTAGTAAAGTGTTTCCCTCGGACAACCAGCATCTGCAGCGATGCTGCCTTCTCACAAGGAAGGAAAGGGTTAGAAAAGGTTAACCCTAAATATGTCACACCTCACTTTACCTCACCGATTTCCGTCTCCGGCAGTGATTCCCTTTGAAGAACGGAGCTAACAGGTTGAAATACTCTCACAAAATGACCGTGCGCGACCGGCCTCAAGCAGTTGTCCCTTGGGTTCTGCGGTCACGCTCCCAGGTCGTTAATATCAACACTAATCCAACCTCTTTTCCAGGTTCCGCAAGAAATACCCTTCCACGGTGTGGGCAGCCGGGAAGTGATACCAGCCTACATACCTGTAACAGCACAAGAGACCAAGTTGGTCACATTCAAATTCCTCTTACACCTCCTAATACCTCTCTTATCTCCACGACTAACCCTTCCCACGTCCCTTTATCACCTTGCACCGCTAGGGCAAACGATTCGAGTACGCGGAACCTTATTCCTGGTCTCCTGAAACCACGCTCTAAACTTCATGTTGGAGCTTATAAAGTACGAACACTGTGCCAAATAGGACAACAGGCTTCCTTAACTGGGAATTTAGAATCTCGCACCATCGATGTGCGCTGCGCCTCCGAAACGCTCATTCAGGACCTGAGCAGAGTCATTCATTTGACCTCACCGTGCCAAAATAAAGAACCGAGTCGATTCACACTTCGTGTATCTGGAAGACCTTATGCTGCTTCTCGTTGACTCGCTGGCGTAGGTATAGCATTGAGTCCTAGGGCAGAACTCGCTCTCTTAGAGTGGATCCCAGTAGACACTCGCTTGTGCTCTGTCCGACTAAACGAAACAGTGAGGACTCGGAAAGATAGGGACACCCGTCGTTGCCTCTTCGTCGTCTCTGCCTATTCTCCAACTGACTACAGCTCAGACGATGCAAAAGATGAGTTGTACAGAAAGCTTTCCGACCTTCTCCGAAAAGCTAGGCACTCTGATGTAGTAATATGGGGCCGGTGACCTTAATGCTCAAGTAGGTAAACTAAGCGAAAGAGGAAGATACCTAGGTGGATCTTACAGTGTCGTGGCTCAAAGAACAGATAATGGCGACCGTTTGTTGTAGCTATGCACAGATAACCGCCTGTTTCTTGCAAATACTAACTTTATGCATAAGGAAAAACGTCTTTTAACATGGCGACCTTCTAATTATTCCCAACGTTGAACCCAAATAGATCACATCGCTATCAGCCACCGATGAAGGGGCTCGATAGAAGACTGTTGCTCATTCCGGAGCACATGCTTAGACTCAGATCATGTTCTGATGAGAACGCGTATTTGTCTGCGTCTTACTGGACGTAGGAAAGACGCTGTAAGTCAACCTTTTAGGGCCCTACTTAATGAAACTCAAGCTAAGAGTATGTTTCAGGAACAACCAGAAAAAGTTAAGCAGACATGTATGTGATGCCCGCTCCGAGGCAGCGTGGAATGATATCCGTAAAACTGTGGAAACAACAGCGATATCTGCTAGTACGATAAACCGTAAGGTTAGGGAGCAACACTGGATCTCAGCAGCATCTACCGCACTGATAGATGCTCGAAAACTCATACCATCTGGCTCTAAACATAACGAAGATCGGAGTCAGCTTAGGCGCAAGCTGAAAAAAAGCCTAAGCAATGACCGTGAACAGTGGTGTGTAGCGAAAGCAGCGGGCCCTGACAGGTTTACTCCTGAGACTTTTAAGGATGGTGGTCCAGTATTAGCAGTGAGATTAACTGAGGTTTTAGGTAGAATTTGAAACTAAACGTAATCCCATCTGACTGGTCTCAATCACTGATTGTGCCAGTCTATAAGAAAGGACAAAAGTCCTCCAGTGACAATCACAGAGGAATCAGTTTGAATAATATAGTGTCTAAAGTATTAGCTTCAATTATACTTCGACGCCTAACTAAAGCTCTTGAATAGCAGACTAGAGAATACCATGCTGGTTTTCGACATGAACGTGGTTTTATAGACCAGATTTTCACACTACGTGCAGTAGTTCGTTCCGTCCTACTTTATGGCAGTGAAACATGGACGGTAAGAGTAGAGGATATTCTTAGGTTAATAGTATTTAATCATAGGTATCTTCGAAACATTGCACGTATACCCTGGGACCACCGAGTAAATAACGTAGTTTTTAGGATACGGGTACTAGGTAAGGATTGAAAATAAACTGATGAAGTAGTGAAACTTCATCAGTTGATATGGCTGGGACACGTGTTACGTATGCCCAACGACCGACTACCTCGACGTGCGATGTTTTACGGTGTAGGAGTAGTTGGACGAAAACTAGGGGCAGCCAGACGAAAGCGTGGCACAAGTCCATGACGTCACTGACAAGTGGACTGAGTCATGTTGGTAAGTGTAGACTACCTGGTTGGGGACCGCGAGATGATAGCAACCGATGGTTGGAGACCCTCAATGATATGGCTCAAAATCGTATGCAATGGAGCAGGTGCATCCACTCTTTATGTTCTCCCAAATTCTAATCTCCTGAATCCTCCTTGTCTCTTTTCTTCTCTTCCCAAATTTATTTCACTGTATTATACTCTTTAAGTAACATCTCCAAACACTAATTTTCCCGATTACTGCTTATACTCTTATTACTTCTACCACTACGGGACTTGAACCGACAATTGCATCTCTGTGCTAATGTGGCACGGCAACTCGAAATGATGTACTTAAGTGCGAAGTTTTACGTTGTTACTGACTGACCATCAGTTTTGAGAAATATTTTATTCGGAAACAGTTAGTGATCTTAGATTGTCGGGGTTGGTTTCATGGTTCCCTACCTGATGTCATTTCATAATAATATCAAACAAAAATTAAGTAGTCCGAGTTATCTCATAGTAAGTTAAAATATATACAATTATAAACTAGTACGGAGCTGAAACTTTGAGAACTACCACAATCATCACCAAAAAGGTATAAGTATTTATAAATAATTATCTACACAAGATACTTAGTGCCTATTGACCAGATACCATCAGCACCAACTTAATGTAGGAGAGAACAAAATAGCTTCCAACGGAGGAGGAAATTAGGGAAAAATGTTGCAAGCGGTTAGGACATATATTAGGGAAATTACCAAACTGCATCACGAGGCAATCACTAACTTGGTATCGTGAATGGAAACGGAAAAGTGGAAGACCGAAGACCACGCTGCTTCGGGTATTGGAAGCACACCTGAATAGGAATTGAGGCGAGACTATAATTTATAGATGACATTTGAACGAATATTAAGTGACCCTGGAAAATATTAGCCAATCAGCAAGCAGTCAGTATGGATTAGAAATAAGTTATGCAAAACCAAAGAATTAAAGTGGATACACTTCTTTTACATGGTTCAAAAACTTGTCAAGGTTAGAAAGAGGTTCAGAGGTTCTAAAATCGTAATGCATGCAGCAGAGGAAATCATCCATATGGCTACAGAATAGTTGGTCACTGAAGCCATGATAAATACTCAAAAACACGTTCAGCCTCGACCACATAGCTTCAATATTGTTTGTATGCACTCCGGTTGTTGAGTACACAAAATGTCACTTGTGGATAACGAAACGATACACATAACCAAGTCTATATAGGAGTCTGTACACTTTCCAATCATCCGTATATATTGTAGTATCTGGCTGCAACCAATGTTACTAGTGCTTTCATTATGCAGTTCGCAATAACTGTCATGATTTGCCTTAGTTAGGAATTATATATAGAGTTTTCATCACGAACTGACATCAGCTATAATGCCAAAACTCTATTTAGCCAAATGTATGGAAGACTTTCGTGCCGAAATCCGAGATCTGTTATCTTATACCTGATTGGTTCGTCCATAAATTATAGCCTAGCCATCTAATTTGTTATCGGTGCTCAGTTATCCCGTTTTGTATAAAATCTCCTGTGAACCGATCGTACGTTAGCATTAGGTACTGAAGTTGGTGCTGTGACCTTGAACTCCCTCGAACGCTTCTGATTGGCTCGTCCATAAATTATAGTGTCGCCGGAATTGGAAATGATTACCCATGACGGAGTTGAATGGAGAATGCTGGTGGCTGGCTCCTCCATGATGTAAGATAGGTGTTAGTAATTAAATAAGTAACAAAACCACATTGGCTGAGGATAACATATTCATTAGTATATTAGTAAAGACCAACTTGTATTTCAACAAAAAAATCACATTTCAACTCAATAATCTTTTGTTTATCACGATTTGACTAAAGTATATCATACAACTAATCAGCGCTGATTAACAGCAACCATTTATGTGAGAAAAAAGACGATGAAAAAATTGTTAGGTCCCGATAAACATAATGAATGGTAACTTTGGGATCCTTTTATGGATCAGTACTAAACGTATATTTTTTTCGTATTATTATTAAATAACTAAGCTATTCATATTCATATTCCTCTTATTATAAACTTTATTTTGACCTATAAACCATTATTATACGTTTTACCATTCTTGAATTATGCCCTGTCTATTAGTCACTGCCTCCCACGTTCACAGCCACTTTGGGCTAATTCTTGTACAAATGTTATTTTCTATTTTATGCTACGTTGTGGTCTGTTTGAACGATGTATAAACTCAGTATGTTCGAGATATACTTATTCATATTGCAGAGGCTGAGACTGGTGTTCTGGAATTAACTGACTGGGTTAGGCGGGAAACAGGACCAATCAGGACTCTAGGCTGTTCGCACGTGTTTTACGCGTCCTTGGTCCGATCGATAATTCGCTGCTTCTGATCGGCGGCTTTGGGCTATAACAAAAATTCAGTCAATAGACATAGTATGTTTCAAAGTTTCTTCAAGTCCATCCACACGATCAATCTAAACAGTTACATGATGTCAATGATTTTCTAAATTTTAATTTTAAGTTTTTAAAAATTTTCCTGTCATCTAAGTTCTTCAAGTGTTCGATAACCAAGTGGACTAAGTTTCTGACTGATTTAATTCACTACGTTTCAGATCGAACAATCATCTCATTCCAATCAACTTAATATCCATTTACGATAATCCACTACATATATTTAAATCCTTCGAAATACACCTAGAAGACACGCATGTCATCACATTCAAATAAATGATCGGTATTAAACGATAAAATCACATTTACTGTTTATACTACTTCCAGTAATTTTGTTTAGCCCCCAAATGCCCTGGTACAGCCGAGAGTAGGGACAGTCTGTTCTCCCTCTGGAAATGCTCTCACATGGCCACATGTATATAGTCACTATCAAAGAAGGCCTACTCCCCAACACTGGTCAGCATTGGGCGACGTGGTAATCGGTGTTCAGGCATATGAAGCACGTGGTCCAACCATCTCAGTCGATGAAGATTCACAACCTCATCAACTGATTTACCATCATTCCCTAATATCCTGCGACACAGACATGAACACGATAAAATAGAAATAGTTGTTTTAACTGAATGGGAATAAGAAGTCGGTAGAAAATAAACATAGAATGAAATCCAGATACAAGTAATGAATGAAACAACATCAATGCAACTCATCTTAAACTACATCAAGTACTGTTTGAGAAATTTCATTTATAATTCGGATACATCTACCACGTAGTCTGAGAATGTTTGACGCTTGAACCGGCTTGGTGGACACGGAGGATCCACCAAGGGGGAATGGCAAACCCTGATTCAAAACCAATGATGCAAATAGGCTACAGGATGCTGAAGATACAAATGACGTATAAACCAAGTGTTCGTCACCGGCTACCATGAGACTGCATCTACTGATGTTACCTTACTGCCCTGTGGATCAGACCATTAGATCAGAGGCTTTGAATGTGGCCCCCCTAGGAAAACTACCTGTATAGGTTTGGATGTTCGGGGAGTATTCCAGCTCTCACACAAATCGAATGAAGAGTGGTACATATATATTTGGTGCCTTCTTGAACCAATGTTTATGTTTAAATAAAAAAATTAAATTTTTACTTAGGCTAACTAGCAACTCAAAAGATTACTGATTTCTACAATATTTAATAAAATATCTAATTTATTCTTGTTACCAGTTTACTTTCAAGAATGAACTTTAGTGGAAATACATATGGATTTCGGGATATAATGTATGAATTCATCTTGTTCTTTAAGCCTTGATAGAATACCATTGATTGCTTGCACTTGATTTGATTACTGATTGGACAATTATTGGTTGAATAACTGGGTGGTTACATTTGTTTAGGCAATAATGTACATTTATATTTATAATAAAATGTAGAACCCTCATTTACCCAATTACATTGCTTGTTTGTTTTTGTTTCAACTAAGTAACAGCACCTATCTAAACTATCTAGACAGTTATTCTTTTAATCCAAACATTACTATATATAACCCTGTTTAGTATATTGTGAGAAAAGCTCACAATGTGAATTTGAAAGTTAGTAAACGTCAGAGAGCACACGGGAGACATTTAATCTCAGTTTGAAACAGTGCGCATAAGTGATCTCAAATTTATTCGAACGTATTACATGAATGATGCCACAATGATTATAATATTATTCAGCTGCTCAGCTGAAATTCAACAGCATTATTTTTCTCCATGTGAATCCATAAACGATTTAGAGGGCGAATCTTTTTAAGTCATGACTGACCTGATAAAAGCTTCGTTCCATTCATACGTTATGATCTATTACTGGAACTGTTCTAAATCCAACTTAAAGTAACTCAAAGTGAATGTATGGTTATTTATTATTTAGATGAGACAAAACAGTCAGTCAACTCATCCATTATTTCTACTGGTTTTTCTGGTAATATATCCACTCTACACATTCAAATTAAGTAAACCATCCAACTAAATAAGATGGACTTTTCTCAAGTATCAAATCACGAATTGTAAACTATTTTAAGAACATTCTATGAATGAGACAGTCGATTAATTATCGATTGATGTTTGCGAAAACGACTGATTCTTCATTACATTAAAATTTACACAAAATATAGTAACTTGCCTGTTTCAATTCTCCTTCAAAATCATTTGCAATACTTTCGGTAAAACGTCTTTCAACTTCGTACGTTTTTTGTACAAATATACCTGTTGATATTCTAACAACATTTTCCTCTTTCTCATTTAAAAATGTTTTTTCTGAAGTAAGCGAGTTATTGAGCTCTTGATATAATGATTTCATTTCTTGTTGAGCTTCCGAAGAATTCCATGAAGAAGATGTCGATTTCAGTCTCATTGTTTTTCCAATTTGATAACCTGTTCTACCTTGAGCACCACCAGAACCTAACAGGATACCGAGTGTGAAAAGTATACCAAGTGGGCATGTCAGGAAGTTGTCCCCACCTAAGCCATATGGATAAATAATGTTAAATAAATAAACAGTAGACAATAGAAACACATTCTAGTTATAAATGTCAAGGTTAAATTAGACATTATGCTATAGGTTGAGTAATATGGCATTTAATGACTTCAACAGTAAGGTCTTCGTACGTTGAATTTGTTGTCCTTAAGGTATTCTTGTACGACGTTAACCAAAACTTATGTCTTTCAAACGTAGCAATGCTTAAACACACATCATTGATTACTTGTACTATGTACATTAAACTTTAAATACCAATTCTGGATACGTTTGAAAGATATTGCAATTTTTAATAATCGAGGGCAAGTTCAAAGAAACACGGGATATAGATTTCATTCTGTTTTATACTTGATTTAATGCACATGTGCAATCTTAACAAAATCTATATCATTATTCGAATATCTACCTATATCACTGAATGTCACTGTCAGAGAGTATACCAATGAGCTATTCAAATCTCCACTGATCTATTATAAAAATGTGAACTAAATATTTATCTGTTGGTAATTAAACATTTTTCTCTGATCCTTCAGCCATCAGCTTCCAATGTGACGATTAGACTGAGGAACTCAGCGTACGTACCGATGACTGAAAATCATTAATTCTGTGGTTAAAATCATATTTTATCAACATCAATTGATGGAAACTACAAGACATTCGTAATATATATATATAGGTGTAGGTGTTCTTAAAATTCAAACAGCTCATTGTTGTGTTAAGAAATACAACGATACAATCGACAATGAGGAAAATAAATTTAGATTAGAGTAAACTGGGGTAAGATGAAATTGACAGTAATCAATCTAAAGGAAAACTTTAAAAAATCTGCCACAAATGTGCTAAATTTTAACTTGTCGATGGCTAGATTCAATCAATTTTCATGTATATTTTTTTAATAAGATTTTCAATAATAAATGAGATATACACTGACGACATACAGTAGTTAAACACATTTTACGTCAGTAGAACCAACTTGACAGAATATTATGAAATCTTGTCAACATGTAATGTATGGCAGAAAAAATAGTCTGATTTAAAGCTATCAAAATATAATGACGAATTAGTATTGAGTACTGAGACAATCCACGATCTAGTTTTCGATCACTTTCCATGAGATGAGTTAACCAACAATTTTATTAATTATTAGTTGAGATCATGAGTAAATTGAAGCTAGAGCTCTATGGAAAACCAGGAAGCATCGGACAACTGTTCCATCATATAGCAATGTGCATCCACGATCTCACATCGCAATATTCTAACCCACTACCAATCAGTCTCGATCGCGAACACTTAACGTCTAGACCACTGATCATTCCAGGATCCAACCGTGGTAATATCTAACTTCAACTAATCCACAAAATCGAACGACACATCCACAATTGTCTTCAATGAGCAAATATCTCACAACAGACTCAGTTGAACTCCACTGATCACTGTTTCTCACTAAAACTACAGGTAATTGTTATTAATGTAATGCTTTGATTAAACACTTATCAATGATATTATTCATTAAGTTATAAATTAATCAACTAACGAGAGGTATATACGAATTCAATCGTAAATAATTAATAAAACTTACCAAAGTCTGCAGTAACTGTCGAAAGATACGTACGGGTAAATGCCTTATGACTTGGAATATTAGCATATGGATCATCATTTTTTGGAGTAAATAGTATACCCATATCTTAAACTACTACAGAACTAGTTAACATTAATGACTGATTTATATATATATATATATATATATATATATATATAATAAGCTAATCACCATTTTTTAAAGAACGCCTTAGTTTAATCCCACAGATATGTGTCTTGCTAGTCATCAGTAGTATGATTCAGATTGGTTAAATCGGATTAACTTGTTCAACACTATGCGTATAACACTAGAAACCAAACTACTGTTCGACCAATTAAGTCTAATAATATTATCACAGCTTTGTGGATCAATAGTTGCATGAATAGACCATTAATATGTTTTGAACATATGACATATAGATGAATATTTATTAGATTAGAAATTAAATAATAATCTGAAATCTCATCTGATCTAAACGTATGGAAAGCGAGACTGATTTCCATCTTAAATTAGGACTATACAACTAATCAACACTTCCTGGTCATTCATGTTGATGTCTCTCTGTACCACTAACCAACATTAATGTGTAATTTGTAATCATTTGAAATATCATGTTGCACAAACGAGTGGATATCTAGGCTCAGTAGTAGCTAAGTGGAACGAATGACACCAGTTTTGAATCTCAGAGTGAAAATCAATTCTGAGATGCAGGTATAACTAGATGACGGGTACCAGTTAGAAAGAAATGAGCAGTTGGGATTTCCCTGATAGCCACACACACTCAATCTCTATCCTATATCATTTTCAAACTGTTAGATCACACGTCAAAATAAGTGTGATTTTTATGAGATGTGTATAGTTCCATTACAAATAATATTTATTGTTTAGAATAATTTAGGTTGTTTTTTAACAATTCTAGGCTTTGAAATATTAGTAAACAGAGAGTTTGTAACTTCATACATATCAGCTACTTGTTACGCTTGTGATTTGAACAAAAGAGTAGTATTGAAGAAACAACTTATTTATTTGAACACAAAAATATTGTTAAAAAGGGGCATCGAATACATATACGCTACACAAGTCACTTGATTTGAGTGTGGGCTGTGATACTGCTGAGTGCCCAGACCGAAGTATGTGGTTTTCTTAGGGGTTCAAACCTCTAACCTTCGACATTCTTACTTCCTTCGATTGTGACCTTGCACGAATTCGGTTACGCTCAGTAATCACACTTGTACTCCTTCGGCACGATCTCGGTATTCTTTCGATACCACGAGATCGCCAACTAATACATCTCGACTAAAGCCATCAACTGTTTTCTGATATTTGGCCCACGGAGGAGTATAACCTGGTAACTGGCACGTAGTCTTCCTGTAGTGGTGATCATAGTCAACAGCAACTCGACGCCACACTACAAGAATCGTAGCTCAGCTTAACTAATGTCAGATCAAGTAAGCTATTCGGCTTGATAAACTTTATCTGTTTCTAAAACGTAAATCAACACTGTCACTATACAAAATAAACAATACAGTCTATTAATCGGGGAAAAGGAAAAACATAAACAACATACCGAACAGTAACTTGACTATAAGAGAAATGAGTCAACAAAACGAATATTGATTTAAGATGAACATAAAATTGTGATTGGTCGATAAACAAGGCAGAGTCAAGGTCAAAGAAAGCTAATGTGTTGGTGGGAATTTCATGTTAGCATTGGTGAGTTCGTTTATCGATCACACATAACAGCAACTACGTTTAAATAACCATACATTTCCATAAAGCCAACTGTAGTGCAGCCTACACATACCAGATTAGATTAGTAGTCTTGGGATCCTATCAAGGCTTTTTTCTGTGTTTTTAATATTCACAACTGATTCCATACAAAGTAGATGCAGACTACTTCGGTGGGGTCTGCATCATCATATATATGCCTGGTCCTACGTTGTAGCTGACAGACTGACTGACGATACAAGGAGTATTCTAATACATTTGAAGTACAAAATAAAATGATATGTGACCTAATTAGCTTAACTGATGTAACTGTTTTCTTTTGTAAACAGATTAATACACTGAAATCTGTAAATTAGTAGTGGTCAGAGTAATATCTTCATTATGTTATAGGTCAAATATTGTTTACATTCTTATTTACAATGTTGCATTTGTAAAAATCATAAATTGAGAATATCGTCTGAAAATAACATTTCTCTCCCAGGTCTAGTCTGAAGTTTTTCAGAGGTCATGAAACCATTTTGTACTCATGTGGTGTGCACTACTCATATCGACAGATATAAGTAGTATGTATCATCAATCGAAAGTGAAATGCCTGGCTACATAATGTTAATTAGATCGAATGAAAGAGAACGAGAACAGAGAATGCTTGGTGGGGAAACGAAATAACAATGAATTCTGAGACGATTCATTGACATTTCGCAAATGAAGAATTTACTGTATGGTTCTGAGATCTTATGAAGATGTTCTGTAATTTTGTACTGTAGTACATTAAGTTGATACCGATTGTGTTCTCCTTCAATACACTAAGAGATTGTTCATTTATGTTAGACTGTTGATTCTGAATTCTAAAAGTGCAAAGTAGAGACTACAAACGTTGAAATATATTCGAATTAAAGTATATGGCGAAACAGATTAGTATATAATCAGTTCGTATATGAAAACCATTGCCTAAATATGAAGTAGGATTTTCGTCCAATTCCAATTAGTCAATAATTGGATTAGTTAGTGAATTTATTTCGACAGATATCATAAATCTCTAATTGTGACCAAACAAGTCGGCATATGATAAGTTTATCTCGTTCCATCTACTTAAACAAAACCGGAAATGTATAAATCGACCACATAATGCACTGGAGTTCAGTAATACACCTATTCAGAGAATAATAGGGAGGTAACTCCCCTTTTAAAAGTCATGTATGATACACAAGAAGTGAGTAGTCACATATCACTGTCATACACACATGTATGAAACATGCTCAAGGTTAGACGTCGTTTGGTTGACGAGCGAATATATATGCGTAAACGAGCAAATGAATGATGAAGAGAATTCATCTGTTCATAGGTCAGGATTAACCACGTAGGTCTACAAAAATATCAATTACTACACGACCATATTTATAATGAGCATGTCAGCATGGTGTATCACAGATGGGATCGGTTAATAATTATCTGTCCAAAATAGGTCATGCACACATATTTTTCTTGTCGATATTGACTAAATTCAGTTGGCTCATAAAGAGTTAAACAAACGTGACATTAGTCACCACTCATTGTTCAATCAGTTGAGATTACCTCAATCATACAAGAAACCAGTCAGTATCCGAATAACTCAGTCGTAACTTCCTTGGCTGTTCAACCGAATAATACGGATTCGAGTAGGTTAGGAAACATCAGATATGCGTTGCCGATTAGTGTCAAATAGCGTAAAACCTAGGTATAGGATTTCATTCTGACTGCCTCCAACCACCCAATATTTCTATAAGCATACTGATTTTCTATTGACACATCAACCCACTATAAATTAATAATATATTTGTAATATCCCAATGAGTAGAAAAATTAGATTTTCTGACGTTTCGTGACTTGGTGTAAGCCACTTCTTCAGAGGGTGAATAACCAAATCCAAGTTTAAAATGCACAACAAATCAACCCACTATATTTTTCTCCATTCATAGCAGGTGAACAATTATTTTCCTCTAAAAACTAGCCATATACTACGTTGATCAATACTACTTATACCGACTTATACTGACAGACAGAAGTAGTACACATCACCAGTCGTATGTGGAATGTCTATCAGTGGAAGATTGAACTGAATAGAACGGGATAAGAAACAGTGAGAATTCGTAACAATAATAAAATCCAAAGAATCATAATGAATGTTAAAGACAACTGAAAGATGTGCAAATAACGTGTTTTCAATGCACTCTGTAATTTCTCATCAAATATTAAATCCGTTTATCCGACCTAAGCTATTATATTCTGACGAGAATAATGAGTGGTAACTCTTGAGAACTATCTATGCACCAATATGATCCATATATTTTTATTGTAGAATTATTAGGTAGCTAAACGATGCATATTCATGTTCCTCTTATTAGAAGATTTATTTTGACTTATGGAATATTATTATACAATTTACCGTTATTGAGTTCTGTCCAGTCTGTTAATTATAGTCTCCCACATTCACAGACACTTTCGGCTACATCTTCTACAAACGTTATTTTCTATTTTATAGTACGATGTGGTCTGTTTGATTTGTACATGAACCCAGTATGTTTGAAGTACATGATTCATATCATGGACGCTGCGATTAGTGTTCTGGACTCAACAGGTAGGGCTAGGCAGGAAGAAGAACCTATAAAGACTATAGACTGCTTGCACGGGTCTTACGCATCATTGGTCCGGTCGATAACTCACTTTTCTCTAATTGGCGGTATCATTACGTCATATATTAATAGTGCACAATGCCACAATTTGTAACAAAATCTTCTTACAATCCATTGACACATCTCATCAATAATTCAATCACTCCTCAATATTTGATATTTATTGGGTTCAAGACAGCTCTGTTTTTTAACACACTCTTAAATATGCGTTAACTAAATAGAATTACAATTTTATTGGTTGAGGGCATGAGTCAATTGAAGATAGATCACCATGGAAATTCTGCAATAACTGAAGTTTAATTTCGTGGATTAGTTGAAGTTACACATTAACACCATTGGATCCCGGCCGCATCAGTAGTCTAGATGTTAAGCCTACGTGAGCGAGACCGATTGGTCCAGGGTTCGAATCTCGCGTGGCGAGATCGTGGATGGGCACTGCTGAGGAGTCTTGTAAAAAGATGTAATGGCTGTCCAGTGCTTCCAGGTTGTCAATGGTAGTCCAGCTTCAATTGATTCATGATCTCAGCTATTAAAATTCCACAAGAAATACCTTCTCATATACATGTGTTAACTGAATAGAATTACAATGTTACAACGTCAGTATACGATATTGTAAAAAAAGAAAGGCTTAGAAAAATGGATAATCTTTATTTGTTAATCACTGAAAAGTGAACAAAACGAATGTTCGTAATATAATTCACTGTATTAAAACAAACGATATATGTGGAAATCAATTAATTATCAAATATATATGAATGAGAATGATGATTGGCTCACTACGATTGTAAAATTGGATTCATTACTTTAGCTGCCATTATCGGCATTGTTAATTGTTGATCATATATAAAGCATATAAATGGATGAGTTACATGAAAGTCTACTTCTGGTATAATGGCTGAAATAGGCACAAATATAGGTGAAGTTACAGTGGTTGCTTCAATTCCACTTTCATTTAATTTAAATACATTTGTTTGAATAAATTCATTCACATATAGATTGGGATTAGGTGTGATTCCTGACGGGAAAAGAACAAAAGCATGAAGTAATCGAATTAATGTGCTTGAATTTCGAGGTACACATCAAATCAAGAATGCAAGTACATCTTGTTGATGAATATTAAGTATTATTCCATTGTCAGAGATTGATTAAATTTCTAAGATAATTTACCCACTGAATCTACTATTTCAAACATCCAATTGAATATCCACGGTGTCAAAATTTAACGAATGATTACATATTGAAATAAGGTTTTACTTCTACTGAATTATTCTTTTCCAAAACTGCGGAAATTTTAATCTATGAAACAGAATCGACTGGATTTTGTTTGGGAGATTGCTTCCAATACTACTCTGATGGTTACTTATTTTCTCACATTATTCATGAATAAGTATAATTTCGACGATGTTGAAGGTTAAGTCTTAAATATTCATCAACTATTCTGGTGATTGTTATTACACAGCTCAACTTAGTCTTTTCTATTTCTTTATAAACATTTTGAGAACCGAACAACTTATAATTGATAGTCAAGCACTGAATTATAAACAGTTTGAGTCCATCTAACTGTTTTTCACTTTTCAACTCCACAAAAAGGAACTGTTGTTATGTATGTCTTGAGAATTCTGACTTTAGTCTTGGCTGTATATGTGTGTATTATAATTGTGTTTGTATGTGAATTTATGCTCGATCATGGATTACAGCCTACACGTATGTTCTGTTCACTAGCATAAATGTTACTTACTTAAATTGTTCCACGACTTATTCGCTTAGAATGCCTGAGATTCATACTTTACATCAATAAACTGTAGTAACCGCGTCGTATTTCCTTTTGAAATCTATGCATCTCTTCGAGTTATCTAATGACGGTTATAATGGCAGGTGATACACGAAGCATAGCAGTCATCTTGAAGAAACTCCACTACTCATTGACTTCGAACGTTTGAATAAAACCACATAAAATATCTGGGCATAGAAAACATACTAGTAATCTGAGGTGCTAGTATCCACTCGAATTCACAATAGAATAATCAGAATTGATAAAATGAACAATGTATAATATTTTATGTGAATTTACCAACTTAGATATTCTTACCTGACAGATCAGATTTTACTGGATCAAACAAATCGACAACACCGATAGACTTTAATGTTGGCACAAGGTCAAGTGTATTTTTCAATGTGAATTTCGGTAATCGTAATGACACTGTAGTTTCTTTCAAATTCTTTACGTATTCACTTAAAACTTTATTGCCACTCAAAAGTTCTGTGGCACCATTTAACGACCACTTTTCAAGAGGTAACACGATAACAAATGTGAAACGTGTGTTCTGGAGATGTTTGAAGAAAGAAAGAACGAAATGAAATAAATGAGAGTAAGCCTGATGTTATAACTTATAAAGAAGCAAGCACTTGCAAATGATGAGACCATATGGATTTTCAAACGACTGGTTACTTTGAACAGGTAACGACATTACGCAAATAGTAAAAGAAAGAAGGCTACAGAGAAAACTGATTTACCACTACTGAAATATCTTGGACTGGGTTCGTATCCATTTAAATATCCCCCATTATCATGGAATCCGTATGGCTATTCGTGTGATCACCAAATTGGCGGTATAGGATTTATGTAAGGACGGCCTAGGACAATTACAACAGTGACCTCAGAGGCCTTAGATCAGCCGAAGAGTTTCATTCAATCTCAATGCAATGGCGCTTTCCAGAATACCAACGTGGTATTCTACTGTTAGTCTATAAAACATCATGCCTCTTTGTGAATTTTTCGAATCATAATGTTGATTTAAAAAACGCCAATATCTATAAATACCCGTTATTTCCGGTACATTCTAATACTTGCCCAACAAGCACTTTCTCCAGTCTTCTTCTATCTTCTCATTTACGACTAGGCAGGGTTCTAGCGTTAAAGTGCTCAAGCTTTACACAGTATACTAGAAAACTAAGCTCTAGATATAAAAAATTATAAAATTCATTTGTATAATTGTTGGGGTGAAAATAACTGTTCAATGTAAACAGTTTATTAAAAATGAGTGCAATCTCAAATTGATAAGTCTAATCCAAAATTTCTACAAATAATCAAACATTAATGGTACCAAACTGTAGCACGGGTAAATGAACTGTTAATTTTCAAGTGAATGATCCTAGATAAGGCACTTTCTCCACAAAAATAAATCATGATAATCTATACACTTTGGACTAAACGATTGTCCTGTATTTCCAGGTCTCCCATGGTCGTCTAGGTTCAATGGACTCATGAATTCAACCATCAAAATATAGAATAAAGAGACTGACAAACTCAAAACATAACAGAAGTTAGAAAAAACACACTTTTAATTACTAACATTTAATGGTTTACTGACGATCTCAAATCCTTCATCTTTGAATTTTCCATACTTCATTACCCCTTCTTGAGTCATCATATCAACTGTTATTTGACGATCTGGTGAAATATAAAAATCCTCCTTTCTAGTGTAATGAGGCTCAAATGGACTTTGCCAAAAATCTAAAATAAACGATAACTGTGTTACTTCGATGAATATGCAGTACAAAAATATTATCTTTTCATTTCACAGTATTTTATGAACTGTAAACATCACGAAACAAATGACACTCTAATTTCTTTTGGGGTATAATGTAAACTAAAAATTGCTTTGCAATAAGACGTAAGGAAAAAGCAGCATTAGAAATGATCAAAACACTTTCTGACTGTCGTTACTTACTTATTTGTTTACTCACTTACGCCTGTTACACCCCGCCGACTAGCATTCTGCAATTCAATCTGTACTGGGCCTTCCTTTCTACTTCTATCCAATTGTTGTTCATTTTTCTCATATCTGTATCCATTTCTCGGAGTAATGTGTTTCATGGTCTTCCTCTTTTCCTTTGAACTTGAGGATTCCATGTGATAGTTTGCCTTGTGACACAGTTGGCTAATTTCTTCAATGTGCGTCCTATCCACTTCCAGCACTTCTTCCCGATTTATTCTTTCTTTTGAATCTGGTTTGTTCTCTGCCACAGTAGGTTGTTACTGATAGTGTCTGGCCAAATGATGCGAGGTATTTTGCACAGACAGCTGTTAGTAAACACTGGTATCTTCATTTAGAAGGGTTATGACGTCTTATGGTGAAAGCCGAGTTCCTTCTAAAATCACGAGGATTATACCCCTTCTGACAACCAGTGCAACCATTAAATGCTCGTACCGGGAGAGTCTTCCAAAGTGATGCAGAAATTAAAAGATACAAGCTGGAAGTGTTTGGAATCAGTGAAACACATTGCACGCAGGTTGGACAACAACGACTAGCTTCAGGGGAGCCTCTGTTATACTTCGGCACGAAATGCACTTATAGGATGGGAATCTCATGAATCCAGGATCATTAAAGCCTCTTTCAAAACTAAGAAAGAGGGCATGACAATGAACGTCATCAAACGCTAAGGGCCTTCCAGTGACTGCAATGAAGATCTTAAAGATCAATTCTACAATATTCTGCAGTCAATCGTCGAGAAGTGCCCAGCAAAGGATTTGACCATTCTGATGTGAGATCTGAATACGAAGGTTGGAATGGACAACATTGGATATGAAGACATCATGGGACGACACGGACTGGGAGAAAGGAACGAAAATGGTGAGAGGTTTACGAACCTATGTGCCTTCAATAAGCTGGTCATAGGCGGCACTATATTCCCACATAAGCGCGTTCACAAAATCACATGAACTTCACTGCGTCACACCACGCAAAATCAAATCGACCATATCTGCATCGGACTTGGTCCGTGGCGGTGATTGTGTGGTTTTTGGAAGCATCGGATTGTGGACCGTTCTCAATTTTATTCCGATGAGGATTTCTGCTGGGGATTTCTGCTCGTGTAAAACATCACTAGGTGTCACTCTGTAAACGAAAAAGTTTTGCAGTGTTTCCACTGGCGTCCCCTCCCCTTTCAACTTGATCAGAGCTCTCTTAAATGTATTCACAAATCTTTCTGCTTGGCCGTTTAATTGCGGCTGGTAGGGTGGACAGCGGAGATGCTTGATGGATAATCGTTGGCAGAAATCTTGTAACTGCGTTGAAGTGAACTGAGAACCGTTATCTGATACAATTGCATCCGGTGACCCGTTGCGAGCGAACGTCTCCATCAAGAGATGTATCGTTTTGGTAGTTGTCAGTGGCATAATGTGGACAATTTCTGGCCATTTTGAAAAGGCGTCAATCACGACTAGATGGATGGTCCCACTGATTGGACCAATGAAATTGACATGTATCTTGGACCGCGGATACTCAGATCGTGACCATGAGACCGGCGTCACTTTAGCATTAAATTTCGCCGCTTGCTGACATTGCGTGCGTTTGCCTACTAAATCCATGATGTGTTGGTCCATGAGGGGGCCAATAAGCATAGTTTCCTGCGATGGGTTTCATTCGTTTTATACCAGGATGACCAGTGTGGAACTGCTTTAGCACCCTTGATCTTAGGGACTCTGGCACCACTAATCTATCTCCAAACATCAAGCACTCATTCACGACGCATAATCAGTCTCAACGGTGGATAGCTTCAAATCTAACACTCTCTCATGGTGATCGACTGGATCATGAAGACATCAACATCTTGTGAGTAGCATGGGATTCAGTGGACAGCTAGGATACAGTTGGACGATTCAGACTTCGCAGATGATTTGGCTCTTCTATCGCGCACGCAACAACAAATTCACGAGAACAAGACCAGTGTAGCAGTAGCCTCAGTAGAAGTAGGTCTCAACATTCACATAGGGAAAAGCAATATCCTCCGATTTATCACAACATGCATCAATCAAATCACACTTGACGGACAAGCTTTGGAAGATGTTAAAACATTTACGTATCTATGTAGCATAATTAGTGAACACGGTGG
Organism: Schistosoma haematobium; assembly: GCF_000699445.3. Classification (NCBI taxonomy): domain Eukaryota; kingdom Metazoa; phylum Platyhelminthes; class Trematoda; order Strigeidida; family Schistosomatidae; genus Schistosoma; species Schistosoma haematobium. Next base: position 3,133,448 of record NC_067199.1, on the reverse strand, counting down.
ATCTAATGCAGATATGAAAGCAACATATCTACAATTGAAGAACATCTGAAAATCAAAATAACTGTCAACCAACAACAAGGTCACAATTTTCAATACCAATGTCAAAACAGTTCTATTGTATGGGGTGGAAACTTGGAGAACTACCAAAACAATCATCCAGAAGATACAGGTGTTTAATAATAATTGTCTATGCAGAATACTTAGGACCCGTTGGCCAGACACTATCAGTGTTAACATACTATGTTAGAGAACAAACCGGATCCCAGTGGAGGAAGAAATCAGGAAGTGCTGGAAGTCGATAGGAAATACATTCGGGAAGGCACCCAACTGCGTCACAAGGAAATTTCTCACTTGGAATCCTCAAGCTCAAAGGAAGAGGAGGCGACGACAATGGAACACATTGCACCGAGAAATGGAGACAGATATGAAAAGAATGAACAACAATTGGATAAAACTAGAAAGGATGGCACAGAATAGAGTGGGTTGGAGAATGCTGGTCAGTGGTCGATGCTCCACTGGGGGTAACAGGCATAAATAAATAAATAAATAAAAAATAGCGTGATTCATTTGGTGCCTGTTGCGTTATATCGGACAATCTTGCTTGTTCCTTTATATATGCTGAGACTTACATCAGATTTGGCGGCTGCCACACTGGTCGTGTTCTCATGCATTTGTTGTGGCGTGTGCTATAGAAGAGCCAGATCATCTGCGAAATCTAGATCATCCAGCTGTATCCCAACTGTCTACTATATACCGAGCTTCCACCCCCACAAATTATAAAATGATTCACAATAGTGTGTTTGGACAAGAGTTTGGAAAAGTTCACAAACTCGTTGATCAATATATGGTATGCAGTAGTAACCATGGTGGTCCAGACATACGATTACTGCTTGTTCACATCCATCAACATGGCTTATTCCTCCATGACCCAACTTCAAGTCATACTAGCATAAACCTTCACTCAACTTTTACAGTTCCGCCTATTTCACAAGTCTCAAACATCACAAATCTTAAATCACGAACATCCTACATGCTCACTTTAATCGCCCTATAAACAAAATACAAAATAATTAACACGAACAATTCAGGCTATTATTGTGATTCTGATTATTAAAGTCATCACATTTTAAGCAACAAATAGTCTTCAAGTCTGTTCTTCTATTAAACTCTAGACTTTAAACAGTCGGATCATAGCTTACCTACCTCTAAAGTAGAAAACATTTACCAGTATCATCGCAGTATCATCTGGAATATCATCTGTAAAGAATTTCTCCAATAAACCATTAGACTGTTGATCAACCCAATCATTGATATCAACTGTAGCACTAGTTCGATTAGAAAAATCCACCTAGAGTAATGAACATTAAGAATTTGTAAGCGTTAATTAATTCTAATGAACAAATACTAACAGAATTAATGACTTCATTCCGATTATGATTACCGATAGAAAGCTTTGCAGATGTCGTGATCTTTAAGTTGGATCATTTATTTGTATATAGTTCGTCGTTGTGAATAACATCAGCAGCATATACTTCAAAGATAAGTGAGTCATTACAATAGTAGTAAACTTTGAAACAAAATTAATTAATTACATGGATAGATCTGTGACTAGATTACACTCAGAGGTAAAGTTGTGCGACATTCCGACGACTAGGATTCCGATTCATGATTTACCAACCAAGCAATCCATAATGTGACATGTGGTAGTATGAAGTTTTGTTTTGAAATAGAATTATAATTTACATGGTCGATAATTGAATTGAGGTCCTCTATGGATTGTAAGATCCATAATGATGGCTTCCTGTGTGAAAATCCCTCCATATATACACCTGTAATTCACCCCTCTTGATCCCTTCAGTTGTACATTCTGTTGGCCTGTTTAATTCCATTTCAAATTGGTAATATTTGTATTTTATTACAGATTTCCTTTTCCTTACGCCTTCACTGAGTCCCCCATGTTTCCTCGTGAACTGCATTTTTGATTGTGAATTTAAGCACTCTTCCACAATTGGAAACAATCGGTGTTATATTATTCTTCGAAAGAATCTGTACGTGATCTATCCACAAAGGATAGAATACCATTGATTGCTTTCACTTGATTTGATTGCTGATTGGACAATTATTGGTTGAATAACTGGGTGGCAACATTTGTTTAGGTAATAATGTACATTTATATTTATAATAAAATGTAGAACCCTCATTTACCCAATTACATTGTTTGTTTGTTTTTGTTTCAACTAAGTAACAGCACCTATCTAAACTATCTAGACAGTTATTCTTTTAATCCAAACATTACTATATATAACCCTGTTTAGTATATTGTGAGAAAAGCTCACAATGTGAATTTGAAAGTTAGTAAACGTCAGAGAGCACACGGGAGACATTTAATCTCAGTTTGAAACAGTGCGCATAAGTGATCTCAAATTTATTCGAACGTATTGCATGAATATGCCACAATGATTATAATATTATTCAGCTGCTCAGCTGAAATTCAACAGCATTATTTTTCTCCACGTGAATCCATAAACGATTTAGAGGGGAAATCTTTTTAAGTCATACAGTTATGACCTGATAAAAGCTTCGTTCCATTCATACGTTATGATCTATTACTGGAACTGTTCTAAATCCAACTTAAAGTAACTCAAATTGAATGTATGGTTATTTATTATTTAGATGAGAAAAAACAGTCAGCCAACTCATCCATTATTTCTACTGGTTTTTCTGGTAATATATCCACTCTACACATTCAAACTAAGTAAACCATCCAACTAAATAAGATAGACTTTCCCGAAGTATCACATCACGAATAATAAACTATTTTAAAAACATTCTATGAATGAAACGGTCGATTACTTATCGATTGATGTTTGCGAAAACGACTGATTCTTCATTACATTAAGATTTACACAAAATATAATAACTTGCCTGTTTCAATTCTCCTTCAAAATCATTTGCAATACTTTCGTTAAAACGTCTTTCAACTTCATAAGTATTTTGTACAAATATACCTGTTGATATTCTAACAACATTTTCTTCTTTCTCATTTAAAAATGTTTTTTCTGAAGTCAGCGAGTTATTAAGCTCTTGATATAATGATTTCATTTCTTGTTGAGCTTCCGAAGAATTCCATGAAGAAGATGTCGATTTCAGTCTCATTGTTTTTCCAATTTGATAACCTGTTCTACCTTGAGCACCACCAGAACCTAACAGGATACCGAGTGTGAAAAGGATACCAAGTGGACATGTCAGGAAGTTGTCCCCACCTAAGCCATTTGGATAAATAATGTTAAATAAATAAATAAATAAGTAAACAGTAGACAATAGAAACACATTCTAGGTATAAATGTCAAGGTTAAATTAGACATCATGCTATAAGTTGGGTAATATGAAATTTAATCACTTCAACAGTAAGGTCTTCTTATGTTGAATTTGTTAATATTGACAGAACCTATACCACCCATCTTATTTTCAACTATATCATCGAATGTCACATCTCAGGTAGAATAATACCGATACTACATACCTCGTCATTCTGATCTGCTTGATGTACAGTATTATTCAAGCAAGCTTCTGTTTCTTCCTCACTGTTACGAAAGAAGCAGAAAAAATAGCTTGACCACTGAATAGAGGTGATTCTGTTTAGGAAATCGTCGTATGGTATAACTTTGATGTAGGTTTGTTGGTCACACCATTTCATTGAACACGTGCAGAGTAAACATCTTCGCAAGTTAACTCTAGGAAAGAACTTTAATAAATATCTTATGACTGTTTTGATCTGTCATCCTTAATAAAAATTATAGGAAATTCAAGAATATCACGAAAGAATGCCATTTAGGTTTTCTGTATTAACAAGGAGTTTTTTCCACACACAAATAAATACAATTCAACTGCAATAATGAGTCGTATCGAAAAGAATCCTCTCCTGTGTATTGTGTATTTTCTACATTTTGTCAATGATTTTATATGATAATAGCAAGATTCTAACCCACTACCTATCAGTCTCGATCGCGAACACTTAAATTCTAGAACACAGGGCATGCCAGGATCCAACAGTGTTAATATCTAACTTCAACTAATCCACAAAATCGAACGACACATCCACAATTGTCTTCAATGAGCAAATATCTCACAACAGACCCAGTTGAACTCCACTGATCACTGTTTCTCACGAAAACTCCAGGAAATTTTTATTAATATAATGCTTTGATTAAACTCTTATCAATGACATTATTAATCAAGTTATAAATTAATCAAACAACGAGAGGTATATACGAATTCAATCGTAAATAATTAATAAAACTTACCAAAGTCTGCAGTAACTGTCGAAAGATACGCATGAGTAAATGCCTTATGACTTGGAATATTAGCATATGGATCATCATTTTTTGGAGTAAATAGTATACCCATATCTTAAACTACTACAGAATTAGATAACATTAAAGACTGATTTATATATATATATATAATTAGCTAATCACCATTTTTTAAAGAACGTCTTAGTTTAATCCTACAGATATGTGTCTTACTAGTCATCAGTAGTATGATTCAGATTGGTTAAATCGGATTAACTTGTTCAACACTATGCGTATAACACTAGAAACCAAACTACAGTTCGACCAATTAAGTCTAATAATATTATCACAGCTTTGTGGATCAATATTTGCATGAATAGACCATTAACATGCTTTGAACATATGACATATAGATGAATATTTATTAAATTAGATATTAAATTATAATCTGAAATCTCATCTGATCTAAACGTATGGAAAGCGAGACTGATTTCCATCTTTGTTTAGGACTAAACAACTAATCAACACTTCCTGGTCATTCATGTTGATGTCTCTCTGTACCACTAACCAACATTAATGTGTAATTTGTAATCATTTGGAATATCATGTTGCACAAACGAGTGGATATCTAGGCTCAGTAGTAGCTAAGTGGAACGAATGACACCAGTTTTGAATCTCAGAGTGAAAATCAATTCTGAGATGCAGGTATAACTAGATGACGGGTACCAGTTAGAAAGAAATGAGCAGTCGGAGTTTCACTGATAGTCACACTCTCTCTCCATCCTATATCATTTTCAAAAAGTTTAACTGTTAGATCACACGTCAAAATAAGTGTGATTTGTATGAGATGTGTGTAGTTCCATTACAAATGATATTTAGTGTTTAGTATAATTTAGGTTGTTTTTTAACAATTCTAGGCTTTGTAATCTTATTAAACAGAGAGTTTGTAACTTCATACATATCAGCTACTTGTTACGCTTGTGATTTTAACAAAAGAGTAGTACTGTAGCAACTACTTATTTATTTGAACACAAAATATTGTTAAAATGTGGCACCGAATACAAATGCGTCACACAAGTCACATGATTTGAGTGTGGACTGTAATACTGCTGAGTGCCCAGACCGAAGTATGTGATTTTCTTAGGGGTTCAAACCTCTAACCTTCGACCTAAAAGTTTGATTCAGAAGGCAGTGGTCCAAGGTAAGTAGATGCAATCTTATGGCAGTCGATGACCAATAATATGGTGATACGCCATTTGTCCCATCAGGATCCTAGAGCTCATTTCAACCATTAGTTTATAATAAGGGTATCCCAACACCACCAGGTCGATCCTCCGTATCCACCAACCTGGGTAAAGTCCCGGACACTGGCTTTTCGATCTCTCAATTTCGTAAAAAACACTCTCACCACAACAAGTTAGTGAGTAGGATTTCCCTGGCAGTGCCTATATACGTGTGGCCATATGAGAGCATTTCGAGAGGGAGAGCAGACTCTCTCCACTTCCCGCTGTAACAGAGCATTTAGAGTATTTTCTCATACCAGCGAGTAGAAAAACAATTTGTTCAACCATCTCGCTGATGGGTTTGATGATAGGCCATTCAACGTTGTACATTCTATTTCACTTACAACATTTAATTATGATTTATTCTTCATTAATAAGTAAGTAGGGTTATTTATTATGAACTAGTTTGTCCAAACAACTTCAGAGAACATCAGAAATTTACCCATCATTTCCAATACTTCTAACTTAAAAACAACACAGCCTAACTCTTCCTCGTTGGACATCATCACTACTTGTATTTAACGATCTGAAGACACTTCAAAAGTTTCACTTTCTGTTAACGTTTCTATAAAACGCACCTCCCAAACATCTAATTCCATTGAAAGTATTTAAATTAAGAGAAATATAGCACTGCATCAATTTCGGTAAAATAAAATATAACTTCTGCTGAGAAGTACACTACCATTAAGAAATAGCTGTCTAGTATACATTGCTTCTCAATGGTTTTCTAAATAAGATCAATCTGTGATCCTAATATTCAATACAAACACTTTGTATTATTAATTTAATGAATTTGTCATTAACATATAATTTACATATAATGCGTTTCTACTCAATTTACTGGATGTAGGCACAAATACAGGGAAATACAGTTAAGTATTCTTCTACGTAATGCCTGTAGTGGTTTCGCTTCGATAATCGATCACCTCGATAACCGTTATAATATAAATATCAACGGTGTTTATAATCAGAAGGCAATGAGAAGCAGAAAATTTATAGTCAAATTGCATAAGAACGAAACGGATCGAAGAACATACCGAACGGTAACTTGACTATAGGAGAAATGAGTCAACAAAACGAATATTGATATAAATGAACATAAAATCGGGATTGGTGGATAAACAAGGCAGAGTCAAGGTCAAAGAAAGCTAATGTGTTGGTGGGCATTTCATGTTAGCATTGGTGAGTTCGTTTAGCGATCACACATAACAGCAACTACGTTTAAATAACCATACATTTCCATAAAGCCAACTGTAGAGCATCTAACACTTATCAGATTAGATTAGTAGTCTTGGGATCCTATCAAGGCTTTTTGATTTTTTTTAATATTCACAACTGATTCCATACAAGGTAGATGCAGACTACTTCGGTGAGGTCTGCATCATCATCGTAACCAGTGGTTGGAGACTCTGGGTGACATTGCTCAGAATCGATCACAACGGCGCCATTGTAAATACTCTCTGTCTTCCTGTACTATGCCCTTATATGCAATCTTTCTTTTATATATTACCACCGAATTAACTACTTCTAGGAATCCGGTGTTCCTCTTACTGTGCTAATGCAGTATGGCAAATTAAACCGATGCACATATATGCCTGGTCCTACATTGTAGCTGACAGACTGACTGACTGACGATACAAGGAGTATTCCAATACATTTGAAGTACAAAATAAAATGATATGTGACCTAATTAGCTTAACTGATGTAACTGTTTTCTTTTGTAAACAGATTGTTACACTGAAATCTGTAAATTAGTAGTGGTCAGAGTAATATCTTCATTACGTTATAGGTCAAATATTGTTTACATTCTTATTTACAATGTTGCATTTGTAAAAATCCCAAATTGAGAATATTCTTTGAAAATAGCATTTCTCTCCCAGGTCTAGTCTGAAGTTTTTCAGAGGTCATGAAACCATTTTGTACTCATGTGGTGTACACTACTCATATCCACAGATATAAGTAGTATGTATCATCAATCGAAAGTGAAATGCCTGGCTACACAATGTTAATTAGATCGAATGAAAGAGAACGAGAACAGAGAATGCTTGGTGGGGAAACGAAATAACAATGAATTCTGAGACGATTCATTGACATTTCGCAAATGAAGAATTTACTGTATGGTTCTGAGATCTTATGAAGATGTTCTGTAATTTTGTACTGTAGTACATTAAGTTGATACCGATTGTGTTCTCCTTCAATACACTAAGAGATTGTTCATTTATGTTAGACTGTTGATTCTGAATTCTAAAAGTGCAAAGTAGAGACTACAAACGTTGAAATATATTCGAATTAAAGTATATGGCGAAACAGATTAGTATATAATCAGTTCGTATATGAAAACCATTGCCTAAATATGAAGTAGGATTTTCGTCCAATTCCAATTAGTTAATAATTGGATTAGTTAGTAGATTTATTTCAACAGATATCATAAATCTCTAATTGTGACTAAACAAGTCGGCATGTGAGAAGTTTATCTCGTTCCATCTACTTAAACAAAACCGGAAATGTATAAATCGACCACATAATGCACTGGAGTTCAGTAATACACCTATTCAGAGAATAATAAGGAGGTAACTCCCTTTTTAAAAGTCATGTATGATACACAAGAAGTGAGTAGTCACATATCACTTTCATACACACATGTATGAAACATGCTCTAGGTTAGACGTCGTTTGGTTGACGAGCGAAAATATATGCGTAAACGAACAAATGAATGATGAAGAGAATTCATCTGTTCATAGGTCAGGATTAACTGCGTAGGTCTACAACAATATCAATTACTACACGACCATATTTATAATGAGCATGTCAGCATGTGCATTACAGATGGAATCAGTTAATAATTGTCTGTCCAAAATAGGTCATGCACACATATTTTTCTTGTCGATATCGACTAAATTCAGTTGGCTCATAAAGAGTTAAACAAACGTGACATTAGTCACCACTCATTGTTCAATCAGTTGAGATTACCTCAATCATACAAGAAACCAGTCAGTATCCGAATAACTCAGTCGTAACTTCCCTGGCTGTTCAACCGAATAATACGGATTCGAGTAGGTTAGGAAACATCAGATATGCGTTGCCGATTAGTGTCAAATAGCATAAAACCTAGGTATAGAATTTCATTCTGACTGCCTCCAACCACCCAATATTTCTATAAGCATACTGATTTTCTATTACCACATCAACCCACTATAAATTAATAATATATTTGTAATATCCCAATGAGTAGAAAAATTAGATTTTCAGACGTTTCGTGACTTGGTGTAAGCCACTTCTTCAGAGGATGAGTAACCAAACCAAAATCAATTGAAGTTTAAAACGTACAATAAAACAACCCTGGTAATGATACCCATCACCCCACTATATTTTTCTCCATACATAGCAGGTGAATAATTGTTTTCCTCTAAAATCTAGCCCTATACTACGACGTTGATCAATACTACTTATACCGACTTATACCGACAGACAGAAGTAGTACACACCACCAGTCGTATGTGGAATGTCTATCAGTGGAAGATTGAACTGAATAGAACGGGGGAAAACAGTGAGAATTCGTAACAATAATAAAATCCAAAGAATCATAATGAATGTGAAAGACAACGGAAAGATGTGCAAATAACGTGTTTTCAATGCACTCTGTAATTTCTCATCAAATATTAAATCGGTTTATCCCACCTAAGCTATTATATTCTGACGAGAATAATGAGTGGTAACTCTTGAGAACTATCTATGCACCAATATGATCCATATATTTTTATTGTGGAATTATTAGATAGCTAAACGATGCATATTCATGTTCCTCTTATCAGATGATTTATTTTGACTTATGGAATATTATTATACAATTTACCGTGATTGAGTTCTGTCCAGTCTGTTAATTATAGTCTCCCACATTCACAGACACTTTCGGCTACATCTTCTACAAACGTTATTTACTATTTTATAGTACGATGTGGTCTGTTTGATTTGTACATGTTATGACCTTGACGTCTGACTTTTCGATCACACGACTTATCTACCAATTCGAATACGACTTATACGAATCTTCACACTAGGCCAACCAATGACGTTCAACCGGTGTGGGCAGTTTAGCGTCCTTATTGGTCCTATGTCCTACGAGCCCTTCCATTTGAGTCCAGAACAAGATACCAGTTTCCGAATCAGAGCAGATCGTTTATTTCAGGCATACTTGGTTTATATATCAATCACACAGACCGCAACGTACCATAAAATAGGAAATAATATTTGTACACAAATAAGCCCAAAAAGTGGCTGTGAATGTGGGAGGCAGTAGTTAATAAACTGAACATAACTTAAGAACCGTAAATCGTACAATAATAAATTATAGATCAAAATAAAGCTTGTCATAAGAGGGGTATAAATATACATAATGTAATTGTTGAATAGTTATACAATAAGAATATTTATAGAATATTAGTCCATGAATAGACCTCGGAAGTTACCTGTAATTTAATCTCCACTCGGATATAACAGTACATGAACCCAGTATGGTTGAAATGCATGTTTTATATCACGGACGCTGAGATTGGTGTTCTGGACTCAACGGGTAGGGCTAAGCAGGAAGGAGGACTGATAAAGACTATAGACTGCTCGCACGGGTTTTACGCATCATTGGTCCGGTCGATAACTCACTTTCCTCTAATTGGCGGTATCATTACGTCATATATTAATAGTGCACAAGGCCACAATTTGTAACAAAGTCTTCTTACAATCCATTGACACATCTCATCAATAATTCAATCACTCCTCAATATTTGATACTTATTGGGTTCAAGACAGCTCTGTTTTTTAACTTGCTCTTAAATATGCGTTAACTAAATAGAATTACAATTCTACTGGTTGAGGGCATGAGTCAATTGAAGTTAGATCACCATGGAAATTCTGGAATAACTGTAGTTCAGTTTCGTGGATTATTTGAAGTTACACATTAACACCATTGGATTCCAGCCGCATCAGTAGTCTAGATGTTAAGCCTACGTGAGCGAGACCGATTGGTCCAGGGTTCGAATCTCGCGTGGCGAGATCGTGGATGGGCACTGCTGAAGAGTCTCACAATAAGATGAAATGGCTGTCCAGTGCTTCCAGGTTGTCAATGGTGGTCCAGCTTCAATTGACTCATGATCTCAGCTATTAAAATTCCTATAATATTCACAAGAAAGCCATTCTCATATACATGTGTTAACTGAATAGAATTACAATGGTACAACTTCAGTAAATAATATTGTAAATAAAGAAAGGCTTAGAAAAATGGATGATCTTTATTTGTTAATCACTGAAAAGTGAACAAAACGAATGTTCGTAATATAATTCACTGTATTAAAACAAAAGATTTATGTGGAAATCAATTAATTATCAAATATATATGAGTGTGAATGATGATTGGTTCACTACGATTGTAAAATTGGATTCATTACTTTAGCTGCCATTATCGGCATTGTTAATTGTTGATCATATATAAAGCATATAAATGGATGAGTTACATGAAAGTCTACTTCTGGTATAATGGCTGAAATAGGCACAAATATAGGTGAGGTTACAGTGGTTGCTTCAATTCCACTTTCATTTAATTTCAATACATTTGTTTGAATAAATTCATTCACATATAGATTGTGATTAGGTGTGATTCCTGACGGGAAAAGAACAAAAGCATGAAATAATCGAATTAATGTGCTTGAATTTAGAGGTACACATCAAATCAAGAATGCAAGTACATCTTGTTGATGAATATTAAATATTATTCTATTATTAGCTACATTCACTCGCTTCTATATATATATGATAGATTGATTAAATTTTCTAAGATCGTTTACCCACTGAATCTACTATTTCAAACAACCAATTCAACATCCACCATGTCAAAAATTAACGAATGATTACATATTGAATTAAGGTTCCACTTCTACTGGATTATTCTTTTCCAAAACTGCCGAATTTTTAATCGATGAAACAGAATCGACTGGATTTTGTTTGGGAGATCACTTCCAATACTACTCTGAAAGTTACTTATTTTCTCACATTATCCATGAATAAGTATAATTTAGACGATGTCGAAGGTTAAGTCTTACATATTCATCAACTGTTCTGGTGATTATTATTACACAGCTCTCCTTAGTCTCTTCTATTTATTTATAAACATTTTGAGAACCGAACAACTTATGATTGATAGTCAAGCATTGAATTATAAACAGTTTGGGTCCATCTAACTGACCTTGACATCAGTTATACAAAAAATAATCATAACACAGCTTAATATATTTATTCCTAATTGTGATTTACTGAGTTGTACTATTGCATGTGCTCATGTAATACAATAGTGTATTAACCAATTCGAATAAATATTTAGGTAGTTAGATCTCCATTAATGAGGTGTCATGCCAAAATGAAATGGTTGTGTTCATCCTCGATCACACTCTTATGTATAAATATGTCAATATCTGTGATAATTTTGAATTTCAAATAATTTAAGTTGTAAGCAGCTGATGAGAACCTAACGAAATAAAATGAATTCATATTATTCTGCACCAATCTTTGTTTTTGTTCTCTTTAAGAAATGGTTCTAGTTATTCCCATCGATTTCTGGTTAATAATGTTAAAAAGATAAACATTTATGGCATCTCACCTACAAGTAAGTCTGTATGAGTTTAATTTCATTAGGTCGTGTAAGCGAATTATTTCTAATGAACAGTGTCATTCGGTCGGGGATAATTTTTTTGTACTTACCTACTTATTTACTTACTTACTTACTTACACCAATTACCCTCGTGGAGAATCATAGGCTGCCCACTATAATTCTCCATCAAACTCTGTCCTGAGCAGTCATTTACAGTGATTTCCAGTTCCTACTCATTCTTTGGATGCCTGCCTCCAATTCTCGGCCCAATGTGTTCTTTGATCTGCATCTTATTTTTTCACCTTCAGGATTCCAAGTCCGGGTTCACCTTGTAATGCAATGTGTATCCTACCAACCCTCAGAGTTGCTTCCTAATTTCCTCTTCATCCGACAGCTGGTTTGTTCTCTGCCACAGTAGGTCGTCGCCGACAGTGTTTGGCCGACGGATCTGGAGTATCTTGAATAGACATTTGCCTGTAAATACATGTACTTTTTGGAAGATTATTGTAGTAGTTCTCCACGTTTCAGCTGCATACAAAGGAACTGTTTTTATGTTTGCCAAAAGAATTAGAACTTTGGTCTTCATTATACATGTGTACATTATAATTGTGTTTGTATGTGTATGTATGTTTGATTATGGATTAAAGCCGAAACGCATATGCTTCTCACTAGCATAAATGTTGCTTACTCAAATTGTTCCACGATTTATTCGTTTTCCCATAAAATGTGTTTCTGAAACCCATTCATTGATTGGCGTTCAAATTCTCTTTCTTATTCGCTCAGAGTGCTTGACATTCGTACTTTACTTCCATAGACTGTAGTAACCGCGTCGTATTTCCTTTTGAAATTTATGCATCTCTTCGAGTTATCTGATGACGGTTATAATGGCAGGTGATACACGAAACATAGCAGTCATCTTGAAGAAACTCCACTACTCATTGACTTCGAACGTTTGAATAAAACCACATAAAATATCTGGGCATAGAAAACATACTAGTAATCTGAGGTGCTAATATCCACCCGACTTCACAATAGAATAATCAGAATTGATAAAAAGAACAATGTATAATGTTTTATGTGAATTTACCAACTTAGATATTCTTACCTGACAGATCAGATTTTACTGGATCAAACAAATCGACAACACCGATAGACTTTAATGTTGGCACAAGGTCAAGTGTATTTTTCAATGTGAATTTCGGTAATCGTAATGACACTGTAGTTTCTTTCAAATTCTTTACGTATTCACTTAAAACTTTATTGCCATTCAAAAGTTCTGTGGCACCATTTAACGACCACTTTTCAAGAGGTAACACGATAACAAATGTGAAACGTGTGTTCTGGAGATGTTTGAAGAAAGAAAGAACAAAATGAAATAAATGAAAGTAAGCCTGATATTCTAATTTCTAAAGAAGCAAGCACTTGCAACTGATGAAACTACATGGATTTTCGAACGACTGATTACTTTGAACAGGTAACGACATTACGCAAATAGTAAAGGAAAGAAGGCTACAGAGAAAACTGATTTACCACTACTGAAATATCTTGGACTGGGTTCGTATCCATTTAAATATCCCCCATTATCATGGAATCCGTATGACTATTCGTGTGATCACCAAATTGGCGGTATAGGAATTATGTAAGGACGGCCTAGGACAATTACAACAGTGGCCTTAGAGGCCTTAGAACAGCCGAAGAGTTTCATTCAATCTCAACGCAATGGCGCTTTCCAGAATACCAACATGGTATTCTACGTTTAGTCTATAAAACATCATGCCTCATTGTGAATTTTTTGAATCATAATGTTGATTTAACAAACGCCAATATCTATAAATACCCGTAATTTTCGGTACATTTTGATACTTGCCCAACAAGCACTTTATCCAGTCTTCTTCTGTCTTCTCATTTACGACTTGGTTGGGTTCTAGCGTTAAACTGCTCAAGCTTTACACAGTATATTAGAAAACTAAGCTCTAGATATAACAAATTATAAAATTCATTTGTATAATTGTTGGGATGAAAATAACTGTTCAATGTAAACAGTTTATTAAAAATGAGTGCAATCTCAAATCGATAAGTCTAATCCAAAAACTCTACAAATAATCAAACATTTATGGTACCAAACTGTAGCACGGGTAAATGAACTGTTAATTTTCAAGTGAATGATGCTAGATGAAGCATTTTCTCCACAAAAATAAATCTTGATAATCTATACACTTTGGACTAAACGATTGTCCTGTATTTCCAGGTTTCCCATGGTCGTCTAGGTTCAATGGACTCATGAATTCAATCATCAAAATATAGAATAAAGAGACTGACAAACTCAAAACATAACAGAAGTTAGAAAAAACACACTTTTACTTACTAACATTTAATGGTTTACTGACGATCTCAAATCCTTCATCTTCGAATTTTCCATATTTCATTACTCCTTCTTGAGTCATCATATCAACTGTTATTTGACGATCTGATGAAATATAAAAATCCTCCTTTCTAGTGTAATGAGGCTCAAATGGACTTTGCCAAAAATCTAAAATCAACGATAACTGTGTTATTTTGATGAATATGCAGTACAAAAATATTATCTTTTCATTTCACAGTATTTTATGAACTGTAAACATCCGAAACAAATGACACTCTAATTTCTTTCGGGGTATTATGAAATCTAAAAATTGCTTTGCAATAAGGCGTAAGGAAAAACATGTTAAAGCAGCATTAGAAATGATCATAATACTTTCTGACTGTAGTTACTTACTTATTTGCTTACTCACTTACGCCTGCTACATCCCGCCGACTAGCATTCTGCAACTCAATCTGTACTGGGCCTTCCTTTCTACTTCTATCCAATTTTTGTTCATTTTTCTCATATCTGTATCCATTTCTCCGAGTAATGTGTTCCATGGTCTTCCACTTTTCCTTTGGCCTTGAGGATTCCATAAGATAGTTTGCCTTGTGACACAGTTGGCTAATTTCCTCAATGTGTATCCTATCCACTTCCAGCACTTCTTCCCGATTTATTTTTTTTTCTTGAATCTGGTTTGTTCTCTGCCACAGTATGTTGTTACTGATAGTGTCTGGCCAAAGGATGCGAGGTATTTTGCACAGACAGCTGTTAGTAAACACTGGTATCTTCATTTATAAGAGTTATGACGTCTTACGGTGAAAGACGAGTTCCTTTTTAAAATAACGAGGATTATACCCCTTCTGACAACCAGAGCAACCATTAATTGAAGTACATGGAATGCTCGTACAATGTGGAAGACCGGGAGAGTCTTCCAAAGTGATGCAGAAATTAAAAGATACAAGCTGGAAGTGTTTGGAATCAGTGAAACACATTGCACGCAGGTTGGACAACAACGACTAGCTTCTGGGGAGCCTCTGTTATACTTCGGCACGAAATGCACTTACAGGATGGGAATCTCATGAATCCAGGATCATTAAAGCCTCCTTCAAAACAAAGAAAGTGAGCATGACAATGAACGTCATCCAATCCTAAGGGCCTGCCAGTGACTGCAATAAAGATCTTAAAGATCAATTCTACAATATTCTGCAGTCAATCGTCGAGAAGTGCCCAGCAAAGGATTTGACCATTCTGATGTGAGATCTGAATGCGAAGGTTGGAATGGACAACACCGGATATGAAGAAATCATGGGACGACATGGACTGGGAAAAACGAACGAAAATGGTGAGAGGTTCACAAACCTATGTGCCTCCAATAAACTGGTCATAGGCGGCACTATATTCCCACATAAGCGCGTTCACAAAATCACATGGACTTCACCGGATCACACCATACAAAACCAAATCGACCATATCTGCATCGGACTTGGTCCGTGGCGGTGATTGTGTGGTTTTTGGAAGCATCGGATTGTGGACCGTCCTCAATTTTATTCCGATGAGGATTTCTGCTGGGGATTTCTGCTCGTGTAAAACATCACTAGGTGTCACTCTGTAAACGAAGTTTTGCAGTGTTTCCACTGGCGTCCCCTCCCTTTTCAACTTGATCAGACCTCTCTTAAATGTATTCACAAATCTTTCTGCTTGGCCGTTCAATTGCGGCTGGTAGGGTGGACAGCGGAGATGCTTGATGGATAACCATTGGCAGAAATCTTGTAACTGCGTTGAAGTGAACTGAGAACCGTTATCCGATACAATTGCATCCGGTAACCTGTTGCGAGCGAGCGTCTCCGTCAAGGGTTGTATCGTTTTGGTAGTTGTCAGTGGCATAATGGGGACAATTTCTGGCCATTTTGAAAAGGCGTCAATCACGACCTGATGGGTAGTCCCACTGATTGGACCAGTGAAATTGACATGTATCTTGAACCAGGAATATTCAGGTCGTGGTCATGAGACCGGCGTCACTTTCGCATTACATTTCGCCGCTTGCTGACATTGCGTGCGTTTGCCTACTAAATCCATGATGTGTTGGTCCATGAGGGGGCTAATAAACATAGTTTCTGGCGATGGGTTTCATTCGTTTTATACCAGGATGACCAGTGTGGAACTGCTTTAGCACCCTTGATCTTAGGGACTCTGGCACCACTACTCTATCTCCAAACATCAAGCACTCATTCACGACGCATAATCAGTCTCAACGGTGGTAAAGCTGCTTCAAGTCACCATCGAGTCCAGTTGACGGCCAGCCATTGCTGACGTATCTCATCGCTCCCTTAATGATGGAGTCGTTTCTGGAGGTAGATTGTATTCTAGCTACTGAGACTGTCAAAGCACGAACAGCAGATGTTAGGTAACATTGCGCGTGGTCCTCTGTTATTAGAGAGGCAATAACTACATCTTCGTCGGCCGTACGGTGTTCGCTGATAAGTCGTGACAACGCGTCTGCCTGACCGAGTTGTTGAGTGCGACGATACTGGGTCTCGAAATCATACCCCAAGAGTGCTAAGGCCCATCTCTGAAGACGATTTGCAGAATGAGCTGGAATGTCAGATTTCGACTCGAATATTGCGAGCAAAGGCTTGTGATCTGTGAGATGCTCGTTTCTGGCTGTTTACAGAATATACTTCCCATTCCAAGCTTAGACTTCTCCCTCTAGTTAGTGAGGCTGGGACGCATCAATAGCTAGCTTACTAGTCTTTGGTCACCAAGTCTTGTTCTCGTTCGCAGATTAAGTGAACTCGTGATAGCTTCAAACCTAGCACTTTCTCATGGTGATCGACTGGATCATGAAGACATTAACATCTTGGAGGAAGCATGGGATTCAGTGGACAGCCAGGATGCAGTTGGACGATCCAGACTTCGCAGATGATTTGGCTCTTCTATCGCGCACGCAACAACAAATTCACGAGAACAAGACCAGTGTAGCAGTAGCCTCAGTAGCAGTAGGTCTCAACATTCACATAGGGAAGAGCAATATTCTCCGATTTATCACAACATGCATCAATCAAATCACACTTGACGGACAAGCTTTGGAAGATGTTCAAACATTTACGTATCTATGCAGCATCATCAGTGAACACGGTAGATCTGATGCAGATTTAAAAGCAACATATCTACAACTGAAGAACATCTGAAAATCAAAATAACTATCAACCAACAACAAAGTCAGGATTTTCAATACCAATGTCAAAACAGTTCTATTGTATGGGGTGGAAACTTGGAGAACTACCAAAACAATCATCCAGAAGATACAGGTGTTTGTTAATAATTATCTATGCAGAATACTTAGGACCCGTTGGCCAGACACTATCAGCGTTAACATACTATGTTAGAGAACAAACCGGATCCCAGTGGAGGAAGAAATCAGGAAGTGCTGGAAGTCGATAGGAAATACATTCGGGAAGGCACCCAACTGCGTCACAAGTAAATTTCTCACTGGAATCCTCAAGGTCAAAGGAAGAGGACGCGACGATAATGGAACACATTGCACCGAGAAATGGAGACAGATATGAAAAGAATTAACAACAATTGGATAAAACTAGAAAGGATGGCACAGAATAGAGTGGGTTGGAGAATGCTGGTCAGTGGTCGATGCTCCACTGGGTGTAACAGGCATAAATAAATAAATAAATGAATAAATAAAAGATAGCGTGATTCATTTGGTGCCTGTTGCGTTATATCGGACAATCTTGCTTGTCCCTTTATATATGCTGAGACTTACATCAGATTTGGCGGCTGCCACACTGGTCGTGTTCTCATGCATTTGTTGTGGCGTGTGCGATAGAAGAGCTAGATCATCTGCGAAATCTAGATCATCCAGCTGTATCCTAACTGTCTACTATATACCGTGCTTCCACCCCCACAAATTATAAAATGATTCATAATAGTGTGTTTGGACAAGAGTTTGGAAAAGTTCACAAACTTGTTGATCAACATATGGTGTCTCTCAAAGTTTCAAAATATGCAGTAGTAACCATGGTGGTCGAGACGTACGATTACTGCTTGTTCACATCCATCAACATGGCTTATTCCTCCATGACCCAACTTCAAGATATCCCAGCATAAACCTTCACTCAACTTTTACAGTTCCGCCTATTTCACAAGTCTCAAACATCACAAATCTTAAATCACGAACATCCTACATGCTCACTTTAATCGCCCTATAAACAAAATACGAAATACTTAACATGAACAATTCAGGCTATTATTGTGATTCTGATTATTAGAGTCATCACATTTTAAGCAACAAATAGTCCTCAAGTCTGTTCTTCTATTAAACTCTAGACTTTAAACAGTCGGATCATAGCTTACCTACCTCTAAAGTAGAAAACATTTACCAGTATCATCGCAGTATCATCTGGAATATCATCTGTAAAGAATTTCTCCAATAAACCATTAGACTGTTGATCAACCCAATCATTGATATCAACTGTAGCACTAGTTCGATTAGAAAAATCCACCTAGAGTAATGAACATTAAGAATTTGTAAGCGTTAATTAATTCTAATGAACAAATACTAACAGAATTAATGACTTCATTCCGATTATGATTACCGATAGAAAGCTTTGCAGATGTCGTGATCTTTAAGTTGGATCATTTATTTGTATATAGTTCGTCGTTATGAATAACATCAGCAGCATATACTTCAAAGATAAGTGAGTCATTACAATAGTAGTAAACTTTGAAACAAAATTAATTAATTACGTGGATAGATCTGTGACTAGATTACACTCAGAGGTAAAGTTGTGCGACATTCCGACGACTAGGATTCCGATTCATGATTTACCAACCAAGCAATCCATAATGTGACATGTGGTAGTATGAAGTTTTGTTTTGAAATAGAATTATAATTTACATGGTCGATAATTGAATTGAGGTCCTCTATGGATTGTAAGATCCATAATGATGGCTTCCTGTGTGAAAATCCCTCCATATATACACCTGTAATTCACCCCTCTTGATCCCTTCAGTTGTACATTCTGTTGGCCTGTTTAATTCCATTTCAAATTGGTAATATTTGTATTTTATTACAGATTTCCTTTTCCTTACGCCTTCACTGAGTCCCCCATGTTTCCTCGTGAACTGCATTTTTGATTGTGAATTTAAGCACTCTTCCACAATTGGAAACAATCGGTGTTATATTATTCTTCGAAAGAATCTGTACGTGATCTATCCACAAAGGATAGAATACCATTGATTGCTTTCACTTGATTTGATTGCTGATTGGACAATTATTGGTTGAATAACTGGGTGGCAACATTTGTTTAGGTAATAATGTACATTTATATTTATAATAAAATGTAGAACCCTCATTTACCCAATTACATTGTTTGTTTGTTTTTGTTTCAACTACGTACAGTTCCTATCTAAACTATCTAGACAGTTATTCTTTTAATCCAAACATTACTATATATAACCCTGTTTAGTATATTGTGAGAAAAGCTCACAATGTGAATTTGAAAGTTAGTAAACGTCAGAGAGCACACGGGAGACATTTAATCTCAGTTTGAAACAGTGCGCATAAGTGATCTCAAATTTATTCGAACGTATTGCATGAATATGTCACAATGATTATAATATTATTCAGCTGCTCAGCTGAAATTCAACAGCATTATTTTTCTCCATGTGAATCCATAAACGATTTAGAGGGCAAATCTTTTTAAGTCATACAGTTATGACCTGATAAAAGCTTCGTTCCATTCATACGTTATGATCTATTACTGGAACTGTTCTAAATCCAACTTAAAGTAACTCAAAGTGAATGTATGGTTATTTATTATTTAGATGAGAAAAAAACAGTCAGCCAACTCATCCATTATTTCTACTGGTTTTTCTGGTAATATATCCACTCTACACTTTCAAACTAAGTAAACCATCCAACTAAATAAGACGGACTTTTCCGAAGTATCACATCACGAATAATAAACTATTTTAAGAACATTCTATGAATGAAACGGTCGATTACTTATCGATTAATGTTTGCGAAAACGACTGATTCTTCAATACATTAGGATTTACACAAAATATAATGACTTGCCTGTTTCAATTCTCCTTCAAAATCATTTGCAATACTTTCGGTAAAACGTCTTTCAACTTCGTACGTTTTTTGTACAAATATTCCTGTGGATATTCTAACAACATTTTCTTCTTTCTCATTTAAAAATGTTTTTTCTGAAGTAAGCGAGTTATTAAGCTCTTGATATAATGATTTCATTTCTTGTTGAGCTTCCGAAGAATTCCATGAAGAAGATGTCGATTTCAGTCTCATTGTTTTTCCAATTTGATAACCTGTTTTACCTTGAGCACCACCAGATCCTAACAGGATACCGAGTGTGAAAAGTATACCAAGTGGACATGTCAGGAAGTTGTCCCCACCTAAATCATTTAGATAAATAAGAGATAAATAAATAAATAAACAGTAAACAACTGAAACACATTCTAGTTATAAAAGTTAAGGTTAAATTAGGCATTATGCCATAGGTTGAGTAATATGGCATTTAATGACTTCAACAGTAAGGTCTTCGTACGTTGAATTTGTTGTCCGTAAGGTATTCTTGTACGACGTTAACCAAAACTTATGTCTTTCAAACGTAGCAATGCTTAAACACATATCATTGATTACTTGTACTATGTACATTAAACTTTAAATACCAATTCTGGATACGTTTGAAAGATATTGCAATTTTTAATAATCGAGGGCAAGTTCAAAGAAACACGGGATATAGATTTCATTCTGCTTTATACTTGATTTTAATGCGCATGTGCAATCTTAACAAAATCTATACCATTGTTCGAATATCTACTTATATCACTGAATGTCACTGTCAGAGAGTATACCAATGAGCTATTCAAATCTCCACTGATCTATTATAAAAATGTGAACTAAATATTTATCTGTTGGTAATTAAACATTTTTCTCTGATCCTTCAGCCATCAGCTTCCAATGTGACGATTAGACTGAGGAACTCAGCGTACGTACCGATGACTGAAAATCATTAATTCTGTGGTTAAAATCATATTTTATCAACATCAATTGATGGAAACTACAAGACATTCGTAATATATATATATAGGTGTAGGTGTTCTTAAAATTCAAACAGCTCATTGTTGTGTTAAGAAATACAATGATACAATCGACAATGAGGAAAATAAATCTAAATTAGAGTAAACTGGGGTAAGATGAAATTGAAAGTAATCAATCTAAAGGAAAACTTTAAAAAATCTGCCACAAATGTGCTAAATTTTAACTTGTCGATGGCTAGATTCAATCAATTTTCATGTATATTTTTTTAATAAGATTTTCAATAATAAATGAGATATACACTGACGACATACAGTAGTTAAACACATTTTACGTCAGTAGAACCAACTTGACAGAATATTATGAAATCTTGTCAACATGTAATGTAAGGCAGAAAAAATAGTCTGATTTAAAGCTATCAAAATATAATGACGAATTAGTATTGAGTACTGAGACAATCCACGACCTAGTTTTCGATCACTTTCCATGAGATGAGTTAACCAACAACTTTATTAATTATTAGTTGAGATCATGAGTAAATTGAAGCTAGAGCAGTATGGAAACCAAGAAGCATCGGACAGCTGTTCCATCATATAGCAATGTGCATCCACGATCCCACATCGCAATATTCTAACCCACTACCTATCAGTCTCGATCGCGAACACTTAACGTCTAGACCACTGATCATTCCAGGATCAAACCGTGGTAATATCTAACTTCAACTAATCCACGAAATCGAACGACACATCCACAATTGTCTTCAATGAGCAAATATCTCACAACAGACCCAGTTGAACTCCACTGATCACTGTTTCTCACTAAAACTACAGGAAATTGTTATTAATGTAATGCTTTGATTAAACACTTATCAATGATATTATTCATTAAGTTATAAATTAATCAACCAACGAGAGGTTTATACGAATTCAATCGTAAATAATTAATAAAACTTACCAAAGTCTGCAGTAACTGTCGAAAGATACGTACGGGTAAATGCCTTATGACTTGGAATATTAGCATATGGATCATCATTTTTTGGAGTAAATAGTATACCCATATCTTAAACTACTACAGAACTAGTTAACATTAATGACTGATTATATATATATATATATATATATATATATATATATATATATATATATATATATATATATATATATATATATATATATATATATATATATATAATAAGCTAATCACCATTTTTTAAAGAACGTCTTCGTTTAATCCTACAGATATGTGTCTTACTAGTCATCAGTAGTATGATTCAGATTGGTTAAATCGGATTAACTTGTCCAACACTATGTGTATAACACTAGAAACCAAACTACAGTTCGACCAATTAAGTCTAATAATATTATCACAGCTTTGTGGATCAATATTTGCATGAATAGACCATTAATATGCTTTCAACATATGACATATAGATGAATATTTATTAAATTAGATATTAAATTATAATCTGAAATCTCATCTGATCTAAACGTATGCAAAGCGAGACTTATTTCCGTCTTAGGTTAGAACTAAACAACTAATCAACACTACCTGGTTATTCATGTTGATGTCTCTCTGTAATACTAACCAACTTCAATGTGTAATTTGTAATCATTTGTAATATCATGTTGCACAAACGAGTGGATATCTAAGCTCAGTAGTTGCTAAGTGGAACGAATGACACCAGTTTTGAATCTCAGAGTGAAAGTCAATTCTGAGATGCAGGTATAACTAGCTGATGGGAACCAGTTAGAAAGAAATGAGCAGTCGGAATTTCACTGATAGTCACACTCTCTCTCCATCCTATATCATTTTTAAAAAGTTTAGTTGTTAGATCACACGTCAAAATAAGTTTGATTTTTATGAGATGTGTGTAGTTCCATTACAAATGATATTTATTGTTTAGTATAATTTAGGTTGTTTTTTAAAAATATTAGTAAACAGAGAGTTTGTAACTTCATACATATCAGCTACTTGTTACGCTTGTGATTTTAACAAAAGAGTAGTATTGTATGAAACGACTTATTTATTTGAACACAAAAATATTGTTAAAAAAGGGCACCGAATACATATACGCCACACAAGTCACTTGATTTGAGTGTGGGCTGTGATACTGCTGAGTGCCCAGACCGAAGTATGTGGTTTTCTTAGGGATTCAAACCTCTAACCTTCGACCTAAAAGTCTAATTCAGAAGGCAGTGATCCGAGGTAAGTAGATGCAATCTTATGGCAGTCGGTGACCAATAATATGTTCATACGCCATTCGTCCCATTAGGATCCTGGAGCCCATGTCAACCACTAGTTTATAATCAGGGTTTACCAACTCCACCAGGTAGACCCTCCGTATCCACCAACCTGGTTAAAGTGCCGGACACTAGCTTTCCGACTTCTCAATTTCGTAAAAAACACCCTCACCACAACAAGTCAGTGGGTAGGATTTCCCTGGCAGTACCTATAAACGTGTGGCCATATGACAGCATTTCAAGAAGGAGAGCAGACTCTCCCTACTCCACTCTGTACCAGGGCAATTAGAGTATATTCTCATAACAGCGAATAAAAATCAATTTGTTCAAGTATCTCGCTGATGGGTTTAATGATAGGCAGTGTAACGTTGTGCATTCTATTTCATTTACAACATTTAATTATGATTTATTCTTTATTAATAAGTAAGTAGGGTTATTTATTATTAACTAGTTTGTCCAAACAACTTCAGGCAACATCAGAAATTTACCCATCATTTCCAATACTTATAGCTTAAGATCAACACAACCTAACTCTTGCTCGTTGGACATCATCACTACTTGTATTTGACGATCTAAAAACACTTCAGAAGTTTCACTTTCTGTTAACGTTTCTATAAAACGCACCTCCCAATCATCAAATTCCATTGAAAGTATTTAAATTAAGAGAAATATAGCACTGCATCTATTTCGGTAAAATAAAATATAACTTCACTAAAACTAAAGCTAAAATAACATATATCGGTGCTACTTAAAAATAAGAAAATTTTTCATAGTTTA
The DNA here is from genome assembly GCF_000699445.3 of Schistosoma haematobium. Taxonomy (NCBI): domain Eukaryota; kingdom Metazoa; phylum Platyhelminthes; class Trematoda; order Strigeidida; family Schistosomatidae; genus Schistosoma; species Schistosoma haematobium. The sequence goes on along the minus strand of NC_067199.1, from coordinate 3,108,803 downwards.
GTTCATGGACTTGATTTCATTGAAAAACTATTCAAAACCACGGTACAATCAACAGATGTTTTGTCCCGCATTGCTTCACCTCAGCGGCGAACATCCGATATGGTCATACAGTATTTAGAAGTATTTAATGTTTGACACTTGCACTATAGGATTCCGAATCTATGATCTAGCGGTTACTCATTCGTGTCGCGATTGGGCATCTTTGTTTTGATGTTAGGTAGGGTCATGGTTGCCACCTGCTGAGGAGTACAGTACCATTAAGAAACAGCTGCCTAGTATACTCTTCTTCTCAATGGTTTTCTAAATAAGATCAATATGTAATGAAAACAATAAAGATCCTAATAATCAATACAAACCCTTTTTATTAATAATTTGATCAATTTGTCATTAACATATAATTTACATATAATGCGTTTCTCCTCAATTTACTGGATATATGCACAAATACATGGAAATCCAGTTAAGTATTCTTTTACGTAATGCCTGTAGTGGCTTCGCTTCGGTAATCGATTACCTCGATAACCGTTATAATATAAATCTCAACGGTGTTTATCATCAGGAGGCAATGAGAACCGGAAAATTTATAGTCAAATTGCATAAGGGCGAAACGGATCGGAGAACTCATGTCAACCAACCCGTTTGAACCAAGCATTACTTAATATCTAGGGTCTGAAGAAAACAACTGACAGACATTTGATGAATAAAGTAATTAACACACACACACACACACTCACAAATCAAAACAGTCAGGGTTAATAAGTAAGTATGTGACAAGGTCAAAATATGCATCCAGAAAAGTGAATAAATTGGTCTGTCCAGAAGCTAGAATAGCCTATGTGGGCTTAACAAAGTACCATACACTGCATAATTTGGTAACAACGTCTTCAGTTTGGCGTTATTATTATCATTTCACTTATTATTGGCATCACTCATTTGAATCAAACTGAAACCATTGTAATATTAGATGAGTACTTTTCATGTTGTAAAACATTGAACTTGGACAGCAAATTTTTCCAACACAAGATGGGCAAGCATTTTGAAATCTGGTTACAGATTATTAGTGATATTACAGTCTCCTTTAATGACTTATACAAAAGTCACACTACATTGTACATCATCTGGAACCAAATATGTAGGACATTAAATATAAATTCAATGGTTCATTGAGACACTTCAAGGATATTACTCCTATCCTTTTTTCGTGATTGTTATTTACGATCGACCGATCTTAAACTAGGATAAAATAGCTATCCAATCCTAACTTAAGCTACCGTTTATTTATTACAAACATGTTACTCGGTCCACTCCCATTTATGTCGCAGCTGTGCTCCTATTACAATTTGAATGTATCACTTCATAGTGTACATATGTCATATCTGCAGATATCGAATGTAATATTGATCTACATAACCGCACTGCAGCTGATGCGAGACTTTCCCAGTCAACATTATCATGGTCGTTTTTGCCATGAACTGTGTTACTAATCTACACTGACGTATTCTTTCTAGTCACAAACTTTTTTCCTGAATAAACAAATAGATAACATTTAACCAAACGCTTCAATCAGAATTTAACGGTACTAAGATCGTGTCCCAATTCTTTCGCCTCATGCGTTAATTAATTTAGCCGCTCCCATTTCAATTCTGTTAACTGTAGACGTTATGGTTCCTCAAAAAAACTACAGAAAATGACAATTCTCTACTCACTGGTTAAGAGATTCGAACTGATCAAAACTAATCTTTAATAGGGTTGGACTATAATACATGGACGACCTTTGAACGACACCAAAATGACCTTGTGAGTGTCTACCTTCTTACTAGGGCTAAATGCGTGTTATAAACCAGTTTGAACAGTAAGGATTATGATTCACAGTTGATAGTTAGAGTTAGGAATTAGATTTACGTTTTTTCATCACGAACTCACATCAGCTAAAATGTCAAGACGATATCTAGCCTGATGGATGAGTGAATTACGCACCAAAATCCGAGACCTGTTATCTTAAACCTGATTGGATCCTCCATATTCTCGCCTCTCAGTAGCAACTGTAGGGAGTAACTTCCTAAAGGTGTAATTCCAAACTATTCTCTAGACTGTCGAAACAGAGTGTGGTAACCTACTTTTATCAAGAGAACGTGATTGGTGTAATGGAAACAATCCCCATTATAACCAATTGTACCAGTGATTGTCTTACCGTACTTGTTTGTTTATCTGTGCTAAAGGCATTCTTCCTACCTTCGATTGTGACCTTGCACGAATTCGGTTACACTCAGTAATCACACTTGTACTCCTTCGGCACGATCTCGGTATTCTTTCGATACCACGAGATCGCCAACTAATACATCTCGACTAAAGCCATCAACTGTTTTCTGATATTTGGCTCACGGAGGAGTATAACCTGGTAACTGGCACGTAGTCTTCCTGTAAAGGTGATCATAGTCAACCGCAACTCGACGCCACACTACAAGAGTCTAATCTTAGCTTAACCAAAGTCAGATCAAGTAAGCTATTCGGCTTGATAAACTTTGTCTGTTTCTAAAACGTAAATCAACACTGTCACTATACAAAATAAACAATACAGTCTATTATTCAGGGAAAAGGAAAAACATAAATAACATACCGAACAGTAACTTGACTATACGAGAAATGAGTCAACAAAACGAACATAAAATTGTGATTGGTGGATAAACAAGGCAGAGTCAAGGTCAAAGAAGGCTAATGTGTTGGTGGGAATTTCATGTTAGCATTGGTGAGTTCGTTTATCGACCACACGTAACAGCAACTACGTTTAAATAACCATACATTTCCATAAAGCCAACTGTAGTGCATCTTACACATACCAGATTAGACTAGTAGTCTTGGGATCCTATCAAGGCTTTTTTCTGTGTTTTTAATATTCACAACTGATTCCATACAAGGTAGATGCAGACTACTTCGGTGGGGTCTGCATTAACATCGTAACCAGAGCTTGGAGACTCTGGGTGACATTGCTCAGAATCGATCACAACGGCGTCGGTGTACATACACTCTGTCTTCCTGTACTATGCCCTTATATGCAATCATTCTTTTATATTACCACCGAATTAACCACTACTAGGAATCCGGTGTTCCTCTCACTGTGCTAATGCAGTATGGCAAATTGAACCGATGCACATATATGCCTGGTCTTACGTTGTAGCTGACAGACTGACTGACTGACGATACAAGGAGTATTCTAATACATTTGAAGTACAAAATAAAATGATATGTGACCTAATTAGCTTAACTGATGCAACTGTTTTCTTTTGTAAACAGATTGTTACACTGAAATCTGTAAATTAGTAGTGGTCAGAGTAATATCTTCATTATGTTATAGGTCAAATATTGTTTACATTCTTATTTACAATGTTGCATTTGTAAAAATCATAAATTGAGAATATCGTCTGAAAATAGCATTTCTCTCCCAGGTCTAGTCTGAAGTTTTTCAGAGGTCATGAAACCATTTTGTACTCATGTGGTTTACACTACTCATATCGACAGATATAAGTGGTATGTATCATCAATCGAAAGTGAAATGTCTGGCTACATAAAGTTAATTAGATCGAATGAAAGAGAACGAGAACAGAGAATGATTGGTGGGGAAACGAAATAACAATGAATTCTGAGACGATTGATTGACATTTCGCAAATGAAGAATTTACTGTATGGTTCTGAGATCTTATGAAGATGTTCTGTAATTTTGTACTGTAGTACATTAAGTTGACACCGATTGTGTTCTCCTTCAATACACTAAGAGATTGTTCATTTATGTTAGACTGTTGATTCTGAATTCTAAAAGTGCAAAGTAGAGACTACAAACGTTGAAATATATTCGAATTAAAGTATATGGCGAAACAGATTAGTATATAATCAGTTCGTATATGAAAACCATTGCCTAAATATGAAGTAGGATTTTCGTCCAATTCCAATTAGTCAATAATTGGATTAGTTAGTGTATTTATTTCGACAGATATCATAAATCTCTAATTGTGACCAAACAAGTCGGCATATGAGAAGTTTATCTCGTTCCATCTACTTAAACAAAACCGGAAATGTATAAATCGACCACATAATGCACTGGAGTTCAGTAATACACCTATTCAGAGAATAATAGGGAGGTAACTCCCTTTTTAAAAGTCATGTATGATACACAAGAAGTGAGTAGTCACATATCACTGTCATACACACATGTATGAAACATGCTCAAGGATAGACGTCGTTTGGTTGACGAGCGAATATATATGCGTAAACGAGCAAATGAATGATGAAGAGAATTCATCTGTTCATAGGTCAGGATTAACCACGTAGGTCTACAACAATATCAATTACTACACGACGATATTTATAATAAGCATGTCAGCATGTGCATTACAGATGGAATCGGATAATAATTATCTCTCCAAAATAGGTCATGCACACATATTTTTCTTGTCGATATTGACTAAATTCAGTTGGCTCATAAAGAGTTAAACAAACGTGACATTAGTCACCACTCATTGTTCAATCAGTTGAGATTACCTCAATCATACAAGAAACCAGTCAGTATCCGAATAACTCAGTCGTAACTTCCTTGGCTGTTCAACCGAATAATACGGATTCGAGTAGGTTAGGAAACATCAGATATGCGTTGCCGATTAGTGTCAAATAGCGTAAAACCTAGGTATAGGATTTCATTCTGACTGCCTCCAACCACCCAATATTTCTATAAGCATACTGATTTTCTATTGACACATCAACCCACTATAAATTAATAATATATTTGTAATATCCCAATGAGTAGAAAAATTAGATTTTCTGACGTTTCGTGACTTGGTGTAAGCCACTTCTTCAGAGGGTGAATAACCAAATCCAAGTTTAAAATGCACAACAAATCAACCCACCATAATTTTCTCCATACATAGTAGGTGAACAATTATTTTCCTCTAAAAACTAGCCATATACTACGTTGATCAATACTACTTATACCGACTTATACTGACAGACAGAAGTAGTACACACCACCAGTCGGAAGTGGAATGTCTGTCAGTAGAAGATTGAACTGAATAGAACGGGATAAGAAACAGTGAAAATTCGTAACAATAATAAAATCCAAAGAATCATAATGAATGTTAAAGACAACTGAAAGATGTGCAAATAACGTGTTTTCAATGCACTCTGTAATTTCTCATCAAATATTAAATCGGTTTATCCCACCTAAGCTATTATATTCTGACGAGAATAATGAGTGGTAACTTTCGAGAACTATTTATGCACCAATATGATCCATATATTTTTATTGTGGAATTATTAAGTGGCTAAACGATGCATATTCATGTTCCTCTTATTAGAAGATTTATTTTGACTTATGGAATATTATTATACAATTTACCGTTATTGAGTTCTGTCCAGTCTGTTAATTATAGTCTCCCACATTCACAGACACTTTCGGCTACATCTTCTACAAACGTTATTTTCTATTTTATAGTACGATGTGGTCTGTTTGATTTGTATATGAACCCAGTATTTTTGAAGTACATGATTCATATCACGGACGCTGCGATTAGTGTTCTGGACACAACAGATAGGGCTAGGCAGGAAGCAGGACCTATAAAACTATAGACTGCTCGCACGGGTTTTACTCATCATTGGTCCGATCGATAACTCACTTTTCTCTAATTGGCGGTATCATTACGTCATATATTAATAGTGCACAATGCCACAATTTGTAACAAAGTCTTCTTACAATCCATTGACACATCTCATCAATAATTCAATCACTCCTCAATATTTGATATTTATTGGGTTCAAGACAGCTCTGTTTTTTAACACACTCTTAAATATGCGTTAACTAAATAGAATTACAATTTTATTGGTTGAGGGCATGAGTCAATTGAAGATAGATCACCATGGAAATTCTGCAATAACTGAAGTTTAATTTCGTGGATTAGTTGAAGTTACACATTAACACCATTGGATCCCGGCTGCATCAGTAGTCTAGATGATAAGCGTACGTGAGCGAGACCGATTGGTCCAGGGTTCGAATCTCGCGTGGCGAGATCGTGGATGGGCACTGCTGAAGAGTCTCACAATAAGATGAAATGGCTGTCCAGTGCTTCCAGGTTGTCAATGGTAGTCCAGCTTCAATTGATTCATGATCTCAGCTATTAAAATTCCACAAGAAATACCTTCTCATATACATGTGTTAACTGAACAGAATTACAATGGTACAACTTCAGTAAATAATATTGTAAATAAAGAAACGCTTAGAAAAATGGATGATCTTTATTTGTTAATCACTGAAAAGTGAACAAAACGAATGTTCGTAATATAATTCACTGTATTAAAACAAACGATTTATGTGGAAATCAATTAATTATCAAATATATATGAATGAGAATGATGATTGGCTCACTACGATTGTAAAATTGGATTCATTACTTTAGCTGCCATTATCGGCATTGTTAATTGTTGATCATATATAAAGCATATAAATGGATGAGTTACATGAAAGTCTACTTCTGGTATAATGGCTGAAATAGGCACAAATATAGGTGAGGTTACAGTGGTTGCTTCAATTCCACTTTCATTTAATTTTAATACATTTGTTTGAATAAATTCATTCACATATAGATTGTGATTAGGTGTGATACCTGACGGGAAAAGAACGAAAACATGATGTAATCGAATTAATGTGCTTGAATTTAGAGGTACACATAAAATCAAGAATGCAAGTACATCTTGTTGATGAATATTAAATATTATTCTATTATTAGCTGCATTCACTCGCTTTCTCAATCTACCATTTCAAACATCCAATTCAATATCCAAGATGTCAAAAATCAACGAATGATTACATATTGAAATAAGGTTCCACTTCTACTGAATTATTCTTTTCCAAAACTGCCGAATTTTTAATCGATGAAACAGAATAGACTGAGATTAGTTTGGGAGATTGCTTCCAATACTACTCTGATGGTTACTTATTTTCTCACGTTATTCATGAATAAGTATAATTTCGACGATGTCGAAGGTTAAGTCTAACATATTCATCAACTGTTCTGGTAAATATTATTACACAGCTCAACTTAGTCTTTTCTATTTCCTTATAAACATTTTGAGAACCGAACAACTTATAATTGATTGTCAAGCACTGAATTATAAACAGTTTGAGTCCATCTAACTGTTCTTCACGTTTCAACTCCACACAAAGGAAATGTTGTTATGTATGTCTTGAGAATTCTGACTTTAGTCTTGGCTGTCTATATGTGTATAATAATTGTGTTCGTATGTGTATGTATGTTTGATTATGGATTACAGCCTACACGCATATTCTTCTCACTAGCATAAATGTTGCTTACTTAAATTGTTCCACGATTTATTCGTTTTCCCATAAAATGTGTTTCTGAAACCCATTCATTGATTGGCGTTTAAATTCTCTTTCTTATTCGCTCCGAGTGCTTGACATTTGTACTTTACTTCCATAGACTGTAGTAACCGCGTCGTATTTCCTTTTGAAATTTATGCATCTCTTCGAGTTATCTAATGACGGTTATAATGGCAGGTGATACACGAAGCATAGCAGTCATCTTGAAGAAACTCCACTACTCATTGACTTCGAACGTTTGAATAAATCCACATAAAATATCTGGGCATAGAAAACATACTAGTAATCTGAGGTGCTAATATCCATTCGAATTCACAATAGAATAATCAGAATTGATAAAAAGAACAATGTATAACATTTTATGTGAATTTACCAACTTAGATATTCTTACCTGACAGATCAGATTTTACTGGATCAAACAAATCGACAACACCGATAGACTTTAATGTTGGCACAAGGTCAAGTGTATTTTTCAATGTGAATTTCGGTAATCGTAATGACACTGTAGTTTCTTTCAAATTCTTTACGTATTCACTTAAAACTTTATTGCCATTCAAAAGTTCTGTGGCACCATTTAACGACCACTTTTCAAGAGGTAACACGATAACAAATGTGAAACGTGTGTTCTGGAGATGTTTGAAGAAAGAAAGAACGAAATGAAATAAATGAGAGTAAGCCTGATGTTATAACTTATAAAGAAGCAAGCACTTGCAAATGATGAGACCATATGGATTTTCAAACGACTGGTTACTTTGAACAGGTAACGACATTACGCAAATAGTAAAAGAAAGAAGGCTACAGAGAAAACTGATTTACCACTACTGAAATATCTTGGACTGGGTTCGTATCCATTTAAATATCCCCCATTATCATGGAATCCGTATGACTATTCGTGTGATCACCAAATTGGCGGTATAGGATTTATGTAAGGACGGCCTAGGACAATTACAACAGTGACCTCAGAGGCCTTAGAACAGCCGAAGAGTTTCATTCAATCTCAATGCAATGGCGCTTTCCAGAATACCAACGTGGTATTCTACTGTTAGTCTATAAAACATCATGCCTCTTTGTGAATTTTTCGAATCATAATGTTGATTTACAAAACGCCAATATCTATAAATACCCGTTATTTCCGGTACATTCTAATACTTGCCCAACAAGCACTTTATCCAGTCTTCTTCTGTCTTCTCATTTACGACTTGGGAGGGTTCTAGCGTTAAACTACTCAAGGTCTACACAGTATATTGAAAAACTAAGCTCTAGATATAACAAATTATAAAATTCATTTGTATAATTGTTAGGGTGAATATAACTGTTCAATGTAAACAGTTTATTAAAAATGAGTGCAATCTCAAATTGATAAATCGAATCAAACATTTATGGCACCAAACTGTAGCACGGGTAAATGAACTGTTAATTTTCAAGTGAATGATGCTAGATAAGGCATTTTCTCCACAAAAATAAATCATGATAATCTATACACTTTGGACTAAACGATTGTCCTGTATTTCCAGGTTTCCCATGGTCGTCTAGCTTCAATGGACTCATGAATTCAACCATCAAAATATAGAATAAAGAGACTGACAAACTCAAAACATAACAGAAGTTAGAAAAAACACACTTTCAATTACTAACATTTAATGGTTTACTGACGATCTCAAATCCTTCATCTTCGAATTTTCCATACTTCATTACTCCTTCTTGAGTCATCATATCAACTGTTATTTGACGATCTGGTGAAATATAAAAATCCTCCTTTCTAGTGTAATGAGGCTCAAATGGACTTTGCCAAAAATCTAAAATCAACGATAACTGTGTTATTTCGATGAATATGCAGTACAAAAATATTATCTTTTCATTTCACAGTATTTGTTAAACTGAAAACATCACGAAACAAATGACACTCTAATTTGTTTTGTGGTATAATGGAATCTAAAAATTGCTTTGCAATAAGACGTAAGGAAAAAGCAGCATTAGAAATGATCAAAACACTTTCTGACTGTCGTTACTTACTTATTTGTTTACTCACTTACGCCTGTTACACCCCGCCGACTAGCATTCTGCAATTCAATCTGTACTGGGCCTTCCTTTCTACTTCTATCCAATTGTTGTTCATTTTTCTCATATCTGTCTCCATTTCTCGGAGTAATGTGTTCCATGGTCTTCCTCTTTTCATTTGAACTTGAGGATTCCATGTGATAGTTTGCCTTGTGACACAGTTGGCTAATTTCTTCAATGTGCGTCCTATCCACTTCCAGCACTTCTTCCCGATTTATTCTTTTTCTTGAATCTGGTTTGTTCTCTGCCACAGTAGGTTGTTACTGATAGTGTCTGGCCAAATGATGAGAGGTATTTTGCACAGACAGCTGTTAGTAAACACTGGTATCTTCATTTATAAGAGTTATGACGTCTTATGGTGAAAGACGAGTTCCTTCTTAAAATAACGAGGATTATACCCCTTTTGACAACCAGAGCAACCATTAATTGAAGTACATGGAATGCTCGTACAATATGGAAGACCGGGAGAGTCTTCCAAAGTGATGCAGAAATTAAAAGATACAAGCTGGAAGTGTTTGGAATCAGTGAAATACATTGCACACAGGTTGAACAACAACGACTAGCTTCAGGGGAGCCTCTGTTATACTTCGGCACGAAATGCACTTATAGGATGGGAATCTCATGAATCCAGGATCATTAAAGCCTCCTTCAAAACTAAGAAACTGAGCATGACAATGAATGTCATCAAATACTTAGGGCCTGCCACTGACTGCAATGAAGATCTTAAAGATCAATTCTACAATATTCTGCAGTCAATCGTCGAGAAGTACCCAGCAAATGATTTGACCATTCTGATGTGAGATCTGAATACGAAGGTTGGAATGGACAACACCGGATATGAAGACATCATTGGACGACACGGACTGGGAGAAACGAACGAAAATGGTGAGAGGTTCACAAACCTACGTGCCTTCAATAAACTGGTCATAGGCGGCACTATATTCCCACATAAGCGCGTTCACAAAATCACATGGACTTCACCGGGTCACACTACGCAAAACCAAATCGACCATATTTGCATCGGACTTGGTCCGTGGCGGTGATTGTGTGGTTTTTGGAAGCATTGGATTGTGGACCGTCCTCATTTTTATTCCTATGAGGATTTCTGCTGAGGACCTCTGCTCGTGTAAAACATCACTAGGTGTCACTCTGGAAGTGGATAGGAAATACATTCGGGAAGGCACCCAACTGCGTCACAAGGAAATTTCTCACTTGGAATCCTCAAGGTCAAAGCAAGAGGAGGCGACGACAATGGAACACATTGCACCGAGAAATGGAGACAGATATGAAAAGAATGAACAACAATTGGATAAAACTAGAAAGGATGGCACAGAATAGAGTGGGTTGGAGAATGCTGGTCAGTGGTCGATGCTCCACTGGGGGTAACAGGCATAAATAAATAAATAAATAAAAAATAGCGTGATTCATTTGGTGCCTGTTGCGTTATATCGGACAATCTTGCTCGTTCCTTTATATATGCTAAGACTTACATCAGCTTTGGCGGCTGCCACACTGGTCGTGTTCTCATGCATTTGTTGTGGCGTGTGCTACAGAAGAGCTAGATCATCTGCGAAATCTAGATCATACAGCTGTATCCTAACTGTCTACTATATACCGTGCTTCCGCCCCCACAAATTATAAAATGATTCACAATAGTGTGTTTGGACAACAGTTTGGAAAGGTTCACAAACTCGTTGATCAATATATGGTATCTGTCAAAGTTTCAAAATATTCAGTAGTAACCATGGTGGTCGAGACATAGGATTACTGCTTGTTCACATCCATCAACATGTCTTATTCCTCGATGACCCAACTTCAAGTCATACTAGCATAAACCTTCACTCAACTTTTACAGTTCCGCCTATTTCACAAGTCTCAAACATCACAAATCTTAAATCACGAACGTCCAACATGCTCACTTTAATCGCCCTATAAACAAAATACAAAATACTTAACACGAACAATTCAGGCTATTATTGTGATTCTGATTATTAGAGTCATTACATTTTATGCAACAAATAGTCTTCAAGTCTGTTCTTCTATTAAACTCTAGACTTTAAACAGTCGGATCATAGCTTACCTACCTCTAAAGTAGAAAACATTTACCAGTATCATCGCAGTATCATCTGGAATATCATCTGTAAAGAATTTCTCCAATAAACCATCAGACTGTTGATCAACCCAATCATTGATATCAACTGTAGCACTAGTTCGATTAGAAAAATCCACCTAGAGTAATGAACATTAAGAATTTGTAAACGTTAATTAATTCTAATGAACAAATACTAACAGAATTAATGACTTCATTCCGATTATGATTACCGATAGAAAGCTTTGCAGATGTCGTGATCTTTAATTTGGATCATTTATTTGTATATAGTTCGTCGTTGTGAATAACATCAACAGCATATGCTTCAAAGATAAGTGAGTCATTACAATAATAGTAAACTTTAAAACAAAATTAATTCATCACATGGATAGATCTGTGACTAGATTACACTCAGAGGTAAAGTTGTGCGACATTCCAACCACTAGGATTCCGATTCATGATTTACCAACCAAGCAATCCATAATGTGACATGTGGTAGTATGAAGTTTTGTTTTGAAATAGAATTATAATTTACATGGTCGATAATTGAATTGAGGTCCTCTATGGATTGTAAGATCCATAATGATGGCTTCGTGTGTGAAAATCCCTCCATATATACACCTGTAATTCACTCCTCTTGATCCCTTTAGTTGTACATTCTGTTGGTCTGTTTAATTCCATTTCAAATAGGTAATATTTGTATTTTATTACAGATTTCCTTTTCCTTACTTCTTCACTGAGTCCCCATGTTTTCTCCTGAACTGCATTTTTGATTGTGAATTTAAGCACTCTTCCACAATTGGAAACAATCGGTGTTATAGCGCAATCAAATATTATCTTTCGAAAGAATCTGTACGTGATCTATCCACAATGGATAGAATACCATTTATTGCTTGAACTTGATTTGATTGCTGATTGGACAATTATTGGTTGAATAACTGGGTGGCAACATTTGTTTAGGTAATAATGCACATTTATATTTATAATAAAATGTAGAACCCTCATTTACCCAATTACATTGTTTGTTTGTTTTTGTTTCAACTAAGTAACAGCACCTATCTAAACTATCTAGACAGTTATTCTTTTAATCCAAACATTACTATATATAACCCTGTTTAGTATATTGTGAGAAAAGCTCACAATGTGAATTTGAAAGTTAGTAAACGTCAGAGAGCACACGGGAGACATTTAATCTCAGTTTGAAACAGTGCGCATAAGTGATCTCAAATTTATTCGAACGTATTGCATGAATATGTCACAATGATTATAATATTATTCAGCTGCTCAGCTGAAATTCAACAGCATTATTTTTCTCCATGTGAATCCATAAACGATTTAGAGGGCAAATCTTTTTAAGTCATACAGTTATGACCTGATAAAAGCTTCGTTCCATTCATACGTTATGATCTATTACTGGAACTGTTCTAAATCCAACTTAAAGTAACTCAAAGTGAATGTATGGTTATTTATTATTTAGATGAGAAAAAAACAGTCAGCCAACTCAACCATTATTTCTACTAGTTTTTCTGGTAATATATCCACTCTACACTTTCAAACTAAGTAAATCATCCAACTAAATAAGATGGACTTTTCCGAAGTATCACATCACGAATAATAAACTATTTTAAGAACATTCTATGAATGAAACGGTCGATTACTTATCGATTAATGTTTGCGAAAACGACTGATTCTTCATTACATTAAAATTTACACAAAGTATAATGACTTGCCTGTTTCAATTCTCCTTCAAAATCATTTGCAATACTTTCGGTAAAACGTCTTTCAACTTCGTACGTTTTTTCTACAAATATACCTGTTGATATTCTAACAACATTTTCTTCTTTCTCATTTAAAAATGTTTTTTCTGAAGTCAGCGAGTTATTGAGCTCTTGATATAATGATTTCATTTCTTGTTGAGCTTCCGAAGAATTCCATGAAGAAGATGTCGATTTCAGTCTCATTGTTTTTCCAATTTGATAACCTGTTCTACCTTGAGCACCACCAGAACCTAACAGGATACCGAGTGTGAAAAGTATACCAAGTGGGCATGTCAGGAAGTTGTCCCCACCTAAGCCATATGGATAAATAATGTTAAATAAATAAACAGTAGACAATAGAAACACATTCTAGTTATAAATGTCAAGGTTAAATTAGACATTATGCTATAGGTTGAGTAATATGGCATTTAATGACTTCAACAGTAAGGTCTTCGTACGTTGAATTTGTTGTCCTTAAGGTATTCTTGTACGACGTTAACCAAAACTTATGTCTTTCAAACGTAGCAATGCTTAAACACACATCATTGATTACTTGTACTATGTACATTAAACTTTAAATACCAATTCTGGATACGTTTGAAAGATATTGCAATTTTTAATAATCGAGGGCAAGTTCAAAGAAACACGGGATATAGATTTCATTCTGTTTTATACTTGATTTAATGCACATGTGCAATCTTAACAAAATCTATATCATTATTCGAATATCTACCTATATCACTGAATGTCACTGTCAGAGAGTATACCAATGAGCTATTCAAATCTCCACTGATCTATTATAAAAATGTGAACTAAATATTTATCTGTTGGTAATTAAACATTTTTCTCTGATCCTTCAGCCATCAGCTTCCAATGTGACGATTAGACTGAGGAACTCAGCGTACGTACCGATGACTGAAAATCATTAATTCTGTGGTTAAAATCATATTTTATCAACATCAATTGATGGAAACTACAAGACATTCGTAATATATATATATATATATAGGTGTAGGTGTTCTTAAAATTCAAACAGCTCATTGTTGTGTTAAGAAATACAACGATACAATCGACAATGAGGAAAATAAATCTAGATTAGAGTAAACTGGGGTAAGATGAAATTGACAGTAATCAATCTAAAGGAAAACTTAAAAAAATCTGCCACAAATGTGCTAAATTTTAACTTGTCGATGGCTAGATTCAATCAATTTTCATGTATATTTTTTTAATAAGATTTTCAATAATAAATGAGATATACACTGACGACATACAGTAGTTAAACACATTTTACGTCAGTAGAACCAACTTGACAGAATATTATGAAATCTTGTCAACATGTAATGTAAGGCAGAAAAAATAGTCTGATTTAAAGCTATCAAAATATAATGACGAATTAGTATTGAGTACTGAGACAATCCACGACCTAGTTTTCGATCACTTTCCATGAGATGAGTTAACCAAGAATTTTATTAATTATTAGTTGAGATCATGAGTAAATTGAAGCTAGAGCTCTATGGAAAACCAGGAAGCATCGGACAACTGTTCCATCATATAGCAATGTGCATCCACGATCCCATATCGCAATATTCTAACCCACTACCAATCAGTCTCGATCGCGAACACTTAACGTCTAGACCACTGATCATTCCAGGATCAAACCGCGGTAATATCTAACTTCAACTAATCCACGAAATCGAACGACACATCCACAATTGTCTTCAATGAGCAAATATCTCACAACAGACCCAGTTGAACTCCACTGATCACTGTTTCTCACTAAAACTCCAGGAAATTGTTATTAATGTAATGCTTTGATTAAACTCTTATCAATGATATTATTCATTAAGTTATAAATTAATCAACTAACGAGAGGTATATACGAATTCAATCGTAAATAATTAATAAAACTTACCAAAGTCTGCAGCAACTGTCGAAAGATACGCACGGGTAAATGCCTTATGACTTGGAATATTAGCATATGGATCATCATTTTTTGGAGTAAATAGTATACCCATATCTTAAACTACTACAGAACTAGTTAACATTAATGACTGATTTACATATATATATAATAAGCTAATCACCATTTTTTGAAGAACGCCTTAGTTTAATCCTACAGATATGTGTCTTACTAGTCATCAGTAGTATGATTCAGATTGGTTAAATCGGATTAACTTGTTCAACACTATGCGTATAACACTAGAAACCAAACTACAGTTCGACCAATTAAGTCTAATAATATTATCACAGCTTTGTGGATCGATATTTGCATGAATAGACCATTAATATGTTTTGAACATATGACATATAGATGAATATTTATTAAATTAGAAATTAAATAATAATCTGAAATTTCATCTGATCTAAACGTATGGAAAGCGAGACTGATTTCCATCTTAAATTAGGACTAAACAACTAATCAACACTTCCTGGTCATTCATGTTGATGTCTCTCTGTACCACTAACCAACATTAATGTGTAATTTGTAATCATTTGAAATATCATGTTGCACAAACGAGTGGATATCTAGGCTCAGTAGTAGCTAAGTGGAACGAATGACACCAGTTTTGAATCTCAGAGTGAAAATCAATTCTGAGATGCAGGTATAACTAACTGACGGGTACCAGTTAGAAAGAAATGAGCAGTTGGGATTTCACTGATAGCCACACACACTCTATCTCTATCCTATATCATTTTCAAACTGTTAGATCACACGTCAAAATAAGTGTGATTTTTATGAGATGTGTATAGTTCCATTACAAATGATATTTATTGTTTAGAATAATTTAGGTTGTTTTTTAAAAATTCTAGGCTTTGAAATATTAGTAAACAGAGAGTTTGTAACTTCATACATATCAGCTACTTGTTACGCTTGTGATTTTAACAAAAGAGTAGTATTGTATGAAACTACTTATTTATTTGAACACAAAATATTGTTAAAAAGGGGCACCGAATACATATACGCCACACAAGTCACTTGATTTGAGTGTGGGCTGTGGTACTGCTGAGTGCCCAGACCGAAGTATGTGGTTTTCTTAGGGATTCAAACCTCTAACCTTCGACCTAAAAGTCTAATTCAGAAGGCAGTGGTCCGAGGTAAGTAGATGCAATCTTATGGCAGTCGGTACCCAATAATATGTTCATACGCCCTTTGTCCTATCAGGATCCTAGAGCTCATGTTAACCATTAGTTTATAATCAGGGTATCCCAACTCCACCAGGTCGATCCTCCGTATCCACCAACCTGGGTAAGGTCACGAACACTAGCTTCTCGATCCCTCAATTTCGTAAAAAACACTCTCACCACAACAGGTTAGTGAGTAGGATTTCCCTGGCAGTGCCTATATACGTGTGGCCATATGAGAGCATTTCGAGAGGGAGAGCAGACTCTCCCCACTTCCCGCTGTAACTGAGCATTTAAAGTATTTTCTCATACCAGCGAGTAGAAAAGCAATTTGTTTAACCATCTCGCTGATGGGTTTGATGATAGGCCATTCAACGTTGTACATTCTATTTCACTTACAACATTTAATTATAATTTATTCTTCGTTAATAAGTAAGTAGGGTTATTTATTATGAACTAGTTTGTCCAAACAACTTCAGAGAATATCAGAAATTTTCATTTTCAATACTTCTAACTTAAAATCAACACAGCCTAACTCTTCCTCGTTGGACATCATCACTAATTGTATTTGACGATCTGAAGACACTTCAAAAGTTTCACTTTCTGTTAACGTTTCTATAAAACGCACCTCCCAAACATCTAATTCCATTGAAAGTATTTAAATTAAGAGAAATATAGCACTGCATCTATTTCGGTAAAATAAAATATGACTTCACTACATATCGGTGCTACTTAAAAATAAGAAAATTTTTCATAGTTTAGTTCATGGACTTGATTTCATTGAAAAACTATTCAAAACCACGGTACAATCAACAGATGTTTTGTCCCGCATTGCTACACCTCAGCGGCGTACATCCGATATGGTCATACAGTATTTAGAAGTATTTGATGTTTGACACTAGCACTATAAGATTCCGAATCATTGATCTAGCGGTTACTCATTGGTGTCGCAATTGGACATCTTTGTTTTGATGTTGGGTGGGGTCGTGGTTGCCTTCTGCTGAGGAGTACACTACCATTAAGAAACAGCTGTCTAGTATACACTGCTTCTCAATGGTTTTCTAAATAAGATCAATCTGTGATCCTAATGTTCAATACAAACCCCCTGTATTAATAATTTAATGAATTTGTCATTAACATATAATTTACATATAATGCGTTTCTATTCAAGTGACTGGATATAGGCACAAATACAGGGAAATTCAGTTAAGTATTCTTCTACGTAATGCCTGTAGTGGTTTCGCTTCGATAATCGATCACCTCGATAACCGTTATAATATAAATATCAACAGTGTTTATAATCAGAAGGCAATGAGAAGCGGAAACTTTATAGTCAAATTGCATAAGGACGAAACGGATCGGAGGACTCAAGTCAGCCAACTCGACTGAACCAAACATCACTTAATATTTATGGTCTGAAGAAAATAACTGACAGACATTTAATGAATAGGGTATGTAATTAACACACATACACACACTCACAAATCAAAACATCAGGGTTAATAAGTGAGTATGTGACAAGGTCAAAATATGCATTCAGAAAAATGAATAAATTGGTCTATCCAGAAGCTAGAATAGCCTATGTGGGCTTGACAAAGTACCACACACTGCATAATTTGGTAACAATGTATTCAGTTTGGTGTTATTATTATCATTTCACTTGTTATTAGCATCATCCATTTGAATCAAACTGAAACCATTGTAATATTAGATGAGTACTTTTCATTTTGTATAACACTGAACGTGGACAGTAAGTTTTACCAACACAAGATGGGCAAGCATTTCGAAATCTGGTTACAGATTATTAGTGATATTACAGTCTCCTTTAATGACTTATGCAAACGCCACGCTACATTGTACATCATCTGGAACCAGATATGTAGGGCACTAAATGTAAATTCAATGGTCCAAAACCGTCACATTTATTGAGACACTTCAAGGATATTACTACCATCGTTTTTCGTGATTGTTATTTAAGATCGACCTATCTTAAACTAGGATAAAATAGCTATCCACTCCTAACTTAAGCTACCGTTTATTTATTACAAACCTGTTACTCGGTCAACTCCCATTTATGTCGCAGCTGTGCTCCTATTACAATTTGAATGTATCACTTCATAGTGTACATATGTCATATCTGCAGATAACGAATCTAATATTGATCTACATAACCGCACTGCAGCTGATGCGAGACTTTCCCAGTCATCATAGGTCGTTTTTGCCAAGAACTGTGTTACCAATCTACACTGACGTATTCTTTCTAGTCACAAACCTTTTTCCTGAATAAACAAATAGATAACATTTAACCAAACGCTTCAATCAGAATTTAACGGTACTAAGATCGTGTCCCAATTCTTTCGCCTCATGCGTTAATTAATTTAGCCGCTTCAATTTCAATTCTGTTAACTGTAGACGTTATGGTTCCCCAAAAAAACTACAGAAAATGACAATTCTCTACTCACTGGTTAAGAGATTCGAACCGATCAAAACTAATTTTTAATAAGGTTGGACTATAATATATGGATGACCTTTGAACGACGCCAAAATGACTTTGTGAGTGTCTACCTTCTTACTAGGGCTAAATGCGGGATATAAACCAGTTTGAACAGCAAGGATTATGATTCACAGTTGATGGTTAGAGTTAGGAATTAGATTTACGTTTTTTCATCACGAACTCACATCAGCTAAAATGTCAAGACGATATCTAGCCTGATGGATGAGTGAATTACGCACCAAAATCCGAGACCTGTTATCTTAAACCTGATTGGATCCTCCATATTCTCGCCTCTCAGTAGCAACTGTAGGGAGTAACTTCCTAAAGGTGTAATTCCAAACTATTCTCTAGACTGTCGAAACAGAGTGTGGTAACCTACTTTTATCAAGAGAACGTGATTGGTGTAATGGAAACAATCCCCATTATAACCAATTGTACCAGTGATTGTCTTACCGTACTTGTTTGTTTATCTGTGCTAAAGGCATTCTTCCTACCTTCGATTGTGACCTTGCACGAATTCGGTTACACTCAGTAATCACACTTGTACTCCTTCGGCACGATCTCGGTATTCTTTCGATACCACGAGATCGCCAACTAATACATCTCGACTAAAGCCATCAACTGTTTTCTGATATTTGGCTCACGGAGGAGTATAACCTGGTAACTGGCACGTAGTCTTCCTGTAAAGGTGATCATAGTCAACCGCAACTCGACGCCACACTACAAGAGTCTAATCTTAGCTTAACCAAAGTCAGATCAAGTAAGCTATTCGGCTTGATAAACTTTATCTATTTCTAAAACGTAAATCAACACTGTCACTATACAAAATAAACAATACAGTCTATTATTCAGGGAAAAGGAAAAACATAAATAACATACCGAACAGTAACTTGACTATAAGAGAAATGAGTCAACAAAACGAATATTGATTTAAAATGAACATAAAACTATGATTGGTGGATAAACAAGGCAGAGTCAAGGTCAAAGAAAGTTAATGTGTTGGTGGGAATTTCATGTTAGCATTGGTGAGTTCGTTTATCGATCACACATAACAGCAACTACGTTTAAATAACCATACATTTCCATAAAGCCAACTGTAGTGCATCTTACACATACCAGATTAGATTAGTAGTCTTAGGATCTTGTTAAGGCCTTTTTCTGTGTTTTTAATATTCACAACTGATTCCATACAAGGTAGATGCAGACTACTTCGGTGGAGTCTGCATTAACATCGTAACCAGAGCTTGGAGACTCTGGGTGACATTGCTCAGAATCGATCACAACGGCGTCGGTGTACATACTC
Organism: Schistosoma haematobium; assembly: GCF_000699445.3. Classification (NCBI taxonomy): domain Eukaryota; kingdom Metazoa; phylum Platyhelminthes; class Trematoda; order Strigeidida; family Schistosomatidae; genus Schistosoma; species Schistosoma haematobium. The sequence goes on along the minus strand of NC_067199.1, from coordinate 3,088,601 downwards.
TCTGTCTTCCTGTACTATGCCCTTATATGCAATCTTTCTTTTATATTACCACCGAATTAACCACTACTAGGAATCCGGTGTTCCTCTCACTGTGCTAATGCAGTATGGCAAATTGAACCGATGCACATATATGCCTGGTCCTACGTTGTAGCTGACAGACTGACTGACTGACGATACAAGGAGTATTCTAATACATTTGAAGTACAAAATAAAATGATATGTGACTTAATTAGCTTAACTGATGCAACTGTTTTCTTTTGTAAACAGATTGTTACACTGAAATCTGTAAATTAGTAGTGGTCAGAGTAATATCTTCATTATGTTATAGGTCAAATATTGTTTACATTCTTATTTACAATGTTGCATTTGTAAAAATCATAAATTGAGAATATCGTCTGAAAATAACATTTCTCTCCCAGGTTTAGTCTGAAGTTTTTCGGAGGTCATGAAACCATTTTGTACTCATGTGGTGTGCACTACTCATATCGACAGATATAAGTAGTATGTATCATCAATCGAAAGTGAAATGCCTGGCTACATAATGTTAATTAGATCGAATGAAAGAGAACGAGAACAGAGAATGATTGATGGGAAACGAAATAACAATGAATTCTGAGACGATTCATTGACATTTCGCAAACGAAGAATTTACTGTATAGTTCTGAGATCTTATTAAGATGTTCTGTAATTTTGTACTGTAGTACATTAAGTTGACACCGATTGTGTTCTCCTTCAATACACTAAGAGATTGTTCATTTATGTTAGACTGTTGATTCTGAATTCTAAAAGTGCAAAGTAGAGACTACAAACGTTGAAATATATTCGAATTAAAGTATATGGCGAAACAGATTAGTATATAATCAGTTCGTATATGAAAACCATTGCCTAAATATGAAGTAGGATTTTCGTCCAATTCCAATTAGTCAATAATTGGATTAGTTAGTGTATTTATTTCGACAGATATCATAAATCTCTAATTGTGACCAAACAAGTCGGCATATGAGAAGTTTATCTCGTTCCATCTACTTAAACAAAACCGGAAATGTATAAATCGACCACATAATGCACTGGAGTTCAGTAATACACCTATTCAGAGAATAATAGGGAGGTAACTCCCTTTTTAAAAGTCATGTATGATACACAAGAAGTGAGTAGTCACATATCACTGTCATACACACATGTATGAAACATGCTCAAGGATAGACGTCGTTTGGTTGACGAGCGAATATATATGCGTAAACGAGCAAATGAATGATGAAGAGAATTCATCTGTTCATAGGTCAGGATTAACCACGTAGGTCTACAACAATATCAATTACTACACGACGATATTTATAATAAGCATGTCAGCATGTGCATTACAGATGGAATCGGATAATAATTATCTCTCCAAAATAGGTCATGCACACATATTTTTCTTGTCGATATTGACTAAATTCAGTTGGCTCATAAAGAGTTAAACAAACGTGACATTAGTCACCACTCATACTGATTTTCTATTGACACATCAACCCACTATAAATTAATAATATATTTGTAATATCCCAATGAGTAGAAAAATTAGATTTTCTGACGTTTCGTGACTTGATGTAAGCCACTTCTTCAGAGGGTGAATAACCAAATCCAAGTTTAAAATGCACAACAAATCAACCCACTATATTTTTCTCCATACATAGCAGGTGAAAAATTATTTTCCTCTAAAAACTAGCCATATACTACGTTGATCAATACTACTTATACCGACTTATACCGACAGACAGAAGTAGTACACATCACCAGTCGTATGTGGAATGTCTATCAGTGGAAGATTGAACTGAATAGAACGGGATAAGAAACAGTGAGAATTCGTAACAATAATAAAATCCAAAGAATCATAATGAATGTTAAAGACAACTGAAAGATGTGCAAATAACGTGTTTTCAATGCACTCTGTAATTTCTCATCAAATATTAAATCGGTTTATCCGACCTAAGCTATTATATTCTGACGTGAATAATGAGTGGTAACTCTTGAGAACTATCTATGCACCAATATGATCCATATATTTTTATTGTGGAATTATTAAGTGGCTAAACGATGCATATTCATGTTCCTCTTATTAGAAGATTTATTTTGACTTATGGAATATTATTATACAATTTACCGTGATTGAGTTCTGTCCAGTCTGTTAATTATAGTCTCCCACATTCACAGACACTTTCGGCTACATCTTCTACAAACGTTATTTCCTATTTTATAGTACGATGTGGTCTGTTTGATTTGTATATGAACCCAGTATTTTTGAAGTACATGATTCATATCACGGACGCTGCGATTAGTGTTCTGGACTCAACAGGTAGGGCTAGGCAGGAAGAAGAACCTATAAAGACTATAGACTGCTTGCACGGGTCTTACGCATCATTGGTCCGGTCGATAACTCACTTTCCTCTAATTGGCGGTATCATTACGTCATATATTAATAGTGCACAATGCCACAATTTGTAACAAAGTCTTCTTACAATCCATTGACACATCTCATCAATAATTCAATCACTCCTCAATATTTGATATTTATTGGGTTCAAGACAGCTCTGTTTTTTAACACACTCTTAAATTTGCGTTAACTAAATAGAATTACAATTTTACTGGTTGAGGGCATGAGTCAATTGAAGTTAGATCACCATGGAAATTCTGGAATAACTGTAATTCAATTTCGTGGATTAGTTGAAGTTACACATTAACACCATTGGATCCCGGCTGCATCAGTAGTCTAGATGTTAAGCCTACGTGAGCGAGACCGATTGGTCCAGGGTTCGAATCTCGCGTGGCGAGATCGTGGATGGGCACTGCTGAAGAGTCTCACAATAAGATGAAATGGCTGTCCAGTGCTTCCAGGTTGTCAATGGTGGTCCAGCTTCAATTGACTCATGATCTCAGCTATTAAAATTCCACAAGAAATACCTTCTCATATACATGTGTTAACTGAATCGAGTTACAATGGTACAACTTCAGTAAATAATATTGTAAATAAAGAAACGCTTAGAAAAATGGATGATCTTTATTTGTTAATCACTGAAAAGTGAACAAAACGAATGTTCGTAATATAATTCACTGTATTAAAACAAACGATTTATGTGGAAATCAATTAATTATCAAATATATATGAGTGTGAATGATGATTGGTTCACTACGATTGTAAAACTGGATTCATTACTTTAGCTGCCATTATCGGCATTGTTAATTGTTGATCATATATAAAGCATATAAATGGATGTGTTACATGAAAGTCTACTTCTGGTATAATGGCTGAAAAAGGCACAAATATAGGTGAGGTTACAGTGGTTGCTTCAATTCCACTTTCATTTAATTTCAATACATTTGTTTGAATAAATTCATTCACATATAGATTGGGATTAGGTGTGATACCTGACGGGGAAAATAAACAAAAGCATGAAGTAATCGAATTAATGTGCTTGAATTTGGAGGTACACATCAAATCAAGAATGCAAATACATCTTGTTGATGAATATTAAGTATTATTCCATTGTCAGAGATTGATTAAATTTCTAAGATAATTTACCCACTGAATCTACTATTTCAAACATCCAATTCAATATCCACGGTGTCAAAAATTAACGAATGATTACATATTGAAATAAGGTTTTACTTCTACTCAGTTTTTCTTTTCCAAAACTGTGGAATTTTTAATCTATGAAACAGAATAGACTGAGATTAGTTTGGGAGATTGCTTCCAATACTAATCTGATGGTTACTTATTTTCTCACGTTATTCATGAATAAGTATAATTTAGACGATGTCGAAGGTTAAGTCTAACATATTCATCAACTGTTCTGGTAATTATTATTACACAGCTCAACTTAATCTCTTCTATTTCCTTATAAACATTTTGAGAACCGAACAACTTATAATTGATAATCAAGCACTGAATTATAAACAGTTTGAGTCCATCTAACTATTCTCCACGTTTCAACTCCACACAAAGGAAATGTTGTTATGTATGTCTTGAGAATTCAGACTTTAGTCTTGGCTGTATATGTGTGTATTATAATTGTGTTCGTATGTGTATGTATGTTTGATTATGGATTACAGCCTACACGCATATTCTTCTCACTAGCATAAATGTTGCTTACTTAAATTGTTCCACGATTTATTCGTTTTCCCATAAAATGTGTTTCTGAAACCCATTCATTGATTGGCGATTAAATTCTCTTTCTTATTCGCTCCGAGTGCTTGACATTTGTACTTTACTTCCATAGACTGTAGTAACCGCGTCGTATTTCCTTTTGAAATTTATGCATCTCTTCGAGTTATCTAATGACGGTTATAATGGCAAGTGATACACGAAGCATAGCAGTCATCTTGAAGAAACTCCACTACTCATTGACTTCGAACGTTTGAATAAATCCACATAAAATATCTGGGCATAGAAAACATACTAGTAATCTGAGGTGCTAATATCCATTCGAATTCACAATAGAATAATCAGAATTGATAAAAAGAACAATGTATAACATTTTATGTGAATTTACCAACTTAGATATTCTTACCTGACAGATCAGATTTTACTGGATCAAACAAATCGACAACACCGATAGACTTTAATGTTGGCACAAGGTCAAGTGTATTTTTCAATGTGAATTTCGGTAATCGTAATGACACTGTAGTTTCTTTCAAATTCTTTACGTATTCACTTAAAACTTTATTGCCATTCAAAAGTTCTGTGGCACCATTTAACGACCACTTTTCAAGAGGTAACACGATAACAAATGTGAAACGTGTGTTCTGGAGATGTTTGAAGAAAGAAAGAACGAAATGAAATAAATGAGAGTAAGCCTGATGTTATAACTTATAAAGAAGCAAGCACTTGCAAATGATGAGACCATATGGATTTTCAAACGACTGGTTACTTTGAACAGGTAACGACATTACGCAAATAGTAAAAGAAAGAAGGCTACAGAGAAAACTGATTTACCACTACTGAAATATCTTGGACTGGGTTCGTATCCATTTAAATATCCCCCATTATCATGGAATCCGTATGACTATTCGTGTGATCACCAAATTGGCGGTATAGGATTTATGTAAGGACGGCCTAGGACAATTACAACAGTGACCTCAGAGGCCTTAGAACAGCCGAAGAGTTTCATTCAATCTCAATGCAATGGCGCTTTCCAGAATACCAACGTGGTATTCTACTGTTAGTCTATAAAACATCATGCCTCTTTGTGAATTTTTCGAATCATAATGTTGATTTACAAAACGCCAATATCTATAAATACCCGTTATTTTCGGTACATTTTGATACTTGCCCAACAAGCACTTTCTCCAGTCTTCTTCTGTCTTCTCATTTACGACTTGGCAGGGTTCTAGCGTTAAACTACTCAAGCTTTACACAGTATACTAGAAAACTAAGCTCTAGATATAACAAATTATAAAATTCATTTGTATAATTGTTGGGGTGAAAATAACTGTTCAATGTAAACAGTTTATTAAAAATGAGTGCAATCTCAAATTGATAAGTCTAATCCAAAAACTCTACAAATAATCAAACATTAATGGTACCAAACTGTAGCACGGGTAAATGAACTGTTAATTTTCAAGTGAATGATGCTAGATAAGGCATTTTCTCCACAAAAATAAATCTTGATAATCTATACACTTTGGACTAAACGATTGTCCTGTATTTCCAGGTTTCCCATGGTCGTCTAGCTTCAATGGACTCATGAATTCAACCATCAAAATATAGAATAAAGAGACTGACAAACTCAAAACATAACAGAAGTTAGAAAAAAAACACTTTCAATTACTAACATTTAATGGTTTACTGACGATCTCAAATCCTTCATCTTCGAATTTTCCATACTTCATTACTCCTTCTTGAGTCATCATATCAACTGTTATTTGACGATCTGGCGAAATATAAAAATCCTCCTTTCTAGTGTAATGAGGCTCAAATGGACTTTGCCAAAAGTCTAAAATCAACGATAACTGTGTTATTTCGATGAATATGCAGTACAAAAATATTATCTTTTCATTTCACAGTATTTGTTAAACTGAAAACATCACGAAACAAATGACACTCTAATTTGTTTTGTGGTATAATGGAATCTAAAAATTGCTTTGCAATAAGACGTAAGGAAAAAGCAGCATTAGAAATGATCAAAACACTTTCTGACTGTAGTTACTTACTTACTTGCTTACTCACTTACGCCTGTTACACCCCGCCGACTAGCATTCTGCAACTCAATCTGTACTGGGCCTTCCTTTCTACTTCTATCCAATTTTTGTTCATTTTTCTCAGATCTGTATCCATTTCTCCGAGTAATGTGTTCCATGGTCTTCCACTTTTCCTTTGGCCTTGAGGATTCCATAAGATAGTTTGCCTTGTGACACAGTTGGCTAATTTCCTCAATGTGTATCCTATCCACTTCCAGCACTTCTTCCCGATTTATTTTTTTTTCTTGAATCTGGTTTGTTCTCTGCCACAGTATGTTGTTACTGATAGTGTCTGGCCAAAGGATGCGAGGTATTTTGCACAGACAGCTGTTAGTAAACACTGGTATCTTCATTTATAAGAGTTATGACGTCTTACGGTGAAAGACGAGTTCCTTTTTAAAATAACGAGGATTATACCCCTTCTGACAACCAGAGCAACCATTAATTGAAGTACATGGAATGCTCGTACAATGTGGAAGACCGGGAGAGTCTTCCAAAGTGATGCAGAAATTAAAAGATACAAGCTGGAAGTGTTTGGAATCAGTGAAACACATTGCACGCAGGTTGGACAACAACGACTAGCTTCTGGGGAGCCTCTGTTATACTTCGGCACGAAATGCACTTACAGGATGGGAATCTCATGAATCCAGGATCATTAAAGCCTCCTTCAAAACAAAGAAAGTGAGCATGACAATGAACGTCATCCAATCCTAAGGGCCTGCCAGTGACTGCAATAAAGATCTTAAAGATCAATTCTACAATATTCTGCAGTCAATCGTCGAGAAGTGCCCAGCAAAGGATTTGACCATTCTGATGTGAGATCTGAATAAGAAGGTTGGAATGGACAACAACGGATATGAAGACATCATGGGACGACACGGACTGGGAGAAAGGAACGAAAATGGTGAGAGGTTTACAAACCTATGTGCCTTCAATAAACTGGTCATAGGCGGCACTATATTCCCACATAAGCGCGTTCACAAAATCACATGGACTTCACCGGATCACACCACGCAAAACCAAATCGACCATATCTGCATCGGACTTGGTCCGTGGCGGTGATTATGTGGTTGTTGGAAGCATCGGATTGTGGACCGTCCTCAATTTTATTCCTATGAGGATTTCTGCTGGGGATTTCTGCTCGTGTAAAACATCACTAGGTGTCACTCTGTAAACGAAAAAGTTTTGCAGTGTTTCCACTGGCGTCCCCTCCCTTTTCAACTTGATCAGACCTCTCTTAAATGTATTCACAAATCTTTCTGCTTGGCCGTTCAATTGCGGCTGGTAGGGTGGACAGCGGAGATGCTTGATGGATAACCATTGGCAGAAATCTTGTAACTGCATTGAAGTGAACTGAGAACCGTTATCTGATACAATTGCATCCGGTAACCTGTTGCAAGCGAGCGTCTCCGTCAAGGGTTGTATCGTTTTGGTAGTTGTCACTGGCATAATGGGGACAATTTCTGGCCATTTTGAAAAGGCGTCAATCACGACCTGACGGGTAGTCCCACTGATTGGACCAGTGAAATTGACATGTATCTTGGACCAGGGATATTCAGGTCGTGGTCATGAGACCGGCGTCACTTTAGCATTACATTTCGCCGCTTGCTGACATTGCGTGCGTTTGCCTACTAAATCCATGATGTGTTGGTCCATGAGGGGCCAATAAGCATAGTTTCTGGCGATGGGTTTCATTCGTTTTATACCAGGATGACCAGTGTGGAACTGCTTTAGCACCCTTGATCTTAGGGACTCTGGCACCACTACTCTAACTCCAAACATCAAGCACTCATTCACGACGCATAATCAGTCTCAACGGTGGTAAAGCTGCTTCAAGTCACCATCGAGTCCAGTTGACGGCCAGCCATTGCTGACGTATCTCATCGCTCTCTCAATGATGGGGTCGTTCCTGGAGGTAGATTGTATTTTAGCTGCTGAGACTGGCAAAGCACGAACAGCAGATGTCAGGTAACATTGCGCGTGGTCCTCTGTCATTGTGGAGGCAATAACTACATCTTCGTCGGCCGTACGGTGTTCGCTGATAAGTCGTGACAACGCGTCTGCCTGACCGAGTTGTTGAGTGCGTCGATACTGGGTCTCGAAATCATACCCCAAAAGTGCTAAGGCCCATCTCTGAAGACGATTTGCAGAATGAGCTGGAATGCCAGATTTCCGCACGAATATTGCGAGCAAAGGCTTGTGATCTGTGAGAAGCTCGTTTCCGGCTGTTTATAGAATATACTTCCCATTCCAAGCTTGGACTTCTCCCTCTAGTTAGTGAGGCTGGGACGCATCAATAGCTAGCTTACTAGTCTTTGGTCACCAAGTCTTGTTCTCGTTCGCAGATTAAGTGAACTCGTGATAGCTTCAAACCTAGCACTTTCTCATGGTGATCGACTGGATCATGAAGACATCAACATCTTGGGGGTAGCATGGGATTCAGTGGACAGCTAGGTTGCAGTTGGACGATCCAGACTTCGCAGATGATTTGGCTATTCTATCGCGCACGCAACAACAAATTCACGAGAACAAGACCAGTGTAGCAGTAGCCTCAGTAGCAGTAGGTCTCAACATTCACATAGGGAAGAGCAATATTCTCCGATTTATCACAACATGCATCAATCAAATCACACTTGACGGACAAGCTTTGGAAGATGTTAAAACATTTACGTATCTATGCAGCATCATTAGCGAACACGGTAGATCTGATGCAGATATGAAGGCAACATATCTACAACTGAAGAACATCTGAAAATCAAAATAACTGTCAACCAAAAACAAAGTCAGGATTTTCAATACCAATGTCAAAACAGTTCGATTGTATGGGATGGAAACTTGGAGAACTACCAAAACAACCATCCAGAAGATACAGGTGTTTATTAATAATTGTCTATGCAGAATACTTAGGACCCGTTGGCCAGACACTATCAGCGTTAACATACTATGTTAGAGAACAAACCAGATCCCAGTGGAGGAAGAAATCAGGAAGTGCTGGAAGTCGATAGGAAATACATTCGGGAAGGCACCCAACTGCGTCACAAGGAAATTTCTCACTTGGAATCCTCAAGGTCAAAGCAAGAGGAGGCGACGACAATGGAACACATTGCACCGAGAAATGGAGACAGATATGAAAAGAATGAACAACAATTGGATAAAACTAGAAAGGATGGCACAGAATAGAGTGGGTTGGAGAATGCTGGTCAGTGGTCGATGCTCCACTGGGGGTAACAGGCATAAATAAATAAATAAATAAAAAATAGCGTGATTCATTTGGTGCCTGTTGCGTTATATCGGACAATCGTGCTTGTTTCTTTATATATGCTGAGACTTACATCAGATTTGGCGGCTGCCACACTGGTCGTGTTCTCATGAATTTGTTGTGGCGTGTGCTATAGAAGAGCCAGATCATCTGCGAAGTCTAGATCATCCAGCTGTATCCCAACTGTCTACTATATACCGAGCTTCCACCCCCACAAATTATGAAATGATTCACAATAGTGTGTTTGGACAAGAGTTTGGAAAAGTTCACAAACTCGTTGATCAATATATGGTATGCAGTAGTAACCATGGTGGTCGAGACATAGGATTACTGCTTGTTCACATCCATCAACATGGCTTATTCCTTGATGACCCAACTTCAAGTCATACTAGCATAAACCTTCACTCAACTTTTACAGTTCCGCCTATTTCACAAGTCTCAAACATCACAAATCTTAAATCACGAACATCCTACATGCTCACTTTAATCGCCCTATAAACAAAATACAAAATACTTAACACGAACAATTCAGGCTATTATTGTGATTCTGATTATTAGAGTCATCACATTTTAAGCAACAAATAGTCTTCAAGTCTGTTCTTCTATTAAACTCCAAACTTTAAACAGTCGGATCATAGCTTACCTACCTCTAAAGTAGAAAACATTTACCAGTATCATCGCAGTATCATCTGGAATATCATCTGTAAAGAATTTCTCCAATAAACCATTAGACTGTTGATCAACCCAATCATTGATATCAACTGTAGCACTAGTTCGATTAGAAAAATCCACCTAGAGTAATGAACATTAAGAATTTGTAAGCGTTAATTAATTCTAATGAACAAATACTAACAGAATTAATGACTTCATTGCGATTATGATTACCGATAGTAAGCTTTGCAGATGTCGTGATCTTTAAGTTGGATCATTTATTTGAATATAGTTCGTCGTTGTGAATAACATCAGCATCATATGCTTCAAAGATAAGTGAGTCATTACAATAATAGTAAACTTTAAAACAAAATTAATTCATCACATGGATAGATCTGTGACTAGATTACACTCAGAGGTAAAGTTGTGCGACATTCCAACGACTAGGATTCCGATTCATGATTTACCAACCAAGCAATCCATAATGTGACATGTGGTAGTATGAAGTTTTGTTTTGAAATAGAATTATAATTTACATGGTCGATAATTGAATTGAGGTCCTCTATGGATTGTAAGATCCATAATGATGGCTTCGTGTGTGAAAATCCCTCCATATATACACCTGTAATTCACTCCTCTTGATCCCTTCAGTTGTACATTCTGTTGGCCTGTTTAATTCCATTTCAAATAGGTAATATTTGTATTCTATTACAGATTTCCTTTTCCTTACTTCTTCACTGAGTCCCCATGTTTTCTCCTGAACTGCATTTTTGATTGTGAATTTAAGCACTCTTCCACAATTGGAAACAATCGGTGTTATAGCGCAATCAAATATTATTCTTCGAAAGAATCTGTACGTGTTCTATCCACAAAGGATAGAATACCATTTATTTGTTTGTTTGTTTTTGTTTCAACTAAGTAACAGCACCTATCTAAACTATCTAGACAGTTATTCTTTTAATCCAAACATTAGTATATATAACCCTGTTTAGTATATTGTGAGAAAAGCTCACAATGTGAATTTGAAAGTTAGTAAACGTCAGAGAGCACACGGGAGACATTTAATCTCAGTTTGAAACAGTGCGCATAAGTGATCTCAAATTTATTCGAACGTATTGCATGAATATGTCACAATGATTATAATATTATTCAGCTGCTCAGCTGAAATTCAACAGCATTATTTTTCTCCATGTGAATCCATAAACGATTTAGAGGGCAAATCTTTTTAAGTCATACAGTTATGACCTGATAAAAGCTTCGTTCCATTCATACGTTATGATCTATTACTGGAACTGTTCTAAATCCAACTTAAAGTAACTCAAAGTGAATGTATGGTTATTTATTATTTAGATGAGAAAAAAACAGTCAGCCAACTCAACCATTATTTCTACTAGTTTTTCTGGTAATATATCCACTCTACACTTTCAAACTAAGTAAATCATCCAACTAAATAAGATGGACTTTTCCGAAGTATCACATCACGAATAATAAACTATTTTAAGAACATTCTATGAATGAAACGGTCGATTACTTATCGATTAATGTTTGCGAAAACGACTGATTCTTCATTATATTAAGATTTACACAAAATATAATAACTTGCCTTTTATAAGCAAAGATGGATAGTGACTAGCAGTGGAATCCAGGACGCGCGTTTTTTCCTATTCGCGACTCCTTAGCTGGATGTACCTGTATCTCAGAGTTGATGTTCCCTCTGGGACTCGGACATCAAATCTGAGATGCAAGTACATCCAGCTGACGATTCTCAAATAGGTAGAAACGCACATCCTGGATTCCACTGCTAGCAACTATCCGTCTTTGCTCATAAAAAGCTTGTGAATTAAGGCAACATCGAGGCATACGCACAGTATGCACATATGCCAACAACAGACAGATCACTTGCAGTCTTAAACCTCAATGGGAAGATACGAGCGAAACAATAACAAGTGAACAATAACTTGCCTGTTTCAATTCTCCTTCAAAATCATTTGCAATACTTTCGTTAAAACGTCTTTCAACTTCGTACGTTTTTTCTACAAATATACCTGTTGATATTCTAACAACATTTTCTTCTTTCTCATTTAAAAATGTTTTTTCTGAAGTCAGCGAGTTATTGAGCTCTTGATATAATGATTTCATTTCTTGTTGAGCTTCCGAAGAATTCCATGAAGAAGATGTCGATTTCAGTCTCATTGTTTTTCCAATTTGATAACCTGTTCTACCTTGAGCACCACCAGAACCTAACAGGATACCGAGTGTGAAAAGTATACCAAGTGGGCATGTCAGGAAGTTGTCCCCACCTAAGCCATTTGGATAAATAAAGTTAAATAAATAAATAAATAAATAAATAAATAAATAAATAAATAAATAAATAAATAAGTAAACAGTAGACAACAGGAACACATTCTAGGTAGAAATGTCAAGGTTAAATTAGACATTATACTATAGGTTGGGTAATATGAAATTTAATCACTTCAACAGTAAGGTCTTCTTATGTTGAATTTGTTAATATTGACAGAACATATACCACCCATCTTATTTTCAACTATATCACCGAATGTCACATCTCAGGTAGAATAATATCGATACTACATACCTCGTCATTCTGATCTACTTGATGTACAGTATTATTCAAGCAAGCTTCTGTTTCTTCCTCACTGTTACGAAAGAAGCAGAAAAAATGGTTTGACCACTGTATAGAGGTGATTCTGTTTAGGAAATCGTCGTATGGTATAACTTTGATGTAGGTTTGTTGGTCACACCATTTCATTGAACACGTGCAGAGTAAACATCTTCGCAAGTTAACTCTAGGAAAGAACTTTCATAAATTGTTATTAATGTAATGCTTTGATTAAACACTTATCAATGATATTATTCATTAAGTTATAAATTAATCAACCAACGAGAGGTTTATACGAATTCAATCGTAAATAATTAATAAAACTTACCAAAGTCTGCAGTAACTGTCGAAAGATACGCATGAGTAAATGCCTTATGACTTGAAATATTAGCATATGGATCATCATTTTCTGGAGTAAATAGTATACCCATATCTTAAACTACTACAGAACTAGTTAACATTAATGAATGATTTATATATATATATATAATAAGCTAATCACCATTTTTTAAAGAACGCCTTAGTTTAATCCTACAGATATGTGTCTTACTAGTCATCAGTAGTATGATTCAGATTGGTTAAATCGGATTAACTTGTTCAACACTATGCGTATAACACTAGAAACCAAACTACAGTTCGACCAATTAAGTCTAATAATATTATCACAGCTTTGTGGATCAATATTTGCATGAATAGACCATTAATATGCTTTGAACATATGACATATAGATGAATATTTATTAAATTAGATATTAAATTATAATCTGAAATCTCATCTGATCTAAACGTATGGAAAGTGAGACTGATTTCCGTCTTAGGTTAGAACTAAACAACTAATCAACACTTCCTGGTTATTCATGTTGATGTCTCTCTGTACCACTACTTGTTACGCTTATGATTTTAACAAAAGAGTAGTATTGTATGAAACTACTTATTTATTTGAACACAAAATATTGTTAAAAAAGGGCACCGAATACATATACGCCACACAAGTCACTTGATTTGAGTGTGGGCTGTGATACTGCTGAGTGCCCAGACCAAAGTATGTGGTTTTCTTAGGGGTTCAAACCTCTAACCTTCGACCTAAAATTCTAATCCACAAGGCGGTGGAGCAACGTGAGGAGATGCAGTTCAATGGTAGCCGGTGATCAGCAATATGTTCATACGCCATTCGTCTCATCAGGATCCTGGAGCCCATGTGAACTATTGGTTTGGAATCAGGGTTTTTTCGACTCCACTAGATCGACCCTCCGTATCCACCAACCTGGTTAAAGTGCCGGACATTCGCTTTCCGACTTTGCAATTTCGTAAACAACACCCGTGTGCCAAGAAGGCGGTGAGTAGTACTTCTCTGGCAGTGGTTGTATACGCGTGGCCATGTGAGGGCATTTCGAGAAAGAGAGCTAACTCTTCCTACACTCGACCGTACCGGGGTATTTGAGGGCGATGTCTAAATTAGATTTCATCGACCTTTAAAACACGACTTTCATATGGTGTCAATTTGTTTTGATATCTGAATTTCCTAAGTTTGATATAATTCAGTTACATTATTTAATCATTCGATTTGTATAAGGTAGACTGTACAGCATTTAACATTAGTTAGTCATTAACTCACTATATGAATACAAATTTACAATATCATAAAACTGTCACCAATAAACAACAGACATAATTTATTTACTATATTATGAAATCACTCCATTATAATTTCTCATATGATCTAGACGATGATGAAGAAATTATTTTCTTATTTCAGTTGCACAATAATCAATTAAGTTTATGTTCATTATGTCAGAAATGAATCACAGTTAGTCCGAGAATTATAAGGTGATATTACTGAGGAGTTCCATACTAGGACGAAACGGCCATCTATTGCTTCCAGGTTTTCCATGGTAGTCTAACTTCATTTGACTCATGATTTCAACTGTTGAAATTACTAAAATCTCCACAAAACCCCTTTAGATTTTATTATGTCTAGAATAATTAAGAAAACGGATACCGCAGAAAGTTTATAAGTTAATATATAATCAAGAAGATTAAAATAGACGAAACACAAAAAGTGAACATGAAATCCTTGTTCATGCGCCTACAATTCAGAATGAATGCGAACAGTGAAATATTAATTCAGAGATTAATCAGAACAATCCGAAGAACGTTTCACAGTGGAAAACTATGACTTGCATTTTATACTCGCCTGATTATGATATTAGGGTTAAAAGATGAATAACCTAGAATTGTATTGAACAAGTTAAGTGAGGAACAATTAACTTAATAGTTATAAAATATCTTGGTAAAATATAAGAACTATACATTAAAAGCCATCATCCTTTTTTAAAAGTGTGCTGACGTCCTATGTTATCCGTTCACAGCTATCTTTAACGGATCCTTCTCATCTAATCTCATACCAAAAATGTGGAGAAAGATGAAGATAATTCCTGTACCCAAGAAATCATCTGGTGATAAGAATGTAAAATTTAGACCTATTGCAATAACTTCACCCTTCCTCAAAACAATGGAAAAATTATTAATACTTCCACTTCAGCCTGCGATAAAAGAACATATTGATCCATATCAGTTTGCTTACAGACGCAAAAGAAGCACTTTAGATGCTGTTGCTGTTCTGCATCACAACATAGTGTTCAACTTAAAAAAGGGTCAGAAGTATGTTCGATGTGCTTTTCTGAAGTGTACTTCAGCTTTTGACTTTATACCAAGGCAACGTTTAATTAACAAGTTAATCAGCGTCAACACTGACAGCTGGATAACCAACTGGCTATGTTTCTATCTCTCTGGAAGGGAACAGTACACTGTGTTTGGAGGAAAGTGTTCAGAGTCTCTACTGTCTCATGAAGGTGTATCACAAGGAGCTGTTCTTTCACCTATTCTATTCTCTTCTTTTCTGCATGACCTGCCATCTTCCACAGAAAACACTTTTGTGAAATATGCGGATGATCTCACTGTATGTATGGCTATCTCTTCCTCTTTACATCCCATAGAAATGAATGAGTTTTTGTCTCGTATTGATTGTTGGTCTGTTGGTAATGGTCTCATACTTAATCCGTCTAAATGTCAAGCTGTTAACTTTAGTATGAGACATAAACGGAATCTAAACACCATTTTAAGATCCCATAGTGCTTGTACCATCGGAGACTCTTTGATATACACAGTGTCGAAGGTCAATTATCTTGGTGTCACCTTTTCCTCTGATCTGTCTTGGTCTTCCCACGTTTTATTGTTATCAAAGAAGGTTTTTCGTCTGACCTACTACATAAAGAGATTGCATGCTCTTGGGATTACTCGTCATTTACTCTTACAATTTGTCAATTCTTGCATATTACCTATTATTCTTTACTGTTCTCCATTATTCTTTCCCGGGATTTTGAGAAAAGACTTGGCTGTATTGCGAAGAGTACTGAAGGCAGTTAGCAAGATGTGTGGTGAATCTTTCGAGATCATAATCAATATGGTTGTGGATAGACATTTAAAATCATGCATACTCCTGGCAGGTGTTATTTTATCAGATACTAGCCATCCCCTTCACTCTTATCTTTCTCCTTGTATATCTTCTGGTAGAACAAGACGTAATTACATTAAAATCCATGCACGCAAGTAAAAGTATAAAAGTTCTCTAATACCTCACCTAGCAAATATACTCTGTGACGAACAGGTTGTTAGAGTCAACCTAGTCAATAACTTGCATTCTTAACATATCCTTAATTCTAAAAGTTGTACAGTTTTTCGGGATTTTTGTCTTTTTTTTCTTTTTTTGAAAAAAACATTTCTCTTTTTTTTTGTATTCGTTACTGTTTTTTTTGTTGTTGCGTAAGTAACTTGTTGAAATAACCTGTGCTGAGAATTCTATATTGTACCAAAACTATAATATTGAATAGGGCCATTAATAATAATAATAATAATAATAATAATAATAATAATAATAATAATAATAATAATAATAATAATAATAATAATAATAATTGTCTATCACATCCTGTATAATGCTTCCAATTCAAAATCCTTATTTGTTTACATTCCCGTTCTCTTCAATTCAATCTTTTCAACTTTCTGCCTGCTAGACATTCAATTTCTGATTGGTATTACATATTACTTATATCTGTCGAAATGAGTAACATACACTAAAAAATGACCATCTCATTCTGTATTATAACTGGTTGACTATTGTTAGGATTCAAGTAATACTGATTGTTATTCTTTATCCTGATATTGTTTTTTCAGTACCAGATATCAATTTTCGTCGTAATAAAACTTTGCCCTACTGATCTCTGTATTATCTCGCTATCCATAAACCATAGACGATTTGTCATGTTTTGTTTCATGGTGACATAGTTACATATTCACGCTATCATTGTATGGTAACTTATGTTCATAATCACATGGTGACCTTTATCATTTTATTTAGCATCTATGCGATATTCATATATTTTTTTTAAAGAATCTAAATGTGACATTCATATATCGTGATCCCTTGATAAATTTTAATGAAACGATAAGAACACCACTAAACTAGTGACATGAATTCATTATGTATTGAGGTTATTCATCAGCTGAGAACGACCTAAATCTACATCAGTTACATTATTGTAAACAAAGTTTTATATATGGTAACCAATGAAGTTTAATTAGAGACGACTTAAGAAACAAAAAAGAAATAATGACATATATAACACTTAAATTAATAGTTAAGACTGATTAGTACTGTTATAACGCTCGGTTTTACTTCGTCTAATGTTATAACGGTTGGTTATCCTTGTTTATACGAATGGGACGCTGATTTGCCTTAGATGAATATCTACACTAGATTCCTTCCCAGTGGAGAAGATTTGTAGCTCAGGTGGATGATTTTGATGGAGTTTTGTTCTCTGAGCTGGATGGTTTGGTCGTGGAGCTTTCATCATCAGCACAAACTTCAGATAGAAGTGAAGTGTTCGATTTTCTCCTTATGTGTTTCACAGCTTGTTCTGTGCACCTCGATGTTCATTGGTTCTTGTTGACCTTAAATTTATCATTGTTCACTTCTTTGTTTTGGTTGTGTCTCCCATTGTTTTGATTTTTGTTCTTATATATATGCATGATTTTCCTGATTGGTTGATAAATTGGATTGATTACAATATGTTTGTTGATTGCTGATTGACCTGAGTGCTAGGCTTCTAAAAATTCTCTGGTGTTTTTGGAGTTTCCTCTCTCTAAGATTTCTACATTTTCCCAATCGAATGAGTGTCCGTAGTTATCCACGTGTATTGAAATAAGTGAAGAGATATCATGGCGTTTGACTGCTAATTGATGTTCATGTAGGCGTAGGTGGAGGGGACGTCCGCTTTGTCCGATGTAGTGTTTGTCGCAGTTGGTACAATTTATTTTGTAGATAATGTTTGATTTGTTCTCCTTTGTTATTTCATCCTTTGGTTTGCATAAGATTGATTGTAGTGATTTTGTTGGTTTGTGTGCCACACCTATCCCGAAGGTTTTCAGCGGTCTCGTTGCAGTTTCTGATATTCCTTGTATGTACGGTAGGGTGATCCTTTTACTGATTTTTGTGCTTAACTTGGGTTGTGATCCTGTGTGCCGTTGGTGCTTTTTGATGAAGTTGATTGGGTAGCCGTTCTTTTGAAATATGTCCTTCAGGTATTTCTCTTCATTTCTTCGTGCTGCCAGTGTGCTACAGTGTGTCCTCGCCCTCTTGAACAATGTGTGTACGCAGTTGATTTTGTGAGCCCTTGGGTTGTTGCTGTTGTAGTTGAGAATTTGATCTGTATGGGTTGGTTTCCTATATACTTGAGTTTCCAGTTTTCCTGTATCAGTTCTAGTGATCAATATATCCAAAAATGCTAGTTGGTTGTTTGACTCATGTTCCATTGTGAACTTGATGTCATTGAAGACGTTGTTGATCAGTTTGTATGTGTTTTCCAGTTCATCCTTTTTGACGATGACGAAGGTGTCGTCTACGTAGCGAATCCAAATTTTTGGCTTGATCACTGGTAATATCGTGGCTTCTAGTCTTTGCATCACTGCTTCTGCGATCAGTCCTGATATTGGCGATCCCATTGGTGTCCCTTTTGTTTGTTTGTAGATTTTGTTGTTGAATTGAAAATATGTTGTTAGGCATAAATCGATGAGCTCCAGTAGACTTTGAATTTGAAGCGTCGTGTATTTGGTGAGATTTGTGTCGTTGTTGAGTAGCAGGGATATAGTTTCTTTTGCTAACTGTGGTTCAATTGAGGTGAACAGTGCTGTTACGTCGAAGGATATCCTTCCCAGTGTCTATTCTACAGGACTTCAACATAACTCCTATGATCAAAAACACATGATTAGCCTGACTAGAACGTAAATATATTTCCACACCAAAAACCCGACACAATCCAATAACGATGAACAATCAATCAACAGTAATAATAATAATAATAATAATAATAATAATAATAATAATAATAATAATAATAATAATAATAATAAGGATAGGGGGAATATATAACTCATCGGACACCTGTCAGACTATCTACATGGCTGACTAATCAGACAACCAATCATTATCATTCTCACCCACACGTCAACTATTTGTATGTTGAGGATGAAATCATAAAGGAAAGAAGGGGGTGAAGTTGTAAATGATAAAAAAGGAACAATAATTAAAAGAAAACTGTCACCAAATAAGTGATTAATTAATGTCTAAAATGGTTTTCGATACGACGAACTAAGTCAATCTCATAGTTAAATAATTTAATTACTGATGATAAAGGTCACAAATAATAAAGATACTTTTGAGAGGTCACAAAGTTTATTCACTAAGTAGCTCACTCAGGTTGATAAATTTACATAGTATCATGTGTACATTGTGAGGAATAATGTGACATCATGTACTATGTTAAGCCTACATAGCTTATTCTTGCTTCAGGACAAGCCAATTTATTCATCCTTCTTGAGTCACATTCTAACCTGATTAATTATTCGCTTATCAACCTTGATTGTTTTATTTAAGCGTATCTGTGTGCACTTCTTATCCTATTTATCATATGTTTATTTGACTATAAATATCGGTCCATGCTTGGGGAAATCGAGTTGGCTCACTTACTTTCTCCAATCTGCTTCGCTCTTACCTCTTTGTTTCGTCTTTCTGATTGCCTGTTCAAACCAATGAGCACATGAAATATACATATGCCAAATCAGTTCTCGTATTTGGCTTATTTAATTCTGTTATTCACTAAAGCGGATTAAGTTGATAACTATTTACGAGGATAGCCGACATGTGTATTTCGATGACAATAATTCATGCAATCCAAATGGAGTCAGATTTGGGGCCACAAAACTCTCAAAGAACTACTAATAAATCATGTAGTGTACTAATTTCGAATTCCATGAACGACAAAATTTTATCAGGATAACCGAAAGGCTAGAGAATTTATCCCTGAATTACAGAAACAAGCCGTCAATTGTAATTCTGGTCCTCAGCTTCATGTACAACTGAGTGATCGACTAACTGCAGGAATTAACATAACAAAAACGGAATGAGAGCTTATGCAAATGCTGGAGTGTTACTTATCAAATGCTCGAACTGCATGTAATAATCATGAAGCGACGCATGAAGTTGACTTCCATGACATCAAGAATCCTACTGTATTACTTAGTTATCCTAGTCCAAAGCGTACTACAGGGTATACAGGTATGCGTTTAATTGATGATAATCCTCATTCATGTGACAACATGAATAAAAATCCATTAAGGTGTTGCCAAGCAGGTAGAATAGGTGAGTACAGGTTTGGTAAATTCTTATCTTGCTGTAAATTCCACTTACGTAATTAATGTATTTGCAAGTGACTATTGTAGATAATCCGTGTCGAATGGTTGGAGGCTTACTCGAGTTAGACGGGAATGTTGTGAACGACCAACTAAGGTCGAAGTGACACCGTGCGTTTAGTATCTAACGCAGATTACCCTTTCTTTACATCCAGGTGTCATAGCTACTTTAATAACCGTTCAACAAAACCGACGTTATTATAAAAATATGTTAGTAAGAGTAGGTACAAGGAACAGAATGCGACCATTGCTACATGGGTCAGTCTGTAGTGACCTACTTTTACCAAGAGAACACGATTGGTTTAATGGAAACAATCATTATTATAACCAATTATACCAGTGATTGTTTTACTGTGCTCGTTCGTTTAACTGTGCTAAAGACAGCTATATTACTGCTCCATTATCTTTCGAATGTGACCTTGCACGGGTTCGGTTACGCTCGGTAACCACGCTTGTACTCCTTTGGCACGATCTCGGTATCCTTTCGATACCATGAGATCGCCAACAAATACATATCGACTACAGACATCAACTGCCTTCTGATATTTGGCTTACGGGAGATTTCGTCGGTTAACTGGTACGTGGTCTTCTTGTAGTGGTGTTCATAGTCAATCTCGATTCGACTCCACGCTACAATTCCATAGCGTACAATCAACTGATTTCCATTGTTTGCACTTGACGTTGCCGAGGATCGGTGATCTGTCCGACATTTAGTGATCTGACTGTCGGATGGTTTGTCTACAGCCCCCAAATGCCCTGGTATGGCCGAGAGCGCCCTCCCTATCGAAATACTCTCACATGGCCACGCGTATATAGCCTCTGCCAGGGAGATTCTACTCACTGCCTTCTCGTGGCGGGGGTGTTGTTTACGAAAATGAGAGTGACGAAAAGCGAATGTCCGGTGCTTTAACTGGATTCCAAACCAATGGTGCACATGGGCTCCAGTATCTTGCGGGGACAAATGGCGTGTGAACCACTTGTTGGTCACCGGCTACCATGGGACTGCATCTCCTTATGATGCTCCACTGCCTTGTGGGTTAGACTTTAGGTCAAAAGCTCGAGGTGTGGCCCCCTAAGAAGACCACCTGCTTCGGTCTGGGCACCGGAGCAGTATCACAGCCCACGCACAATTATGATAAACTATCTATATTTATGGAAAATACTATTCTTGCTGCGATTAACAATCAAATGATTCACATTATTATTATTACTACTATTGTTTTTATTATTATTATTTACTACGCTATTTATTCACCCTCTTTTATTCCCACTCTGTGAATACTTGTTTTTCGACTTATACAGAAGGTCGTCTTTGGTGGAAATTCGGCTCTGTCTAAATGTTCTTGAGTCACTGTCCGGTTGAAAATTGTATGTTACCACCGAATATGAGTACTGAAGCAGTTTTTCTGAAACCACGTGCACCATTCAAACTGTCTGCCTTCAACGTTCGCACACTAATGCAGGTTGGACAACAGATAGGGCTGGCTATGTCTTTGGAAAGTCTTAATATTGATGTTTGTTGCCTATGCGAGACCCGTATTCAAGACTCTAGTTAAATACTACAAATTCGATCTCCATCTGTCGCTTCAAAAAGCTTGTTTTACGTGCGTCTATCCGGGGACCCTGTGGCATCTTCGCCTGGTCTTGCTGGCGTTCGTGGCCAACGAAGTGATCTTAACCAACGATTGATGTTAGCAAGCTGGTTGCAACTTCTGTTGCAAGTAAGTATCGAACCGAGCTACCTTCTAGGCCAGCTACCATTCCACCGAAAAGTATAGATGAGCATTGGTTGCGATTGCATGACGCCATGAAAATGGCGAGTAAAACTAGTTGTGGGTTCGCAAAGCGTCCCGCTTATAAGCACTGGGTTTCTTCTGGTTCCTTACAACCCATTGAAGCCCGTCGGTCTACTCCGGGTGACCGTGAGTTTGACCACAAACGAAGGATGTTACGCAAGGAAATTGGGCAAAGCTTGCGTAAGGACCGAGAAGCCTGGTGGTCGAAGCGTGCTAATGAGCTGGAAGCAGCAGCTTCATCTGGTAATTACCGGAAGCTCTTCCAGCTCATCCGAGCCACTGGCAGCAAGAAGTCTGGTGTGAGTGAAATAATCTGCGAGGATGATGGGATGCCAATCACTAACATCCGTCGACGTCTTGAACGGTGGGCAGAATTTTTCGAAGGGCAGTTCAACTGGCCTGCTGCTCCTGCAACATAGGTCAGACTCTTCTGCCCTCCATGGTCGGTGACGACTGATCCACCAGATGAGGCGGAAGTCCGCAAGCAACTCCAACTCCTGGAGCGCTACAAATCACCTGGCCCAGGCGAATTACCTCCGGCTCTTTTTAAAGATGGTGGTGACTTTCTGACTAAGGGAATGACGCAGTTGTTTAAAAAGGTTTGGGAACTAGAGAGTGTACCAACGTCATGGAATGAGTCGACAGTTGTCCCTATCTTTAAAAAGGGTTCACGTCGTTCCTGTAACAACTATCGGGGAATAAGTCTACTTCCGATTGCATCCAAGCTATTGGCTTCCGTCATACTTCGTAGGTTGTTCAAAACCCGAGAAAGATTGACTCGCGAGGAGCAGGCTGGGTTTCGTTCTGGTCGAGGATGTCTTGATGATATCTTCACCCTCCGCCAAATGTTAGAACACCGCCATACTTATCAAAGGCCAACAATCGTAATGTTTCTTGACATCAGGGCTGCCTTCGATTCGTTGGACAGGACTGTTCTCTGGGATTGTCTATTGAAGAAGGGTGTGTCTGAGAAGTTTATTAACATCTCAAAAGTCCTATATACAAACACCTCAGGCAGAGTGAGAGTATACAACCACCTCTCTCCATTGTTCCATTCGAGCAGTGGGGTTAGACAGGGTCGCCAAATCTCACCATTCCTCTTCAACTTTGCCATCGATGACATTCTGGAAACAGCTCTGATGGATATAAGTAATGGTGGTGTGGATCTGTTGCCTGCAGAAAGACTTCTCGACCTTGAGTATGCGGACGATATTGTCTTACTGTGCGATAATGCCCAAGGCATGCAATCCGCATTTAATCAGTTGGCAATCAGTGTCCGTAGGTATGGTATGTGCTTTGCACCTTCAAAGTGCAAAGTACTTCTACAAGACTGGCAGGATTCCAATCCTGTACTCACCCTGGACGGTGAGCAGATAGACGTAGAAGAGAAGTTCGTGTATCTGGGTAGCTGCATAAGTGCTGGTGGGGGTGTGAGTGATGAGATCAATGCACGAATAGTGAAAGCCAGAGCGGCTTATGCCAATCTGGGCCACCTTTGGCGCCTTCGTGATGTTAGTCTGGCTGTAAAAGGTCGGATCTACAACGCGTCGGTGAGAGCAGTTTTGCTCTATGCTTGTGAAACCTGGCCTCTCCGAGTTGACGGTGTTAGACGACTCTATGTGTTCGATCATCGTTGTCTCCGAAGGATTGCTCACATCCAGTGGCAACACCTGGCTAGTAACGCGGAGGTTCAGCATCGTTTGTTCGGGCACAGAGACGATAATCCAATTGGTGTCACCATCTTGAAACACCAACTTCGGTGGCTTGGACATGTTCTATGAGTGTCATCCCAGAGATTTCCACGTCGTGCATTATTTGCCGACTCTGGGACTGGTCGGAAAATGGTGGTTGGAAAAAGCGGAGAGGTGATCAGTGTAGGACATGGTGTCGTGGTATGAATGAAAGCTGCAAAGAGCTGGCTTTTGTTGGTCCTTCACGACTCCCTGGCTGGGGTTCGAGAGATGGTGCTACATAGCGGCTAGAGACGTTATCAAATATGGCTCAGAATAGAAGCCAGGGGCGATCATGCTGTAACCTCCTCCTACTTTCTTAGTAAGAAGTGGTTGTATCTTCTTTAACTGAAAGATTTCTTCTGACTGTACCTTTTTGTCCTCCTAGTATTACAATTATTATTATTATTATTATTATTATTATTACACTACCTTACACCAATCTCTTCGTTATTTTTCTCTCTTTTTTTAACGCACCTTACCTTTTTTCCTTCTGTTTAAATTCTCATTGTATTGTGTGGCGCATGTATATTGGCGCACTCTTGTACCAATATTTATGTGTTCAAATAAATAAATAAGTGACATTTCAATGGCCCTACATGTCTTTCGTCATGCCAAGTGCTTTATATGTGGTAAAATGGGACATATCGAGCCAGTTTGTAAAACTACTGTTCATTTCGCTGCAAGTAATACTAAACTTTTTGATTCGAATCTTATTAATTTAGGTGATTTTATTAATCATGTACTATCCTTATTTACAACTTCCAGTAGTTCACTGCTCATTCAAAAACGATTATATTTATCCGGTGGTGCATTCCACAATCTTATTGTTGACAATACTATCATCAAATACATCATTTCAGTTGGAAAGTTGGGGTCATAAAGTCTTAATGCGATAATTAAATCTAACAAAGTTTCTGCTTTGAGTAATACAGATCATCAAGCCCCTATTCTTGGGTGTCATAATTTACTGATTAGAGACGATAAACCTTCAATCCTAACTCGTGAATTCATCATCACTGATTGCGGACCATCTATCCTGAGTCTAGAAAAAATAAGAATGCTTCAGGAACAGCAATTCTGATTGATCATGCAAAACGCTTCTAGAGAAGCGCTTGCTGATTTGCTAACTACGGCATTGAATTATAGAAAATTATTCCTGACTCGAAAGCCCTCTCATTTTCATGTGCAAACCAGAAATTTTAGAGACCTAGAAGACAAGCTCCATTTCTACTTAGTGACGTACTAACGCCCGTTGTATTTCATGGAGGAGTATAGGCCGCCCACAAACACTCTACATTCAACTTTGTCCTGGACAATCCTTTTCAGTTGTTTCCTGTTTCCATTCATCCTTTTCATGTTCGCTTCCAATTTCCAACGTAATGTGTTCTTGTACCTTACTCTTTTTCGTTTCCATTCAGGATTCCAAGTTGGCACTTCTCTCGCGATGCAATTTGATTTCTTCAACGTGGTTCCTATCCACTTGCAACGTCTTTTCCTAATTCCCTCCTCAACTAGGAGCTGGTTCTCTCTCTCCCACAGTAGACTATTGTTGATGGTGCTTGTTGTGGCCCCCTACCTCCTGATGCGATGTATTTAGTACTTCTTTGATCCCTTACCAGTCGTCCTTCGTAGTAGTTTCTTCTTCTTTCAGTAGATCTCGTAAGGCTTGGTACCTGTTGTTTAGAGCTGTGTTGAGTTGGTTGAGTTTATTAGAATCTTGTAGGGAGGCTGTATTTAAACTTTGTACTGCTGTTTTCCCAACTGCCCACTGTTTCTTTAGCTTCAGTTTCATCTTGGCCACAATCAGGTGGTGATCTGAAGCTATATCCCCTCTTCTCCGTTCTGATATCTTCTATTGTCCTTCGGAATTTTTTATTAATGAAAATATGATCAATCTGGTTCTCTGTTATTGGTCCGATGAGACCAATGTAGCTTTGTGTATGTGTTTGTGTGGGAATATTGTTCCACCTACAACCAATTTGTTGAATGCACACATATCTGAGAAATTGAAAGACTCTGAGGTGAGAGCACATAAAGTCCTTTGATACAGGATTGCCAGAAACAATGATGAAATTGTTTAGATAAAAAAATTTTCGTATGAGAACTCCTTTTCCACAATCTGTGGAAGGTCTACTAAATCCGATCGAACGATCTGTCTCATATACAAGGCAGTCACAACAACCGAATAGGTTAGAAAGACCCAGGTGCGTCCGTTTCAATTACGCTACTAATGCTAATATTTATTGTTGCATTCTAGATCAAAAAGAGTCTGTACCCAATACACAGCCATGCAGACACATCATGAATCTACAGAGAAGACGCTGATCACAAAAATTGGGATTTTTATCAAAGCTGTGGCAGTTGTGATATTTGTACGATTCAAAGATTTATTTGCACTTCATCACCCGCTGATTACAAATCCCATATATAATACATTCATTTGTATTCATCTAGTTCTACCTTTCTTGAATTGCACTATTTCGATAATTGGAATAATTTTAATTATCATATCTAATTATGACTGTCTAAATCCTTTTTATACTGTCAATGTTATTTCTGTGACACAGATTAAATTCTTTATGTCTTTTGAAGTAACATTAATTGTAAGTTGACCGTGCTTTAGATTTTTGGTCAGCATTATGATAAGTGGTTAATTCATTGTCTCAAGGACTATTCGTTAGCCTTACGCTGCTAGCTTTGATGATGCTGCACTAAACCTTGTGACTTACGGTGAGGAATTTGTCCCCAGATGTTTCTGAAGTCTTTGTAGTTTTGAAGAGCTGTGTTTTGAAAACCTCATTCGGAGGCTATACATTTTTTCGAGTTCTTTTGGTGGTATCTTTTTGTTATATCCTACTGTAACAGTTTAGTTTGATTGTTTAAAAGTTGGTCACAAGCATATAGGCAATGTCAAAAGAAATTATTGCACATGTATTCATTCACTTCTTTATTTTGTATAGGTATTGTATTTTCTATTATCTTATACTGAATTCTGAAAAGCTGTGTATGTTTAAAAAGGATAATCCCGTGCTCCAACTGTTCTTCACCAAGATCAGAATGAAAAATTATTTCCCACTAGTATGATTACTTCTATCTAAAATTCGAGGGTGTGGAGACAATTAGAACGAACTTATTTTGCAATTAGTTTTTGATACTAATTGCTTTTCTTTGAATAACTTTCATAATTTGTACATTTACTTGGAGTGACTGTAAAATAGTAGTTTGAAATCAAACGACCTTGAATCTCCATCTTCCGTTTTAAATCCTTTATAACACGACCAAACCCTTATCGCCCACAAATACTCTGCTACATGCATATGTCTCTTGTTCTCAATCACCTGTTGTTATGACAATGGAATTCTAATGTATTTACTATCTACGTTTACAGACCACATCGATATTCCTATTATAAACTTCGTCTGGCCATACAGCTCAAATTATAAAAATCTTTATACGAATTATTAATTACTTATTATTGTGGATTATTATACCAAATGAAACTCGAGCACGTCAAGTCCTGACAATTGAAGCAACGTCCAGTAAATTTTTCTTGTATTTATAAATTATATTTATTATCTTAATACACAAACTTTTGGGCGTCATAAACCTATCATTATTTTTTTAATTGATATAGTTTTGGTCCATCACAAAGGGTTCACACCAGCACAAAACTACCATCGTCTTATACATGTAATTGACCTCAAGCACCTAATGCGAAGCTAGAATGAGAAACACTGATAATATATATTTGAAGGTCGACTCAATACCAACTAGCTCCAAACGAAGAGAAATAACAAGAAACAAACGATCATCAATCCAAAACCGTCATTATATTTCAGATATCTATCTATATTCACGCGAGTACAGGACACGCGATAGATCGATTGAGCAACATTATTAACACGGAGCAACAACGATAATGATGGAAAACGCAGAGTGCTAAATAGACGAACAATCGATTCTAGCATATAAATGGAAAATGCTATATCAACAATTTACGTTTCATAAAAGCTTGAAACTAAGGTAAAACATATATCATCAAGTCAAAATACAAAATAGACACTCAATCAATATACATATAAAATCATGGAAAAATAGATTTGAAAGTTTGCTTTGTTCTGAAGCCGTAGCTTGCGACAGATTCAACTTGCTCAGGAGCAGTTATAAAGTGACTTGTAAGAAGCACTAGTTATTTCTACTTAGCGGATATCCTGTTTAGAACCAAAATTGCCAATTATTAATCTGAGCAGGAAAACTGTCTAGAAATTGAAGGCTGTGTCAGGAGTCTCTGAACTTTCTGATGACGTATGACCAATTGAGCTGACAAGAATCTCAAAACTACCCGAAAGATTCAGACTTGATCTGTTTTTTTCCATTTGTTTCAGAACAGCTTGTAGAATTATGGTCTAAGTTCGTTATTATTACCATTATAATGATAGAATTTATTCTGAAATTGTAGATATGTCGTGAGATGGGAACCTAATCTATAAGATTTTACGTGGAAGTCACATAATTGTCTATTCTGACCCTTCATATCGTAGCAATCACTAATGTGGTGTCTGGAGTTTCCAAAGAACAAACTTAGGCCAAAGACAGAATAATGTATTTAATATGAGTAGAGACAAGTTATACAGATTGAGAACGTCTGTGAAGCTGAGCCATACCACCCGACTGAATCCAATTAATTCTCTTGCCTTCTCAATTGTTGGCCTTCTCTTCGTGGTAGTTGTTGAACATACACTCTACGAGTTGTCTCATGTTCAGCTTTGGGCATTTTGTGATTAGGACCAACACCACTACAAGATCTTCAAAATATCATAATTGTTACAAGCTGGCCTAATCGCATCGAATTGATATCGACTGTACCGAGAAAGCTATGCAGTATCGGCGACATTTAGTTATTTTAAGGATGACGTTGATATCAGGCAATCAGCAAATGGACAGTAGGAAAGTAGCTTCTGTGAAAAAGCTCTAAAATACAAAATAAATATTGGGTTGATGAAGATCAGTAGTCTTGACAAAATTAATGCACTTATTAGGCTTAAACCTCAATAAAAAAATAGTTTTACTGCTGGAACAATCTGGGGACAGCAAATCCCCTAAATAAACTCTGAAAAAAGATAGTCAAGCAATTCCCATCTTTTAAGTCATAATTAAGTTTTTCTTGGCAATTTTGTCTATGATTTTGATTTAGAAAGAAGTAACTTCCAGGTGGGTCTGTAATAGCTCAGGTTGGTTGGTTAAGAGTTGACGCCAAACAACCAAGCATATGCTAAAACAGTATTGTTCAAGTATTCATTCACTTTCTTATTTTTTATAAGCGTTATATTCCCTATTATCTTATATTGAATGTTGAGAGCCTTTGTTTGTCTGAACAGATAATCCCACACTCCACTGTGACTGCGCGAAGATCGAAATAAAGACCTATTCACTACTTCTCTGGTTTCTTCTATCAATAGCACGAGGGTTACCTTAAGGCACGAAAGGTCAACAGTATATTTAGAGATGAACTTGGGAGGTTTTCGATCGATAAATTTAACTTGAAGAAATCATGACAGCTCAGTAGCTCAAAGTATAGGCCCATTATGTATACGCAAGCAAAACCAGAAGACAGACAAACTTTGGTATCTTCATTTGAACTGATAATTCCTCAAAAATATCATTCTCAGAGAATGGTGAAAAATCAACTGACGCCAATGTTAAACGCATTTTAACGGACCGTTGATGACTTCTTTGGTCAATGATGACTTTAATTTAACTATCGATGTCACGATTTAGCCTATGCTAAATAAATCTGAACTGAAATACATTTCAGTGCACTTCGGAATAGTTTCCTATCCAGATTTGATGTTATACGCCATAAAACATAAATGAAGTGAAACTTTCTTACGCACTATTCAAAAAGGACAGTAGTATTTTTCCTCTGAGTAATGTTTATAGTATTGATCGTTAAATTACTCATCAAGACTACTATTTTTGCTTTAACTGATTTTTTCAGTTAAAGTAATCTTCAAAAGTACCGCGTTTTCTCTAGAGAAGTTTATCCTCTGTACTATACGAGTACAGATTCTTAAAAGCTAAAGGCACTGGTATATATTCTTCGTCGTTGAATATATCTTTGAGCATTGTTCGTATCCATATGTGTTAAGGTCTTCCTGTAACTACTGAAGTTCGACGTTTTTTTATTTATATGTAAAAATAAAAGAAATCTATGGCACAATAGAAACATCGTTGTGTTAGACCAGCATGCTATTTCCCGATCGGTGAGGGGATGCAATGCGATAACTGCAATAAGTGGTATCATAATATGTGCACCGAATTCACACCAGCTGCGAATAAACAGTGCTGCAAGCCATTATCAAGATTATGAAAACAATGTTGTTTTACTAAGTCCCTGTTGATTCTACATACGATCGAGCTGCTAAACACGGCTAAAAAATTGACCGATAAACGGACAGCAGCAGATGAACGGAGTTCGGTTTTTGAGGAAAATGTGAGCGTTATTATGAGCCCATCTCTGGACCTAAATGAAACAATAAGGGTGGACCCCATCAGGGAAGCAGATAAGTATATGGATGTAGGCATTATTACAAGGAGAAAGAAGAAGCGCGCTAAGAAGAAGAAACTACCTATAAAAGTTTGAGTTATGTGAATCTGCGGGTTCAGTTCTGGATTCACATACCAATGCAACACCAACTATTGGGGAGCCAAACCTGATCAGTGTAAAGGAAGTGATCAAGAGATAAGACAAGGTAAATGAGTGGCTCACAGCCACACCTAGGAAAGGAAATGTAAGGAAATAGAACGTAACCTCTGTGTTTGACGCCGAACTAAAGTCGGATTGTATCGAAAAGACGATTTCAGGAACTAAGATTCCATAGCGTGTCAAGACGGACCTCGCCGAGTGGTCAGTCATCCTTCTTAAATAAGGACAATCTTCTGATAAGGAACTAAAGGCTGGATTTCAACACGACCTCAGTCATAAAAAGTCCTTAACAAACAAGCTACCCCTAGAAACAGTTTTAGGAGTTAACGCCTGTAAGCTTTATAGAAAAGGACAAAAGGTGGGTTCTGAAAGTACTCAGAAAAGCCACCTCTCGAAGGTTAGATAGTGAATTAGTTGTTGTATATCGCAGTCCAGAATGTGTAGTAGATAATTTCCTTCTAAGCAAACTTAAGCCCTGGTTTAATAGAGGTAAAAGTCTTATAGTAGACGCATTCAATGCACGGTATATAGACTCGGTTAACCTAGAAGTAGGTTCATCGATAACGTCATTCGATTGTAAACTGTTGGAAACCTCGATTGTATTAGCTTTATTCCAACACATTATGAAATTACTCTTCTCTTTTGGATTTAGTCTTCACACACTGTGATGACGTCGGTCAAATGACTTTCCTCTCACCACTAGGGAGAAGGGCTCATACAGTCATATTATTCAAATTCATGGCTGAGATTGCACCGGTCTGTCCTACTATATGGAAGGCAGATATGGAGGCAATCAACTACGCAGCGTCGGTTGAAAACCGGGAAATTGACTTTAGGGCATCAGTACAAGAGATATGGACTCTATTCAAACATACATACACTGGACAGTCCCAAAGAAGAGGAAGCACGGCTTTCCCTGGATAGACCGGGATATTCGATGTTTGCTAAGACAAAAGGAGGAATGTTGCTATCAGCCTTGGCATAGCAAGTACGATGGAACGCCATAGATCAGTAAGAAACAAGTGTATAACAAAAATTCGGGAAGCTCAAAGAAAATATGAAATGCAGTTGGCACAATCTGCTACCAAGCAGCCCAAGACAATATTCTCGTACATAAACTACAAAAGAAGGATGCATCATTGGATTCACAACCCAATTAAAGAAGAGAGTGGATCTGAAATGATAGAGGAAGATCAGGAAAAAGCAGAGGCTATGGCTGATTATCTTGGGGCAGTTTTCACTCAGAAACCTCCTCTAGACAAAAAACCAGACCCAGATACAGAGTCAGCAAACCACCTGCTCACCGTGGACTTTGGTCAAGACGATGTACTTAAGGCTCTTAGCACCTTAGACATGGAAAAGTCAACAGGACCAGATGAACTACATTCCAAAATCTTGAGACATTTTGCACAATATATCGCGACCCCACCGACTGTGATGTTCAATATGTCACTTGACCAAGGTGTGTTACCGATGGACTTGAAGGACGCAATCGTCACTCTCATATATAAAACAGGACCAAGACAAGTTCCATCGAACTACAGACCTGTAAGCCTCACCAAGGTTGTAATTAAAATATTGGAAAGAATAGTCAAACAAAACATAATGAAATTTGTGGAAACCAATAACTTGATAAATAGCGAACAAAATGGTTTCAGAAAGGGTTTATCTTGTACAACAAATCTCCTTATAACAAGGGAATATTGGATAAAGGCGTTAGACAACGGAAACTCAGGGGATGTCTACATAGACTTCAGTAAGGCATTTGACAAGGTGCTAACAAATAGAATGCTATTGAAGTTAGAAAATCTTGGTATTGCCGGATCTCTTTTAAAATGGCCTAAGGATTTCCTAGTAGGTCGTAGACAGAAAGTAAGAATAAATTCCAAGTGCTCCACCTGGAGACTAGTACTTAGTGGAGTACCACAAGGTTTTGTCCTAAGTCCTTTACTATTTATACTGTACGTAAATGATCTCCCAAGTATAACGGAGTTTCAAATGCTATTATACGCTGACGGTGTAAAAATCTGGCGAGTAATAACCGAGGACGCAGACGCATGTGCACTACAGGCAGACTTACATAATCTGATTAAGTGGTCTAAAGAGTGGCTGATGCCTATCAACACGGCAAAGTGTGTCTACAAAGGTTAATAGTTACAACATAGGGAATTGCCATTACCTGTTGTCCGGTCTCATAACGATCTAGGGGGGACAGCGAGTCTTGATCATAAGACGACGGCCCATTTCCGGGAGGTCGCAGCTAATGGGTTTAGAACCCTCTGCACTTGAAAACGGACGTTTACTAAGTCAGATACTACCATGTTCAACCGTAGTGAGATCTAAGCTTGAGAACTGCGTTCAGGCTGCAAGCGCTTGTTCAAAATGTGACTAAGATATCATGGAAAAAGTACGGCGAGCAGCTACTCGTGCAATTTCAGAACAGAATATTAAGAAATGATTTTGGACCTAACATATTCTGTCTTTTTTTCCTCACCGGCACAGGACACCTCAGAAGACAAAGCGGGCGCGTGGAAAAGCCAGGAACGAACAAAATCCCCGGGGCATATAGGTTTTCATACCGAGTCACCAATACTTTGAACTTGTTGCCAGAAGCAGTGGTGACCGCACCTTCAATTGACTCACTCAAGAGAAGACTGGACACTCACATAAGTAAACTAGAAAAGGAATAACATAGGCCGTAGGCCTTATGTCCTTACTACACAAATCTGAATCTGTGCCCTGAAATTGTGCACTTTAACTATTCACAAGGTTGCCGATAATTTGACTTGAAGGTCGTTCACGTTAGTGTCACAATAATTCTAATATCTACTTAACATGCAGTGTCTGTAGAGTATTTACGTCATAATGGTCTCTTTTTATTTCAAAAACGTCTATCTCTTAGTGCATTAGCGTGTTGTATTTTCTAACTTGTCTTTGATTGTAAATGGTTCTCTAGGTAAGTCTGGTCTATGCTCTATTCATATGACTTTGTCCCTTCGGCCTTCCGTCATGTGCAATGTTTCCAGTCATGTTGAACAAAACTCATAAGTTAGTTCAGGTTGCTTTGATAGTTTACAAGCGATCTTCATTGTTGTTGTTTATTGGTTGACGTAGACCTTCGCAATTACTTGGAATCTCACATTATTACTGGGTTTTCCACATGTATGATTAGTCAAAGCCTTTTCAATCTGGGAGTGGTATAAGTTGTCACACATTTTTTGTGCAGAGTTTTAATGGATCAGTACTTGTCTGAAATCATGATACCTACGTATTTCCCCTTTACAATCTACTTAAGTAGTCTTTGTTGCGCTTAAAACATAACTAAAAATACCGAATGTGTCTTGTGTATGTTTCAGTACGTACTTATGTACGGATCTCATGAAGTTCAATTTTAACCAACTACAGTTAACTTATCCCATTTCTGATTGCATTGCTGATAATAAAAGTATCTCCCGGTGGTACGAAAATCTTCAGCTCTATAATTCCAGATCCTACCTTCGATGAAAAAATTTACTCTTTTTTAGCTAAATAAAAGACTTTCAACGCTAGGAAATAGTATTAGGTCATAAAAATTGAGATCCTATCATTCCAAATAATGTTAATAAGGAATAGCCTAACTTTGACAGTCATTTCTAATTCATGACTGTAAATTCGAATCTTATTTTGATGTATAATCCATGGGCTTAAGTTTTGTCATTTCTCGTTGGTTTGGCTAGATACTTTTTGTTAACTTAAATTTTATACACAATCCATTGAAGTTCTGAATCTCGGTGTAATCAAAGCCTTTCTAAAATACAGTAAAATACAGGGTTACGTACAAGCAGTGACATAACTAGACTGTTGATTGGTAAGGTCATCAGTTTGTGTGGCTCTGAAGTGTTAAACATACACATATCTCAGCTATTGAAGTTTACTATAATGACCAGTAAATTTTATTGTTGCTCCAAACAATATTTCATTTATGGACATCAGTGTTAGTCACATTACATTCTTACGCATAGCTGAACTTGAATATTTTTTAGACTGAAAATATCACGAGTAATTCACGTTTTAATTAGGTGTCATAGTTGATACCAGGAGTAAACTCATCCCAAATCATGCATTCTTAAAAAATCAAGAATGTTGGTCATCATTATATCGGTTGACCTCATCAAAAAGAAGTAAAAGGAGCACTCTAAGTTGTTTTCAAGTTTTCTTAAATAAAACAGGTGTTTAGTGCTTTTAGTATATTTGGTAGGTCTCTTTCAGATTGATATATTGCTTATCATATAAGTTAATTTATCTTTTTTACACCAATCACAGTTTCTTCATGAGGTTGCTTAAACCGACCTGGGTGTCTCATGGATTTCTGTCAAAGGACAAAGCTGTTGGTAAGTTTTCATCAGTTTCGTATGTCCGCTTCAGGTCGACCTATATATAGTTTAGATATACATCCTGATGGTTCACGTTTAGCCACTGGTGGGGTAATCGACACATGTGGAGTTGTTGTTTTGTGGAATATGGCTCCTATTCGAGATCCAACTTTAGAGTCAAGTGATAACTCTTGTCTTAAGCTTTTTCAGATGGACAGTCATCAAGGTGAGGCTATAACTAAAATACCTTTATTACTATAATTAAGTTGAAATAATTCTTAGTATTTCGTTCGTTCATTGTCAACTAGCTCCTTTCTAAGGGTAAACTTTTCCTCGAATGTGTAACGGCAATAAGTTTCTCCTGCTTCAGTTTGGACACCCAGACAGTATTCCAGCCCTCGCGCAAATCGAATGTTAGAGTGTGGCGCATACATATTTGTTTCCTCCGTGTACCAATGAATATATTTAGTGCTTCTTCCCAGCATCTTGGATTGAGATATATTCCGGCAAGACTATAATTTATGGACGACTTTTGAGCGGCGTCGGAGTGGCCTTGAGAACGTTCGTTTACTCACTAGGACTGAATGAGGGTTATAAACCAGTATGAGGAATTAAGTTTATGATTTAAAGTTGATGGTTTGGGTTAGAAATTATATTTAGGTTTTTCATCACGAACTGACACTAGCTAAATTGTTGGCCTGTGATAATTATAACGATGTTCTAACGTTTGGCGGAGGGGGATAATATAATCAATACATCCTCGACCAGAATAAAAACTAGTCTGCTTCTCGCGATTCAATCTTTCTCGGGTTTCGAACAATGTACGAAGTTTGACAGGAGCCAATAGTTTGGATGCATTCGGAAGTAGACTTATCCCCAGATAGCTGTTAAATGTGTAACGTGAACCCTTTTTAAAGCAGCTAAATGCCCTAGTACGGCCAAGGGTGTGGAGAGTCAGCTCCCCTTCTCGAAATGCTCTCAAACGGCCACACGTATACGGCCACTTCCAGGGAAGTCCTATTCTATATCCTATATCCTGCTGTAACCTTTTACTTTCTTCGTAAAAAGTGGTTGTATCTTCCTTAACTGAAAGATTTCTTCTGATTGTACCTTTTCGTCCTCCTAGTATTACTATTATTATTATTATTATTATTGTTATTATTATTATTATTATTACGCTACCTTACACCAATCTCTTCGTTATTTTTCTCTCTTTTTTTAACGCTCCTTACCTTTTTTTCCTTCTGTTTAAATTCTCATTGTATTGTGTGGCGCATGTATATTGGCGCACTCTTGTACCAATATTTATGTGTTTAAATAAATAATAATAAATAAATAAAAAATATTCACTACACTTCTTGACGTTGCTCCACTGCCTGGTGGATTAGACCTTTAGGTCAGAGGCCCCGGGTACTGCCCCTAAGAAACCACCTGTTTCGTTTCGGGCGTCCGGACAGTATCCGAGCTCTCACACAAATCGAATAATTAAGTGTGGTGTGTATATATATGGTGCCTTCTTGTGTCAATGTTTATGGTTAAATAAATAAAACTGCTATCTAAACTTGCTAAAGCGAGTAAGGTAACCCATAACTGTGGTTTACTTGTTGACTATATTAATATTTCTATAGTAATCTACTGAATGATTTAACTACTTGTTTTCCTTCCGCCAGATAACTGTAATCAGTGGTTAGAGACATTGATCAGAACTGGTCACACCTGTGTAGTTATACTCATTCTTGAATTCCCCAAATCGTGATCATCAATATCACTTCATTTTATGGATTTATCCTGTATTTTCAAAACCATATTCTTTGTGTTTAATCTTTTTCGCAACCAGAGACACTTCTGTTACTTCACCTGATTTGTTATCCACCTTGTTAATTTTATCTCGCTTTTGTAATATTGTACAGTAACTTGGGACGATACATGTTTCCATATTGAATATAACCGTCAATAAACGGCCAATTCACCACTGAAACACTTTAGGCTTATATACTTCTCTGCATTTTACAACAACAATTTTTTTTCTCTCGGCCAGCTTGTGTCAACTGTGTTCGTTGGTCACCATCTGGTCGTTGGTTAGCGTCTGCTGGAATGGACAAAGTTATTATGTTATGGTCGAAAACAGCGTAAGTTCTTATGTAGTTCTTCGACTTCACTCTATTATACTTTTATGTATGCATTTGAATTGTAGTTTCTTGTTCATTTTCAGTCTATAGAGATTCTGTAGGGCAAATATTCCAATAAGAGACTGACCAATGGCAGTCCTAAGTATCAATAAAAAGATTCAAATAAACAATACAAAAATGAATTTAAATGATTTTATTTAATTCTTCACGATGATGGCGCTGATAATAAAATATTTTTTATTGCTCTATTAGTAAATTAATTCATTACTTTATTGTCAGAAATTATTTTCCGATACATTACGCTGAACCTGTAATATGCACTGTTCCCGTTTTCAAATGATTGATTTTGTTCACTGTCTCCTCAGCTGTAATGTTATATCACTTTATACATGGATCATGTTGTAGAGAGCTCTTGTCAAATCTGATCATGGTAATATTATTTTGTTTACAGCGGTACATCTCGTCCAGTTCAGGTATTCGGTTCAAAAGAGCCTACCAAGTTTACGGAACATTGGCGTTGCGTATCAACCCTTCGAGGCCACAGTGGTGGTGAGTTGTTTATCTTAAGATAATTTCGACTAATTTTATCTCAAAAAAGCTTGATTAGTTGACCTAAATACTTAACTTTCAGCTTTTAGATTATCCATGTTATTAACTGGACTTGAAGGCGCGATTATATTGGCAAATAATCTCGTATTTCACCTACGACAACCTCAGAGGATAGTTGCTTGTGATATTTCTGACTAAACGGAATACACCCATTATGACTGAAAAGAGAACTCTTCGCTGAACTAATCTTTCTTTCTTATATTTCTGATTGACACATTGTGTTTAGTCATTCCTGTCTTCATCTTCATCGAATATGCCTTTATTAGTATTCACCATATTTAAATGCCATATTTCACAGTCGCGTAAAGTAGCGCAGCTAATGGCGGGGAGTGACTGATATTAAAATCCTGGAAAGGATAATTATTGAATATATCATACCAAATTCAAGCATTAAATATCAACTTCTCATATTATCTCTGTGATTCTGAACCAAATACTCAATGTGATGGTTCTAAAAAATGCTTGGCTAATAAAACATCAGTTACCAATTTGAATCTTGATAAAAATTGTCACCTTTTTGAGATATTCTGGTTTTCCTCATTCTTAATTGTAATGATCATGTTCCTATTCGCTATTTTATTGAGGTGAAATTCTGATTTGTTTTTGCCAGAAAGATTTCAAGGTAATTAATCTCTTAGTTTGTCATCTTATAATAGGTTTAATCTAATCAGTGTAAAGCGATGGCTCAGTGATTGAAACCTTTGACTTTTACCCAATTTGTAGGAGGTAAGACTATCATTTAATCTATTTCGGTCTAGAAAATTGGGTGGCATCACTAATCTTTACATTTTATGTGTCCTGTAACTAAGTGTACAAATTTGTATCTGGTATATGACTTGTATATTAATCATAAGTAAATAGAATGTCACACAATATGTATTAGGTCACCTTATCATAATTCTCATTTGAACTGTTGGAAATAAAATGAACAACAGAGAAGTAAAAACTATGGTAGTAAAAAACCCAATTTATAGAATATAGTACCTAAAAAAAAGAACGAAAACCTGGATTAAAAAGTGTACAGAACATCTCCCTAAAATCTGACAACCATACAGTAAATAGTTAATTTGCAATAAATCGATCAATTGTCTCAAACTTAACTGTTCCTTTCGCAAATATCAGTACATTGTCTCGGATTTCATTGTTCATGCATTTTCATAGCAACTGCTCTTCGTTCCCGTCCCTTCTCTCTCGATCTTATATACTACTTATGCGGATATAAGTAGCTCACACCACAATATTACTACATTCAGCATTGATATTTCTAACATCGTTCATCCATTTCGAGTCTAATCATCTGAGATTTTTAT
This sequence comes from Schistosoma haematobium, assembly GCF_000699445.3. Classification (NCBI taxonomy): domain Eukaryota; kingdom Metazoa; phylum Platyhelminthes; class Trematoda; order Strigeidida; family Schistosomatidae; genus Schistosoma; species Schistosoma haematobium. The sequence goes on along the minus strand of NC_067199.1, from coordinate 3,049,414 downwards.
TAAATTAAAGTATATATCATTATTTAATCATCTTACATCACTCATATTATTCTCGGTGATTAGGGTTTTTTTCTTCTGAGTCAGATGAAATAACTTTTAAAGAAGCAATATTCATAACATCATTATCAGAATGAATTGATAGACTGTCTATTTATTCTCTCCGTTATTACCAATTCCTGTTTTACTTTTATGAAACAGAATGGCTTAGTCGTCGGATCATTCAACTTACAATTATTATGTCACAAATTTAAGTCATTCTTTAACTGCCTCGATTTATACAGTTTGGTACTAATATTGTGGTGTACTACTGATGTCGGTAGATATAAATAGCATGTATCGCTAATCGAAAGTGAAATACATGGAGGTAGAAGGCTAAGAACATCGAAGAAACAGAACGAGAACAAAGAATGATTGGTGTGGAAACAAGAGAACAATAAAGTGTGAGACGATTGATTGATATTTACTAAAGGAAGAGCCAAGTTTGAGACAATTGATTGACATTTTGCAAATTAAGTATTTATATTACGGTTCTCACATTTTACTAAGATGTTCTGTAATTTTGTGTTCAAATATATTTGATTGTCCCCGTTTGTGTCCTCGCTCATTACAATAGTATCATGTATACGCTAACGATCAATACACCACGTACAATTCTGACTTGTTCCCAATCTACCAGGAAGACTAATCATCTATCTCTTATGATTTAAACTTAATCTACATGACTATATGGTTAAAATAGAAGACCATTGATCACTTTAAATAAAAAATCTCAATAATTACATGTTATTTGTAGTACTAAACTAGGTAATAGGTTTATGATTAATTTACTCTACTTAATGAACAGTAAATGATATACACAATAACTGATTCATTATATAATAGATCACAAGTAGAACAGTATAAAAGCAAGATACTATTGATATATCCCTTTCTATCAAATATCAAATTGAATAAACAATGAACGAAGTTAATATTTGTATTAAACTATCTACAGATTAGATTTCTGTGTATATTTATATTATTCTCTCATAGTTTTTCATAGGATTATTCTACTGGGAATTTTTATTTCTCTTATTCTTTAGATATTATTGACTTATCTTGGTCTCATGATGGAAATCGTTTAGCTTCTACCAGTGTTGATAATTCTGTAATTGTTTGGTGTCGTCAAAAACTTCCTAATGGTTCAGGTTATACAAGCAATTCTTTCTATTTACAAGCAACTTTAAGTGGTCATAAAGGTTTTGTGAAAGGTGTTACTTGGGATCCAGTTGGTCGTTATTTAGCTAGTCAAGGAGATGATTTAACTGTGAAAATATGGCGTACTGCAGACTGGCAGGAAGAAGCTAGCATCAGTAAACCATTTACAAAGGTAATGTTAATGATACGTTAATTTTATAAGCTACACTTATTAATATCTGGTACTCGAACACCTAATTATGAATTCTTATCCGCTTAGTCGTTCTTCAGAGTTTTCCTAAAGTTAAGCTACGGACAATAGCGAGTACATTCTAAATGAGAACAGAAGCTTTAATTCAAGTTTTGTTTATATACAGAGAACAAGGTTATGTACGGATAACTTTAACATCCTGGAAGGATGCTAAATTTAGTAACAAAACAGACAAATATTCAGTGTGCTGCATATCCGGTCGGTTTTCTAGAAATTCACATTAGATGGTGATTAGGCTTTACGTTTTTAGTCTTCTTGTGGCTTCTGAAAACTTTTTTGAAAGATTCTCGAGAGCTCGCAACATGAAAAGTATTGCTGGGCATTGAGAATACTTCTTTTGATTGCAATCAGAAATAGTAACTGTGTTGTGGCTTGCTGCAAGATAAATCCTAAACTCTATTGGCCAATAACATTCATTTCACCATCTAAACGCAATCGGCTTCTCTTTCATTGACAAATATTGTCTAAATCTTAATCTATCATTATGCTGTAGGCGAACACATATTACGTGTAGTAAGACAATTTATTTGTTTCTGTATTTAAATTATCTTATTTTTGTTGTTGTTAATGTTTTACTATCCAAGATCAGTTTCTAGCCAAGCCCTAAATAAGTGGTTCATACTTTTTAGCACTTATTAAGATGGTACATTTACACATTCAAGTTAGATGATGTTCCCTTCAATAATAATAACATTCTATGTTTTACTCGATACTTTACCCTTAATATTATTCTTCATACTAAGTTAAAATCCATATAATCATCTGTCAAATGATTGTTTAAACATGTATTGTTGTTATTACCTCAGTTGTTTAAAATTGCTGCATTTTAGGCTAGTGGACAAAGTCAAGTTATGCGTTTATCATGGAGTTTGGATGGTTCAACTCTTGCTTCACCGCATGCTATAAATAATGGCTTTCCTACTGCTAAACTTATTGATCGAACGAATTGGTCACCAAGTTTAGATTTAGTTGGACATCGTAAACATGTTATTTGTGCAGTAAGTTAAATTATTGAATTTATTTGACTAATATCTTCAACAACGAATCATTTATATGGAGTATATTTTTGTTATATTTCATAACTTGTCACAGTTCAATTAAAAAATGACAGCTATCCGATAGCCAATTCTGTTTCAATAGCTCTTAACTTAATTTGATGATCGGCTTTGTCCATTGTAACAGTATTCCCGATCCATGCTATCTGGAGTGGTAATGAATTTAATATCCGACGGCAAAATTTTATTTATGGTGAGTGTAGGGTTCTTCAAACAGATAATCGATATTTAGTTATTCTATCTTCTTACAAGTGGATAAAGTTTGAAAGTTCTTTCTACAGACAGCACTAATCCATTAGCCATGTATTTCTGGTATTACCTATAAGGTTTTTAGAGCTAATAAGTTTAATTAAACTCACGAAAAATTCCTGTATTACAGGTCTCAAACAGTTGTTCTTCGAATTGTGCAATCACTTTCCTAGATCTTCATGATCTTTGATACTAATCCGATTCGCTTCTCAATTTCATCAACAAGAAATAATCTTTCTCAATATGGATAATCAGATTCAATTCCTTGCAAACCTCTATCCTTTATGCACTGAATTTATATATTTTAAATATCTAGACTGACTTAAATTAAATAGAGCCTTGTTCCTAATTTAACAGTTAAAAGTATTCTCGGTGGGCCCCCAAATACCGTGGTACGGCTGAGAGTGGAGAGAGTCAGCTCTCTTTCTCGAAATGATCCCACATGGCCATGTGCATACAATCACTGCCAGTGAAGTCCTACTCACTACCTTCTCATGGTGGTGGTGTTGTTCACAAAATTGAGAGGATAGAAAGCGAATGTCCGGCTCTTTAGTCAGGTTGGTGGACACGGAGAGTTCACCTAGTGGAGTTGGGAAATTCTGTACATGAGCTCCAGGATCTTGAGGAAACAAATGGCTTACGAACCTGTTGTGGGTCACCGATCGCCATGTTACTGCATTTCTCGACGTTGCTCCACTACCTTGTGGATTAGACCTTTAGGTCAAAGGCCAGTTCAATGAATTGATCGATATTTTTATCTTTTACTAATTTTCTATTTTCAGCGTTATAATCCTAATGTTTTACGTAAACAAGATGGATCTGGGATTCCGGTATGTTGGTTTTATCTTTATGAATTATTATGCTTGATTATAGTATCGACATTATATTGTTAAATAAATTATCTGAACAAAAGACAAATTCATCTAACATTAACAAGTTTTGTTAAACCTAGTGAATACTGATATACTTTCCCATGTCCTTTATGGCTTGCTTGAATATCTCGGCTACATGTTAGCGAAGTCTAGATATTTCAACAAGTTATTCATTATGTCTATTAATCACATAACCTATTCAGGCACATTTATGAAAAGTTTACGACTTTTCGCTGTACAAGTTACAAAAAGTACAATTATAAACGTCATCACGGTTGCTGACAATGTGCATCGAAAAGAATGAACATTATCCAGATGTGGATACTTAAACTGTTCACATCTAACTGTCGATTATTCAATATTTATTATGAGGATCAATCATGAAATAAGAAACAGTACATTGTTGAAATACTTTGTTTTTCATCATGACTCTACACTAATATATATATGATTTACAATAATGAAAGTAGATACGTTACGTAGTAATTAGCATAATGATATATCGATTATAAATTAACATTGAGTAATTCGAAGAAAGAGGATTATTAATAATAATTATAATCAAAGTAATTATTCGAAAATTAAGTAGTTGTTATGTTGCATAATACTAAAAAAGAGAATTGATCGTTTCAACTGCTCCTGTGGAGCCAGTCATATAAGGCATACAATTCAGCAAGTTCGTCATCGTATAACAGAACATCATCCGTTGTAGTTGAGCAAAGGACAGGTAAGAGTAACTAAGAGTTCTATTCTCGTCCACTTGATGGATACAGGTCATCAAGTTGAACTGAATTAAGCTTTTAAGGTTATCCATCATATTCCATCAAATTTGCCACATGGTTTATGAGTGCGTCTTTTGCACATTACTGAAGCCATTGCAATCTATGTTCAAGAAACTTACCTTTGCATCCAAAAGAAGTTTATACAACCACTCTCACTACCTTGGCCATCGGTATAGGGGATTTTGTAGAAGAACTTTGATAAACTATTTTCGTATTCCTTCCACTTTTTGTATTTTATTTATTCTCAACATTCGACTCTAGATTCTTACATAACTACTATACTAATGACCATTAACCAAAGTATTTTTGATTGAGATCATGAGCCAATTGATGTTAGACCACCATCGAAAACCTGGAAGCACTGGACGGCCTTTTCTTCCTATTGTGGGACTCCTCGGCAGTGCGCATCCACGATCCCGCTCTCGGGATTCGAACCCAGGGCCTTTAGTCTCTCGCGCGAACGCTTAACCTACTGGACCACTCAGTATCCAATTGTGTTAATGTCTAACCTCAGCCAATCGACAAAATTGCGCGACCAAAATATTTTGTTGGTTCCTTCTTTTTTGAACCTATTATGCAACATAGCAACTACTTGGTTTTCAAATAATTACTTCGGTCATTGTCAATCCTCTTTCTTCCAATTTATAATCAATATGTCATTGTGCAATTATTACGTAACGTATCCACTCGATAAGTATTACCTCATTATTGTAAACCATAATTATATACTAGTGTGTAAAGACATGATGAAAAACTAATTGAAAAGAAATTTCTTCGCTCGATTCCTTCCTTCTTTATGAACCAAATGTCAAACTGGGAATTTTCACTATATTAAAATACTTTATGCTGAGAATTCTATATTGTGCCAAAAATATAATATTGAATAAAGCCATGAATAATAAAAATAATAACTCATATTATTAATTTTCTTTCATATTGGCTGAATTGATACGGATTCGTATTGAATCTGACTGCCTGATTTTGTAACATTGATTATACCTATCAGTTTGGCGAATTAAAATTAAGAAAAGGTTCATTTTAATGGTTCACATTAACTCTTTAAGATCATATTTTTCAATTGAAATTAGTGTACACACTTGTCTTGATGTTATCAGTTAGGGAAGTCCTACTCACTGCCTTCTCGCGGTTGGGGTATTGTTTACGGATTTGAAAGGACGAAAAGCGAATGTCTGGCGCTTTAATCGGATTGATAGGTACGGAGGATCCATCTAAGGGATTTGAAAAATCCTAATTTCAAATCAATGATGCACATGGACTCCAGGATCTTGATGGAACAAATGGCGTATGAATCTATTGTTGGACACCAGCTACCATGGGACTGCATTTCCTGAAGTTGCTCCACTGCCTTGTGAATTAGACTTTTATGCCAAAGGCTCCGGGTGTTTTGGTTCGGGCGTCTGGACAGTCTGGACAACTCTCACACAAATCGAATGATTTATGTGGCGTATATCTGTTTGGTGCCTTCTTGTACCAATGTTTATATACTTAAATAATTTGTTTATATTAAATGACACCCAACCTTATGGTTAATTACTTGTTTGCATATTAGGATTTATGTTATTAGTATTAGTATAAACAACTTCTTTTTGTTTTACAGCTATAATTTATTGTCCAGAATGACAACAAATGCTTCATAATTAAACTATTAAACTTACCATCAACAAACAAAGTATCCACTTTAACTACAAATCTTCGCCATCATTTCAACAAACAATGTCGTTTGTTATATTTACATTTATATATCATATTCAATTACGTTCTTGTAACTGTAGTTGTTTTTCTAAACTAATCGACATGGTTATTCATAAAGTTTTGAAAAATTATCTTTTATTTTTCTTGTTTTAGGGTGCTGTTTGTTTAGCTCTTGGCAGTAAAGATCGTTCTGTTTCTGTATGGGTAAGTAGTTGTAAACTGTGGAATATTTTGTTGTGTAAAGTTGTTCATAGTCTAATTGTTTACTTATTCTCTAATTAGTCTTTTATAAAGTATACTTGTTTATTATCAGATTTTAAGATTACATGGAGAATGTGATACTGGTGTGTTTCTGATTTGTAAGATCTGCAAGATTGACAAATGTGGTTATTGAGATTTGTGGTATACGCTCTACCTCCATGATGTGTTGGTATTTGTGGATCCTGTAGTGTGCATCCGTTATCATTAGGTGTACCATTTTGCTTCCACTTTGCTCAGCTATTTTTCATCCTAATGAGCAGTTGATTGGAGGTCTATATCTTACGCTTGCTGGTGGAACATGCACGCTCTACCTCATTTTTTTGACTTCACTTAAAAAGAGGTAACTGTTAAAGTCCAACCAAGTAGCTGAATAATTTCTTGCTCATTATAAGGTCTAATGGCTATTGCTTCGATTTGGTTTAAAAGCTATACGTGGACACTGTTTAGGATTTTCAAACTTTATTGGCATAACTTTCCAGTTCTCTTTAGTTTGCGAAAGATTTTCACTTGATTTCAGTCGTTGGTTGGAATTCCTTTTTAATTGAATAGAAATTACAAAACTGCCTAGTTAGTTATCCTTCATTATTAATTTCAACATAAACTAATACTCGTTGGGGGTGCGAGACTTTAATTAATGGACAAATCAATCAGATTTAGGATAACAGATCTTGGATTTTGGCGTGAAATTCATTCATTCATTTGACTAAATAGAGTTTTGGTATTATAGCTGATGTCAGTTTGTGATGAAAACCCTAAATCTAATTCCTAACGCAAATCATCAACTGTACATCATAATTCTAATTACTCACACTATTTTATAACCCTCATTCAGTCTCCTAGTGAGTAGACAGACGTTCTCAAGGTCACTTTGACGTCGTCCAAAAGTCCTTCATAGATGATAGTCTCACCGGTACAATTCTGAGCTTTCATCCATCGACTTTTATTTGAACACTAAGCCACAAATGTTACAATGCACATGATAATTTCCACTGAACTACTGCTGTCTAAATAAATAAAGTTAAAACAGAAGTCATTTATAATCTGTCAATTTTTTGTTTTCCTAACCGAAAGTTTTTAGGTGTTTATCAATTCTTGTTCATAGTTATAGCTAACACTAAACATTATTTCCACAAGTAAGATCAGTGTTTTCAATTCCAAGCAATTGTTTTCTCTTCTACAAGTTGTTCTTATCAGAAAAAAAAGTCCGCAATATGCAGACTATTTAACTCATTCTATGTTTACCATTTTTCATGAATATACCACTTTGGAAAAACTTATTTTGTCTTGGTGAGGAATTCATCATTTGTCCTGGTACGGTCGAGAGTGAGGAGACTCAGCTCTCCCTTTCCAAACGCTCTCACATGACCGCGTGCATACAATCACTGCCAGGAAAGTCCTACTCACTGCCTTCTCGTGGTGGGGGTGTTATTTACAAAATTGAGAGGATGGAAAGCGAATGTCCGGCTCTTTAACCAGGTTGGTGGACACGGAGAGTTGACCTAGTGGAGTTGGAAAACCTTGATTCCAAACCACCGGAACACATGAGCTCGAGGATCCTAAGGAAACAAATGACGTATGAATGAATTATTGGTGACCGGTTGCCATGTCACTGCATTTCTTGACGTTGCTGTGCTCCACTACGTTGTGTATGAAATCTTTAGGTGAAAGGCTCGGGTTGTTGCTCCCTAAATTAACCACCTGTTTCTGTTTGGCCCTTGTGCAATATCTCAGCCCTCAGGGAAATCGAAAGATTTATGTGTAGCACACATCACCTTTATTAAATATAAATTTCCTTCAACTGTATGTTAACAAATGGATGTGATATCTTTAAAGGCAAACTATCTATTAAGTTGTACTAGACAGTTTTAATTAGTGCTTGATATTATGAACAGAAAAAAGTAATATGTTCTTGTTCACGCTAATTGTTTGTGGGAAGGTCATGAACTAATCCTATTTGTGTTATTAAATAGCATAAAACTGATTTTTAAATTAGATGAGTTTTGTTACTATGGTTTTGTTTTAAGAAACATCCAATTTAAATTTAGTTTTCATTTTGAACTGGGAAATGTGAAATGATTCACGATGTCTGATTCAGATACACACGTTTCCTATGTGCTTGACTGACCAACTGTACGAATTTGAAGAATGTAAAATGACTTGGAAGGTTTAATTGCCAAACTGAATAAATAGGTACACAAATTATCGGTATACACATTTAGCCGTCTGATTCAAACAACGGCATGTAGATTGCGACCTCGATGTGGTGCATGTTCAGTAGCATAGATCACTACGATTTATCATTTACTATTCAATCTTTAAATTGCATGTGAACTCAGGTACAATATGCTCCTAGTCTTACTCAGGCTATCAAAACCAATGAAAACTAGCCTTAGAGCATAAAACATCTGTTTTATCTTGATTTTAAACTTAGCAGGCTTGCTCATCCATACAAAATTTTTAAACCAGGGTCAGTTATATTGAATGCTAAACCTCGCAAATGTGTGCACATCGGGTCAAGTTGTCACACCCCATCAGCTCAGCAAGATGAAATTGTCAAGGGAAATTCCAGAGTAGTTGAAGCAGTAATAGTATTAGTGTTAATAAAGCAGATGAGTGGAGTAATATGGTTTTTAGGGTGACCTAAGAACTAAAAAAAAAAGACAAAAGATAAACAGACGTCAGCCAAAGATAACTATTTTGAACGATATCATTCAGTCTCTAACCATTGGTTACAATGATTGTACGTACCTTCACCAGGTAATCTTCACCTACTCAGAAACTTCAGGTCTTCACGCAACAAGACAGCACCTAGTCTCTCCGTCGAAACTTAACAATCTTAATCTTAAACGTCTGTTGGTCAGTGACATAGCACTTCCTGAGTATTCTGAACATATATGACCCATGGCTCAAGGATCCTAATCTCTAATAATGATGTTTTGTTTTACATTTACTAGACAGTTCTGTTCCTTTAGCCAGTTAAATCATAATGCCAACTTTTCAAACTGTACTTTTATTTTAATTGATATCACTAATATGTTGTCTGACTATTTAGTAAAAAAACAATCTATTACTTTTTCAGTCGACAGCCGGTCGTCGTGCACGAATTGTTGTTCATGATCTGTTCACTAATTCTGTTTGTGATTTATCATGGTATGTTACTATTCTGATTTGTTTTTGTTGAAATAGCGTTTGAGTGATATTTTAAAGTATTGGATACTATGAAATTAACTTTACTGTGATGAAACTTCAACAATTGCCTTACTGTTACTTAGAAAGAGAAATATTTTCACTAAATATGACTGCAGTGGAAAACATTGTTTATGAAAATAATTTGTAAAGGTTATTACACTAGAATGCTCTTGAGGAAACAGTTCAGCTATCAGTAAGTGAGGAAAGTATGTCACACATCTCCATTAAAGTGACATTTAAGTGTCATTGGTTAACAAGTAAACTCCGAACAGTCATAAATAATACATTCTTTGGAGTCTCGTTACTCATCACTCTTCCAAAGATGAAAGTTAGGGAAACTCATACCAAAATGTAGTAGCAGTCTATGATGTTATTGGTCATTGGACTGAACAATATTGGTAACCTCAGACTACCTCGTTGAGATCTTTCTGATTATCCCGCCTACTAGTTAAAGATGTTGGGTTAAAATCGACCGCAATCGCTCAGACGCATTCAACTTTTATATTCCTTTACTTTCTGCATTTCAAAGTTATTCTGTAATTTGAAATCCTCGAGTTAATTTATTCTTCTCGGATCATATTCTCCATGTCCAATATTTCCAATACCACTGATATCACTATTGTTGTGTCGAACAGCCGTCCGGGTCTCTTACTGAAATATACACTACCTGTGTACAAGTTGAAACAGCTCCGTGCGTATAAAAACCAGGAGTGACTAGGAAGCTTTATTGGCTTACTGAGTCGAAATATGTCCGAAAACTCATTCACTAGCGTAGATCTGTTTTTTTTACAGAAAATTAAGCCAGATTTTTAAATAATAACATATAATTGTTCCTTTTGTATAATTATGCCAATCACTAACATCCATCGACGTCTTGGACGATGGGCAGAATTTTTCGAAGGGCAGTTCAACTGGCCTGCTGCTCCGGCAACATCGGTCAGACTGTCCTGCCCTCCATGGCCGGTGACGACTGATCCACCAAACGAGGAGGAAGTCCGCAAGGAACTCCAACTCTTGAAGCGTTACAAATCACCTGGCCCAGATGACTTACCTCCGGCTCTTTTTAAAGATGGTGGTGACTTTTTGACTAAGGAATTGACGACGTTGTTTACAAAGGTTTGGGAACTAGAGAGTGTACCAACGTCATGGAATGAGTCGATAGTTGTCCCTATCTTTAAAAAGGGTTCACGTCGTTCTTGTAACAACTATCGGGGGATAAGTTTACTTCCGATTGCGTCCAAGCTATTGGCTTCCGTCATACTTCGTAGGTTGTTCAAAACCCGAGAAAGATTGACTCGCGAGGAGCAGGCTGGGTTTCGTTCTGGTCGAGGATGTATTGATCATATCTTCACCCTCCGCCAAATGTTAGAACACCGCCATACTTATCAAAGGCCAACAATCGTAGTGTTTCTTGATATCAGGGCTGCCTTCGATTCGTTGGATAGGACTGTTCTCTGGGATTGTCTATTGAAGAAGGGTGTGCCTGAGAAGTTTATTAACATCCTAAAAGCCCTGTATAAAAACACCTCAGGCAGAGTGAGGGCATACAACCACCTTTCTCCATTGTTCCATTCGAGTAGTGGGGTTAGGCAGGGTTGCCCAATCTCACCATTCCTCTTCAACTTTGCCATCGATGACATTCTGGAAACAGCTCTGATGAATGTAAGTAATGGTGGTGTGGATCTGTTGCCTGGAGAAAGACTTCTCGACCTTGAGTATGCGGACGATATTGTCTTACTGTGCGATAATGCCCAAGGCATGCAATCCGCACTTAATCAGTTGGCAATCAATGTCCGTAGGTATGGTATGTGCTTTGCACCTTCGAAGTGCAAAGTACTTCTACAAGACTGGCAGGATTCCAATCCTGTACTCACCCTGGATGGTGAGCAGATAGACGTAGTTGAGAAGTTCGTGTATCTGGGTAGCTGCATAAGTGCTGGTGGGGGTGTGAGTGATGAGATCAATGCACGAATAGTGAAAGCCAGAGCGGCTTATGCCAATCTGGGCCACCTTTGGCGCCTTCGTGATGTTAGTCTAACTGTAAAAGGCCGGATGTACAACGCGTCGGTGAGAGCAGTTTTGCTCTATGCTTGTGAAACCTGGCCTCTCCGAGTTGAGGACGTTAGACGACTCTCTGTGTTCGATCATCGCTGTCTCCGAAGGATTGCTGACATTCAGTGACAACACCATGTCAGTAATGCAGAGGTTCGGCATCGTGTGTTCGGGCACAGAGATGATAACTCAATTGGTGTCACCATCTTGAAACACCGACTTCGGTGGCTTGGACATGTTCTCCGAATGTCGTCCCAGAGAATTCCACGTCGTGCATTATTTGCCGACTCTGGGACTGGTTGGAAGAAGCGGAGAGGTGGTCAGTGCATGACATGGTGTCGTGGCATGAAAGAAAGCTGCAAAGGACTGGCTTGTGTTGGTCCTTCACGACTCCCTGGCTGGGGTCCGAGAGATGGTGCTACACAGTGGCTAGAGACGTTATCAGATATGGCTCAGAATAGAAGCCAGTGGCGATCCTGCTGTAACCTTCTTTTACTTTCTTCATAAAAAGTGGTTGTGTCTCCTTTACCTGAAAGATTTCTTCTGATTGTACCTCTTCGTCATTACTCTCTTTTTCTTTTGCGTTCCTTAGTTTTTTTTTTTTTTTTTTTTCGAATTCCCATTGTTTTGTGTGGCGCATATATATTGGCGCTCTCTTGTACCAATATTTATGTGTTCAAATAAATAAATAAACAAATAAATAAATACCCCTATTAACATCAATCACTTCTCATTTGACTTAGAACTGATGTCGAATTGATTCAGGTTTTAAGCTACTGCTTCTACTTCGTTGGTATGCTGATATGATGTGACAGGTTGGATGAATGCAGATATATCTTAGATTCTATTTGGCTTAATGCAGCGAGAAAATATCTTTTTTTTCTCAGTGTTACATATTGTTTTATAGTGAACTCTATATGAATTAATAGATCACTTACTGGTTCATTTGATCGGCTTTTGAGTTACATTTTATGCATAATATTTAATAATATTTTCATCTATTCAATCGGAAATAAGTTAAGCATATTTTCAACATACCAACATACTAAAAGAGTTGATGAACTACTAATGTGTTCACCAGTGGAGAAACTTGGAAACTATCACCAAATATTTTCCATATGCATATATTCAAATGCAGGTATTGAATATATACATATTTGTGTAAATGTGCGTGTTTGTTAGTATGCTGTGCATGTAATTATGGAAAACACAGGCAAGTCCACACCTAAATATACATATAAGCACAGAAGTTTACCCTTGCAAGTATATGATACATGCATGTATAGAATGAATAAGCAAAGGCCCGTATACTTCATAGTATACACATAAATATAGATTCGAACACCTCAAGACCAGCAGCATTTTCACTGAATGAATATCAAGTATCCAAATCAGTATGTAAGTAATTCATCACTGACAATGTACTCACTTCACTTTTTTAATAAAGTGAAATTCCGAAAAAAATAAATTCTTAGAATATTTAACCAAAACTGTTTATATTTAATCATTAATGAAGGAGTTCTGATGGTCGTGAATTAATGGCTTGCTCACTGGATGGCTCTGTTTGTTATATGGGTTTTACTCACCAAGAATTAGGAACTCCATGGTCACTTAAAGAAGTTGTAAGTTGTTTAATCTTAAAACATTTTATGTAATACTCTGTATACTGATCATATTATATGAAAACTTTATAGTGCTGTGTTTTGTATTTACGGGTATATGTTGGGGTGATCCAGAAATCGCTTGCAAAAGACAAGCAAGCATCAAGAAACGCTAAGAAGTGTTTCGTCCAATCAGAGTTCATTTGGAGTCTTGGCCAGAAATATCAAGGTAACGGAACGTCACATACGGAAGCTCCGATTGGTTGGCTACTACAGTGCTACTATGCTTAGTAGCATTCCAGAATATTCCAGCGACCCATGGACATTTAGATATATTATAAAAACCCTATATTTTCTGTAATAAAATGAACCTCGGAGTAAAGTATTTTCCCTCATACTTGCGTCTTCTCTCTGGTGTTCAAGTCGCTGTGCAGTTCTAGCTTTCGGGGTACCCGAATAGCTTAGGAAACTAATATAGCGCTCAATCGATAAGACTTATCAGTATATGAATTGATAGTTTGCTCAGAAAGACTGACTTGTATAGAATAGGTTAATTTTCCACCAGATTATACATCTATTTAGTTGCTTCATCATCTTCCGCTAAATGTTAAATGACCATCACACTTAATACGGGCCAACAATTCGTATATTTCTTGATGTCAGGGGCCTTTTTTCGTTTGTTGGATAAAACTGTACTCTAAGATTTTCTGTTAAAAAAGATGGCGTGTCTGAGAGGTTTACTAACACTTTAACGGCTCTGTACTCTTTTTAAACCAAAAAGAGGTATATTCAGAATATTTAGAAACGAAATGTCATTTATATCACAACCGTTCCTGCTCTAGGCTATGAAAATAAAGTTTTCTATTGTGGTATCGTTGCTGTTGTGAAACAATTGATCGCTCATATTGTACATTGATGTTAGTTGTCATCTTTTGTTTATACACTACTTAGTTACTGTTGGTTTTGTTGAATAGACCAAAGTTCTTTAAAAGAACATGCTGTTCTTCTGTCACTGTTATTATTCTCATATTAATTTCAAGATTTCTACTCCGAAAAAGTTACACATCCATATCAATTCTGTTTTTAGATTCAATTACATTACAAAATTTATGGACAAAGTTTATTAGATAAATTTCATCCAATTACATCGAATGGTTTATCTACAGAAGTAGATTTTTCTGATGAAAATAAAGACAATTCAAGTATACTAAATCAAAGTGATATCTTACTAGAAACCCCTGAAGCTTTAGCTTTGCAAAAAACTCAAGCTGAATTACGTACAAAATTAAAGCATTCACCAACACGAGATAAACAAGCGAAATGTCTTCCAAAAGGTGTAAGTACTTTGATTCTTTCTTATTCACAATATGAAATATCTAATTTTTATGACCAAAGTTGTTTTTTCTTTAAAAAAATGTCTTCGAAGTACGATTGAATATGTGGGAAGTTTTGGAAATGATCATCTGAATGGTGATAAAGTGTGATGATCACTTTTTAATAATTAAGTTTATGGTTTGTTTATTATAACTTACGTAATACTGTCAATAAAAAATCGTTATGATCAGTTGCTTAATTAGAATAATGACGGAGTGCGGGTTTTAATAGTAAAGTTTAGAGATTATAATTATGAAATGTGGACATGCCCTGGTACGGCCGAGAGTGGGGAGACTCAGCTCTCCCTCTCCAAATGCTCTCACATGGCAACGTGCATACAATCACTGCTAGGGAGCTCCCACTCACTGCCTTCTCGCGATGAGGGTGTATTTTACGAAATTGAGAGGATGGAAAGTGAATGTCCGGCTCTTTAACCAGGTTGGTGGATACAGAGAGTTGACCTAGTGGAGTTGGAAAACCCTGATTCCAAACCAATGATGTACATGGGTTTCGGGATCCTGAAGGAACAAATGGTATATGAATGAGTTATTGGTCACCGACTACCATGAGACTGCAACTCCTAAAGCTACTCCACTGCCCTGTGAATCAGATTTTTAGGTCAAATGCTCCGGGTGTGGCCCCTTAATAATGCCACCTACTTCGGTTTGGGCACTCTGCAGTGTCATAGCCCTCACAAAAATCGAATGATTTATGTGGCGCATGTCTATTTGTTGCCTCCTTGTACCAATATTTATGTGTTGAAATAAATAAATAAATAAACTGTGGACATAATAATATGTCTTATATGCTTAAGTCGTCCTTAGCTATGCAGTCATATATGTTACCAATGAATTCTATAGTGTATATCACAAACTGACTATATAAAACTAGAAAGTATTTGACGACGAATCGACTAAAATTAGCAATGTAAACCTTTGGATTACTGTCTTGGTAGCTTGAAGAATAAGTACTTTCTACGAGGTCTTGTAGTCTTGGGTTGTATTCCTTGCAAGGATGCACACTTCTAAGGAATCCCGTACTATCTCGATTCAGCTGTTCAGTCCTTTCTGGTTTCTGATAGTTGTTTGGTTACAATCTGTCCGTAATCTCCACGGTAATCATATACTAATAAGCTACTGTTGAATTTAAAATGTTTGGTTAGTGGCCTGTTGAAATCTGATAAAGGAAAACGGCGAATTTAAGTTTTCAAGCGTACATGTTTGTTTCAATTGATATGAAGTCTTTATTGAGTGAATGATCTTCAGGTGGTATGTAAAGAAATGACACAACGATGCACTAACGAACATCACATCTTTCATGAGCTCAGAATCTGACATACAACAATCCATCACTATGATTAAATAAAGAGGAATTCATACCGTTGATTTACTCCCAGAACATCATTTATAAGTAGTCGTTGAAATCAGTCATCATAAGAAGTTAATTTTATTCAATAATTTAATACAGACTCAGTGTTCTAGAGGTTAAGCGTTCGCGTAAGAGGCCAATCGTCCTAGGTTTGATCTCCTCATGCGGTATTGTGAATGGGCATTGTTCAAAAATCCTACACTAGGAAGTAACGGCCATCCGGTGCTTCCAGGTTTTCAGTGATGGCCTAACGTAGATCAATTCATAATTTCAATGGAATTCAGCACATTACTGCATACTGAAAACTTCACGTCTCACGACGATTGTAGCATCGTTTAATCAATGATTCAAAATCAGAAAGGTTACAAATACAGTCAGTCAACAGCAACATAGAATCTGAAATATATCTGTATGACTTCAAGTCTCTACATCTTGTCAACATAAGATCATCAGGAAAAATGCCAAATAATATGATCCGAAATAATTTTGAAACTCAAGAATGAAGGAACAAAAAAGAATGGATGCATTTTGCTCTCTCACCCCCATCCACCAGTTACAACCGATTCCGAACTATATCACCCAATTTTTTTCTTAGTTATTGGTCATTATGTTGTTGCGTATAACTTATTTGTATCTATTGATTTATTAATTGACAGTTATCCATAGAAATTTTGTGATTGTTTTGAATGTTTTTTCTTTTCTATTGCTCAATTTGTACTATTGTTGACATTATTTATGTTTGTTCTCATTCAAGCCATCCAAACAGATTGAAACTGTAAGTAAAGACGGACGACGAAGAATAACTCCTAAATTTCTAGGTCATTTGGACAGGTATGTTTTAATACTTATTATTATGGTTACTATGTTGTAGTGAATATCTAAATGATGATAGGTTTTTCATAGAATGTGCTTTTTTTATAATGGACTCATTTCATTTATCTCGGTGGCTTTCTCCCTGAAGGCAGAGAGAGAGAGAGAGTCATATTATCCAAATGAGGAATATTCACTCATGATTGAAAATTATTTTGGCTTGTGTACAGATTTTCTTTCTCTAAACCTTGATTCTAATAATTAAAATACTTTTTTTTTCCTTCTGCAATTCCATTCACTTCAGTTTTTTCCTACTGTTTTGTTGATTTTAACTTCTTTTCATACCCTATACTGAATGAATAGGTTAAAAGAACAGTTGTAGTTTGTTTATCAAGATGTGATATCAATCTGAGAAACCATTTAGCTCTGAATTTTCTATGGATTTAAATTTCTTTGGCGAAATCCGCTTACTACAAGGAGTTAGGGGTTGAATACGTTAGGCGAGCTGATATAAACTCGGTTGTAATTGTATTCATTTTGTATCTTCCTGCTAATCTCAACTTAAGTGTCATTCTTAATTCTTAATTGTTTCATCTCATTTCATTGGAACTGTATTTCTTATGTTTAGATTTATATTGTGTGTAAAATTGATTCCATATTTTCAGAAGGGGTTTTGTGGAGATTTTTAGAAATTTCAATGATTGAAATCATGAGTCAGTTGAAGCTAGACCACCATCTGGAAGCACTGGACGGCCGTTCTGTCCTAGCATGGGACTCCACAACAGTGCGCATCCACGATCCCGCACCCCGCGAGATTCGAACCCAGGACCCACCAGTCTCGCGCCAGGCGCTTAACCAACTAGACCACTGAGCCGGCCGGCATCCAACGGTGTTAATGTCTAACCTCAACTAATCCACGAAGTTGCGCCACCGTACACCATTGTCTTCAGCGCACTGCTGAGAAGTCCAGAGCTTCCAGGTTTTCCATGGTGGTCTAGCTTCAATTGAGTCATGATTTCAATCAGTATAATTCCATATTTGTCTATGGTCTGGATTTATTAACGTCTTCTACATTAATCCCTAAGTATTATATGAAATCCTATCATCTTGTTAATTGATGTCATATGTAGTATTTTTTCATTTCTTACGTAATCTTTCATGTATACTATTCATACAGTCTTAAAGATTGGAATTGAGCGACTGACTTAATTATGTTAACGGTAGTTTGTCTCTCTTGACTTGCGACTTAATCCATCATATTGACATAATTAAGTCACCAATCTAAAAACAAATCTGTCGACTTTGTTCTGTCTCATATATTAAGCACCTCAGTTGATCATTCATTTTTCAAAGAAAGAATTACATTATTTCACTGTGAATAAACACGTTCAATTATATTCAAAACAAGCGTTGACTGATTAAAAAAAGAATAACCTTTCCCCTTTTGTAACTTTGTGTGTGGGAATAATTATCTTTTTTAGTATTGAAAAAAGTACAAAATCCAGCATTTTTCTGTTTATTTAGTGTATTAGTTCTGCGTGCCCCCAAATGCCCTAGTACGGCCGAGAGTGGGGAGAGTCCGCTCTCCCTCTCCAAATGCTCTCACATGGTCACACGTATATAGCCTCTGCCAGGGAAGTCCTACTCACTGCCTTCTCGTGGTGGAGGTGTTGTTTACGAAATTGAGAGGATGGCAAGCGAATGTCAGGCGCATATGTATTTGGTGCCTCCTTGTACCAATATCTATGTGTTAAAATAAAAAAAATAATTAGTTCTGCGTATATTAGCGTAATCTTTACTAGGGACGTCCCTTTAATTATCCAACGCTACAAAAATGAATTAAACTTCACTCCATCGTACAAGTTAGTGGCTATCTGGACTCAGTAACTAAGTGGGGAGCGTTTGAAGTTAACGGTACTAGGTTCTAGTCCCAGAGTTGAACATCAACTCTGCGATGCAGACACATCCAGTCGACGAGTCGTACATGGGACAAAAACGCGCGTTCTGAATTCCACTCATGGTCATCATCATATCTGTTCCATAGTTTTTATTTTCTATGTTAATTTGGCTTCAAATTTACTAATATTTCAAGTTTGTCTAAAGAACATAATTTTAACAGTATTTTACTATTTATATCTTTGTATCATTGTGTGATAAGACTTGAATTACTGTTTCATGTAATCGCATGTTATTAATTGACTAAAAATTACTTAAAAATGATAGTGTCCAAATTGTAATTTAGTGAAACAACACTGTTTGTAACTAGAACTAATTCAACAACATAACCTCTCTTCAATACTGCTTCATCTTTTGGTCTTCTATGACGTGTTGGTATTTGCAGATCCTGTAATGTGCATCCGGATGCACACTACAGGATACTGCTTCATACTCTAATAGATATCTAATATCATGTAAATAAATTTATTCATATACTATGGATCCAAGGTTGTCTGGTGAGTAGATTGAGGAAAAACACTGTCAATTAATCATATAACCACAGCTTACATTTGTAAAACCAAGTAAGCAAGAGTTAAGTGTGAATGACCTAAAGTCTGTTAACCTATAAGACAGAATAAAACTAGGATTAACCTTTTGTCTTTTTTTTTTAAAAAAAATTGTTTTTATACCCATCTATAATTATCTGATAGTATATTCAAGGTTGTATGAAATAATGTCTAATTTTTCTTAATCAGTGACAACTGACCGGACAACATATGTTGGGAAAGAAACGAATTGATCTTTGATATGTACCTTTCAGCTTTAAAGGTCAACGACCCTAATACAGTGTTTTGTGTGAGCAGTTTAATTCATCTGTTTCACTTGTTTGATAAGTATAATGAACAAAGAATTAGGTGTGTATAGTATCAAAATATATTAGTTGCTTTCGCTTAGGTCAAGTTATTCAAACGAATGATAACAGAATAATCTGAATTCTATTTTAATTACTTCAACTTCTTGTCTACACATAGCATATCCAAAATCCTAATAATTGAATTCATGAGTCGATCATGGATCGTATGAAGTTAGGTATCAACGCCATTGGATGCCGGCTCAGTGGTCTAGAGGTTAAACATTCGCTCGTGAGACTGAACGTTCTGGGTTCGTGTCGCGGATCGTGGATGCGCACTTCTGAGGAGTCCCACATTAGGATGAAACGGCCGTCCAGTGTTTCCAGGTCTTCATTAGTGGTCTAGGTTAAATAGACTTATCAATTCAATTATTAAAATTACTACAGTCTTCAAAAACTCCCATTCTAATAACAAAATGTTTTTATAGTTCATTCACAAACAACTTAGCTCAAGAGACAAATGTGTACAACATGAACACAATGAAATGAAATTAATATGAGGAATACCAAGATCGTAAAAGTAGTAATACCAGTGATAGTTTAAGAAAAGATCAAATGTAGAGCATGTGATTTGAGAAGAAGGGATGAATTAATAGAATGAAAATTATGGGATGGTATTAGAACTTGGAATTTAGGAGCAAACAAGTGATAGATCAATCTACTTCATTGAAATTAATTTTGAGCCATGTCACTGACTTTCTGAAACCGCCGGTCGCGATAATCCAGTGAACGCCAACTATGTATACGAGACCCACCAGTATGTAGTAGATCAGCAGTTGATGATTTCATGAACTAATGCCTTATCGTGGTCTCGTCACGTTTAGCTGTCTTCCATCTTTCTCTAGTGCTTACAAAGATCCCACGATAAAGTAAATAGTTCTCGTTCAGATAACAGTGTTTAGAAAAAGTAGAATTTTTACGAAATCGTCTTTGAGTATCACTTAAACTATGAATCAAAATGTTGATTTTCTGTACGATAATTAACTTATCAAATTCAGTCTTGAAAAACATAAAACACTTATGAATGATAGTGAAAGATTTTATCAGATTGGTAGATTATGGCTAACGCTTGGTCTCGCATTTCATCTTTTTCGCAATTTGTCAGCTGAATGTATCTGTGTCTATTCTATAAAACATTCAATGGCTAAAGTGAGGCGATTCGCACATTATACACATATAACAAGAAAGCCTAATCAAAATCCCATTCTGAATATTAACAAGGATATCCCTACTAATAGTGATATGGATGGCGAATCATTTTATAATGTTTTTAATAAGTCGAAACTCAATAAATCTGAATAAAGCTTTTCTATTAACGTCAATCATTGTCTCCTTTTTCCCATTCTTCTCTCTATATCATAGTCCTGATGAAGATGCTAATTCCAATCCACAATTTTCATCACCTCAATCTAACAGATGTGAAAGTAAATTGAGCTCGGAGAATAGTTCGGACATGATTTCAGATATAAATAAAACAAATCATATAGTAGCAGTATCAACAACCGGAGCAAATGTAACAACAACTCATTCTACTAATTCTGTTATGTCTAAAACTATAACCAGTGATGATGCTCTTCCAACTGTTACACTTGTACAAGTCAACAATACTGTTTCTACGATTTTAAAAAAAACATGTAATTCGAATATTGTTGTTCCTACACCTATATCGACAATAAGTACAGTTGATTCGAAGGGAAATGAAACTACATTTCCGTAAGTTTAAAAAAAGTGTAACCTTTCATTGTTTACATGAATATCTACCATCTACTTTCATTCATTGTTGTGTATGTGCTCTTCAATAAGTTTAGTTGGTTACCTTGATTTGTAATTGGTTATTTCTAGGTCAACTACTGTTACTATATGCCCAAGTCATTCACCTGTAGAACCGAAAATCAACTCCGAATCACAGTCATTAGCTACGTTTGTCCAAGCACCATCAAAGAAATTAACACTTGAATCTACTACGTTTACTACTACTACTATTACTACTAATACTACTACTACTACTGCCACTACTGCTATGGACCAGGAAAATGGGATAGAACTGAAACGTCCACGTTTAGATAACAACGACGATGATACGGACCATATTAAACCGATCAGTGATGAGACAAATAAACAAGTCACTGTTACTGGTAACAAACAACGTAAAAGACGTATTCGATTGTTTGCTGAAGAAGAAAAATCTCCAAAATCAGGATCGGATGTTTCAAAGTCGTCTATGTTACAGAATAAAAAACCTTGTTTTACACCGGAGTCATCACCACCAAAACCAAAGCTCACCCTTGGATCTACTTTGGAATCTAGTAAGCCTTACCGTATTTATCTTTAAAAAAATTCCGCATCTTTATGATTTTTCCAATTAGAATTTCTGAGAACTATGCTATTGAACAACTTTTTGTGTTTTAAAGTTGTTCATAAATAACCAAGTAAACTTTCGTTTCTTTCAGCTGATCATACATCATCATCTGTACAAAATCCACCTTTAGGAACGGCAAGTTTTGCACCGTTTCTAATCACTACATCTGATCAACTAGGGAATGCATCAAAAGTTCAATTTGTATGTTCTAATCTGATAGATGGTCCAATTATTGTACAGTTAATCAACTCTTCAAATTCGTCTACACGTGGTGAAGAAATCCCAAAATTATCAAATTCAGTCTCTCGAATAATTGCCAGTCGTAGTGATCGTCGTTTATGGGAACTAATATGTTCAGATCGTTTAACTTCGTATGCATATTCAGAGTAAGTAATATGAACATTATATTTTCAGTAAATGTTATAACAATAATAACTTTGAAAAAGATTTTGTTGTTCGATGTTAAGTAATGATAATTAACCTTTATGGTCGGGTAAAACTCATCTAAATCAGTATCCTCTGCGACTAATGTACATTATTCGTAGTGTTCTATCTCATAGTTGAGTTCAATTTATACATATTAAACTTGACAAAATCTCGGCATCGATTCAGGAAGCTCGTTTGGCTTTTGCCAACTTACGTCACCTATGGCGAACTCGAGCTATCCGTCTGTCAATAAAAGGACGAATATACTGTGCAGCAGTTCGTTCTGTTCTAATTTATGGCTGAGAAACATGGGCATTAATAGTAGAAGATACTCATAAGTTACTAGTATTTGACCATATATGTCTTAGAAATATTGCCAGCATCTGCTGGGATCATCGGGTAAGTAATAGTGAGGTTAGACGCAGGGTATTCGGGAATGGTGGTAAATCAGTTGATGAGGTTGTAAATCTTCATTGACTGAGATGGTTGGGTCACGTGTTGCGTATGCCTGAACGCCGATTACCACAATGCTCAATGCTGACTAGTGTAGGGGATGGTTGAAAGAAAGTTAGGGGAGGCCAAACCAAAATGTGTCATTGGTGCTTGAAGTCATTAACTTCTAGTCTAAGCCAAGTTGCAGATTACTTGTTTGGGGTTCGCGCGACTATCGTAACCATTGGGTGGAGACTCTGTGTGACATGGCTTAGACTCGATCACAATGACGTAGGTGTAATTCTGAGGTCTAAGGAAAGACAAAGAATGGATGCACTTGCACTGTGACTGGTCTCAGAATCGATCACAATGGCGTAGGTGTATACGCTCTCTGTCTTCCCTTGAACTATGAGATTGAAATTGCTATATATATTTCTACCAACTCATTCTTCCTTCCTGTATTATATCCTTATATGCAATCTTTTATATATTCCCACCATTGAGGTAACTACTTCTATGAATTTAGTGTTCATCTTGTTGTACTGATGAAGTTTGGCAACTTGAACCGATGCATATATGTGCCTGGTCCTACGTTGTAGCTGACTGACTAATTGACTGATATCCATCAAGTCTAAACTGTTTTTAAAAAATTAAATTACAACTCCAGTTTTTTCTATCTTTATAGCTGTCACCTTTACCGTTTGAGATTATTTAAGCCTGATTGCTTTTACCAGAATACTACCAGTATAGAAGTCCATTGTAAACAACTGATTAATGCCGGGTGTAAAATTCATTTGCACTAGAAAAACTAACATCGATTTATTTAAAATCTTGTATGCTACACTCTGCGAACCCCTGTTAGTAAAATAATTTTGTTAACGGAATGCGTTTTTCTAGCATAATGGTTTTGTAGAGATTGTCGATTCTTATTGTTTGCATCACGAACTGATCTTAGACGATCGGTGTTCTGGTGATACCTTTGGTCAGTGAATTTGAACCCTAGTGAGCGTGAATTAGCTACCAACCAGTGACATCAAAGAATAGTTGCACAATATCGCAAACTGATTGAAACCACTGGATTCCAACTTAGTGATCTAAAAATTAGGCACTCGACCCAGGACCTGAGGATCCTGACTCTCACCCCTTGTGGAGTCTTGAATGCACACTACTGGGCAGTCTCATACTAAGATCAAATAGCTTTCCATTGCTTTCTAGTCTTCAGTAGTTGTTTAACTAAATTCTTTTCTTGATGTAAACTTCATAAGTGCATTTTTTTTCCAACCTGTATATTCCTTTCTTTTATTATTTCAGTGAAGTTATTGCTGTTGGTGATAACAAAGGTCGAATACAATTAATTTACAGTACTGGTGGTCATATATGTCCTAATCTCTTGTTAGACTGTGTGCATACATTGGCATTAACTACTGAAACCACTGAATCATCTCAATCATCTTCAACAACTTCTAATCGTATTTTCACAACATGCACAGAACCTTCAACTAATAATAATAATAATCTTAGTCGATTACATGCAGTTGTCAGTGGAAATGAACAACAACAAACAACACTTTTGAATGGGAATAATAATTTTACATTACCTAACAATAATATAATGAATAAATTTAATGTAAATCGTAAATATCGTCTAGCTGCTTTATGTCGATCTGGTAGATTGATATTATGGAATTTTTGTTTAAATAATTATGGTTTCGGTTCAATGTCTTCTGTATTCAATTCTTGTATATTTCCTCAAGTTTTAATTGAAACTAATATTAAAGACGTTTTAAATGGTAAGAATTTCAACATTTCAATTATTATCAAAAAGCGGTTTCGTGGATATTATAATAATTTAATAGTTGAATTCATGAACAGCACACTTCTGAGGAGTCCCATGCTAGGACGAAACGGCTGTCCAGTGTTTCCAGGTTTTCCATGGTGACCTAGCTTCAACTGACTCATGAATCCAACTATTAAAGTTATTATTATTATTATTATTATTATCCTTGGATTATTATTTCTTTTGGATTAGTACTATCTCATGCTATACGTTTGGCTAGAATATTAAATATGAATAGTCTATTCATTTTTTGTCGTTTAAACGTTGAAGACAATCGATTATAAAATCTAGTGCAAATGTTCTTTGCCCTATATTGTCATCTTTCGCACTAAGTATCTGGTAGTTTATGAGATTAAAGAGCTTAACTAGTAGTAGTGTCAATGGAAATCAAAAATATCTAAACATGGACAGTGTAATTCGGATAGAACAAATTCAAATTGAGAAATAGAAAGTAGGAAATTACATTAAAATACACTAACGGATGTATCAGTGTGACGACAACCGACAACTAACCGTCACCATAGTTGTTTATCTATTGGTCACGATTATTATGAGAACATCATCTAGAATGTCAATACGACTAATATCTGAATTGTGTATTTGGAATTAATTAGTAAAAGTTCCTGGACCTTAGTTTCGTACTAGTTGACTTTTGTCCGCAAGATTTATCCGTGATCTTAATATAATCATTGTCTTTGGTTTTACTCGAACCTACGAATACGCTTTGCTAACCAGCAATTCATCACCAAATCTACATCCAGATCGTTCTGGTAATTACCTTCTACCACCTGATACCCGAACATAATAGAAGCGATTTCGAGTTACTTAGAATGATCAGTATGTTCATTAGTGTTCGATCACCAATTTTTAGTATTACTCAATAACTGGTATATCTAGTGTTTACTATAACCGTTGATCGATGTGTTTTGAGTTTGATACTGGCCAAACGTACCTCATAGTGTCCACAAATTATTTGATTTGTAATTATACAACCGCTTAATTCTAAACTGTTGGTCATTAATTTGAAACCCTATCCACGTACTTCAATTCCCAAATCGTATTACTATTCTTTGCTTTCAAGGTGTAATTTGATAGCCAACTCCTTTGATCTGTATGCGTTTGTTAATTTACCTTCATTTGTCTATTCACTGGATATATGATCTAGCTACTAGTATAATATTTGGGAGATACTCTAGTATTTAGGTGGAACTATTATTTATTATTTACTTATTCAAACACATAAACATTAGTACAAGGAGGGCTGTGATACTTTCCGGGTGCCGAAACCGAAGTAGGTGGTTTTATTAGAGGGCCACACCCGGAGCATTTGACCTAAAGATCTAACCCACAAGGCAGTCGAGCAACGTCAGGAGATTCAGTCCCATGGTATCCGGTGACCAGCAATTGGTTCATACACCATTTGTTTCATTAGGATCCTGTTTCCAACTTCCCTAGGTATATCCTCCATATCCATATCGAACTATGAGGCTAAAGGAGTTCTATACGAAATGTTGATCCTAATTTGAACCTCTATATTATGCTGAAATAACAGTTTGATATTGATGAATTGCTCATCCATTTGAAATATATGCAGGAACTGAGATTTCGAAAATGATCTATCTCATTAACTAATAAAATATTGATAATTCAATAAAATGGTTCATTCACTAATAAATTGTTGATGATCTGCCCCTAAATGCCCTGGTACGACCGAGAGTGGAGCGATACCGCTCTCCCTCTCGAAATGCTCTCACATGGCCACGCGTATATATACTCTGCCAGGGAACTCCTACTCACTGCCTTCTCGTGGTGGGGGCGTTGTTTACAAAATTGAGAGGACAAAAAGTGAATGTCTGGCGCTTTAACCGGGTTGGTGGACATGAAGAGTCCACCTAGTGGAGTTGGAAAACCCTGATTCCAAACCAATGGTGCACATGGGCTCCAGTATCCTGAAGGAACAAATGCCATATGAACCAATCGTTGATCACCGGCTACTATGGGACTGCATCTCCTTACGTCACCCCACTGCCTTGTGTATCAGACCTGTAGGTCGAAGGCTCCGGGTGTGGCCCCCTAATAAAATCACCTACTTCGGTTTGGGCACCCGGGCAGTATCACATCCCTCACACATATGAAATGAGATCTGTGTGGCGTATATGTATTTGGTGCCTTCTTGTACCAATATCTATGTGTTAACATAAATAAATAAATGTTGATGATCTACCATTTGATCTATCAGAGAGTGATACTTTAATAGTTCATCTACTTATACATTTTACTCCATTGAATTTTTCATTATTAGCTCCCTAATTTCGTAATTGAAAGCAAACTATTGAAGTGTTTTGTTTGATTACTTTATTGGTAAATATTATATCATTTCCATTTATTTTGTTATTTATTCATATAGGTGGTCATAATTCTCGATTTAGTTCTCTTACATTCGGTCCAAATGGATTTCCTGTTGTATATTTACAAGATAATTCATCTTATTTATTTCATATAGAAAGTCGGATTTGGTAAGTAATTTCTTATATAGTTAGTAGTTTGTTTTGATTCCTACATGTTTTTAGTATTAAAAAAAGAGCTACATTTACCTGTGTATGAGTTTGATTATCTAATAAGTAAACGAAGGAATAAACATGTGCCCTGGTACGGCCGAGAGTGGGGAGAGTCCGCTCTCCCTCCCCAAGTGCTCTCACATGGCCACGCGTATATAGCCTCTGCCAGGAAAGTCCTACTCACTGCCTTCTCGTGGCGGGGGTGTTGTTTACGAAAATGAGAGGATGAAAAGCGAATGTCCGGCGCTTTAACCGGATTCCAAACCCATGGTGCACATGGGCTCCAGTATCCTGCGGGAACAAATGGCGTATGAACCAATTGTTGGTCACCGGCTTCCATGGGACTGCATCTCCTTACGATGCTCCACTGCCTTGTGGATCAGACCTTCAGGTCGAAGGCTTGGGGAGTGGCCCCCTAAGAAAACCACCTGCTTCGGTTTGGACACCCGGGCATTATCACAGCCGTCACACATATCGAATGAGATTTCTGTGGCGCATATGTATTTGGTGCCTTATTGTACCAATATCTATGTATTAAAATAAATAAATAAATAAAAACATGTGAAAGACGTATCGGTTAATCAATTTTATTTAAATTTAGAAAATGATTGAGGTTATCCACAACATATTCCATGTTTAATAAATGTGTTGTATCCAACACTTTCGGTCTATAATGAAGTGTATGATATCCGCAACGATCTGCAATGATCATCATACCAGTGTATCTAATGAGAAACAAGTATGGTGCAATTTATAACCCAAAATGAAATCTCCAGTGAAAATTCCACTGCAATAAGCAACACACTCACTAAATCAACATTATAGATAACTTTAGCCTTAAAAATGCCGTAACTGTCGTCAGTCTGCTACCACACCTGATTTCTTGTTGTATTTCAGTACGTAATTTAAGTCATCATTTATAAATTAGCTCCCTTGGTTGTCAGTTTTCATAGATTCTATGATTTCATTATGATGCATTCAATGCTGTTATAAACAATAACGTCAATGTCTATTTGTATAGAACTATGCCATTAAAAGCCTTTCCATAAGTATTGGGTAAGTTGGTTTTGATAACTTTGTAATCCAGTTGATTATTTTGTCTGACTGCGTAATTGATTGACTTTCTCGATATACGTTGGTAGATTAGATCTTTGTCAAATTATCCATTGGTTGCAAATTGAATTCAGCATCTGTCTTTCAGAGATAGTTTAACATTTTTTAGAGTTCGCTCGATCCGTAATTAAAAAGTTTTCCCAGTTCCACTACTGTTCGTAGTTGTTTACATATATTCATATGAATGAAAACACATTGTTTCTTTTAACTACTAATCTATGTTCATCGGTTTATCGATGGGTAGGATATCCACTTTGTCCGATAATTGCATTTGATCACAGTTAGTATCATTTATTTTATCGATAAAGTCGAGTTTGTCTGCCTTTGATGTTGAGCCCATTAGTTTGCATAAAATGGAATAAAATTATTTTTTTCGTTCATTAGTAACATTGATTACGAAAGGTTTCAAAATTCTGGTGATACTTTCCAAGGTGTTTTTCATGTATGGTACGATTTTATGTTTATGTGGTTTGTAGTGGTTACAGTTGATTAATCACTGAGTGGTGACCAATGTCATGTATGTCAAGTCCTTCTTTCTGCTGATCGAATTTTCTTCTCATTAGTCTAAGTCGAAATCACGTGCACTATGTTTGAATGTAAGTTGGTGATCAAAGGTAGTTGACAGGAAACCATGAACTTAGGTTTCGTACTACTTGGCGCTTGTTAACAAGGTGTGCCTGTTATCTTGATGGAATTGACGCTCCCTGGTGGATTCTACTCCATGTCACTAGGCTTCACAGCCTGAGACGTTACCGCTGAGCTATTTGGGCTATGATTGATGATATCCTGTAGTACTGAGATGTTTCTAGTAGTGACTTTTTATCGATAGAATTACTTAAAGATCTAAAACTCCATTAGTTGTAGATTTTCATATATCAATTTGTAAAGATTTCGTGTCATTAATCTGAATACTGTCGGTTCGTATATGTACTTTGTCTAGCGTTCACCAGTTTGTTTACTCATCTGTAGGCTACAGTGTTTTTGTGAAGACTGCTGAATGATTACCAAAAGAGGGTTTGAAGTCCTAGATCTACTGGTTGGAATCCGATTTCTTTAACAGCTAAACCATGGCTCCAGTTAAAATAACTTTGATATAAGTTTTCTTTAATTTATTATTACGTTTTTTTTCTGGTATAAACTTTATAGGATTGAATTATTTGATGCATCTGATGTTGTACGTTGTCAATTCGCTGTGAATTCTGCTCGTGGCTGTCCTCCTGGTCCATTATCTGCCTGTCAACAACTTAATAAATTGACCGCTAATGTACAAAAGTCAAATTCTTTCACTAGTTCAAATTCAAACGTCATGTATGTATTCATTAGTTTTCTGTGTCTCTTTAGTAGTATCACAGTTTATTTTTTAAGGTGTTGTTCATATCAATCCATTTAAACTTTATCGTCTTGATAGTTACTTGTATAATGGCTTTAATTTGAAGACGAATTTCATGGATCATTTTAATGTTAATGTGAGAAGTGGTCGTATACACTCAAGTAACTGCTGAAAACCGATCTAGTGATTAAAGGAACCCACTTTCAATCAATGAACTTCAACGTTCTAATTTCTAAGTTATATCAGTGTAACATCAGACGTAATTTGAGTGTTTAGTCTTCGGTATTCATTTTTAAACTTCTGACCTACAGTAATAGGTTTTTTTTATGAACCAGTTGCTAACTACCTAAGCTCAAGAAATAAAAAATCAATCTCTTCACTACATTAATTACATTCTATGACTGGTGTAGATATATGTAGATTGGATGACAGCTAATGGTGACTGAACTGTCAAATTATTCACTGTTTAACTGTACCATATTGAAAGATTAGGACTTCTCGTTTGAAACCTTCTATATAGTCATGATAAATAGTTTAAGACCTGTTGTCACTGATTTTCAACTGTATACTATACCTTTTGTCGCTTATCTACAAATCATATAATTTTTATGTTTAATCCTTTTCAAAACTATTTATATCATTAATTTGACTCCGTTACTATGCATCTTGTTGATTTTATCTTGGTCCACTGATAGAGTATGGTAAATAGGATCAGTACACACGCTTATATCAGAGCTTATATGTTGCTTATGACCGACAGATTTTACTTCACATCGCAAATAAATCAATAATGGTAGTATTTGATTGGGGTCGTGGACCGAATTTCCACAACCCTATACTGATAGTTACCATGTGCTCACCAATGACTATCTTCGTGAGGGAATTCTCGGAGTTCTAGTGAGAAGCCGTGAACAGTGGAACTAATCCATATCAGGTAGAGATCGGTATCTGAGGCAATTTTGTGGATTGGTTAAGGTTAGACATTAACACCGTTGAATGCCGGCCGCCTCAGTTTTGTAGATGTTAAGCGTTCGCTTGCGAGACTGAAGGCCCTGGGTTCAAATCCCACGAGAGGGGTCGTGGATGCGCACTGCTGAGAAGTTCCACAATAGGACGAGTTGGCCGTCTAGTGCTTCTAGATTTTCAACGTTGGTCTAACATCAATCGGTTCACGATCTCAATCAGAAACTTAATAATCTCCACCACCCTATGCTGATGATAATAATAATAGTTATGACAACTTTCTCTGATTTAACAATTCCAAATAAATTTAGAACAACATATGTAAGTGAACAATATTGTTTTCTATTAGATCCTCATCAGGCTTTACTCTAATATACAGTTATGTATTTATATGCATATATGAAATTATTAAACCAATCAAGGTAGTTTATGAGTCAATAATGATAACAATGGGATAGATTACACAAATAAGTGAATAGTACAAAGTGATAGTGTAATGACAAGTGTACTAGTTTTGATAAGAATAATAAAGGCTCAAATGAATGTTACATAATCGGAAATAGGTCAATGATAAGAAGTGTTCAGATAACTGAAATGAAAATAAAATGGTTGGAGGGGGTGAAGAAAAAAATAATAAAAGAAAAGAAAGTTTGAAAAATAATAAATCAATTCATTTATTACGGCCAAGGGAGAGATAATGGTGTTACAGATTTCTTCCGAACACAAAGACTTGAATTGTTGACTCGAATTCCTATAGCTTATTCTATGTGTAAGAGACGAGATCGAAAACCATAAGGAAAACTAATGGGAATACGATAAATAACTTGTTTCTGTCCCCTATTTGACCGCTATCGATCAAGTGTGACAGAACCGAGCTGCGTATTGTCTTGACGTTAGCTTTTCCTAACCACGTAGGGAGGTGTTCACTAACTCTGGTTCAGTTGTTTAGTAGAACGCCCAACATAGCTTTCTCCACAGGACCAGCTGAATTCGTAAATACACATAGAAGTGGCATAACCAGGTAACTTATCCTTCAGTTGGGGAATCATCATAGATCGGGTCGAATACGATAGACAGAGGTTGGCAGCATTAAACGTTCTCTTTACTGCTCTAGTCAGTCTATCACGCAATACATCACTAGATACCTTACCATTGAATTGCAGTTTCAAAAAAGAGGTTTCTTATTAGCCGTTAGTGTCGCTATTTTCTTGCTTGTTACACTCAAGTGTTTCTTCCGGGAACCCTGTGGATATCCCATTTCAATCAACATATTATGAATGTGCTCTAATTCCTTATGAATTGTGTCAACTGAGCATATCTTAATAGCTCTATTTGCCAGACATTTGACTAAGTTTCTCTTATAATGAAGTTGTACAATGCTTAAGAAATGTGTGTATTGGCTTGATGAAGAACTTTTTTATACACACCTGTGCTGATAGAACCATTTTCTTTTCTATTTAACAAAACGTCAAGGAAATGCGGTTTATTATCTATTTCCTCTTCACATGTAAATTTAATTGCAGAATGTTATTAAACAGTTCTAGTAGTTGTTCTTTTATCTGATGTTCTGATCGGCAAGAATGAAAGTGTCATCAACGTAACGACAGTAGAAATCAAGCTTATTGATAACCTCTTTGAGAGGTCCGTTTTCTAGTTTCTCAAGGATGGGACCTAGAAGCGAACCCACCGCTATACCATCAATTTGTCTATAATATGTGTTATTAAAGACAAACTGGACATTCATTGTGCATTTCAAAAATAATTATTTAAGACACTAGCCTCAGGAATTCCAATATTGATTTGTTTTTCCTGTAGTTTTTGACACACAAAATCAATAGTTTCCGTTAACGGTACATTGGTGAACAGGGAAGCAACATGTTAAGATATCATCCGTTTCTCATTTAAGTTCATATGTTCTACTTTAGAAATGAAACCGAAGACGTCTTTCACGCTTCTGTCGACGACTAGTTTGTGTAAGGGATTTAGAATTCGAACTAACCACTTTTCAGTTTTATGACAAGGCGAATTATACATATCTAAAACTGGGCGAAGAGGAAGACCTGTCTTGTGAACTTTAGGTAAACCATATAGTCGCGGTGCGTTCGATCCAGAGGGTGTATGTCAGGAGTAAATATACCTTTATTTTTTAATTCTTTTAATGAGTTAGTCAGCAATTTTCCTGCCTTCATATTTATATCCTCCACGTCGTTGAGTTTCTGAAATTCAGTCGGATCATTCAAAATCGAGTTCATTTTGTTAATATAATCGGGTTTGTTCATAAGAACTAACCCTCCTCCTTTGTCCAGCTTGCTTATGATTAGAGTATTATCCTTTCTAAGCATATGTAAAGCATCTCAGTACTGTTTGGTAAGTGGAGTTTTCATAGTACATTTACTATTATCTAATCGTTTTCATTGTTACTCATTGACTCATAAACTACCTTGATTGGTTTAATAATGTCATATATGCATATAAATACATTACTGTATATTAGAGTAAAGTCTGATGAAGGTCTGATCGAAAACAATATTGTTCACTTACATATGTTGTTCAAAATTTACAATTTTTTTCGTTACTTTAAGCAATGAATGATGTTGCTTTTTTGTTTTCATTCTATTTATTAACATTTTTAATTAGTTCGGCTTCTTGTCGTAAAGTTTCAAATCAAAATTTCCTTGAATCTCAGACTCAATTAGCTCTATCATTTGGATCTTCTAATGAATATCGCTATTGGCTAACTCGTTGGTTCCGTCAACTCATTGAAGATAGTGAGTTATCACTTGTTTTTTGATGCATCTAATGCTTATGTAGAACATACGTTCTTGATGAAATCACTCTTTTAGTATGTATCGTTTTGTGCTATCAACGTGGTATCTCCCGATTCCTTTTTTGAGATTGAAAATTTCAGTCTATAGAATGTTATACCTTAACTTGCTGAAGCCGTAGCGTCAACATCTTATCAAGTTGGTCATGATACGTTACTACCTCAAACCATTATCTTGTTTCATGCTTCAGATACAGTAAATTAGTTCATCTATTCATTTGACCTCAACCATTCCCATTATTCTTTTCGTTCGGTGACTGATTAACAGTTTCAAGAATTAATTACTGTGATAGACAACAGTAGATTTCTTTATCTGATCAGGATTGGGTTGCATTGACACCCGAACTAATGATAGGGAGTGAAGTAATTGAGCGTGTCGATCGCTTCACTTATCTTGGAAGTCTCATCAGCCCTTGTGGTCTGGTGTGTGACGAAATCTCAGCACGGATACAGAAGGCTCGACTAGCTTTTACCAACTTGCGTCATTTATGGCGTGGGCGAGATATCCGTCTATCAACCAAAGGACGTGTTTACTGTGCATCAGTTCGTTCCGTCCTACTTTATGGCAGTGAAACATAGCCGGTAAGAGTAGAGGATATCCGTAGGTTACTAGTATTTGACCATAGATGTCTTCGAAATATTGCTCGTATATCCTGGGACCATCGAGTAAGTAATGCAGTTGTTAGGAAACGGGTACTAGGTAAGGATGGCAAATCGATTGATGACGTAGTGAAACTTCATCAGTTGAGATGGCTGGGACACGTGTTACGTATGCCCAACGACCGACTGCCTTGACGTGCGATGTCCAGTGGTATAGGAGTAGGTTGGAAGAAAGCTAGGGGCAGCCAGACCAAAACATGGCACAAGTCCATGAAGTCACTGACAAGTGGACTGAGTCATGTTGGTAGGTGTAGACTACCTGGTTGGGGACGGCGAGATGATAGCGACCGATGGTTAGAGACCCTGAATGACATGTCTGAAAATCGTTTGCAATGGCGCAGGTGCATACACTCTTTGTGTTCTCCCAAATTTTGATCTCCTTATTCCTCCTTGTCTCTTTTTTTTCTCTTCCCAAATTTATTTCACTGTATTATACTCTTAAAATAACATCTCCAAACACTAATTTTCCCGATTACTGCTTATA
Organism: Schistosoma haematobium; assembly: GCF_000699445.3. Lineage (NCBI taxonomy): Eukaryota > Metazoa > Platyhelminthes > Trematoda > Strigeidida > Schistosomatidae > Schistosoma > Schistosoma haematobium. Next base: position 3,014,807 of record NC_067199.1, on the reverse strand, counting down.
CCCTTATTACTTCTACCACTACGGGATTTGAATCGGCCACTACATCTGTGTGCTAATGTGGTATGGCAACTCGAACTGATGTACGTACGTACGAAGTTCTACGTTGTTACTGACTGTTACTGACTGGTCTGATCACGACTCTCAGTCAGTCCTTGTGTGTCTAACTATAGTCGCCTCACTATTTATGCCTGTTTCAAGATGAGAGCCGTGTTTTTTAAAACATAAACAAAACAACATACTTCATCATTAATCTCAATAAACCCTAGACCGTTGTGATGATAACATAATTCTGATCTACTTAAACACTAATTGTAACTAACGTTCACAACATTGATATTCTCTTATTGATCATCCAACATTATTCACTTTTTTATGATGTTACGTGAGTTCTGATAGCCAGTACCATCATCATAGATAGATAGTAATCTGTAGATGTTGTCATTTGTCATGATTACCCGGATTGTCAATTTTTCCACTATGATTGAACAGATTCAAAAATAGAAGAATTTTTTGAATCGACTGGGTATCGATTTTTCATAAGATTGGTGACTATCACAAAAATATAGTTGTGATTGAATGCATAATTTGTCTGTAGATGATCAATCTGAGTAGAAATACTTATCATATGTTTTCGCGTAAATTGTAGATGAAGAAGAACGTGTTCGTCAAATAATTCAAGATCTCATTGGTCCTGTACTGGCGAATACCAAACTACATTCTACTTGGCAGTCTGAAGTAAAGGTGAGTATTCTAGGGTTTTCTGATGTCCTTACTTATGTTGATATTTCTTCTGGAGAACTGGTCTTCATCCGAACTCGTATCATTTAGTACCACAGTCAACAATATAATCCAGGCTACTTTTGAGACTGGCAGTCTGTACAAGACGTTGAGTTTCTTTCATGTACTTGATAGTCTCCACAGTGAGCTAGTGACATCACATTTCTGTATTATATAGTTTTTCCAGGTTATATAATATCTTCTATTTGATTTTATGTAACTACTACATTCCCGTTAGTTAGTTAGTAGAGTTCACTACTTACCAGGTCCCAGCCACAATAAATGTATTTACACCTAAAGAAATCCGGTTAGTGAATCCCAGCTTGAATAAAACCTAACTCTCAAATCCCAGCAACAAGGATATATAGTTCATAGGGATGCATTACCATCTTATATATTGCTAAGCGCATGATTATTATTTCTCCTAAAACTTAACTATCTCTTAACTTATCTAGTAAGTGTAAATAATTCCACTTTTGTTTTGATGATTCGTTAAACGGTGGTTCATTGATTCAAATACTCGATTTTCAACTATTGAATTACAAATCCATACTCTCCTTCACTTATGTTGGTTTAAGCACTCAAGTTCCGACATCACTAGCCTTTATATTAAAGAAATGTATGGTTCAGTGGCAAATCCATGTAATAGCCAATGGTTCGTTTATCATACTACACTTGTAAACTGTAAAATAACAATCCAGTTTATATGTTTGTAAAGATTAAATATAATGAATTGTACATCGGAATAGAGAATAACAAGCAATGTGATTTACTTAAAGTTAATGTATGAAGCGATAGTTCGATGTATTTAAAACATTCAACTTACAACAATAAATACGTGAGACTGTGAATCAATCAATGTGAGACCACCAGTGAAAACCTAGAAGCACTGAATAGTCGTTTTGTACTAGTATGGGTCTCCCTAACAGTACACATCCACAACCAAGCACGCACATCGCTGATGAGAGTTCCATACTGGGACGAAACGACTATTCCATGTTTCCAGATTCTCAATGACAGTCTTACATTGATCGATTCAACATCTTATTTATATTACCACTTTATCTTTATATCCTTTTTTTTAATTCTTTCATTTCTAACTATAGGGTATATCGAGGCTTGTATTAGCGAAAGAATTGTTAAGTTTATTTGCACTCAATTTGCATTTACAACGTTTATATGTTGAATTGAAAGAAATGTTGAATGAAGCAAGATGATAACATTATAACCTATCTCAGTTGGATTGTTATAGGTAACACATAGAAGAGTAATGCATATTATTTCTCCTCTTTAACTGTTTTTTCCCTTTTTCTTTTATAAACGATAAACTACTATCTTGTAATTAGTAATCATATTGCCTCCTTATACTTTCAGCTTTTATTATTTTATCCTTGAACAGTATATTATCCCTTCTATAAATACATATCTCTACATATATCACATATATTATATTACTTTTTAACTACTCTATGATCGGGAAACACGTCCGTCTAAATTAGAAGACATGGACAGGTTAGAAGTTTTAGATGATAGGGTAGATATTGTGGAACATTCAGATGGATCCATGTTGACTTTAAGTTTAAGATGATAAGTGAGTTGATGAAGCAGTGAATCTTTATTGATCGAGGTGGTTGGAATATTTGTTACATATGTCTAACTACAACCTACTTCGATGTTCTATGTGGTCGGTTTTTAAAAGTACGTTTAAAATAAAAGCTGCCAATAACTAAATCGAAATAAGTTAACGGTCCGTAAAGTCATTAACTGTTGAACTGAGCCTTAAATCTTGGATTTTAAAATTGTTTTATGATTTGTTTATTCGGAATCTCTTTTACTGCCACTATTAGTACAATAACTTCTACTTCCCTGGCAGTTGTCTTGGTCATTCTTCTCGGTGTGATATAACATCATGAACCAACATACGTATGTACTGGGTTCTGTGTTACCTATAACTAAGTAACTTATTCGATCATAGAGTTTACATATAACTTGGTTGGTATTATCACTACAGAGATGCCTAAATCATACTAGATAGAGTAGAGTTTGAACTAGCAACCGGCTGATCGAGACTTGACATTCTTTAAGGACTAAGTCTACATAGAAAATGTAACTTGAAGTCAACTACAATGACTTGTACATTTTTAGTCAAAATATATTAGGGTTTGTTATCCAGCTTATTAGAATAGTTTGTTTTCACATTATGTAATAATGAGGTATGATACGTTGCTGTATGGTTTACAAGGTCAATATTCTTCTACCATAATCCTGAAGCCAACGTTTACATTTTGCCTGAATTATAAAAAAAGAAAATTCATGAGGAAAATTAAAATGATTAGTTTAACTCAAATGATTATTTGTGAACTTATGTAGAATGTTTAAAAGACCATTAGTATGGTGGAAATGGAAGGTAACGTTGTCGACTTCTTATTGAATGGATGATTTGATTTACACTATTGTGTGATATTCTAATCCTAACTCGATTCTTTGAATTAAACATATCCATACATTACCAAATATTTTGTTATAATTCGCTAGTCTTATCCGTGAGACTATAATTTATGAACGACTTTTGAAAGGGACGCTAAAATATGACCTGGAGAATGTTCACCTACTAACGGGGCTTAAATGAGGGTTTAAAAGCCAATGTGAAGAATTAAGATTATGATTTTCGTTTGATAGTTAGAGTTAAGAATTACAACTAAAGTGTTTCATCACGAACTGACATCAGCTATAATGCCAAAGCTCTATTTAACCAAATGGATGAATGAATTTCGCGTCAAAATTCAAGACCTATTATCTTATATCTGATTGGTTCGTTCATAAATTAAAGTCTTGTCATATTAATCTTCACTAGTGATCAGCTTTAAGATGGATTTTCAAAATATCTTTTGAGAGTGAGAAAGTTATTATCGGTGCTATTGAATGAATATTCTGTAAACATAAATCTTCCATTTTACTCCGTATATTGCCTAGGCTAACCCCGTTTGTGTAACGGCAGTAATAAGAAGCTTAAAACGGTTTGTTGGATGAATTTATTTCAAGCTCACGTTTATCCAAGCAGATATTCAGAATAAGAAGCTAAGCGAAGCGGCACACACGTATGCTCATATAAAAACGGTCGGGGTCAATAAAGAAATGAACAACAAAGTCAGAATGTGACACGAAAAGAATGATTTAGATGGTGGTTGGAGGTAGTCAACAGGAAACCCTGGACCCGGGTTTCGTGCCACTTGGCACTCGTCAGCAAGGTGTACCTGTAATCTTGAGGGGACTGATGCTCCATGGCGGTGATGGTGGTAACGTCTCTGACTGTGAAGCTGGGTGACACGAGATCGAATCCGCCAGGGAGCATCAGTTCCCTCAAGATTACAGGTACACCTTGCTGACGAGTGCCAAGTAGCACGAAACCCGGGTCCAGGGTTTCCTGTTGACTACCCCCAACCACCATCTAAATCTCAATACATAATGCCCGCAGTGTCGAGTCACCTAGACTGGTGGCCACATTGCAACATGATCGATAGCATTGAATCTGCACTAATAAGGACTAGACAAGCATGACATTGATCACCACCCAGTGATCAATCAATTGTGATGAAAAGAATGAATAAATCGGTCTTTCCTGAAGCTAGGATAATCCGTGAGGGCTTGACAAATTGTTTAGAGTATCAGGTGTTTGTTTCATCAATATTTTATCTGTTTAGGGAAGCCGTGATCAGTGGAGTTCGACCGTGTATGTTGGAAGGCAGTTACTAAAAACAACGGTCGCGCAATACCATGGCTTGGCTGAAGTTAGATAATAACACCGTTGGATGTCGGTTCAGTGGTCTAGAGGTTAAGCCTTCACGTGCGAGACCAAGGATAGGGCGGCCTGCTTGAGCATCTGGGCTACCCGTTCCTGCCATCCAGATATTTCAACAAGTTATCTATTTTTGTTTGTTTTAATATATCAATATGTTTATTAATCTCATAACCTGTTCTGCTGCGTTTCTGAAAAGTGTACAACCTTTCGTTGTCAAGGTTACAAAAACCTCAATAAGAGACAATATGGTTCCTGGCAATATACAACAAAAAGAATGCACATTATTCAGATGTTAATTTACTGAAGTGCTAACATCTAACTGGCGATCACTCAATATTTATCACCAGGACCGACCAAGAAAAAAGAAACGGAAACTTGTTGAAATACTTTACGCTGAGAATTTTATATTGTACCAAAAATATAATATTGAATAAAGCTGAAAAAATATATATAATACTGATTTTGAATCTCGTGTACAGGATTGTGGATGCGCACTTCCGATGGGTCCTATACTAGAACGAGACGGCTGCCTAGTGTTCCCAGGTTTTCAATGGTGGTCTAGCAATGATCCACTCATGATCTCAATCAAAACTCATCAACATTTGACAAAAAATAACTTGAAATCAAACTATCTCTAAAACCGTTGCTATCTCTTTACGTTAATCATATGCACATAGCATAGATTTAAACTTACGATAAAGTTTGCCAAGTATCTTCTTCCAATCATACCGTAGATTTGTTTCATTTCGGTATCATTAAAAATCATATTTTGTAATTCGCCTGGTATTGGCTAGAAGCACGAGAAATGAGTATCGATCAAGTACCCAACTAAAATGTAGAACTAATAACTGATCAAAACAATGTTTATCATCTAGTTTAGTGAGTGATAAATATGCTTTAAAATGTAACCACTTAACTGCTTTAGTGAAGCAAGTGGATGGAAAAGAGGTTCGGATTCTTGCCTTCTCACCCAACGAAGATCATTAAGATGCACAATGTCTACTCGAAGGTGACCTAAGGAATTCACTTACTACTTTATCAAATGAGGGTACACTAAGGCAGTGTACCTGAAGAAGTTACCTCGTAGGTAGACCAGTGTGTAGGTGAGCGGCTGGTGCCTGACGATAGCGACAACTCGAAAGTAAACTATCAAATGGTTTGCACATTTATCGTTAGTGGTGCTAGTCAATGAAGAGAGAGAAGTAGCGATGATAAATAATACTAGAGAACTCTACCTGCTGAAGAAGGTGACTGGTATTAAATAGAGAAGTTTTAGTAGTGTTCTCTCGGAGAAGGATAAATCTGTTGTCCTTTTTCTTACATAGGTTAGATATATGAGTTGAGTACTTTAGGGGACGACTCAATTGACGTCCAACTACCCTTCCGTAACTCTTTATCTTCAATCAACCCTATTGCTAATTTGACACAGGTTTCCCAACTCGTAATGAGGTTAGAAAGGCTGTAGATAATCTAAAGCTAGGGACTGCACCAGGCTTTAATGGATTAATGCCTTTGATCATCGAGGCTGGTGGTCTAGTTTTGGCGGTTAATTTGACTAGGATACTAGGTAGAGTATTGGAACTGGGCATAATCTCATATGACTGATCCTGATAGTCCCGGTCCAAAAGAAAGTATAAATACTTTTTTGCGACAGCCACTGGTAGGTCAGTGAATAATATACTAAGAGTTTTTACGCTTATACGGTGCTCATGAACCACAAACCCGTGAAGATCAGGCTAGTTTGATTCCTGGACTTGAATGTGTAGACCAAATATCTACCACTTCCCCCCAATAACGTTTTAGGACTAGGATAATTATCGATGCGCTAACTTAGTGGTATCTCTTGACCAAAGGACGCCATTCCACTGTGTTAACCAAGATATCCTGTGCAATATTTTTCATGGAAAAAAGTACCAACAAAGTACATGAACTTTGTGGAGGCCTTTTATTCAGACACTACTGGTCGAATCAAACCTTACGGGCTATCAGCAAATCAAGTCATTGACTGTAGATCTGAGCAAACTACGTGGTTGGAGACTTTGGGTGACAGATGGATTTATTCTGTCTTCCTCTTTATTTTAAATACCAATATCCCTTCACATTTCGACTTATCTAAACCTATCTCTACGGTTTAGGCTTTCTTTTTTTTCATTGCTATTGCATTACTTTGATTTTATCATATCATGCTAATCTAGTATGGCAATTTTGGTGCACCATTGGTTTGGAATCTTGGTTTTTCAACTCCTCTCAATGGATCCTACATATCCACAAACCCGGTTGAGGCTCCGAACATTCGCTTTTCGTCCTCTCGATTCCGTAAACAACACCGGTGTCGCGAGAAGGCAGTGATTAAGATTTCCCTATCAGTGGTTGTATGCACGTGGCCACGTGAGAGCATTTCGAGTGGGAAAGCTGACTCTCCCCACTCTCGGCCGTACCAGGGCATTTGGGGGCATTTGTATTCATAATGACCTTGATCAACTTTTTGAAATAAATAATGGGACTCATGAGCTGGATGTATCTGCATGTCAGAGTTCATGTTCATTCCAGGACTACAAACCAGTACCAGTCGCTTCAAATGCCATCAAGTTATTCAGCTGACGAGTCCAATTCAGGACGAAACGTTCATCCTGGATTCCACTGTTAGCCGCCATCCTTTTTTTTATTATGCTTGTGACTTAAAGTAATATCGAGGCCATACACGGCATGCACATATGCCAATAAGAGACTGATCAATTGTAGTCTTAAACATCAATGGGACGATCCTAATAAACTATACCAAGTCGAAATATATACAAATTTCGCCTATTAAGATCGTGTTATTATTTAGATTCTTCAACTCAACTCCTTGATATGCTTTTACTATTATTATGCAAGTCGTCTAAGTTTGAAGGTACATGACAATATTCCATGATCTGAAGATTATCTATGCCCTTGACGATTCAAATCACTTATCCTTAGGTCAATATTCATGATCTTCTATAATATAAGACGATAGAATCAGATAAATTACAGAAAATTGTTAGAGTATAGAAATGTAATTAACAAATACTTATCAACTTACCAAGTCTGTAGTTCGAGTCCGTTCACTAATAATGTCAACCATAATTTTTCGATAAATATAAGTACAAATTGATCCAAGTAATTTATTATTTATTGATGTTTTATTTGATGTCATTACTGTAGTAGATAAGCCTAATTCCATACCTAGAAATAACTAAAAGGAAGAAGAATTATGATTATTCAAAAATGTAAGAATATAGTTGAACATATTTCTATATTCTCTTGTCATGTAAGTAATGGTATTCTTAATGGCAAAACTTAGAATATTGCTTATTCAATTCTTATATTTAATACAAATGAACTTTCATCTCATGTATGTTTATAGGAATAGATGATAGTATGTAAGTAGTAAATACTGTTAGATCTATCGAAGCGTCCAAGTCACCCGATCGAAGTTTCCAAAACAACGATCTGTCTACAATAGCGGTGCTTTATTGAATAATACACAAAATTTAGTTACAAACCTCAACTTGTGAGGTGTCTAGGCGTTTAAACGCGTCCTTCAAGAATGAAAATAACACAGGCTTAATGCAAGAGTAACATAAAGAATAATTATAACATACGATAGCACAAAGACAGCTGATAGCTGTGTCATAAATTTGATAACAGTTTACGAACAACCGAAACTCGAACCAAGAGCAAAACAATATGGAAACTGTTGCGTTTAAATAAATGCACAAAACTGTGGATAACCGCTACAGTGATTAAGGTACATTAATTTTAATGATAAATACAATGATAAGTACAATAAACGTTAAAGATATATGTGAACATTTCAGAATATCACAGTGCAACCAGCGTTACAACATATGTGCGAAAATTGTTGGTAATACAACTGCTTACTGAATGTAAATGAGTAGTATAAAATAATATACAAAAGAGTAGAAAGAGAATGAATAGGGACAATGTAAGACAAACTTAACAAATACAGTTTACGAAACGTCGCTGAAAATGTCACCGTTTGTAAGGTAAAAGTAACGAGAACTAGTGCTTTCAACGTGGTATGGTCCCCGGCTTTAAAACAGGAACAATAACGTGGCGGATTTTCATGTATATAGAATAAAATTCTCTTTGAACCTAGCACACAACAATGGCATCATGCACTGTCCCATCGCCCTTGGCAAATCAGGCAACCCGAAGGTTACGAGAACACCATCAGGGCATGCGAAAGGCTAGGTACCCCAAAAAACGTGCCTGTTTCGGTTTGGGCCCCCGGGCAGTATCACAGCCCTCACACATATCAAATGAGGTTTGTGTGGCGCATATGTATTTGGTGCCTCCTTGTACCAGTATCTATGTGTTAAAATAAATAAATAAGATAAAAGTGTAACATTCACCAAATATCTTCGTATTCTACATTTATTTGTTTGTTACTGGTACTTGTTAGTAGAATGTATTAGAAGTAAATAGGATTTATAGTAACATAACCTAATATTATTAATGATTCAATCACACTGAAGTCAGTTAATAGATGAAAAAGGTGATTGGCAACAGTGAAGGTTTAATAAATTTATTGACTATGTCCAATCAAGAAATGCCATCAATTATTAAACTGAGCGAAGAATTCCTAGTTATAATCTATTGAAGATGAATTTGTTTAATGATTGCAGATCAATTATTTTTAATCTGCTTTGTGATATACATTTCGCTTGAAGATGAATGACTCCACCTATATTCAGAGACTAAATTAAACTGAATGGATTTGGAACTTATTACATAATGAGTAAAAGTCAAGTACTTTAATTAATCTGACAATGCTCCTCTACATCTTGAGCTTCATGTACTTAACTTTGAGCTGGACATTTTACGTTTAACGTTCTCTGTTATTATTCTAAGAATCAGATCAAATTAATTGAACCAGTGTACAAACCTTCAGATTGGTGACTGAAAGTCTAGTTATTGCAAGATTATTGCGAGATTCGAAACCGGAACCTTCCTGTTAACTGATAACCTAACAGAAAGCCCCGAATTTACCGGTCTTTCCCTTACTGTTTTAATTTTTTTTGTCTTGTCATTTCTTGTGTTTAATTTGGATAAATGTCAACTTTTTGTATGTTCCGTTTGAGGTTTTTGCTTGTTCGATCATAAAATCTAAGTTACATTATTTGGGTAAGCTACTGAGAAATAGAAATATCACTATTATACCAGAGGATGTTATTAGTGAACAGTATGAGCTTACCGGAGTTAACGTACTATTGTATTTATACTTTACATTTATTTCATGGAAATGAAATTATTCCCCAGTATATATCTTATCTCTAGCCAATGAATTCAATGTGAATTTGGTTAGTTAAATTCAAAATATGCCGATGAATGTTTTTTACTACTTCTAAATATAATTCAATAGTATAAATCATAACTTTAAAATTTACTCACTTTTGCAATCAAAGCTCGAAGAAATACTAAACCAAATATCAGTATTTTAGTTTCATATAAAGTTATTGTACGTATCATTCCTGTTTCAGTTAAATTAATTTGAGTCTGTTCAATATGAATAAACAATGAGATGAATTCAATTTCATAATGGAAAGAAAAAGAAAGATGTCACTTACATACGCCTGTTACTCCTTGTAGAGGAGCATAGGCCGATAAATATAATGGATAATCTATTTCATAATCAAATGGGCAAATGAGATTCTAAAGCAGTTGAACTATACTAGATCATTGATTCGTTCATATAGATCGTTTTCGTCCATTAAATGCTTATTTCACTTAAGTAGTATAGAAATAGAATTGAGATATAAACATTGTTTGATTGTTAGTACTTCACCTTTATACATTGTGTTATATCAATTTAGGTAATTGATTAAACATTAGATATGTGATAATAACTTAATCGAACGTTAAAAGATAAAAGATTAAAGACTTTTCGTACAAATAGTCATCTCAGAAGAAATCTGTTATGCCTTTAAACCCAACTTGTTATCACGTGGCTTATCCACTAATCGAAATATGACTTATTCAATATTAGTACTATGCCAAATCAATAGCGTTCGACCGGTACGAGTAGCCTCGTTTCCTTATTGGCCCTTTTTCCTCCTAGTCCTGCCAGTTAAGTCCAGAATGTCAATAACAGCTTCTACTACGCAAATAATTTATTTCAAACATATTTGGTTTATATACCAGTCAAACAGGCCATATCACACCATAAATACGTAATAACATTTATACAAGAACAAGCCAAAATGTGGGCTGTGAACGTGAGAGACTGTAATCGATTAACGGAACATAACTTCAGAACAGTAAATCGTATGATAATAGTCTATAAGTCAAATTGAAGCTTATAATAAGAGGAATATAGATATACATAATCTAGTTACTGAATAGTTATATGTTATGATTTTAAGTTGGGTCAATTTTTCCCTGTGCTAATTGTTGTGTCCTTGACTGGCTAAATTGGAGAGCAGCGTACTTATCGATCGATTCAATGACACGTAAACACGTACGAACGACCTACAGTCTCGATTGGTCCCGCTTCCCTGTCTAGCCCAGTCAGTTGAGTCTAGAACACAAGTCACAGCCTTGGAGATATGAATCATTATATTTCAAACATACTTTGTTTATATACCAGTCAAGCAGACTACAACGTACCATAAAATAGAAAACAACATTCTGTACAATATTCAACAAGTGAAATAAATATCGACCAATAGGAAATGTCCATTTAAAGTCCAAGGACACCATTGGACTTAACATGATAATTATTGGTCTATTCCTCTGCATCCACAACATTATACAATAAAAATATATATATAATATTCTTCCATTTATTGTTCTCAGAAATTATCCGCAATTTAATCTTCGCTAGAATATAACACAATCAATCCTTTTCTTTGTAAGATGATTTTCGCAGTATAAATACAAGATTGAATGAATTTAGAAAGAGAATTAATAAAACTAGCTGTTAAGACTAATTGTCTATAAGTTTTATCATCAGCTTTTTACTAATCTTTTATCTTATTTTCATTAGACTTTACATATAGTAACAATCAAGTATTCAGTCAGTGTTAATCTTTTACATGATCGATAGCATTTGATCTGCACTAATAATAAGGACTTGACACACATGACATTGATCACCACCCAGTGATCAAACAATTGTGATTACATCTCAGTCCTACAATAGGTCACTCGCGGCTCGGATAGCTCAGTGGTAACGTCCCTGACTGTGAAGCTCGGTAACATGGGATTGAATCCGTCAGGGAGCACCAGTTCCCTCAAGATTACAGGTACACCTTGCTGACGAGTGCTGAGTAGCACAAAACCGGGGTTCAGGGTTTCCTATCGACTACCTCCAACCACCATCTAATCTCACAATAGTGCACGCAGTGTGGAGTCACCTAGACTAGTGGTCACATTACATCATGGTTGATAGCATTCGGTCTGCACTAATAATAAGGACTTGATACACATGACATCGGTCACAACTCAGTGATCAATCATTTGTGATAACCTTTTACAAAAATCCGTTTACCAAGTACGTATTCTCTCATTCAATTTCGAATCACTTTTCATATAAGAACTGTACATAATATTACTTTGTACAAATTAAAATTGGAGAGATATGGGTTCAAACCTATTGTCTAGTGATTGAAAACTCCAGTGCATTGGCTTAAGACCCAATCGATAAATTGATTCCCGGTTGCATATTTATTCGTTTATAGAGTCGGTATAACTTATTCGATTTATATGCTTCTAATTATAAAAGTTTCCTATTTTGAATTGAAGTCAAACAAATTGCTCTTCTGAAAGAAAAAATAAACTTAAAAATGTTCTATACTGTGAATTGATTAGAAAGATTGATAGAAAACGGTAATGAGCAGATGGATTTCCTGAAAAAAATGTTCATGAATCTATATACTAGAACCAGGTAGATTTCCAAATATTATTAAACAGATTCTTTCATTAGCTTAGTCATTTGTTCTGGATTATGTAAATAGTTTAAAAGAAAATATTACTGTCCTTCATTATAACATAGTTGTTAGATCTATCGAAGCGTCCAAGTCACCCGATTGAAATACGCGCAAAACCGAAGTTTCCGAAACAACGATTTGTCTACAATAGCTGTCCTCAACTTATGAGGTGTCTGGGGCGTTTAAACGCGTCCTTGAAGTATGAAAATAAAAAGGCTTCGATAGTACAAACGACAGCTTATAGCTGTGTCTAAATTTGATAACAGTTTACGAACAACCGAAACCCGAACCAAGAGCAAACAATATGGAAACTGTTGCGTTTAAACAAATGCACAAAACTGTGGATAACAGCTACAGCGATTAAGGTACAGTAATTTTAATGATCAATACAATGAAAAGGACAATAAACGTTAAAGATATTACAGTGCAACTTGCGTTACAACATACGTGTGAAAAATGTTGGTAATACAACTGCTTACTAAGTGTAAATAAGTAGTATAAAACAATATACAAAAGAATGGAAAGGGAGAGAGTAGGAACAATACAAACTTAACAATAGTACATATGAAATATGTGAATAAGTGGACCGTGTTATTGAACTTTAATAAGTGTAGTTGATTAGTCTCTTGTTGGTATATGCGTCCTGGATTCCACTGTTAGCCACTATCTATCTTTGCTTATAAAGCTTGTGACCTAAGGTAATATCAAGGGAGTCCTCACAGGATGCGCATATGCAACAAGAAACTGATCAAATACAGTCTTAAATAACAATCGGAAGATTCAAGTAAACTAACACCAAGTGAATTTAAAACTTCACTACATTGCACAAGCAGGTAGCCATCAAGACTCAGTAGGTAAGTAGATAATGCGATGACGTTTGAAGCGAACGGTATTGGGCTGGAGTCCCAAAGTGAACATCAACTCTGAGGTGCAGGTAGATCCAGCTGACGAGTCCTGAATAAGACGAAACACGCATCATAGATTCCACTTCTCACCACTAACCATTTTTACTTATAAACTTTTGTAGTTATTTTACAAAATATTTTTTCAATAAAACTGACTTTATTTTTGTTTCATTCACGGTATACTTCAGTAAAATTACAAAAAATACATCTACTTGAAATTCTTATGTTTAACTGTTTCACAGTCTGATTTATCCGAGTTCGTTAACATGTTACTATATTATTGTTCTAAGTGCTATTCTGTTGAGGACGTTAGATCCCCAGAACTCACTTGGAAAAGTTCCTAATTTATTCTGAAAATTTGAATTTTATGTTTTCGCGCCAAGAGACGCTTAGTTTCTCTACAGCTTATATTTCCTACTAGGAAATCCTTGTCTGTCATTGGTTGATAGATTTTTTTATTACGCTATTTTGTGGCACTCCCAAGGGCATTTCTATCATTATATAAATAAGCTTGATTTGTGTACTTAGTGACCTCGTATTTTCTGGATGCTTGTAGAATACATTCTCTACGCCTTATCAAGACTTCTGGATTTAGTTAGCAGATCTGGAGACAACAGATTAGAATAGCCTATCGTATCATTGTATCTTTGATCGTTGTTCCGTTTACCAAGTAAGATGAACCCTGTAATAACATTCAAGCATATCATATTCCAATCAAATTCAATCTCAGTTACAAATGTCAAATGTAGCTAATAAAATATTCTAATTACATAATTTATCATAAACCTACCTTTTCTATTGTGATAAAATAGTTTTTCGGATAAACTTGATCCTTTTTCAACATCATATAAATAGTTGAATTGTTATTCATTGCAAATAATGGTTTCTCAGACTAAATATGATTTTAAAAAAGAATCCATTATAATAATCCTTTATTGATTGATGGTGTAAGATAGAATAAATAGAAGATATTTCAGAATGTGCATTCATCTTAGAGCAACTATCATATAATCAGATTCGATTATAGTTAATCCTCGATTAAACACTTTCTTTAACCTAATTAGATGAGATTACAATTTATGGATGACTTTTGTGTGACGTATAGCAAAAGGCTCTGCATCATTAGGCCTCAACATATACAAAGGGAAAACCAAGGTCCTCAAATGCAACATGGCGAACAGCAATCCAATCAATCTTGATCGCGAAACTTTGGAAGATGTAGAGTCCTTCACATATCTAGGAAGCATCGTCGATGGACAAGGAGGTTCAGATGCAGACGTAAAGGCGAGGATCGGCAAAGCAAGGGTCGCATTCCTACAATTGAAGAACATATGCAACTCAAAACAACTATCTGTCAACCAATATCAAAGTCACAATCTTCAATACGAACGTCAAGGCAGTTCTACTGTACGGAGCTGAAACCTCGAGAACTTCAACAACCACCATCAAGAAGGTACAAGCACTTATAAACAGATGTCTATGTAAGATACTCAACATCCATTGGCCGGATACCATCAGCAACAGCCTACTGTGGGAGAGAACAAACCAACTTCCAGCTGAAGAGGAAATTCGGAAAAGACGATGGAAATGGATAGGATATACATAACGCAAATCATCAAACCACATCATGAGTCAAGACATCACTTGGAATCCTGAAGGGAATCGGAAAAGCGGAAGGTCAAAGAACACATTGCTTTGGGAAATAGAAGCAGTTATGAAAAGGATGAATAACAACTGGAAAGAGCTGGGAAGGATTGCCCAGGACAGGGTTGGATGGAGAATGCTTGTTGTTGGCCTATGCTCCTTCACGAGGAGTAACAGGCGTAAGTAAGTAAGTTTGAGTGACGTTAAAAAGACCATAAGAATGTCCACCTACATACTACAGCTAAATGAGGGTTATAAACCAATATGATATATAAGAATTAATATTTGCAGCTGATAATTTAGGGTTAGGAATTTAGATTTAGGGTTTTCATCATGAGCTAACATCAACTATAATACCAAAACTTTAATTTAGCCAAATGGATGAATTAATTTTATTCAGAAATTCAAAACCTGTTATCGTAAATCTGATTGATTCGTCCATAAATTATAGTCTCGCACTTACTGAACAGACAGCGCAATTTGAATAGTAACAATTCGTCTATTTCTCTGTATTATTATGATCACTATCTTGTTTGTATTAGCTGGTACACTTGTTCACATGTTGTGGTGTGTGCTACTTATATTAACATAAGTAGTAGATGATGTTAGTCGTGAATAGAAGGTCTGACAGCAGAGAGACAAGAGGATCGAACAGTAAAGAATGAAAACAGGATGCAATTGGTATGGGAATGCAAGAACAATGAAGTCTGAGTCATTTTGAGACAATTGGTGGATATTTTGCAAATTAAGCATTTACTTTATCATTGTTAGATTCTATCAATAAGTCCTGTAACTTTGTGCTAAATACATTCGATTGTCCCCACCGGTGTTCTGTTCACTACAATGTGACAGTCTACTCACACATATCTCTCTCTAGCTTAAATGTTGATAGCTCAAATATCACTGGATGACTCCTCCTCTCCCCTTTGAATATATAGGTTCGAATCCTACTAATTGCTTTCGCCTTGATTCGATTTGACTACAAAATTCACCTCTGTATTTAATCGTGATCACGCACATTCACTTCTCCGCTTCAAATTCACTCGAAGTGCTTGTAGCTAATAAACTGTAGTGGCCGCTTGATAATGCCTTCTGATTTCAAACATCATTGGAGATCTGTATAATGACAGATATCAAGGTGATTGATTAACGAAGCTAAGTCACTACAACTTAATCTTGACTAGAAGATTCTTTTATCAATCAATTAAGGGTTAAATTCAGGATGTTAGTGAATATTCATTGAGAAATTGCTTTTTAAATTAGCATAAGAAGACTCTTTTCTGTTTACGCGATGAGATTGCTACCCTGTCATGGAATCGATAGTAACTACAGAAGGTCCCCAGGCTGAAATTTTACTATTTTGTAATCCCTTATGTTTCATGTTAAATTCATTTTCCTACCGAAATCTGACTATATCATACTCTATTTGTTTTCACTAATGATCAGAACAATTCCATTTTAGTATCTAAATGTTATTATATCGTCTCATTATTTCCATTCATTTTAAAGTTTTGTTCATATTCACTCCTGTTATATATTTATGTCCGGCTTTTTCTCACATGATTTATTCACCGATCAAAATACAACTTATACAATCTTAGCACTGTGCTAAACCAATGATGTTTGATCGGTATGAGCAGCCTAGCGTCCTTATTGGTTCTATGTTCGCCTAGCCCGTTCACTTGAGTTCAGAACACCAAATACCAGCTTCTACTATGAGAATCGAGTCGAATCGAATCATTTATGTCAGACATACTGGGTTTATATATATCAATCAAACAGACCGCAACGCACCATAAAATAGGAAATAACATTTGTACACAAATAAGCCCAAAAAGTGGCTGTGAACGTGGGAGGCAGTAGTCAATAAACTGAACATAACTTAAGACCAATAAATCGTATAATAATAGTCTATAGGTGAAAATAAAGCTTATAACAAGGAGAATACAGATATACATTATCTAGCTACTGAATATTTATACCATAAGAATATATATATATAACAATAGTCCATTAATAAGTCTCAGACGTTACTCGTAATTCAATCTTCGCTTGGATATAACAAATCCTTGTCTATAATTAGTTGTTTTTACTTCATTTAATCAAACTCATAGTCACAATTCATGTAGCTAATGTTATTGAACTAGAGAAGAGCTGATTTCCATTCTTTATTTCATAAGTGTTGTAGCAAAGTATTTACTCTAGCTGTTAAAGTACGTCATTCTCTCTGCGTTGCTAGGCAAGTTTATCAATGCGTAGTTCCGAAAGAAGCTAGTATATATATATATCACTAAAATCTAAATGATATTTGTATTTCAAACCCTTCATATATAATATCTCAATAGCTTTTAATTACTATAATGTGATGAACTTTCATGAACTGTCAGAGGGAATTCAATGCATTCAATTCAACATACTGTTTAGTGCAAAGTATAACACCTGATGAACTCCGCCTGGAGTCCCTCCGGGGGCTACTGCCGGTCCCAAGCCCGGATAAAGGAGGAGGGTTGAGCATGGGGTTAGCGTCCCTATCCCGTAGAAAACTAACTCGCTAACAATACGCTAACCAGAAAAAATTATTCAAACCAAACCTTAAATAACACCTAATGACCACTTATAATTTTCAATATTTTGTTGGTTTTATTTGCGATATCAGGTAAACTTTTAGTTCTGCAAAACCACACATATAATTTATTATATTTTTAGATTTCGATTGTGGACATGAACTGATTGATTTTAGACCACCACTGAGAACTTGAAATTCTCAGAATTGCTCATCCATGATTACGCTCACGGGATCTCAATCAAAAACTGAATAACCTCTAAAACCTTATACTGTCAATTATCATGTGATCACTAGTGACTATCTTCGTGAAGGAATTCTCGGAGTTCTAGTGAGGAGCCGTGAACAGTGTACCTAATCCGTGTCGAGTACAGATAGGTATCTACCTCAGTACAATGGAAGATAGTCTCGCAATTTTGTGGATTGGTTGATGTTAGACATTGATACCGTTGGATGCCGGCTGGCTTAGTGTTCTAAAGATTAAGCGTTCACTTACGAGACTGAAGGCGCTGAGTTCGAATCCAGTGAGTAGGATCATTGACGCGTGTTGCTAAGGAGTTCCACAATAGAATGAAACGACCGTTCAATGCTTCTAGGTTTTCAATGATGGTCTAACATCAATCGGTTCATAATCTCAATCAAAAGTAGATTTCCTAACGTTTCGTAACTCAGTTTATGCTACTTCTTCAGAGGATAAGTAGTCAAATTCAAATTTACATTACACTTATATTCATTTATATGAAATCAAACTATGAAAGTAATTACCAATTTTTCAGTTAATTCAATTAATATACTGTCAAGCATATCTTGTAATTCTATTTTCAATGTTTTTTGTTGTTTATTATCCAAATTATTATTCAATAATAAATAAAATTGATAAGCTGTATTCATATTCATTGAATTCAATTTTCTTCCAAGATCTTTATTTATCTTGTAGAGAAAAACAAACAGATGAAATGTAAGAAACAATTAGTCAGTTCATCTTAGCTTCAAGTCATTCCCCCCAGCTAATATTAATCTATGGTGAAAAAAAAGTCACTTCTGAATTCATGGATCTACACGTCAGTCAGTTAGTCAGCTACAATACAGAATCAGGCACATATATGCAACGGTCCAAGTTGCCACACTTCATTAAAACAACAAGATGAACACTGGATATGATACATTAAGAGAGAATTAGTTTGTAGAAAGAAAGATATGAAGCGATTTTAATCTCGTAGTTTAAGGGAGGATAGAGAGTATATACACCTACGCCATTGTGATCGATTCTGAGTCATGTTACCCAGAGTCTCCAACCATTGGTTGAGATAGTGACGCGGACTAGAAGACTAGAAGTTAGTGACTTCCAGGACTGATGTCACGTTTTGGTTTGGCTGCTCCTAACTTTCTTCCAACCATCATCAACACTAGTCACCATTGCGCGTCGTAGTAATTGGTGTTCAGGAATACGTAACGCGTAACCCAACTATCTCAGTCGATGAAGATTTACAAGCTCATCAACTGAATTACCATCGTTCCCTAATACATTGTGTCTAACCTCACTATTACTTACCCGGTGATTTCAGAAGATGCGAACTATATTTCTAAGGCATCTGTGGTCAAATACTTATAGCTTACAAGTATCTCCTATTATAAATAGACACATTTCGCAGCTGTAAATTGGAACAGAACAAACTGCTTCGCAGTATACTCGTCTCCTAATTGAGAGACGGATATCTGGCCTTTGAAACTAACACTTATCAGTTTCGATTGAGTTTTTCATAGACCTAATCTATGAATATTCAACATAACTCTTAATGAATGTACGTTTTGGTCGTTTATTTATTATTTTGTTGGAATCAAATCTAGACCGATAGATCTCCTAACATGTTATACATCGACAAATGTTTTTACGTCTGGAAAAGATTGATAAGATCATTATGAAAAGTAATCGACAAGACATGTTCATTCACTTGGTCTTATTTGGCTAGTCACTTTCCATCATTGCTTACAAAATGCTTGTGAATTAAGGCAATATCAAGGCATACGCACAGTATGCACATATGCCAATAACAGACTGATCAATTGCAGTCTTAAACCTCAATAGGAAGATACAAGACATCGTTATTGTTTTGTAATGTATGGAATTTATGAGATGAATGTAAGTAAGAGATAAGTTACTGAATAGAGCTTTTCAGCATGAATTTCGATATTCAAGAATTGGATTCTTTGAGGTAAATCGTCTAACTTCAGGTTTAATTGTCATTCTCATCATACACTACCGCTTCTTTCTTCAAGTAGAACTGAGTTTTATTTGCATAGACTGATAGAAAGAAATGATCATTCAACATTTCCTAGTTTACAGGCATTTTCCAGTTGATATGATTTCATAATAGTTGAAAATATTATAAAACAATAATATTGTTTGAAAGATAATAATAAGTGGTGTTAGCTATCAGTCAGTCAGCAGCAACGTAGAACTTCGTACGTACGTACATCACTTCAGGTTGCCATACTACATTAGCATAGAGATACAATTGTCGGTTCAAATCCCATAGTAGTTGACGTAGTAATACTGTAAGCAGTAGTCGGGAAGATTAGGGTTTGAAGATGCTATTCAAGGAGTATAAACCAGTGAAATAAATTTGGAAAGAGAAAAAAAGAAGGGAGATGAAGAATTCAGAAGATTAGAATTTAAGAGAACACAAAGAATGAATGCACCTGCGCCATTGCAAACGATTTTGAGCCATGTCATTTAAGGTCTCTAACCATCGGTTGCAATCATCTCGCAGATCCCAGCCAGGTAGTTTACATCTACCAACATGACTCAGTTCACTTGTCAGTGAATTCATGGATTTGTTAGCTATAAAACTCCTTGAAATTATCTAGCAAGTGAACAATTGCTTGACAGATTAAACTTCTGACATCTCAAAAGTATACTACATCAATGACATAATACACAGGATAAAATCTTATACTTTTGGATCTTTTCCTAGATAGAATATAGTCGGTTCACGTAATCATGCGCATGTTATGAACTTCGACTAATTTGCAATAAAGTAGTATCGTCACTTATAAGTTAATATCGTTTTTCTTATCTAGTTAAGAGGTTCCAAGTTTATTACAATTACTATCTACTACTACTCTGTATTGTTATGCTGGTAAGCATGAATTTAAGCATGAATTCGAATAATCTTTCTTAAACTTACATCTTTTAAATTATCAGCTAGATAATCCACTGAATAACGAAGCATTAATGTAAAACTTTGTCTACTTGATAATCTAAAAGGAAGCTATAAAAAAAATGATAACAGTAATTTAAGAGATGAGATCAGCGAAATCAAGAATTTACTAAATTCTAAATACATATTTAACAAGTTTAATGGTTGAGATCATGAGTCAATCGAAGTTAGTCAACGATGAAAAACCTGGGAAGGAGTCCCACATTAGGTCGAAACGGTTATCCAGTGATTCCAGGTTTTCCATGGTAGTCTAGCTTTAATTGACTGATGAACTCAACAATTATAAGTACTATTACATCCACAAAAACCTCCTCTGATATATTTAACAGTTTAATTACTCAAAATTATACTGAATAACTTTGGCTAGATGATAAGTCAAACAAATAGTGTTCGATAATTACATCTAGAACTGAAAGCAACTGTCAACCAATACCAAGGTCAGGATTTTCAATACAAATGTCAAGAAAGTTCTACTGTATGGAGCAGAAACCTGGAGAACTACGAAAGCCATCATCCAGAAAATACAGGTGTTTACTAACAGTTGTCTACGCAAAATACTTCAGATCCATTGGCCGGACACTATTAGCAACAACGTACTGTGGGAGAGAACAAACCAGATCCCAGCGGAGGAAGAAATCAGGAAGAAGCGCTGGAATTGGATAGAACACACATTGGGGAACTCACCCAACTGCGTCATAAGACAAGCCCTCACATGGAATCCTCATGGCCAAAGGAAAAGAAGAAGACCAAAAAACACATTACGCTGGGAAGTGGAGACAGACATGAGAAAAATGAACAAAAATTGAATGGAACTAGAAAAGAAAGCCTAGGACAGAGTGGGTTGGAGAATGCTGGTCGGTGGCCTATGCTCCATCAGGAGTAACAGTCGTAAGTAAGTAAGTAATTACTATTTTCATCCCTGTCTTGTTGAAAGTTGTGTTAATTGTATCGAAACCTCTAGTGCAATAGCTTGGGGTATTGCTAAATTCAAATCAAAACTAATGAATTTTCTGGAGATCGGTCTAAACAACTGCTAGTTACCAATATAAAATACATTATGACTGTTACCGAATGAAACGGTATTTTAGATGGCGAAAAATGGAATTTATTACAACTAATCAAAAGTTCAATGAATATCTGTAAATAAGAAGTATTGTTAAAAGAATTAGGCAATTCCAACTAGGGTAAAAGAAATCTTGTAGAAATACTCAAGAATAATACAACAAATAGTAGGAAGTAAGTTTAAGGCCTGCTTGAATATCTGGACTAACTGTTCCTGCCGTCTTATTTGTTTTAAGCGTTCACGCGCGAGACCGAAATCTCTGGGTTCGGAACCCTGCGAGCAGGATCATGGATGTGAACTGCTGAAGAGTCCCACAATAGTACGAAATAGCAGTTCAGTGTTTCCAAGTTTTCAATGATGGTCTAATATCAATCGATTTCATGATTTCAATAATCGAGGAAGAAATGAAAGTCATACTTATAAACAAACTTAGCATATTGTATAGCCGTTTTTCAAAGTTTTAAAACCCATAATCATTCATATTTGTTAAATTTGAACAGCATAGAATATACTGGTTCATATCCGATCAACTTATAAATTTCATTATTGAACTATTATGAAACCGAAGGTGTCCAAACCCAGCTCAAAATTAATGGCTTGAATACACTTGCTCATTCATTATTATGAAATATCTGTATTTTGTAATGGAAACTAAATTATTTTTATTGTTTTACTACTACTTCTAACAAGCCTATAGCAACTAATCTACAACCAATTTCGTTTATAGTTAATGTTGGTTAAACCGTTTTGATTCATTAACTTAACAGACAATGTTATTTGGATAGCAACAATTTGCATATTTCTTTGTACCGTTATGATCACTCCGCTTGGAGTCCCTCCGGGGGCTAATGCCGGTCACAAGCCCGGATAAAGGAAGAGGGTTGAGTATGGGGTTAGCGACCCCATCCCGTAGAAAACTAACTCTCTAAAAATACCCTAACTAGAAAAAATTATTCAAACCTAAGTAATGATTACTAGAGAGACTAGAGAGAAAGACTCTAGCTAAAATGTTGATTGCTTAAATATCACTCAATGATTCATCATCCTCCTCCCCATGTATGTATATAGTCAAATCCTATTATTACCTTTTACTTTGCCTTACTGCGCCCTTATGCAATTTGATTATAAATTTACCTATGTAATTGCTCACATATACTTATTCACCACTCCGCTTCAAATTTGCTTGGTCCACTTATAGCTTTGTGATCTGCGCTATGCTTCAACAAAGCGAATTACATGATTTAAGTATGACAATTATAAAGTTACAGAGAAGTTTATTATTTCCTTATTTGTTGTTAAGTAACATTGAAAGAATAAAATGCATTCAAATACAAATGGTGGATTGAATTCGGGTAGGGAATAAAACAGCTAACATCAATAGTACTGATCAATTGAGAATTTATTGAAGTTTGAATTATAGATGGTAACTTGTTGTCATTTGTCGTTTGAATGCTTATTGTCTTGGCTCTTTTAATGCTACTTTTTTGTATCTGGTCGTCGCTGATTGTTATGTCGGAAACGCTTATCACTTATACTCGAAACGAGGGACCTCTACAATTCCCACGACACAAAAGTAAGAACACAAAGACTGGTATAAGAGATGATTTATTAACCCCAAAACACAACGACGACGACGAAGACTCTAGTAGAGAATACACCCATTTACATATTGATTGTACACCCATTTTGATTCATAATTAGGGTCAAATCACATGTATGAAAAATACTTACAGTTATAACAAATCACAGACTGAGCATATTTCATGTCAATGGAATACAAGAAAGGAAAACAAATACTACATTGAGTAATCATTACATTGAATCAAAACGGAAGTACAATTGAACAAAACTCATAATGAGTAAATCAATCGAATTTTGACTTTTCTTTCTATTATATCATAACTGATTGATTTTATTAGGTCATCCTAGTTGTCAAGCCTGAAGATCGTCAGTATGTACTTCTACATAGTCAAGTACTATTGTCAAAACATCCGTTTAATTCTTAATTGTTTACAATAATTTCTCAATTAACATAAGAGTTTATCCTGGTATGGGACTCCTCAGCAATGCGCATCCACGATCCCGCACCACTCGGGGCTCAAACTCAGGACCTACTGGCTCCGCGCGCGAGCACTTAACCACTAGACCACTGGGCCGGCATCCAACGGTGTTAATGTCTAACTTCAACCAATCCACGAAGTTGCGCCACCGTACACCATTGTCTTCAGTGAGTTGTTATCTCACAACAGACCTGGTTGAACTCCACTGGTAACGGCTTCTCACTAGAACTCCAGGAGTTTTTCCTGAAGTCAGTCACTAGTGAGCAGTTGATTATTATCAGAATGGGATTTGTGGAGAGTTTTAGAAATTTCACAGGTTGAAATCATGACTCGATTGAAGCTAGACCACCATTGAAAACCTGGAAGCACTGGACGGCCGTTTCTTCCTGGTATGGGACTCCTCAGCAATGCCGGCTCAGTGGTCTAGTGGTTAAGTGCTCGCGCGCGAAGCCAGTAGGTCCTGGGCTCGAGCCCCGAGTGGTGCGGGATCGTGGATGCGCATTGCTGAGGAGTCCCATACCAGGACGAAACGGCCGTCCAGTGCTTCCAGGTTTTCAATGGTGGTCTAGCTTCAACTGACTCATGATTTCAACCTGTGAAATTTCTAAAACTCTCCACAAAAACCCATTCTGATAATAAGAGTTTATGATGAAAATGAATAATGGTCAGCAACAATTTTCGCAAACCCCTTATCTTAAAACGACATTGATGAATGATCACTGTTATACTTCATTAACCTATAATAAGGTTTCGAACCTACCTACTGATAAACATTAGATCCCTTTTAAAATGACAGATCTACTTTATGAATAAATGAAAGGGCTATCCATTGATTACCCCATTGATTCTTAAAAACAAAATGATTAGTTATGCATTACAAAAAAGGGAATTGAAAAACTGTGACATTTACCTGAATCATTGATTGTTTTATAATCACTGCAAATAGATGAATATAACCAAAAATACGTAATTTACTTGCATTTTCTATGAATACATATTTTGATTGGTTAATAAAGATAAATAATAATAGTGGATACCATTATTTTGTAATCCATGGAAACTATTCAATGACCGATTACGTTTACCAGCTATAAAATAAAATTAGAATTACCGTACAAAAGTAGTATTATGAAGTAAAAACTTTAAATATATATATTTATATACATGTGGTGTGTACTACTTACATTGATATAAGTAGTATATGACGCAAGTTAATAACGTAATGTCTGGCAGCAGAAGATGGGGGTAGATCAAGAAAAGAAGAGCGGGAACACAATGCAATTTGTAAGAAAACGCATGAACAATAAAATGTGAGATAATGGATTGATGTTTGCAACGGCAACAGTCTGGTTTGATATGATGGATTGATATTTTGCAAATTAACGATTTGCTATTTGGTTTTTCTATTTTATCGAGTAACTCTGTAATTTGTGTTCTAGATACATTCGATTGTCTCCACCCTTGTTCTGTTCACTACAACATATGTGGTGGAAAAGTTATTTCTCAACGAACTAATCAGATTTAAGATGAGAGGTTCCAGTAGAATAGCATGAATTCATTTCTATTCCGTAGGTACTCATTAGCTACTTGCGACCTGTGATATTTAAGAAAATCATAATTACATAATAGGTTTAGATTACTTCCATGAGAAGGTTTGTTTGGAAGTTATATTGAAGATACATTCGTATATTATAGCAAGGGTGTCAATAAATTAATAGACCGAATATTGTAAATATATACCTAATGTGAAGGAATACTCTACAGCATTAATTGTGACAAGGGAAAGCCCACTAGGTCCAATTATGGGGTATCTTAAAAATACGGTACTTAAACAGGCAATTAGTGAAACAACGGAATATTCCATATATGTGAACGACACATTTATTATCTGTAACAATAAACAGCATACAATCCGCCTGCTAAAACGTTTCAATAACGCTCATACTAACATAGAATTTACTATGGAACACCAACAGAATGACATGTTTCACTTTATTGATGTTGCTATAAAACGTAGAAGAGACGGGACAGTCCAACGTTCGCTTTATCGATAAAGTACTTTGAATGACTTTTACTTGAATGTCAATAGTTTTTGTCCACTCAGTTACAAGAAGGCATTGGTTAAAACCCAATTTTACAGTGTAGAAAAGATATGTACCACCGGCAAACTGGAAGAAGAATTAATGAACGTAGAAAAATGCCTACAAGACAACTTTTATCTACAAATATAAAAAGTCGAAAGAAAACAAGACGGAATTAACTACGTATAGTGTTTCGAATTATTTGAATTATAATACGGACTAAGAATCCCCGAAATAACGCAATTGAATCAAGAAGTACTAGATGAGCACGAATGAATGTATTGTATTTAGAATTCGAAATCGAGCAATCAACAAGTACAAAGGTATCATTAGTTCATTCAAACACCACACTACGGTCAATAAAAAGTCAGTGTATATAAATTTTAACTTTAAAGGTGATAACTTTGCACAAATAATCAACAGGAGACTGAAGACTGCTCTAGCCGGAACTTATCCGGCTGCTAAACTTTTAATTTTCTATAAAACAACATGTTCAATAAACCAATCAAAGATCGACAAGCAACGCTTTCAGGTTACCGCCAACTGTATTTATAAATTTACGTGTACCTACCAAAGCAGCTACATTTGCCGAACAGAAAGGAGAGCGTATCTTAGATTCTTTGAACATGTTCCAAAAAGTCTTAGAACAAGGGAAAAAAAGACTCTAAACAGTGCAATCACCAAACATCTCCTTGATACAGGACATCAAGTAGATACCTTACAATCCTTTAGGGTGATTCGTAGGCAGCCAAACTCCAGTCATCTGGAGTTTGCTGAAGCTATTGCCATCAGGCGTGAAAAACCTGATTTATGTGTTCAAAAGGAGACGGTTGTCAATCTTTCCTTGCCTTAGTGACAAATATTTTCTTCACTGCACCTTAAATTTTTTTCTTTTTTTTCCTTTTGTATTTATTGCATCACTGATTTCATTTTTTTCAACTATCAAATTAATAATTTTTTATCAGAATGTGTTTTGTGGAGATTTTTAGAAATTTTCACAGATTGAACTCATGAGTCAGTTGAAGCTAGACCACCATTGAAAACCTGGAAGCACTGGACGGCCGTTTCGTCCTGGTATGGGACTCCTCAGCAGTGCGCATCCACGATCCCGCTCAGTGGTCTAATGGTTAAGTGCTCGCGCGCGGAGCCAGTAGGTCATGGGTTCGAGCCCCGCGTGGTGCGGGATCGTGGATGCGCACTGCTGAGGAGTCCCATACCAGGACGAAACGGCCGTCCAGTGCTTCCAGGCTTTCAATGGTGGTCTAGCTTCAACTGACTCATGAGTTCAATCTGTGATAATAATTTTCTAACTGAACTCTACTCACTATATTCCTGCCAACATTTATTCATTACGTATTCACTTGTTTCTAGCTGTTTGAACTGTTGTCACAATCAATGTTGTAAAATGTTCTTTCATCACATAAGGTATATATTTACAATATTTAGTCTATTAATTTCATTTACACCTTTCCGGACTTCCAACGAAACCGTCTCATGTAAGTAATTGAAATCCATTATGTAAGGATGATTTCGTTAAATATCACAGGTTGTAAGCAGCTGATGAGAACCTACGAAATCGAAATGAATTCATGTTATTCTGCTAGAATCTTTTAGTTATTGCTCTTTTCAAAATGATAAAGCGAACTATGTGTATGAGATTTAAGATAGTAGGTTATGAATTCTAGTGTGAAATTCATCCTTTCATCTAGCTAAATACCATTTCGGCATTAGAACTGATGTCAGTTCGTAATGAAAACCACTAAATCTTATTTATAAGCCTAACTTTTAACTATAAACATTAATTACTCACACTAATTTATAATCCTCAGTTAACCCTGATGTAAAAAATTAGGTGAATATTTTCAAGGTCATATTAACGTTATCCAAAGATCGTCTAAAAGTTACAAACACAAGACAGTAATGTACTACAGAATAAGATTATCATGGTATTTAAATGAACTAATAGTAAACAGACGTTAATCGAATGTTTATTTTATTCAGAGATTGTATGTATAATATAGTCTTCATGAATAATGACCAATTAGTTAGTTAGTTAGTTAGTTAGTTAGTTAGTTAGTTAGTTAGTTAGTTAGTTAGTTAGTTAGTTAGTTAGTTAGTTAGTTAGTTAGTTAGTTAGTTAGTTAGTTAGTTAGTTAGTTAGTTAGTTAGTTAGTTAGTTAGTTAGTTAGTTAGTTAGTTAGTTAGTTAGTTAGTTAGTTAGTTAGTTAGTTAGTTAGTTAGTTAGTTAGTTAGTTAGTTAGTTAGTTAGTTAGTTAGTTAGTTAGTTAGTTAGTTAGTTAGTTAGTTAGTTAGTTAGTTAGTTAGTTAGTTAGTTAGTTAGTTAGTTAGTTAGTTAGTTAGTTAGTTAGTTAGTTAGTTAGTTAGTTAGTTAGTTAGTTAGTTAGTTAGTTAGTTAGTTAGTTAGTTAGTTAGTTAGTTAGTTAGTTAGTTAGTTAGTTAGTTAGTTAGTTAGTTAGTTAGTTAGTTAGTTAGTTAGTTAGTTAGTTAGTTAGTTAGTTAGTTAGTTAGTTAGTTAGTTAGTTAGTTAGTTAGTTAGTTAGTTAGTTAGTTAGTTAGTTAGTTAGTTAGTTAGTTAGTTAGTTAGTTAGTTAGTTAGTTAGTTAGTTAGTTAGTTAGTTAGTTAGTTAGTTAGTTAGTTAGTTAGTTAGTTAGTTAGTTAGTTAGTTAGTTAGTTAGTTAGTTAGATAGATAGATAGATAGATAGATAGATAGATAGATAGATACGCAATTCATCTACATATGTAATGATTATATAACATTACTCAAATCGAGATTAAAAATCAAATTTCTTACCCTTTCCATTCTCTAAAGCTAATACTTTCTTTTCACGTTCGACATCTGATTTCATAATATCTCCATATGGAAGATAATGTGTTATATATTGTGCTCGTTCTTCTAGATCACAAAAGAAATATAATATAGAAGTAAAATCTATCACCGGCTATCATGCGACTGCGTCTTCTGGTGTTGCTCCACCGCCATGTGGATTAGACCTTTAGATCGAAGGCTCTGGTTGTGGCCCCCCTAGGATAAACACTTGTTTCAGTTTGGATACTCTAGCAGTATCTAAGCCCCTATACAAATCGAATGATTTATGTGGCGCACATCTGTTTGTTGTCTTCTTATATGTTTGAATAAATAAATAAATAATAATCGTTTGTTTGATAAAAGTTACCAGTACAACTGAATTGCAGTAGATTTCTAGTCATTGATTATCAAGTCAAAATCTTGATCTTTGGCTGGCTTAATTACTACAAATGCTTTCTTTATTTGTCTACGAGGATTTTCAAAAACATCAGTAAAAATTCAGATTTACTTTACCCTCTATATCACTAACAGTACAACTCACGAACTTGGTAATACACTTGTTTTATATGACTGGTGGATTGTAGAAATTCACGCTCCTTAAGAATTCGAATGAAGCAACTGAAGGGTGATTGAGACTCTTTATAAGAGGTTCATATGTTAATTTGAGAAGAATCTCTCAAACTCTAGTGAACTTCTAACCGATGAGGTCCATTGTTTTTTTTCTAGAAGTGAAACAAATCTCACAGATAGCAATACCAAATCAAAATAAAACCAGTTGTCTCTGGCACTTCCTGACACACACCAGTTGTCTAGCTGAAGTCAGTTAGTGATGTTTGATATTTTTAAACTAAATAACTGGTATAAACTTTCTTTTCTTATAGCAGTAGCTACATAGAAAGGTAACCCAAAAGCACTACAAAATAATTGTTCCATGAATTAATAAATGGGGTTTATGAAGAGTTTTTGGATTTCATATTTAACATCACGGAGTGATATTAGTTAAACAATTATTGATAATCAGGAAACATTAGGCAGCTGTTTCATCCTGATATGTTACTCTTCGGTATTGTTCATAAGGTTCAGGAAATCTCCTCTACAATAATTAATCTTATGCTTCCAAGGGTAATCCCGGAGTTCTAGTGAAAAGCCGGTGATCGGCGAATTTCAACCATATCGTGTATGAGGTAGTTATTCACCTAGTAAATTGGAATATAGTTGCATAATATTGCAAATTCATTAAACTTAACCAATGTAAACCTTTGGATGCTCGTTCAGTGATCTGAAGATTGAGCGTTTGCGGGTTTGATCCGAAGTAACGAGGTCGTCTATAAACACTCTTGAAGGGAACTAACTTTCCAATGTTTCCTACTTTCCAACTTTTCTCTAACCAAGATCAGTCCAGAATGTTAACTACATTTAACATCAAATTAACATTAAATTACTATGCTCACAAAAACGGTTAACTATAATGATGCTTAAATCAATAATTTACTAACCTTTAGTCAATGTATTTAATAATGCAGACTGATATAATAAATTTTGTTGTTGAAATTGTTGAATCATCATGATTTTCATGAAACTTTCCATATCGTTTTTTCTATCTATTTCAAGTATTAAATACCAATAAGAACTAATAGTGAAAATACTATTTATGGAATACTACTACCACTACTACTACTACTATCATTTCTACCACCACTACTACCACTACTACTATTACTACCACCACCACCGCTACTACTACTACTACCACCACAGCTGCTACTACTATTACTACTACTTCCACCACCACCATCGCTACTACTACTACTACCAGCACCACCACTACTACTACTACTACCACTACAAATAATAATAATAATAATAATAATGTAGTGGACGAGAACTCAGGTGGAGACAACCAATTTAGAGCATTTTTTCCTAAAATGTGAAATACTCTATTTGAAAATCTTCCGTTAGTCGTCGTTCACATCCTTCATAATTCTTTCAATTGTGAATTCCTTTATGTCGAAAAAAACTTAAGTATCATACACAACACAACTACTACTATTATTATTGTTACTAGCTAATTGAAACTATTTAAGAGTCAATTATGTGATAACATAGGATTAAGTGATATGAAGAGCCAATCAGATGTAGTCTGATGAGAAGGTCAATTGATGACAAACAAAAAAGACCTAGACTAGAAGCGAATTTCATTGGCTAAAAAATGAATCAATTCCCTAAGGATTAAAGTGATATATATATAAATGAGTATTTGTGCATTATGTTCGGTTAGCTTAATACTAATTCTTGCTTACTCTTGTATTCTTGCTCAAGTAGTCACTTGAAGGATAAGCGCATAGCACACCGTATATCAGGCATGAGATTTTGGGCACCACCCTTCACAACAACAAGAAATTCAGCTAATAAATTTCTGACTCGATCAATCATGAAGTTGTACATTCGTCTACATCCATGTATACACTGGTAAGTTACTTTAATGCTGTAACCCGTATGCTAATAGTAGTGATTTGAATAGTAATGACCATAATCCAAATTCAACGAATATTTATGAATTTGTAGTGATTCAGAAGTTAATGGAAAGATCATTCAAAAAATAATGATCTTATTTAGTTAGTTCTCTTACTTTATAAATTAACAACCATAAGAGTTTATATAATACCATGTAATATCTTAGGAGATAGTCTAACCAATCTTGATTTATTAGACACAAAACGCAACGAACCTTGATTGAGATCATGAGTCGATCGATATTAGATCAATATTGAAAACCTGGAAGTACTGGACAGCCTTCTTATGCTAGTAAAGAACACTTCATCAGTGCGCACCCACGATACCCCAAGCGGGATTTAAACCCAGCATTTCCACTCTCGCGAGTGAACACCCAACCTCTAGACCACTGGGACAACGGTGTTAATGTCCAGATAGGTTATCCTAGCTTCTGGACAAACCAATTATTCCATTCTCCTCAAGCTACATTTTTACCCCTGTCACTTATTCACTTATCAACCTTGACTTTTTTATGTAAGTGTATGTGTGTGAATTTCTTATCCTACTCATCACATGTTTGTAACTTATTTTTGTCTGATTATAAATATCGATTCAAGCTTGATTAAAGAGAGTTGGCTTACTTGCCTTTTCCATTGCACGTTACTTTATTTTTCTTTGTTATTTCATCAACAATTGTATGAAATTAGCATATTCAAAGATCCATTGTTGTATTTGACTCATTCGATTCCGTTATTTACCAATGTGATTTAAGTCGTTGATTATATACAAGGATTGACGAAATGTATAACTCATGTACGATCATCACACAATCTAACTAGAATCAGATTCACAACGGCCATTAAAGTCTAACTTCATTGTACACCCATTTTGATTAATGTCTCTTGAACAAATACATTACACTTGAATAAATTGTTTTACCGAGTAAAATATCACCCCGCGAGATTCGAACCCAGGACCTACCAGTCTCGCTCTGGGAGCTTAAACAATTAGACCACTAAGCAGGATTGTGGATGCGCACTGTTGAGGAGTCCCATACTAGGACGAAACGGCCGTCCAGTGCTTCCAGGTTTTCCATGGTGGTCTAGCTTCAATCGACTCGTGATTTCAATCAATGAAATTAACGTTAATCAAATGTAACAATGAGT
Organism: Schistosoma haematobium; assembly: GCF_000699445.3. Classification (NCBI taxonomy): domain Eukaryota; kingdom Metazoa; phylum Platyhelminthes; class Trematoda; order Strigeidida; family Schistosomatidae; genus Schistosoma; species Schistosoma haematobium. Next base: position 2,982,230 of record NC_067199.1, on the reverse strand, counting down.
AAAACAATTTAATTTTGCCACTTTCATTACGTCATTATCATGTATTACATTAAAACTAACCTACTTCATTTGTTGTTTGTACTGATCGGCTAGGTGACTCTGTATATTGTTTCAACGCCTTTATTGATCATAAACAAAACACAAAAATACCTTGTTAGTGAAAAATAAAAGACACATTATGTAATATTTCTTTTAACAAAATAAACTAGTTATCAAAATAGGGGTTGTGAAGATGATTACGTTTTTGATTGAGATCATAAACTGATTGATATTAGACCAACATTGAAAACCTGGAAGCTTTGTGATGGAATTCTCGAAGTTCTAGTGAGAAGCCGTGACCAGTGGATCTAATCCGTGTCGGGTAGAGGTAGGTATCTACCTCAGTACAATGGAAGATGGCTGTGCAATTTTGGGGATTGATTGATGTTAGACATTACCATCACGGTATGCCGGCTCAATGGTCCAGTAAGTTAAGCGTTTGTGCGCGAGACTGAAGGTCCTGGGTTCGAATCCCGCGAGCGGGATCGTGAATACTCACTGCTGAGGAGTCCCAAGGTAGGACGCAACGGCCGTCTAGTACCTGCATGTTTTCAGTGGTGGTCTAACATCAGTCGGTTCATGATCTCAATCATGACCTCCGTTTACAGAAAAGGGAAGTATGGTTAACAACTGTTTGCTCTAACAACAGTAGCAGTCCAGAAACAATTTAACAAATTACATAATCCCATTTTTTTTCCTGATCTACTGACTTTCACTCACTGGGTTGAGTTTTACGACTGACTAGTTTAATCAAAACATCACTCACTTTTATCATCATTATCATTAATTATGACTTTACCTTAACTACTTATATGACTAGCTTTCCTGTGTATACATATACACTAATCTCAACTCTGGTCTTTAGTTTACTTGGTTTATGGTTTGTAGTTGACTTCAAGTGGCTCTCTACGCAGTGTTGAGGATTAGCCAGCTGGATATGTTTACATCTCAGTGTTGATTTTCACATAGAGAATCAAATTTAGTCGTTGTCGGTTTAAAAGCTAACGCATTATTCACCAAATCATCAAGTCCAAATTACCAATAACTTGGTCAGCTCAAATGAACTTACAGGTTAGTCTGTCATTAAAAGACAATATGGAAGCATCATTTCAGAACACATATATTTCATGAAAAAACTGATAAATCACAGTCCTGAATATTGATAACCATTACTAATGATTTATATTACCATCATTATGCTCTAATTCTTCGAAATGCTATCTCTTAACGAACTTCTATTTCAAATTCATTAAATAGAGTAAATGAAACGTTTTCCTTATCCTATTATTTGTCGTGAATTTCAACATTCAGCAGATGATGAGAAGAAGCGTCTAAACCGAGTTATAATCCATTTAATCTCTGAGGATCTTATTGTTCTTTTCCTGTGCAAAATAATCATACCTATTGTAAATCTAACTTAACACTCAATGACATAACACATTGGTGACCATGAAATTTCATGGAAGTTATTTTATTTTATTGTTGTTTTTCATGTTACACTCTTCTCATACAACGGCGAAATGAATGTCCAGTGCTGTTTGGTTGTCAATAGTATTTAAATGATGTCAGTTCGTGACAAAACGTACTTACTTACGCCTGTTACCCACAAAGGAGCATAGGCCACCGACCAGCATTCTTCATCCCACTCTGTCCTGGGACTTCCTTTCTACTTCTATCCAATTCCTGCTCATTCTTCTCATATCTGTCTACATTTCTCGAGCCTATGTGCTCTTTGGTATTCCTCTTCTTTCTTGACCTTGAGGATTCCATGTGAGAGCTTGCCTTGTTACGCAGTTGGCTGTTTTCCTCAATGTGTGTCCTATCCACTTCCAGCGCTACTTCCTGATTTCTTCCTCCGATGGAATCCAGTCTTTCTCTGAGAAATTCTGGCCAACGGATCCGAAATATTTTGCATAGACAGCTATTAATAAACACTTGTATCTTCTGAATGATGTCTTTCGTAGTTCTCCAAGTTTCAGCCTCATACAGTAGAACTGTCTTGACATTTGTATTGAAAATTCTGACTTTGGTGTTGGTTGACAGTTTTTTTAATTCTTAACGTTCTTCAGTTGTAAATATACTGCTCTTGCTTTACCGATCTGCGCTTTCACATCTGCAACAGATCTACCGTGTTCGTCAGTGATGCTGACCAAGTATGTAAAGGTCTTTACATCTTCCATATCTTCGACGTCAATTGTGACTGAATTGGTGCATGCTGTGTTGCATCAGAGAACCTTGCTTTTCCATTTGTTGAGACCTACTGCTGCTAAAGCTGTTGCCACACTGGTCGTCTTTCCCTGCGTTTGTTGTTGCGTGTGCGATAGAAGAGCCAGATCATCTGCGAAGTCTAGATCGTCCAACTGCATCCTAGCTGTCCACTGTATCCCATGCTTCCTCTCAGATGTTGACGTCTTCATGATCCAGCCGATCACCAGGATAAAGAGAAAGGGTGAGAGTAAGCAACCTTGCCTAACACCGGTTTTTACCCCGAACACGTCTGTCAGCCATCCAGTTTATGGCAAAAACCATCTATAGAAAAGAATGTGAATTGTTTTAAGGATTTTGTTTTCAATCGTTAACTACACCAGCATATGATGAACGTGACAAGACTTGATCAATAGAACAGGATGATCACTAGGGAAATATGCTTTAATGACATATCTCAAACTAAGGTGAAATACTGGACCGCCGTTTCGTCCTAGTATGGGACTCCTCGGCAGTGCGCACCCACGATCCCGCACCCCGCGTGATTAACACCGTTGGATGACGGCTCAGTGGTTTAGTTGGTTAAGCGCCTAAAGCGAGACTGGTAGGTCCTGCGTTCGAATCTCGCGGGGTGCGGGATCGTGGATGCGCACTGCTGAGGAGTCCCATACCAGGATGAAACGGCCGTCCAGTGCTTCCAGGTTTTCCATTGTGGTCTAGCTTCAATTGAGTCATGATTTCAACCAGTGAAATTTCTAAAACTTTCCACAAAACCCATTCTGATAAGATGAAATAGCTATCCTTTTTTGACTAGTTAATAATTAAACAAATAGTAAATGTCATATTTTATATAAAATCCTTACTTTAATACTTTCATAAGCTTTTTGATATCTTGCATTGCTTAATTCTAAATGCATTTCCAATTTATTATCATCCGTTTGTAAAGGAAATTTTCGATATTTATCCAGTTCCTATTAAAGATATTCGATGAAATGTAATGTGATTGAATAACCATTTGTATACGACCAAGATGATCTTTCACTAATTCATCAAGCATATTAATATCGCTTAAGGTAAATTTGAACTTTATAGACTTAATTATTACTTATAAATAGATACTTTTTTTAAGGAGAGAATGTCCTTGAACTGATCTCACAGTTTTGGTGACCTTAAGTATTCTTACCGGTTTGTTTGTTTGGTTTAAGAAAAAATAAACACACCTATTATGACGACATTTCTAATGGATCAATCAGTAAACATTGTTTTCAGATCAAATTTATTACTCATTACAGATTGATTCGTTTATTTTTAATTTCAATCTTTGATTCAATAATAAATAGGTTGTAGTGTGGCGTCACTACTACACAAAAACTACGTGCCAGTTAACCGATGAGATCCCCGTAAGCCAAATATCAGAAGGCAGTTGATGACTGTAGTCGAGATGTATTTGTTGGCGATCTCGTGGTATCGAAAGAATACCGAGATCGTGCCAGGTTACAAGTGCGGTTACTGAGCGTAACCGAATTCGTACAAGGTAACAATCAACGGAAGAATAAATGTCTTTTGTACAGTCAAACAAACAAGTACTGTAAAACAATCACTGGTGCAGTTGGTTATAATAATAATTGTCTCCATTAAACCAATAGCATTCTCTTGATGAAAGTAGTAGTAGAAAAAGTTTAAAATAGTGACAAAATATTGTTAGTATTGTAGGGTCAGTGAAATGTCGCTGAGTTCTAGCGAAATCATCCGGCAGTTGGGTCATTGAATGTCGAACAGATCGTCCATTCCTGTCAAGGTCAAAGATAAACAACGCGCATCAGTTGATCGTACGCCATGGACTGACCCATGAGGCGGTGGTCTTATTTTCGCTTGTATCTACCTTAACCAATATACTTCCATTATAACGTCCTCTATTTTATACGGTCTTCAAAGCAGCCATAGTATTTTGATACGTCGAGAGGTAATCCACGTTAGAAGCTGACCGCGAGGTGTGACTTTGAAGTTAGCTGTTTCGTCACAACATTCCTGTCTAAATCGAATAGGCCTCCAATCATTTGATGTAGATCATCTACCTTGGTGAACTACAGTATACTTTCCTATTAACTACTAACTGCAAGAATCAATTTTCAACTTATAGGTGGCAAACGAGAAACTCATCGCCATATATTGTAAGTAATATGTGTATCTTAGTATAGGTGTGAGCAAACCAATTAAATGAATTTCCGTTGTTGAAGATGTTTTTATGCCGATCATTGGCATAGAACTGATACAATACTACAACCTACTCATTTTCTGGTTGTAGGTTATCCCTGGTCACAATAGAAAAAATGATCGATCCGTCTTTCAAACAGACACTCAACAAATATCCCGAACCGTAAAAAACACGGCCAAAATTACCATGTGTAACTATCAACGTTAAACATCACATCGCGAATACAGGACCAGCTCTCGAAAAGCTAAGGTTGGCCAAAGAAGAATTCGAGCACATGGTAGACTTGGGAATTATTCGGCCATCAAACAACCTGCGGAGGTCTCCTTCGTATATGGTCCCTAGAAAAGACAGCGATGGCTGATATCCGATTGGTGATTATCGGCGAATTACCACGAAAATCACTACCGACTGCAGCACATTTACGACCTGAGAACCGCGTTAAAATTTGCAACTTTTTCTTGTCAACCGATATTGTTGGTGCATATTATCAAATTCCTATGTCAGCAGATGACATTCATCAAACCACTATCACCACTATCTTTGGACTCTGCAAATTTTTTCGTATGCCTTTTCATTTGTTAAATTCTGCTGGAACGTTCCGACGATTAATTGATGATATATTCAGAGGTATCAACTTTGTGCACTCTTATTTTGATGACTGCTAAATTGCATGTCCGGACAGAGAATCCTATCCATAACATCCAACGACTCCAAAACATACAGTTACTGTAAGTATTCAGAATTGCCAGGTTAGGACTGACTCCTTCGATTTTCTCGGGCATACTACCAAAGCTCAAGGTAATTGCTATCTAGAAAATTAAGTAGTCATCATTCTGGATTACCCAGAACCGACCTTTGTCAAAGAATTACACACGTTCAACGACGTGGTCAGTTTACATTGACGGTTCACATCGAACTACTCGTCTCTCATCAGACCCTTAACAGAACAGCTACATGGAAATGTGAAACTCATCAATTTTAAACGACATTGCAAAATAACATTCTTCACAGTCAATGAAATGATCGCAAAAGCAACTATGTGAGCACACATAAACATCGAAGCACCCATTTGTAGACGCAACCGACTTGGTTATCGGAGGAGTCCTAAAGCAATCAACAAATAACATCTGGCAACCTTAGACATTCTTCTCGAGACGATTGCAAGACACTGAATGGAAGTATAGCACTCTCGTTGGGGAAACTCCACTCATGTATTATGCTGTTTGTCACATTCAGCACTCTGTGGAAGGCTAAGAATTCGCTCTGTTTACCGACCATCAACCTCCCACCGTCTCTTTCAGCCCGTCTGTAGACGACTATTTCCTTTGAGAATCTCGACAACAGGACTACATCTCTCAGTTTCATTCAGGTATACAACACAGTTTAGTTACAGACCCCTTATCCTGTATAACTTGCTTCATCAGTTCCTTAGGTATCTACCTTCTCAAACTCACTCAGCTTCAAAAAGAAGACACTGATCTTCAGCACAAGTTCTTTTGGACAACCCTCAGGCGACAGGTCAAACAGAGGAGAATAGGCAAAGGAACAGTAGTGGTATTGGTCCTAACCGCACGATCCTCGGAGCTGAACATGAGGTAATTGAGAAGATTCATATTCATCATTTAAAATGGAGGGGTCACCAATGGTGAAGGCGGCAACAATTGCTTGGTTTAGTTTGGCCCAGCTTCACAGGCGTAGTCATTCTTGTGTAATTCGTACCTTTCCACATTAAATAAATATTGTTCTACTCTCAACTCAAATGTGTATTTCAGAAGTGCCAAACGTCGTATTGTTGATTTCCACCATATGACGAGTCAGTGTAGACAATGACGTGACTTCCACGTAGGATCTCATGGATTAGGTAGTCACATCATTACAAATCTACAATATCGGGATTAAGTCTTTCATTATAGTAGCACTAATACCAAACTAAGACCATAATTCCACATTGATGGGACCGACGAAAACACGCAGCCCGATGTCAATTCTCATATTCATTTTAGCTTTATCGATTAGTCTCCATTAGTCTCTTGACTAATGCTCACGTGTACTGTAGTATTATGATATTGATTAGTACTCAGCTTACTTTCTCTATCGATCCTAATAACTAACTAACTATATATATGTTTAGCTGTGATGGTTCACTTTTATGATTTTGGTAGCATTTATAGGCATCAGTGAAATAAACTTGTCAAAACATCAAGCGCTATCAAATATGTCCTTAATCGATGTAAATACACGTAGGCTAGCAATTAATGTAGGCAAGTTCTGTGCAGTTGTCTGGATATGATGCCTCACTTGGCTTTTTGCGCCATCTTAAACCATAGAATGTTCTCTAATATTTTTTTCTTCTGACCGCTGCCTGATTAATTTCCGATTTTTTAGTTTCTTTGAAAAACAACGGAGACAATGTTTAAAAAACTTACGATGGTTCATACACATATTTATCTGAACTCCTGAATTTGTACTGAATTGACCGAGTGACAAAACATCAACAGCATCAAGAACCCTGGAATTAGTTGTACTACTGTATATTTAGTTTGCTTCCTTTTCGATCTATGCCACAATTGGCGTTCTATATGCCAAATGTATTGGGTAATCTCAATCCCGAAAATAATCCAAGAGAGTTCTATCATTTTGCTGGATAACTTGTTATGCTTTCGATTGTTCTTAACATCTATTTGTTTTCAATTAGACTATCCATATATATGTCATATAGACCCCTTCCTAAACCGTCTGTCACATCAGTATATTTAATAGGTTTATACGACAACATACTACATTGAGAAAGTTTGCTGTTATCAGGCGGAGCATATTAGATTCAACATTATTCTGACACACTTTAATTCTAATTATCATTGCCACGTATTTATAAATGTCACTAAGTTAACTACAGCAACTTCTTACGGAAGGTCTATAATATCTGCATCATGTTTCTTACTGTATTTTCATGAGTCATGTCTAAATTTTTAAACTCTGTTGTTAGGTTTCTTAACTGTTTTGTATTCTACATTAACTTACACGTCCACCTTGCTTACACTGCATCATGTCATGTCTATGCCACTGAAATTTAATAATTATATGAACCGCATCCAACGTTTTCTACTAATCTCAGTGTAGGCGCTATTGCCATACGTATTTAAGTCTAATTGACATTTAACATAGTTGAAATGATAAGTTCACCTTATTAAGGTAACAAACTGCACTAGTATGATAACCAAACTATCACGTGGTTATTAGTTACCCAAGCGTTCAAAATAAATACTCTAGAGCACACTATGAAAGTGAACACTAAGTGAATAAATATTTCTGGATCGCAATTCGTACTATAATAGAGCAACTCGGGTTCGTTTATGTCAGAAACTTTTGATATTTCAGAATTACCTAAAATAACAATACCTATTTCTTACTGGCTAAGCCCTAATCAACACTATAACTAGTTATTCATAACAGTTTCTGGATATCGTCATGAAACATTGTTATGACTTGATAATCAGTCAATATGACTAATAAAATTGATGAAATTATTCGCAACCTCTGTCGGTAAACTGACTTAAGGATGTCATAAGTGTTGTTCTTTCGTGGTTATAATTAGCTATCATAGATGATTTCAGTAATGCTTCTCTATCACTTGCTCATTTGATAAACATATTAACAACGTGTCAGTATAATAACAGGTTTGGCTACACAATCATGCATGCAAACCCTCAGTGTAAGCAATCGATCGAATGTCTTGCAAATAGTAAACATCATTGTCGAACTTAATCCAACACTAGCTAAGGTTCATGCCATTAAAGATGCCACAAGTATTCGGAGCTTGACAACGCCTCAGCCAGTAACACCTTTATAATGGAACCATGACAACCCAGTCAAATCAGAAGTCAGGAGTGAAGAGGTTCAAATATATAATTAGAAAGTTATCGAAATGTCGAGGAAACGTTTGGTCTAAACTGACTAGTAGTTGAAATGGATTCGAAGCACGGCATATTCATTCGTGATCTGGTGCGGATGAGTGACCGAGAGCCTTCAGATAGCATCAAATGTGGAAGACTTACAGAGCTATTGATCATGGGGATTTATTTGCCACCACAACATTATCATGGATTTGGGATGGGTGTTTCACTCTCCTTAGTCAGAACTTATGCTCTACCCGGTAATCACACGAGCAAAACTCACTGTTTATCATCATGTAAAGATTGATTTAGCCGAAAGTATCGCACAATACTGTCTCCTATACTTGTGGCATATATGCATAGTTGATAACAACAGCTTATCACTCAATTTTATATGAATCTATATCAAACATAATACCTGTTACTGAAATGTAAACTTAATCACTCGTGACGTATTAATATAGAAAAATCGTTTATTGCACATCAAAAGGTCGAATCTAGAGCAGGTCTCTAGTGAGTATATTATTCGGTAATACGGAGAGAAGGTTGGTTAACCTGTGTTAATCCTGACAGTTTGTCTTCCAGCGAAGGTTCAGCTTCTCCTTGAAAATGTTAACCAATGGAGCCGGTACCACGTATTCGGCCAAGGCGTTCCAGTCATTGACCACTTGCTGAGAAAAACCGAACATCACTTTAAGTTTATTCGATCGCCATTCGTGAACACGTTTGCTATGACTTCCGAGATTATTAGTGCTAGAAAGAGCGAAATGATGAGACATTAACACCTAAATCATAATTAAAGATACGAAATGCCAATATAAGGTCATCTCGTGTCCTATGACACGACAAGGGGAAAAGGTTTAGGCGTTTTAAACCCTCATCGTAAGGGAGTTTAGAAAGACCATTCACTAATTTTGTTCCTACATGCTGAACACGCCCAAGTGAGTTAGTATCCTTTACCAGACATGGGCCAGTTGCTTGGATACATTACTCTAAGTGTGGTCTTACATAGGTGGAATATGAAATTCAAAACATTTTCTCGTCAAAGCATTTGAACGCTCGGCGAATTGACCATAACGCACGAAAAATTTGGCGGCGGCGGCGTTGCAATGCGTTGTTCTCTTCAAGTCGTGAAAGGGACATGTTGAAGAGTGTCGCGAGCGGTTTTGAAATAATATCCGCAAGAGATGACAGCAGCCGCGGATGTAACCCGTCAGGGCCTGATATCTTACAAGATTTGAGGCTGGTTATCAACGGAAGGACAGTTTTCTCAGTCACCTGTACAGATTCAATGGCTGATATCGGTGTGATTGGTACAAGAATTCGTCACAATAAACGTAGAGTAGTTTTCGCTAAAACAGTTTGAAAACGTCTCAGCTATTGCCCGACCTGATTCAGCTAGTAAATGTGAATTTTCGTGTAACAGCAATGAGGGAATACCATCACTACGTTTTATTCTCCGTTTAACATACTAAAACAATCGTTTTGGACAAGTACGGCTATCATATTTCATCTGTCTTTCGTAAATAGTATGTCATCTAGCTGTGATCTTTTTACATATATCCCAAACGTTTTGGTATTCACACTTAAATGATTCGTGTCCCGTTGACAAGAAAAAGTCCAAGAAATGTTTCTTACGTTTTAGAAGCTCTTGGACTTTCTTATTAATCCATGAAGGGTAATGTCATAGCCTACATGGTGTTCATGAGATGTACGGTGATGTTTCGGATTCGAATGTGGCCTTTAACGTATGTCATTCGTCTTTGATTGATTCATCCACACCGACCGATCATTCTGTCGAGGTAGCACATTCTCTTATTGTTGGGATGTTCGCCGGATATTGGGACAGGGTGGAGCAGATACATATTGTATACCGTGTGTCCGAAACTTAAATTAAAGTACGGTGTGATCGCTACTCGCTAGTGGGGGAAAGTGCCGGGTGTCAATAACATACTCACGGTCGTGTGCAAGGACAAGGTCCAACTGTGACGGATCATGCTCCAAGTCAGCATGTGTCGGTTTTGCGACACACTTTACAGGTGCACACTGATGAATGGTTGGTAGAAGGTCACTATCAAAACCCCCATCTGAAGCTGTAAGCTCTATCCAGTTGATATGCGGTTCGCCGAAATATCTAATGATGTGACAGCTTTCTGTCTTATTCCAAAGACAAATGTGTCTTAAGATAAAGTCGTCAACAAGACAGCACGGACTGCGGTATATTCCTCCTATAGTCACTAATCCGTGTCCAGATCTAATTGTGCTACATTCTATTTTATATGTACCACTAACATGAGCCTCCGATATGATTAATTGTATACGAAAGTGATCCCTGACATATAACATCATGTCTCCTCCCTTGCGACTTATGAATCTATCACTTCTAGTACAGATGTATCCTAGAGTGATAAGAGGACAGTCTATATCTAGGGTGAGCCAAGTTTCTGTGACGACAAATATATCGGAATTTAATTCATCCACCATCAAAACTAGCTCGGACGTTTTATTTCTAAGACTACGAGCGTTCGTGTATCACACACTTAAGGTGTTTGCGGAATCATTCATTCTATCCATACATGTCTCGGAAGCTTTGGCTTTCAAGACCTAACTACCCGAAAACCATTGCTGGTAAGGTTAATTTCGCCATTTACTTGCTAGTTCTTAACTCCGTAAGCGCATTCTTCCACTTGATACGATCCTCAAGCTTGAAGATCCTTCTTGTTGGGGTCTCACCTCCGACCCACTTTCCGAGTCGTATTACTTTGATGTTATGTACCCCTGAAACCTCTTCAGGTAGTACATTTATTATCACAGATTCCACTAACTGCGGAGCGTGTGCATGTTTTTTAGCAGGGTCATTGTCTTTTAACTCCTCTGGATTCCAAATAATTAAACTGGGAAGTAGTTTAGCTTCTTTTGAAATCGTGTTCATGGCTTTCGATCGTGACGTTAGACCCTTAATATTAACTACTGCCATCTTACGATTAGTTTTTATCGTAACAGAGTCATGAGAGTCGAGCTAGTGACTCACAACAATATTTGACGAGGCTTTACTTTGGGACTTTCGTAGAGTAGTCTTTGAGTTCACCAAGGACTTATCAAGTAAACTGTTGTGACGTGTGGATTGCAGGTTAGATGGACAGCGTATTATTGATCGATTACAGTGACACGTAAAACACGTAATGAACGGCCTAGAGTCTCGATTGGTCCCGCTTCCCTGTCTAGCCCAGCCAGTTGAGTCCAGAACGCAAGTCACAGCCTCTGAGATATGAATCATTATATTTCAGACATACTCTATTTATGTACCAACCAACCAGTCCACATCGTGCCTTAAAATAGAAAACAATTGTACAATATTTGACAAGTGAAATGAATATCGACCAATGGAAATGTCCATTTAATGTCCAAGGACACCATTAGACTTAACACGATAATTATTGGTATATTTCTCTGCACCCCTAACATAAACAAAGATCAGTTGTAGCTATATTTCCTACTTTTCTGCGTTTCCGCGTCATTCATTTTCCATCAGTGGTATTATTTACATTGTTTTGTTTGGATTACCGGTCGCTGGTGTAGCAACTTGGCCACCAATATCTAACGTTATGCCCCTCATTGATTATTTTGGGGTGGAAGGTTCAATTGAGGGCTGCACAGTTAGATATCTGAATTGTGTCGTGACAGTACTTACGGCACCGACGCAATCTTTACGATCAGTACCCATGTCACCAGCACAGCCCTCGTCAACCTTATTAGCCAACGCCAGGAGGCTAATTGCTTCCTGGATGAGTAATGTTTTGCTCAAGCAACAAAACATACAAAGCCAAAGTCGACCAAGTATGCTTTGATGCATTAAGTACACAAAAACACAATCAAGACACTCAATACAATATCAATTTAACTGGAAAAGATTCAGTTAAAGTGTAAACAGTAGTTTTGATGCGTAATTTACGATAAAAACAGTTAATTTAACTCAACAAGAAACAATACCACTTCCCTTTTAAATAGCGTGCAAACGTTCAAACTACACTCAGTAGAAATAACGTGCTACACTGCCTATGGGTTGCATAAGACTGTCGCTATGGACGGAAAGGTAGAATCATTACCTCAAAATTATAATCTTCCACACCAATACAAGGTCACCTTGCATTCTGAGGTTAGACAAGGGGGAAAGGTTTATAGTAACCGTCCATCATTGGAAAAGTTGGAATGACCCATTAGTATTATACTTCTCACACAATACATACACTCGAACATGTTATCATCCTTTTTAAGATATGAACTGGCTACTTCGACGCAATATACTGAGCGACGTCTGCAATAAATAATAGTAAACATTCAGAGTAAACAACTACGATAAATTATCTCAGTAGCACTAGCTTTCAGCTTACGTCCAGCTTTCTTTTAAAGAACGTAATGGAACCTGTGACAACTTTCTATTCCAAAAGGAATTTTTCGAGCCTAGGGGATTAAAGATACCACAGGTAATCGGAGTTTGACAACACCTTAACCTGTGACACCTTAATAATCAAAGAACAACAAACCAGTCAAACCAGAAGTCAAAAATGAATAGGTTGGAAGACACATTTCGAGAAGCGTTTGGCCGAAGCTGGCTAGCAGTTGCGAGGGATATACTCACTCATGATTTGGTGCAGGCGTGTGACCGTGAGCCATCAGCTAGGCCATATCCAGTGAAACGAATGAAGTCAACACCAATGTGGAAGACAAGACGATCTATTCGTTTCAGATATTTATTTGCTGCTACAGCTCACTCTCTGGCTACCGAGATAGTGGTGGTTCTAAGACATGATCAGCCGGCAGTTTAAAAGCGACGAGCCTACTGTTGGCAAATACTTCTGATAGCTTGCTTAGTCCATGAGCATCTGGTCACCTTTCTTCAATATAACGAGCCAAATAGTACAAAACAACGCTAAAAGCGTACGATGAAAATTTCTATTCATTGTATTCCTTGTTTTTAGTCGCCACAGGAAAGAAAGAAGTGAAAATATAGGTGAATATCAAAGTGAATTCGTGCTCACGTGAGGACACAAAATGTGTACAAAAAGGAAAAAACTGACATACGCAATCATAAATAAAAGGACGTAGCTTTAAAAATGTTGCACGATGAATTTTCTGATCTTTTTAAGAGAAAAGATGTACAAATATATGAGCACACTCGGAAAAACGTGTTTGACCTTGTTTTTGGCACAGCGACACGACCAAACAAGACAAAACATATCGCGCGATATCTATAAACGACAGTGGTATGATCCCTCGTTGAGACAGATTTACTGTTTTGCTCGTAAACTACGCATAAAAACTACTGTTTACACTTTCATTAAATTTATGTCAGTTAAAGTGGTATTCTACCTATGTGTATTGACTTTTCTGTTGTGGATTTGTTGCAGCAAAGCATACTCAGTCGACGTTGATTTGAATTATTCGGTTAAGGTTTGAAATTTTTCGACATATTCACTCTCGTGTTACCGTTTTCAACTAATTTTTAAGGTGGTCGGCTCTGTTCACAAATGCGGACAGTCATATACCTTATTCCCTGTGGAAGAAGAAATGCAATGTGATGAGTGTAAGAAGCGGTTCCATAAGATGTGCACCCGCTTAAATCTCACTGCCTATAAAAGGTGCTCAAAGCTAAGCTCTTATTGTCTTTGTATGTTTTGGTGTTCGAGCAAAACATTACTCATCTAAAAGGCAGTTAGGCCTCTGTCGTTGGGCACCAACCTGTTACCAGGAACATGTGTACTGATAACATAGAATGCGTTACTGTTGTCAGTGCTATTACAGCACGTTATAGAAACCCGACTTTACAACACACAATAGGGATTTCCATCACGAAACAACTAATTAGCGATTCACCATTAGATACTGGTCGCCATGTTGCTCCAGTAGCGACTGATGACCCAGAAAAATAAATTATTGTCCCGAGCAGTTCTAATGTGTATACTGCGACTGATAGATGACGCGGAAACATAGAACAGAAAGAAGTATAGTTAAAAATAGCGCAAGTTTAGTTGAAAATTCCTTGGTGAATTCAAATTCTGCTTTTCGGCTTACTGCACTAAAGTTCCTAAGTAAGAAAATATTTAACCCTATCGTAGATGGGAAGCGTTTGGTCTCATCAAAAATTGTAGAGAGATATCCGCTCACCCTTAACGACTCTGTTACAAGAAAGAAAAGCGGTAAGCTCCTAGTGGTCAAAAGACAGAATATGACATCACGATAGGAAGCCGTCATGGGGTTCAATGCTTCCGAGACATGTATGGATAGAATGAATGATTCCGCAAACACCTTAAGTGTGTGATACACGAACGCTCGTAGTCTTAGAAATAAAACGTCCGAGCTAGTTTTGATGGTGGATGAATTAAATTCCGATATATTTGTCGTCACAGAAACTTGGCTCACCCTAGATATAGACTGTCCTCTTATCACTCTAGGATACATCTGTACTAGAAGTGATAGATTCATAAGTCGCAAGGGAGGAGACATGATGTTATATGTCAGGGATCACTTTCGTATACAATTAATCATATCGGAGGCTCATGTTAGTGGTACATATAAAATAGAATGTAGCACAATTAGATCTGGACACGGATTAGTGACTATAGGAGGAATATACCGCAGTCCGTGCTGTCTTGTTGACGACTTTATCTTAAGACACATTTGTCTTTGGAATAAGACAGAAAGCTGTCACATCATTAGATATTTCGGCGAACCGCATATCAACTGGATAGAGCTTACAGCTTCAGATGGGGGTTTTGATAGTGACCTTCTACCAACCATTCATCAGTGTGCACCTGTAAAGTGTGTCGCAAAACCGACACATGCTGACTTGGAGCATGATCCGTCACAGTTGGACCTTGTCCTTGCACACGACCGTGAGTATGTTATTGACACCCGGCACTTTCCCCACTAGCGAGTAGCGATCACACCGTACTTTAATTTAAGTTTCGGACACACGGTATACAATATGTATCTGCTCCACCCTGTCCCAATATCCGGCGAACATCCCAACAATAAGAGAATGTGCTACCTCGACAGAATGATCGGTCGGTGTGGATGAATCAATCAAAGACGAATGACATACGTTAAAGGCCACATTCGAATCCGAAACATCACCGTACATCTCATGAACACCATGTAGGCTATGACATTACCCTTCATGGATTAATAAGAAAGTCCAAGAGCTTCTAAAACGTAAGAAACATTTCTTGGACTTTTTCTTGTCAACAGGACACGAATCATTTAAGTGTGAATACCAAAACGTTTGGGATATATGTAAAAAGATCACAGCTAGATGACATACTATTTACGAAAGACAGATGAAATATGATAGCCGTACTTGTCCAAAACGATTGTTTTAGTATGTTAAACGGAGAATAAAACGTAGTGATGGTATTCCCTCATTGCTGTTACACGAAAATTCACATTTACTAGCTGAATCAGGTCGGGCAATAGCTGAGACGTTTTCAAACTGTTTTAGCGAAAACTACTCTACGTTTATTGTGACGAATTCTTGTACCAATCACACCGATATCAGCCATTGAATCTGTACAGGTGACTGAGAAAACTGTCCTTCCGTTGATAACCAGCCTCAAATCTTGTAAGATATCAGGCCCTGACGGGTTACATCCGCGGCTGCTGTCATCTCTTGCGGATATTATTTCAAAACCGCTCGCGACACTCTTCAACATGTCCCTTTCACGACTTGAAGAGAACAACGCATTGCAACGCCGCCGCCGCCAAATTTTTCGTGCGTTATGGTCAATTCGCCGAGCGTTCAAATGCTTTGACGAGAAAATGTTTTGAATTTCATATTCCACCTATGTAAGACCACACTTAGAGTAATGTATCCAAGCAACTGGCCCATGTCTGGTAAAGGATACTAACTCACTTGGGCGTGTTCAGCATGTAGGAACAAAATTAGTGAATGGTCTTTCTAAACTCCCTTACGATGAGGGTTTAAAACGCCTAAACCTTTTCCCCTTGTCGTGTCATAGGACACGAGATGACCTTATATTGGCATTTCGTATCTTTAATTATGATTTAGGTGTTAATGTCTCATCATTTCGCTCTTTCTAGCACTAATAATCTCGGAAGTCATAGCAAACGTGTTCACGAATGGCGATCGAATAAACTTAAAGTGATGTTCGGTTTTTCTCAGCAAGTGGTCAATGACTGGAACGCCTTGGCCGAATACGTGGTACCGGCTCCATTGGTTAACATTTTCAAGGAGAAGCTGAACCTTCGCTGGAAGACAAACTGTCAGGATTAACACAGGTTAACCAACCTACTATCCATGATACTGATGTATGATGTTGGAAGTTTTTTAAGCATTGAATGCCGTATGTAGCCCAATCTAAGGCGCTTGTTTAATGCGTCTTCATATGAGCTCTCTAAAACTTCTGTTTGTTGTAGTGGTATGTGGGTTTACTAGTTCGTGTACAGCTCAGAGGTAATGATATGTATATATATAACAATATTTTTAAGTCTGATTCATAAGGATAACTACATCTATTTTAATGTATCTGGTTGCTTGGCATTCTTTGCTCGTTCGATATCCGTAAAATTCGTTAGCGGTAAAGCAGCCAGTATCGTCCCTATACCGGCAAGTTCATTGTCACTTTCTCCACTCAGTAAATGCTCTGATCTAAAATCGTTGCTCGTTTTCACATCATCAAATGTTAATGAAATCTCCGACCTTAATGTCAGGTAAACAAACTAATACATATTTGATAATATTTAACAGCTTGGGTTTTATCAAGTCTGGTCGTTATTGGAGTGTGTCTGAATCATCCGTTAGTATCAAGTGTCAATCGGGTTCCAAATCATGCGTCAATGTAGCTGGAAATCCCTTGGTTATGAAATGGGCTGGAGCCCCTATCAATCTTGGTTACAAGTGCACTAAGCCTTCAGCTGCACCAGTAATCTTACCGTCAGATTCTGGGAATTCAGTTTCTCTTCAGTTTGCTAGCATCCAGGTAAGTAATATTTTCGTTGTTTTTCTCCATAATGATATTCTTATCAAAATTTAACAAATGCGATGTCTTCTCGACTAACGAAAAACCTACCATCGAGTTGATAACAACTGTATTGATCGATTATATTCTACTGACAATGATACAGTTACCACTCTCCACTATTTTACTGTATAGGAATTTAGGAAGCCGGGTCCAGGTTCATACCTTCGATTATTATTCACATATTTCTTTGGAGATAGGAGGTTGATTCTTATTTTCCTGATCTGTTTGTACCACGTCTAATTTCTTTTGTTCAACCGTACTTTGAATACTCAGAATACTTTCAGCCTGCATAAACCTACCGTGTTTTGATCTTAACGAGAAAATATCTCTTTTTTGGTCACTTGAGGGCAGCTGAAATCGATAATTAAGTTTCTTGGCCTTGTCTGTGTATTACAACACAAATCTGTCATCGTGTGTTAGAAATGTGTTCATTTCATTATACTTCCAGTCGGGACCTAATTATCATCGTGATGGGGATTGTCATGATCCTATATAAGCAGAAAAATATGACTCAATATTTTCTATTTACTTAAGTGGTGTAATTTGGGTTTATAGTTTGTAACATGCGTTTAGTAAGTTTCAGGTGGAATATTTTATCGAATGGTTTCTTGTGCTATGGGTCCCGTCTACCATCTTACATCAACTAGGTACACGTGATATCGAGTCACCTAGGCTAGTGGTTATATTGTAACTTGATCATTGTGATTCGATTTTCGCTAAGAAGGATGTGATACACATGACATTAGTTAATACCTAGTCGTAAACTTAGCTACAAGCCCAATACATGTATGACATAGCAATACTGTCCGTTTCCCAAAACCAAAGTAAATTTGACGGGGTTATAACCTGACTCTTACTGGAAATTGAACGCCCAGGGTTATTACTATAAAGTCTGATTCTGTTTAGTGTTTCCAATCGATCTGTAATTAAAACTCTGAAATACTACGTCTGTATCTTATCTGTCAGTCCACAACAACGATCCATCTAATCTCATCTGGAGACCCTGACATTTCTAATCTGCCTTGATGTCTCGCTAAACAATAACAAGAAACTGTAGTTGCCTGTCGTTAGATTACTCAATTCCGCAGTGTCCAGATAGCCTGTACTTAAATGCTTGATATTATTTCCGACATGGTTATTCACTATAGTTACCTACATTTTTTGTTTTAGGTTCAACCATTCGGCGTAAAAGATGGTGTGTTTGGTGATGTCACAGATTGTGTCGGGTACTTCAGTATTGGTGTTTGGTCATCGCTGATTGTTTCCATTCTTTTGGTTTCTATTTTAACATATGGTTTAGTTATGTTGGCATCTGTACAGCCTAGTGAAATATATGAAGATCCTAAAAAGAAAATGATTCAGCTGGGTGCTGATAACTAAAAAAACACAAGTTTTGTTCAAAGGGTGATAAATATTTATCTAATATAGATTTTGGTTCTGTGTTTTCAAGCATAATCCCTTTTGTATTTACATACAAAACTAGATATTGTTCTTGATTTTCTTTTTCTCTCAATAATGTTGCTGTGTTGTGTACAAGTCATATATTTATTAAAGCTCCATTTTGTCTTCTATTTATTTCTCACTGTTGATTGATCAGAAATATAAAAGAATCGAGTCAATTTATAATTTTTATCCAAACATCTTATAATTATCCTTATCAAATAGCCTTTCCGACCTCAATAGTATTAGCATAGTTTATTAATGCATCATACGCGGTGATTTGATGGTTAAAATGCTTGGCTAATAACCATTAGGCTTAAGGTTTGATTAGACTCAAACGAGAGTTAGTGGTTACAAAGTCAGCTGGAAATAGTTTGATGGATGACCGCGATTTCCATTTGTACTTTTAAAGTATTGTAGTCTTCATGTGTTTATTAAATGGACAAGTGTGTTAATGTTGTCTACGTACCCTTTACCTTAATAGGTTTTTGAAGGGCGAAGTTGCCTAGTCAGTAATTAAGTTATTTGTAAAGTTAATTTGCGGATGTGTGATTGGTCACATCTGAAGTACCGAGCTCCGAAGGTGTCGACTACCCCAAGGAAAGTTATTTGGATAATTCCATAACATTTTGATTTCGTTTCATCGACCTTGGTTTCAAAGTCAAATGTGATCAATAATTGGTGAGACGTGGTTTGTAGGTTTGTACTTGCATCATTCATTTTAAGAGTTGAGATACCTTGGTAGTTAGAATTATTGTCGCTAATCAACCCGTAGGAGGACGTTGACGGGCGGTGAAGGTTAGCGTACTAGTTATTAAAGCCATAAGGTAAAATAATACTTGGTTTACGAGAACTGATTACCTCAAAGAACTAGGCAAGCATAATACTAGGTTTATAATAGTGCTTATGGGGTTTTAGTTACAGTCAGATTTGTAACCAGTACTGCGACACTAGGTGACAGGTTCGAAGCACATATTTGCAAATAAACGTTATTGATCACCACGTAACTCTAGTCGAGTAGTGCTTCCTTTCGGTTGCCACCATCTGCTTAATGTCTTCATTCACTGAAGCGAATTGAGGTTCTTTGATATTTTAAATCCAAATTAGTTATTAGCTGAACTGAAACATTCTTAGAATTCAATCATTGTTCACACATGTGTAGTAACCTATTTTAATCAAGAGAACGCGATTAGTTTAATAGAAACAATTATTACTATGACCAATTATACCAGTGATTGTTTTACTGTACTTGCTTGTTTAACTATACTAAAGACATTCTTCCTTCCGTTGGTTGTGACGTTGCACGGATTTGGTTACGCTGAGTAACCACACTTGTACTCCATTGGCACGAAGTCGGTATTCTTTCGATACCACTAGATCGCCAGCAAATATATCTGGACTACAGCCATCAACTGCCTTCTGATATTTGTTTTACGGGGGATCTTATCGGTTAAGCGGCACGTAGTCTTTCTGTAGACATAGTCAACCGCGACTTGACAGCACACAACACATGTATGCGTACATGGATATAAACAGCAAGATGATTAGTGATATTGTCTTCTCATTCAGAAACACCTTTCAAGATGTTGTAATATTCATTTTTCATTCGATTCCAGAATGACAACTACATTTTTTTTTAGTCATAGAGACAGTGAATTCTTCCTTTTTTTTGTTTGTTTATTTTCTTCTCGTTATTGATTAAGTTTGTTTCTGTAGGCTAGAATTGTGGAATTTTTAATTTTCATTGGTTTATTCACTCCACAATCTTTTATAGGGATAAATAAACATATATTCCCAATCAATTTAATTGGTCAATTCTATAAAATAGACACAGGTATAACCTGTCATTTTTATATCTGTCTAGTCTACTAATAATTTTACATACTTCTTTACTTGTGAATTAAATTTTCATCCTAATCGGATAACTTTGTGGTTTATTTATATTAGTATATGGTATTAAACATTAAAACACACAACTATTTCTTGGTTCTATGATAAAACTCTTTTTTTTGATATTCACTTCCAAATGATAAAACGGATCATTTATTCAATGTAATCATAATTTTTGTTTTTGTTTACTTGATCCTAATTGTATACCTCAAATTGTATTCAATGATAATTGATTCCAATTTATTATTATTGAAAATTATTTCATCTATATATTACTTTATTCAATCATTATCATCTTATGCATTATTCCGATTGACATCGACGACGACGACAACGACAATATCGTCCTCCTCCTCGTCCTCCTCTTCATCGTCATCGTCATCTTTCTCATTTACTTATTCATTATATATTCTATTTTATTTATTGAATAGATTTCTATTTCAATATCAATATGTTGATGCAGTACAAGGATGTAGTATTTTTTATCAATTAGATTTTAAATGGAAAAAAGCATTATGTGATTCTGAATTAAATAAACTTCAAGAAATTCCATTTGATTTACCAATTAATTTAATTGAATTACGTATTATTCATCAATCAATTAAAAAAATTAAAAAAAATTCATCATTATATTCATTAATTCATTTAGAATTATTACATATTGAATCAAGTGAATTAAAATATATTGAATCGGATACATTTAAACAATTAATTTCATTAAAATCAATTAATTTACGTAATAATTCATTAAAATTATGTAATCATTATTACCATAGTGATGAATGTTTCCATAGTGATATATTTCATAATTTACCTAATTTAATTTCATTAAATTTAGCTGAAAATTTTATTGATTTTATACCAGATTCATTTTTCAATAGTTTACAACATTATAATTTAAAATTAAAATATTTATGGTTAAATTCAATGAAATCAATAAATGGTATAAAATTTGAATCGAATTATTTTATGAAACCATTAATACAATTACGTTTATTAGATTTAAGTTATACAGGTTTATATGAATTAGATTCATTGAATCAAATAGCATTGAATAAAATGATTTATTTAAATGAATTTTATTTAGGCGGTAATCCATGGTTATGTGATTGTAAATTAAATTGGTTAAAATTATGGTTTTTAAATAGATCATCAACATTTTCGTCAGCAATGTTAAGCTCTTCATCAGCAACATCATCATCGACATCATCAAATAAGATTCAATATCAACAAAATAAAACGAATTCCAATGGTCATATTGAATTGATTGAACCAATTTGTTATAAACCAGATCAATTAAAAGGCAAATTGATATTAACCAATAATCAATTGAATTCATTACAATTTCATGATTTATATTGTATTCCACAAATTTTTACATTAAATCAAAATCTTACCTTTTATTATCATCAACAAATGTTATTAACATGTGAATATTATACTACTAATATAAATGATTTATTATGGTATAAAAATAATCAACAATTATTTAAACAAAATACAACGCACTATTCTATTAGTTATGGTCAATTAGGCGCGAATTTTTATTCAAATTTATTAATCCCCATGACAACGGAACAAGATACTGGATTATGGAGTTGTATATTAAATAATCAATATCGTACATTATTTCATGTTACTATAATAAATTCTAATGGTGAAATACTTTACCCTAACAACAATGACAATGACAATGAGAATAAGGATTCATTTCTATATAAAGTATTTACATTATTTGGTAATAATAATAATCAAATCAATCATTGGATATATGGTAGTATTATAATCATCATATTATTTGTTATTTTAATATTGATTAGTATAGGAATATTTTGTTGTTATCATTCACAATCATCAAGATTAACTAATAGATCTATAGATGAAATCAATATGAAGAATTGTATATCGATGAATAAATCAAGATCTATATGTAGACGTCGATTGAAATGTATCAATGGCAGTCACCATCATCATCATCATCATCATCATCATAGTAACAATAAAAAGATCAAAGATGATTCAATAAGTAGTCTATTAGTAACAACAAATGATGAACAAAAAATCATTGATAAAAATGAATTACAATTAACAAACCATATGAAAGAGGATACAATTGTAACTTCTACCAAAATCATAACAACGACTACTATACCCAATTCAAATATCCATGTTAATCATGTAGAGAATAATGATATATTATCAAGTAGAAATATAGATGAGAATCGTTTATTAAATATATTTTGTTGTCCTACAAATTCAACACGTGATGTTCAATTAGTAACTATACCTACAACTAGTTCTTCATCAACTAATGTTACATGTTTAGATGGATCATTTCTACAAGGAACAGTTGTTACTGATGAAAATCATGTACTAGTATCTTGTGATAGTCCAGAACCAAAATTATTCATTGCTACAAATGGAATTACACCTTCTTCTAATATTTCTACATTAGATTTTTCTAATTGCTTACAACAACAACAACCATTGAATGTTATACCTCAACCAAGTTGTACTGGATGGGATACTAGTGGTGGTTATTCATCCCCACAATTCCCTGGAATTTATACATCTAGTCAAATAACTATTGAAACATCAAAACCGTGTCCAGTACATGGAATTATGAATTTGAAACCGATGGAAATTAATTGTGATATAACTACCAATACTACTATTGATAGTAATCATGCAAATGTTAAACAATTGCCAAATTATAAAAAAATCGATTCAATATATTGGGATCATTCTAATAGTTCAGCGATTTTAACTAATCCTCACTTATCCTATAACTTATCAAATTGTGTATTTTTAGATTCTCAAAATTATGGTACTATTACCAATGGTAGTAATAGAAATAGTGATCCTCAAAAGAATGAAATAGAAGTTATGCAAAATTATTCAAAAACTTTATCCTCATATCATAATATCAAGGATTATAGTTTATTACAAAAAGCTAATTTAAACGAATCTAATATACAATGGCCTACTGATTCACGATCTCAAGGAACCTGTCCAGTGCATGGAAATCAGACTTTAACACGAAGAAATAATCAATTAAAACACACTAATAAGGAAGATGTTACGTTAGGGAATCGCAAAAATTTAAAAAGAAATCATCGAAGTAAATCTATCATTCGTGAACAATCCAGTTATCTCATAGATCAATGTCACCATGGAACGGTAGATAATCAAGAAGCATCGATTTCCTCTTCTAATGAAACAAATGATAATGAAGAAACCAATATTCAGTTAAACAGTGTTCATAATGACCATTACGGTTTATCAATAACTTCTATCAAGCCAAAACAAATCATTTACACATCAAATGATGAAACAGAATCTCAAGGTGAAAGTTCTCTTTCTGAAAAATCGTTACATAGTGATCATTCATGTACATCTTCAGTTTCATCTTCGACAAATTCAACTTCCTCAATAAATCAACATTTCAAATATATTTATCCATCAAATCAAACAGGACTTAATTCAATCTGTTCATCCTTATCAAATCAAATCAATTTAGCAGCGGCGGCTGCTGCTGCTGCTGCTTCAACTAATACTACTACTGATCTAGTACAACAACAATCTCCACCTTCATTAGAGTTTTGTCCTTCTCCAGAATTATTAAGAAATCGACCGAATAGTACAAATAGTTATTCACGTCATCGAAATCATTATGATATATTGAATAATTTGAAATGTCCTGTACATTCCTTAACAATAAACCGTAGATCATTACCACATAAACTATTCTATGATGCTTATAATCACCGTGAAAATATGCGTCAACATAATTATGATCATAATAATAACATAGGTACACTTCGAGTTACTACCTTACCAACACGATTCAGGAAAGTCAGTTATAATATTAATGATAATAATAATAATAATAATCGTAGTAGTAGTAGTAGTAGTGGTAGTAGCAGTACTACTAATCATAATAACAATAGTAGTATAATTAATCATATGGCTTCCATTAGAAAATTCGCTAGTCAACATACTATTCAATCAAATTATTCATCATCTTTATGTTTATCTACTACACAAAGTTTAGATAAATTTAATAAATCTTTACAAAAATCTATTCTACGTCCCGGTTCTAAACATAAATTAGATACAGAAAGTGATTCCGATAATAATAATAATAATAATAATACATCAGAAGAAAATAATTTCTAATTTTATTGATTTTTATCGATTATTATTTAATATGTACAAAGAAAAAATGTATTAGTATCCGGGGTGGGGAAATTTCCCTATATATACATATACATAGGGAATTCCCCCCGGATACCAATATATATATATGTAAATGTTTATGATGTAATTAATAATTGTCTTTTTTTAAAAAAAAATTGCCGCCACATTTTAAATTTCATTCGCTATCATGTACTTATTATTATATTTAAACAAGGGGGGATATTGATTTTTTTGTTTTTCTTCTTGTCAACATTAGATTAGATTAATTTTCATAATATTCTTTCTAAATAATAATAATAATAATAATAATAGTAATGTATTGACATGTGAACAATCCATACTACTTTTATTGCAAATCAGTAAACAACGATTAATAAAGAAGTTATTTATTAAATAAACAATTCTATAATTAGTAACTATGTAAACACTTAAAACTATTTTAATGAAATCATGTACATACATTTTGTTTTTCTTTCTTTTATTCTCTCTTTTATGTTTGATTAAAAAAAAAGAAAAAGAAATGAAAATATACATTTTGGAGAATGTTTTTTTTCTTCTTGTTTTTCTCTTTCTTGATTTCGATTGAAATTGTTATTTATTTTCAATTTGGAAAAGATAGTCTTATAATTTGTGAACCTGTGTGCTCTGTTTATTGTATAACGCAATGATATCACCAATCAGAGAGCAGCGATTTATCGATCGGACCAATGATGCATAATACTTGTACGAGTAGTCTGGAGTCCTTATTGGTACTGATTCCCGCCTAGACCTGTCTGTTAAGTCCAGAATACCAATCTCAACCTCTGTGATATGAATCATTTATTTCAAACATACGGGGTTTATATACCAATCAAACAGACTACAACGTACCATAAAATAGAAAATAACATTTATACAATATTTGACCAAAAATGGCTGTGAATGTGGGAGGTAGTAATTAATAGACAGGGCATAATTCAAGAATGGTAGATCTTATAATAATAGTTCATAGGTCAAAATAAAATTCATAATACGAGGGACATGAATATGAACGATTTAGTTATTTAACAATTATACGATAAAAATATACGCATAGTACTGGTCCATAAACGGATCCCAAAAATTATCATTGATTATTCTTATCGGGATATAACAGATAGGAGGTTTGATGGTCTGTATTAGTCTTGGAAATGATGATCTGTCAGTTGATCCAGCTTTCTTTTGAAGAAGTTGACAGATGGAGCTTCAATCACGTGTTGAATTAATGAATTGCATTCGTTGATGATTTGATGAGAAAGTTGATAGTCAGTTGACAAGTAATTTGTTCTGGGCTTGTGAACTATTTTTGAAGTATCTTCGTAAATTCTCTGTTTTGGAAGACAAGAAAAATGAGGACATATTAGGTGTAAATTTATTACTAAGTAATTTGAAAACTGTAATCAAGTCACCTCCAGTTCTTTGATACGATAACGGGAATAGGTTTAGTTTAGCCAATTGAGCATCATATGGGACCTTCGCTTTTCCGGGAATCAGCTTAGTTGGTGTTCTCTGCACCTTTTTCAAAAGCTCACTGTCTTTTTTTAAGCAGAGCCTAGCAGCTTGTATGCAGTACTCAAGTTTAGGACATACGAACACTGTATGCAAAGTCAAAAACGTTTTAGCATCGACATGACTAAAGGTCCTACGTATTGACCGTAAAGTTTTAAAACTTTTGGCGGCTATTGCATGGCTAGTGCAGTAGTCTTTAAGTCTTGGCTAACGATGACTCCTAAATCATTGTGTGTCTGGACAACAGATAGCCCAGTGTCATTAATCATGTATGTATCTGTACCTTGATGACCGATATGCATCACAGTACACTTGGAAGTATTAACCGGAAAATGCCAGGTTTGAGACCACTCCAGGTCATTTTGAAGTTCTAAGCTATCACTCTTACTTCGTATCGCTCACCATATCTTGACATTGTCAGCATATAGCAAGACATGATGATGATGATCATAGGAGACGAGGAAGGTTGTTTACATACAGGAGGAATAACAATGGCCCCAAAACTGTACCCTGAGACACTCCACTAAGTGCAGCTTCCCAGCTAGACAACTTGGAGTTCACCGCTGCTTTTTGTTAGCTCTCAACTAAGAAGTTTTAGTTTAGGTTGATTTGAATAGATTTTGTTTTATCAATTTTTTGTGTTTCATTTAGGGGAAAAAAGTTATCATAACTTAATTGTGGTAACAATTTTGTGGGAGGAAATGTTTCTCTTTTTTTCCAATTTTCTAAATCAATCTAAAGTTGATTCAGTTTGAAATGAAAGGAATGGTTAACAATAATTTAATGAAGTCAGCGATTGTTAGTATAAGGGTTGTGGTAGTCTAACTCCGATTGATTTATGATCCTAATGAAATTCAATAATCTCCACAATTATATTGTGCTCACCAGTGACTGACTTGAGAGGCGATTTCTAGAGTTCTCGTTATAATCCATGACCAGTGTAGTTAAACTATGTCAGATATGAGCCAGTTATCTATCGAAGACAGTATAAGATGGTTACACAATGTTATGGATTTATCGAGGTTAAAAACCACTACATGCCAGTTCAGTGATTGAAATTACAATCATCATTTAGATGAAAAAGAGTTATTCAGAGTAGAAATGATCAGTATCAGAAGAAACTAAAATGGGAGGGGGAAAATTGCTCATCAGGTGTTTTCATTTGATAGTGTTGTGTTGAAAAATATTAAACACTGATTGCGTTTACATGAAACTTACTTACTTACACCCGTTAGCCCTCGTTGAGGAGAATGGGACACTCACTAACAGTATCCAACTGTGTCCAGAACAATCCTTTCCACGTGTTTACAGTTACTATTCATCCTATTTGTGTCTATTTACCATTCTCGACATCACGTGTTCTTTGATCTTCCACTTTTCCGTTACGTTTCATAATTCAAAGTTAGTGTTCACCTCGTCATGTAGTTTGATGATTTCCTCAATATGTACCCTATCCATCTCCACTGTCTTTTCCTAATTTCCTATTCAGCTGGAATCTGGTTTGTTCTTTCCCACAGTGAACTGTTGCTGATCGTATACGGTCAACGGACGTTGAGTGTATTGCATAGAAAACTATTTATAAATACTTATACCTTCTTGATGACGGTTGTAATAGCTCTGCAAGTTTCAGCTCCATATAAAAGAACTGTTTTGATGTTCGTATTGAAGATTGTGACTTTGATATTGGTTGACAGGTAGTTGAGTTGCATATGTTATTCAATTGTAGGAATGCGGCCCTTGCTTTGCCAATCCTCACTTTTACTTCTGCATTTGATCCTCCTCCATCCCAGATACGTGAAGGATTCCACATCTTCCAGAGTTTCTCCATTTCATCCTGAACACCTAAACTAGGATCTAGATATATCAATGTAAGGAACTTCACTCCTAGCCGAGTACTAAATATATAGCCTAACCTGTAGCTCTTCCAGAGTTACTGCTTATACCAAAACCGAATAAAGGAGGAGAGTTTGGCATGAGTTAAGCGACCCCATCCCTTAGAAAACTAAAATACTAACCAGAAAATATAATTCAACCATTCAATGATCCTTTGTTTTTCAAAAAAAATGTCAATCATATTTACTCTATTTAGTCAATTTGTTTGGTATAATTAATTCCTATCAGAATGGGTTTTGTGGAGAATTTTAGAATTTTCACAGTTTTTGAAACCATGAGTCAGTTGAAGCTAGACCACCATTGAAAACCTGGAAGCACTGGACGGCCGTTTCGTCCTGGTACGGGACTCCTTAGCAGTGCGCATCCACGATCCCGCACCACGTGGGGCTCGAACCCAGGACCTACTGGCTTCGCACGCGAGCACTTAACCACTAGATAATTGAGCCGGCCGGCATCCAACGGTGTGAATGTCTAACTTCAACCAATCCACGAAGTTGCGCCACCGTACACCATTGTCTCCAGTGAGTTGTTATCTCACAACAACACTGACTCATGATTTCAAAAACTGTGAAAATTCTAAAATTCTCCACAAAACCCATTCTGATAATAATAATCAACTGCTCACTAGTGACTGACTTCAGGAAAAACTCCTGAAGTTCTAGTGAGAAGCCGTTACCAGTGGAGTTCAACCGGTCTGTTGTGAGATAACAACTCACTGAAGACAATGGTGTACGGTGGCGCAACTTCGTGGATTGGTTGAAGTTAGACATTAACACCGTTTGATGCCGGCCGGCTCAATTATCTAGTGGTTAAGTGCTCGCGCGCGAAGCCAGTAGGTCCTGGGTTCGAGCCCCGTGTGGTGCGGGATCGTGGATGCGCATTACTGAGGAGTCCCATACCAGGACGAAACGGCCGTCCAGTGCTTCCAGGTTTTCAATGGTGGTCTAGCTTCAACTGACTCATGATTTCAAAAACTGTGATTATTAATTCCTTTTAAATTAAAACAACATAGATAGTCTATCATTTACTTCCTTACCATTAACTTACCTACTTTCTACAATTTATATGTTTAATTATTATGATTAAATAAATATCCTAAGGCCATATAACTCTATGGTGTTTAATAGTCATGGGGATTAATTTTCTTTTTAAAAATCAATATGAAAACAACAAAAAAAATTATCCTATCAATGTTGGAATCCAATTCGTTTATTGATTGATTATTGATTAATATTCTAAATAATCTAGAAAAACCCACCTTCAAGTGGATTTGAAGATAGAGGGTTACTTGTGAGAGATATTTTACTCTTGAAGAAAGTTATGGTATTAGAAAAGGATTAGTTTATTTTCAATATTTTAAGTTATATATCATGTAACTAGGTAATGATTGATTTAAAGAATATCGTCAATTTAATTGATGAAAACTTAGTCAATAGATGGATATAAGAATTACTTATGTTATCCAGGTGATTAGAATATCAATATAGAGTTGTGATTAGTGAATTTTTGATTGAAATCATTTTCATATCTGCTACGTATCTTCTTCAGCTGGATGCTGGTTTGTTCTCTCCCATAAAAGGCTGTTGCTGATGGTATCCCGCAAATAGATGTTGAGTATCTTCTGCAGATAACCATCTATAAATACTTGTACCTTCTTGATGGTGGTTGTTGTAGTTCTGCAAGTTTCAGCTCCGTACAGTTGAACTGCCTTGACTGATATTGGTTGACAGATAGTTGTTTTGAGTTGCATATGTTCTTTAATTGTAGGAATGCGACCCTTGCTTTGCCGATCCTCGTCTTTGCGTCTGCATATGAACCTCCTTATTCATCGATGATCCTTCCCAGTCATGTGAAGGATTATACATCTTCCATAGTTTCGTCATCAAGAGTTATTGGACTGTTGTTCTCTGTTTTGAATTTGAGGACCTTGGTTTTCTCCTTGTGTATGTTCAGGCCTACTGATTCATTGAAATCATGAATATTACAAAACATAATACTCATCTCTTTACTTTTTAACAATATTGATTAGAGTATTTATTATTTATTTGAACACATAAATATTGATACAAAAGGGCACTGAATGCATATGCGTCATATAAATCACTTGATTTGTGTGTCTGCTATTATACTGCTCGAGTGCCCAAACTGAAACAAGTGGTCACACTCGGAGCCTTTAACTTAAACGTCTAATCCACAAGGCAGTGGAGCAACGTCAGGAGATTCAGTCTTATGGTAGCCGGTGACCAACAATTGGTTCATATACCATTTGTTCTTTCAGGATTCTGGTAGCCCATGTTTACCACTGGTTTGAAATTAGGATTTTACAAGTCCTCTAAGTGGAATCGACGTATTCACAAACTCGGTAAAAGAGCCTAACATTCGCTTTTCATCCTCTTAATTTTGTAAATAACACTTGTGACGCGAGAAGGCAGTGAGTAAGACTTTCCTTACTGTGGTTGTATACATGTGGCCATATGAGAGCATTTCTAGTGGGAAAGATAACTCTTCCCATTCTTGACCGTACCAAGACATTTGGGGGCATTGGTTAGAATAGTCAATATTTTAAAATCGGACTAAGTACGTTTTAACTTTCTACGTTTATTGTACCCTTTTCTATGTTGACAAATGAGTATTTACAAATATGAGAGAATTGATACTTCAATTTATTTTTAAGAAGAACGATGATGATATCAACCTGTGAACAACTTTATCTTCAACATAAATCACTGTGCAATGAATCTGAATGATCCAAGTGTACAACATTCTTAAAGTCTACAAATGTATTTAACTAATAAGTACCATTAATTATGGAATTCATGCTGAGAGCTTCAGATATATTATCGACTAATCAATACCATAATATAATGTTCACAATATATATATCTTAATGAATAACAATATTATAGATTAGATAATGCAGCAACCTCTGCATCAGTAAGCCTCAACATACACAAGGGGAAAACCAAGGTCCTCAAATTCAACGCGGAGAACAGCAATCCACTCACTCTTGATGGCGAAACTCTGGAAGATGTAGAATCCTTCACATACCTGAGAAGCATCATAGATGAACAAGGAGGTTCAGATACAGGCGTAAAGGCGAGGATATTAAAAGAAAAGGTAGCATTCCTACAATTGAAGAACATATGCAACTCAAAACAACTGTCTGTCAACCAATATCAAAGTCACAATCTTCAATAAGAATTTCGAGGCAGTTCAACTGTACGGAGCTGAAACTTGCAGAACTACAACAACCACAATCAAGAAAGTACAAGTATTTATAAATAGCTGTCTACGCAAGATACTCAACATCCATTGGCCGGATACCATCAGCAATAGCCTTCTGTGGGAGAGAGCAAACCAGCTTCCAGCTGAAGAGGAAATTAGAAAAAGACGATGGAAATGGATAAGACATACATTACGCAAATCATCAAACTGCATCACAAGGCAAGACCTGACTTGGAATCGTGAATAGAAGCTGAAAAGAGGAAGGCCAAAGAACACATTACTTTGGGAAATAGAAGCAGATATGAAATGAATGAATAAGAACTGGAATGAGCTAGAAAGGATTGCTTGGGACTGAGTTGGATGTCGAATGCTTGTTGTTAGCCTATGCTCCTTCACGAGGAGTAACAGGCGTAAGTAAAGTAAGTATACTTCTACGATATTAATTCATTCTTTGTATTTATGCTAACTTCTTAGTATGTTTACATTTTTCATACTGGTATCAACAGATCTAAGTAGTATGTATCATTAATTGAAAGTCAAATCTTGGAAGTGACATTACATTTAATGAACAAGAATACAATTAAAGACAATCGAATGTAGTTGAATACAAAGTTATAGAACATCTTAGTAAAACCTAAGTAAAATACAGTAAATACTTCATTTGCAAAAAATGTCCATTAATTGTCTCAGACTATATTGTTTCTGCATTTCCACATCAATTAATTTCTGTTCCCGTTCTTTTCTCCTTGATCTTCTTGACTTTCTGCTACCAGACATTCTATTCTTGACTAGCGTTATATACTACTTATATCGGTATTAGTAGCATACACTACAATGTCACCTTTGTTAGGATGTGCAGAAAAAGACACCAATAATTATCACGTTAAGTCTAATGGTGTCCTTGGACTCTAAACGGACATTCCCTATTGGTCAGTATTTATTTCACTTGTTAAATATTGTACAAATGTTGTTTTCTATTCTATGGTACGATGTGATTTGTTTGATTAGTATATAAACAGAACATGTCTGAAATATAATGATTCAGAACTCAGAGGCTAAGACTTGTGTTCTGGACTCAACTGGCTGGGATAGACAGCGAAGCGGGACCAGTCAGAACCCTAGGCCGTCCTTACGTGTTTCCCGTGTCACTGTAATCGATCGATAATACGCTGCTATCAAAATCTGCAGTCTCACCCATTACAACAACCTTCTTAGTGTGTTTACAATATTTATGACTATTGCGGTGTGTATTTTATCATTACTCCTAAAAATATATTACTATTATTATCTTCATTATTGTGGGTGTATATATATATATATATTGTTTGAGCCTTTTACCCCTTGTGGAGGAGCATAGCCTGTCCACCAACATTCTCCATCCAACTGTGTCCTGTACAAACGTTTCCAGCTATTCAATATTTTGATGTCTACCTCCAATTTTCAATGCAGTTCAGGTCATTAAAATAGTATAGATTGTTAAATATTCTGTA
Organism: Schistosoma haematobium; assembly: GCF_000699445.3. Classification (NCBI taxonomy): domain Eukaryota; kingdom Metazoa; phylum Platyhelminthes; class Trematoda; order Strigeidida; family Schistosomatidae; genus Schistosoma; species Schistosoma haematobium. The sequence goes on along the minus strand of NC_067199.1, from coordinate 2,949,175 downwards.
TTTTATGATTAAAAAAGCAAGATTCACTACCAAGGAAATATCTATGTTTTGACCCAATGTCAATCCATACACTTAACTATCAATAATCATGTATGTGAACTAATAACTATATCCAGCTAATCAAATCAAAAGATGAAGCTCATTTTCACAAAAAAACAAACAAATATATTACTGTAACAAATGTAAATATATAAATCGTACGAATGATCATGTGTAGACAATGATGGATAGTGTCTAGCAGTGGAAGCCAGGACGTGCGTTTCGTCCTATTTGAGACTCGTCAGCTGGACGTACCCCCACTTCAGGATTAATGTTCACTCTCGGACTCGAACTCAGTAGTACCATTCGCTTCAAACGCCATCGCGTTATCCACTTAGCTACTGAATCCTGATAGCCACTTGCTTGTGCAATCATTACTTATAAAAACCTTGTGAGTTAAGGAAATATCGAGGCATACGCACAGTATGCACATGTGCCAATAACAGACTGATCAATTGCAGTCTTAAACCTCAATGAGAAGATACAAGATAAATAATACCAAGTGGATCATGTGTAGAGTTATGACTAAATCGTTCACAGGGATCAATTAACTAGAAATATTGCTGCATGTTTCACTTCATTAATTAGTCTGGTATAAGGTGAGTGATCAACTTATATGACAGCGATTATCTAACTGGTGCCGGTTGAGTAGTCTAGAGGTTAAGCATTCGCGCCCAAGAACGATAGGTCCTGAGTTCGAATCTCGCAAGGCAGGATCGTAGATGCACACTACTGAGTAGTCCCATACTAGGAAAAAACGGCCACCCAATGCTTCCAGGTTTTCCAGGGTGGTCTAGATTTAATTGATTATTAGTCAATTGAATTCAACTAATAAAATTACTAAAATACCACTGATAATAAATAGTGGGCTGATTAAATCTTTACCTGTCATTACTTTTGTCTTCTTTTTTGTTTCGTGAAAATTTCAGTTTCTTGTTGTTTCACGTTCAGTTTATCCAAGTCATAACGCAAATAAATACATCTATGTAGTATTCTTGTATGAAAAGGTTGGAAATTCCGATTAAATCTTCCCAAAATTACCATTTCATGGAATGTTAAAGGTAATAATAAGTTCAGAATTAAGTGCAAATTTTCTCTATATAGAGGAAGCCTACAACTATAGATCGTGGAAGTATTTTTCAGAACTGAAATATGTATCTTTATATGTTTGACTTGGAGATAGTTTTAAAAAGGGATAATTTTTTACCAGACATCGAGTGAAAACCTCGAAGTACAAGATTTCTCCAGATGGACAATATTCACAAATCTTTAGCTTACTAATATCCTTCTTTGAAAGGGAAAAACTGTGGCCATGTCTGAAATGAGACAGTTTTCACCTTGGAGAACAGATAACGCTGACACAACAACATAAATTGCCTGAAGTTGTATATATGAATCATTCAATTATAAGGTGGTGGTTCGAAAATGGAGAGTTTGTTTGGAGACCAAAGCCTTCCAACTCGATTCTGTAGGTGGTTATAGGTTCACTCTCATCATTATGATCATATTAGTGATTATCAGGTTAGGTGTTGTGGCGATTGTTAAGTTTTTGACTGAAATCATGAGTCAGTTGAAGCTAGACCACCATGGAGAACCTGGAAGCACTGGATGGCCGTTTCGTCCTAGTATGGGACCCTTCAGTAGTGAGCATCCACGATACTGCACCCCGCGAGATTCGAACTCAAGACCTATTGGTTTCGCGCCAGGCGCTTAACCAACTAGACCACTGATAGTGTCTAGCCTCAACCAATCCACGAAATTGCGCGACCATCTTCCATTGTACTGAGATAGACACCTGTTTCTACCGAAAACGGTTTCGCTCCACCGGTCACTGCTGAGGAGTCCCATACTAGGACGAAACGGCCATCCAGTGCTTCCAGGTTTTCCATGGTGGTTTAGCTTCAATTGACTCATGATTTCAATCAAAAAACTATTAGTGATTGTCTGATATCGTATAGAACCTGAAATAAGTAGAGAAGATTTGTAGCTCAGGTGGAGGATCTAGTTAGACCATCCAGCTTAGAGAACAAAACTTCACTTAAATTTGAAATAAGTTCTATTTTTTTTTCTAAGCATTAGCTTCACCTATCGTTATGTTATAATCTGATTTCCCCAACTTTCTAACGAATTCACTGGCGAAAATGTTATAGGGGAAAAAGGGATTGTCTATTATCCTAAATACAATCAGGGAAAATACACAGTTTTAGTGAAATCAACGAATTTTTTGTCATAAACTCACATTATTTTCAAAATGTCTATACTCATCTAGGTATGTTTATGTATTACACCATTTAAGACTGACGCCATGTCTTGTAAAGAATATTATTTCTGTATATGAATGAAACGACTATGTAGATGACTTGTTGAACTCAATAGATGATGTTTATGAATCTTCAACTGGTGCCTTTTTTGATTAAATTAATGTCAGTTTGAATCAGGAATAAAATGAGGCAATTAGTTTAACTTTTAGATAGTTATTAATAATTTTCCATGAAACATCAATCAATTGATGAGTAACTGTCTTACAAATTATTCAGATTCTAGATAAGTATTTCTTAATTAACACTGCCTGGAGCTCCTCTTAAGCTACTGCCCGTCCCAAGCCCAGATAAAGAAGTAGGTTTGGGCATAGGATTAGCAACCCTATCCCGTAGAAAACTAAATCATTAAAAAAACGCTGACAAGAAAAAAACAATTCAAACCATTTAAACTTTGCCCTGGGAGTTAGAAGTTCTACATTTAGAAGAGTTACGACGCCTCATGGTGAAAGTCGAGTTTCTTTGTAAGTTACGAGGCTGATACCCCTTCTGACAACCAGAGCAATCATTCCTTTAGGTACATAGAATGCTGGTGCAATGTGGGAGACCGAGAAAGCCTTCCAAATTGCTGCAGAAATGAAGGTTCTTGGAATCAGCGAAACATATTGGACACAAGTTGGATAATAATGGCTAGCTTTAGGGGAAATTTTATTTTACTGTGGCCATGAAGAAAAAAATATGCTTCACGTACACACGAACTGATGCAGATGAAGACAGCCAGTGTAGCAGCAGTCTATGCATCAGTAGGCCTCAGCATACACAAAGGGAAAACTAAGGTCCTCAAATTCAAAGCGGAGAACAGCAATCCAATCACACTTGATGGCGAAACTCTGGAAGATGTAGAATCCTTCACATACCTGGGAAGCATCATCGATGAACAAGGAGGTTCAGATGCAGACGTAAAGGCGAGGACTGGCAAAGCAAGGGTCGCATTCCTACAATTGAAGAATATATGGAACTCAAAACAACTGTTTGTCAACCAATATCAAAGTAAGAATCTTCAATACGAATGTCAAGGCAGTTCTACTGTATGGAGCTGAAACTTGGAGAACTACAACAACCACAATCAAGAAAGTACAAGTATTTATAAATGGTTGTCTACGCAAGATACTCAACATCTATTTGCCGGATACCATCAGAAACAGACTTTTATGGGAGAGAACAAACCAGATTCCAGCTGAAGAAGAAATTAGGAAAAGACGATGGAAATGGATAGGACATACAATACGCAAATCGTCAAACTGAATCACGAGGCAAGCCCTAACTTGGAATCCTGAAGGGAAGCGAAAAAGAGGAAGGCCAAAGAACACATTGCGTCGGATAATAGAAGCAGATATGAAAACGATGAATTACAACTGGACGGAGCTAGAAAGGATTGCTTGGGACAGGGTTGGATGGAGAATGCTGATGAGCGGCCTATGCTTTTTCACGTGGAGTAACAGGCATAAGTAAAGTAAGTTGGATTGTTCATATGAACAATACTGTTGATAATGGATTGATCACTGACTAGTAACTAATATCATGAATTCTAGTTCTTTCTTACAGGCACACATTAATGATGAGTATCAAGTAGCATGAAATCTAGTTTCAGATATTTCCTATAGACTACTTCAAATCACCACGTTAAACAATATCATGATACATCACTTCATTCTAATTGAGAAATAATACCACGACATTTATAAAGGAATATAATTTGGCTAAGTCATATGGGAAACATTATTTTTATTAAGTTAGAACATGTTAAATGTTAATTCTCATCTGCTTTGTTGATTCTTGGAGGCTGGAAACAAAAGAACCAATCAGTAGTATGGGTAGTAGATATGAGAATATCTTACACTTCAATCTTTATATTTTCTCCACATACGGACTGATTTACTTACCTCAGACTATTTCAAACGTTTTACGGTTGAATGAATATTGAAAAACAATATATAGACCTTCTATAAATTTTAATATATCGACTGAAAATATATAATCCTTTTTGGTGACTAACACCATTGTGAAGTAAGCGCTAACTTGAAATCCTGAAGGGAAATGGAAAAGCGAAAGGTTAAAGAACACACTGTGTCGGGAATTGCAAGCAGACATGAAAAAGATGATTATCAACTGGAAACAACTTGAAAACATTGTTCGGGACAGAGTTGGACGGAGAATGCTGGTGGTTGGCATATGCTCCTCCACGACGGGTGACGGGCTTAAGTAAGTAAGTGACTAACGTATGATAGCTAGACTTTTAATTTAATCCACTACGCTACATAGTAAAATAATACTATATTGTCAATAGCTGAATAACATAACTACCTCTTACATATGGACCTGTTTTGCTTATAGCGACTCACGTGCTAATGGGTTTATTTTCATTTAACCCAGTTAAGCCCTTTTTGTTAACTTATTTAGCGGACAAAGCCATCCGCGCTATACCAATTTATTGTATCCTTATTATTATTTTGAGCTTGTATGAAATACGTATGCTTGAATATTGATTACTGCCTACGCATTTATTCACTCTGCTAGTCTTACCACTAACCGCTTATTCGATTACTCATTCATTTCACATGGTATATATATGTCCATGTTATTCATATTGGACTCACAATCGCTCACTCGCTCGCACGGTCTCGTCACGCTCTTGCTCTGGCTCTCGTTCGCTTGCTTGCCTTTCGGCACGACTCTCCTATGCTTGTTTAACACATCTGTACATTTGGATATATGTGTGTGGTTTTGCAATAAACGTAATCGACACTTCGTATTTGCCTTCTGATTAATATACCGTTGGTACGTTATATAGAACGGTTATCGCGACGAACTGTATACGAAGTTTAAGGATTATATCAAATACCGACCACCACATAATTGGCGATCCCGACGCGCGAACACGAAACAATTTTGAACGACGTAATCCAATTCTAAAATCCAACGTACTCGATTACAATTGTAACTATCATTTGGATTATAATTATAACTGTGGATTTATTATCTCATTATTTTAATTATACGTACATTATCTCACGAACATTATTGAACATAACGATAATATTCATAGTAAACAGCGATATTTTTTACAAACAATTGATATTTTGGTGCAATTTAGTAAGTCCGTTCTTTGTTATAAATTGTACCATTTGTTTTTATCATTGTTTTTATCGACTCACTTTTCTCTGTGACATTCATTATATTTGTGTAATTTTTTTATCTTTATGAATATGTCTTTAAGCAACGATACAATAGAACTTTCCCAAACGCTGTCCGTGAGGTCCATTAATGTAACTATTCCTCCTTTTAAGGTCACAGATCCTCAACTTTGGTTTACCAGACTTGAACATTACTTTGTAGCTAATCGTGTTCATACACAGCGAGATAAATTTGGCCACGTGAGCTCGCTACTTCCAGATGAAGTAGCAGATAATGTACGAGAGATTTTAATCAAGCCAGACATAGAAAAGCCATACGACGCATTAAAACAGGCAGTGATTAAAGCCGTCTCATTAAGCGACCGGCAAGCCATCGAACAGCTTCTCAGTCAAGTGCAGATAGGAGATAAGACTCCATCGCAGTTAAAAAACTATATGAGAAGCGTAATGGAAGACAGAAAAGTAGATGAAAACATATTTTATCAGTTGTGGTTACGACGACTCCCAGAGAACGTGCAGCAGATTCTTGCGGTTGAGGACAACGATGTCGATATAGACAACATTGCTAAAATAGCCGATAGGATTTATGAAAGAATGAAACAAACGAGTCCGCAAGGGCATAGTACCACAATAGATGGACGAATCGATGCATTACAAAAGGAGATTAATGTTTTATGCCACAAGCTGATGAAACTAAATCAGAGCGATAGGCAAAGAGGATGGTCACGAAGTAGATCAAGGGAAAGAAGTCGATCACGTTCTAGGAGACGCTCAGCTCCTACAATATGTTGGTACCATCAAACTTTCGGCGATAAAGCTCGAAACTGTAGATCACCATGTAAATTCAAACGAACACACCGATTGTCGATAACTGCCGCAACAACAACAGCTCCTAGAAACAGTCGTTTATTTTACGTTCAGGATAGAGTAACAGGCGCTCAATTCTTAGTGGATACGGGAGCAGAAGTAAGCGTCGTGCCTCCAGTAAGTAACGAAACACGAAATATCGATACAGCGCTAACGCTTAAGGCAGCAAATAAATCCGATATAAAAACATATGGCAAGCGAAAAGTAACCTTGAATTTCGGTCGTACTACCTCATTCCGCTGGGAATTCATTATCGCAGATGTATCCGTACCTATAATTGGTATTGATTTCTTAAAGAATTTTGACTTACTAGTGGATACCCGACGAAACCGGCTCGTGAACGGCGACCATTCAGTAGTGATAAGAGGAGTGACGACTGATCACGCATCCATGAATTTAGTAGTGTCAAAAGACAAAAGCGAGCCATATAGATCGCTTCTAAACGAATATGCCGATCTGACGAAGGTATCATACGATAACAGAGATCTTAAACATACGGTACAGCACCATATTATAACGAAAGGTCCACCGACTAAATCAAGACCACGAAAGCTAGACCCGAAAAGGTTGAATGTCGCGAAACGAGAGTTCGAAAAGTTGACGAAGCTTGGTATCATAAGACCTTCTAATAGTCCCTGGGCGTCCCCATTACATATGGTTTCGAAGAAGAATGGGGAAATCAGGCCATGCGGAGACTATAGAGCCCTTAACAAACAAACGATAGCAGACAGATATCCGATACCACATATCCACGACATTACTACCAATATGGAAGGTGCCACGATATTTTCGAAAATCGATCTCGTTCGAGCTTATTACCATATTCCCGTAGCGGCAGAAGATATATCTAAAACGGCTATAATTACTCCATTTGGGTTATTCGAGTTTTTGCGAATGCCCTTCGGATTAACTAATGCAGCCCAAACCTTCCAAAGATTCATCGACCAGGTCGTCAGGGGTTTGACAGGAGTTCATGCATATATCGATGTTATACTAGTAGCTAGCTCTACCAGGGAAGAACATCTACAGCATCTACGACAGTTGTTTACGAGACTTCAAGAACATGGCGTCACTATTAACGTGGAAAAGTGTGAATTTGGAAAGGGATCATTGCAATTCCTAGGTCATATGATAAATTCACATGGTATCACGCTAGTTCCGACAGAAGTTGCTGCTATTCGTAATTATCCGTTGCCCGATTCACAAAGAAAATTACGAAGATTCTTGGGGCTAATAAACTATTATAGACGATTTATCCCAAACTGCGCAGCAATATTACAGCCATTGACGGACGCCTTGCGAGGACATACTCGAACATTCCGTCTTTCAGCGGACGCTATACAGGCTTTCGAGAACGCTAAGCGAGCGCTAAATGAGATGATGTTGGTACGACGAAAGAGCGAAGCACCATTAGCAGTAATGACAGACGCATCGAACTTAGCAGTAGGAGCCGTTTTGCAGCAGTTAGTAAACGGTGTATGGGAGCCACTTTCATTTTTCTCGAAAAGATTAAATCCTACCCAAACGAGATATAGTACGTTTGGACGAGAATTATTAGCAATCTACTTAGCAATAAAACACTTCCGTCATATGGTCGAAGGCATAAGTTTTACCGTCTATACAGACCACAAACCGCTAACGAAAGCATTAAGCGCAAAGCAAGACAATTATTCCCCGAGAGAGATCCGACAACTAGAGTTCATTTCACAGTTCACATCCGACATACAGTACGTTAAAGGACAAGAAAACGATGTGGCCGACGCATTGTCACGAGCAACGATAAGCACACTTATGGCAAGTGGAATTGATTATAACGGTCTAGCAAAGTTGCAGGAGAGAGACATCGAGCTAAATAAACTCAGATCCGGTGGTTCAACATCATTAGTACTCGAAGAGGTGCGGTTTGGTAACACGAAAGTAATTTGCGATACATCAACAGGCCGACCGCGACCATTTATCCCGAAAACGTTGCGACACAAAATATTCGAAAGCATGCACAACATGTCGCACCCAGGAATAAAAGCCACGATAAAACTGATTAGTGAACGATTCGTATGGACAAACATGAATCACGATGTACGTAATTGGACACAAGCATGCATGAAGTGCCAAAAAGTGAAGGTACATCGTCATACTAGCTCTGCAGTAGGTCCGTTTTCGCACCCGGACACTAGATTTGAACATATACACATCGATATTGTAGGACCACTGCCCGTTTCAAATGGATACAACTATATCTTTACATGCATCGATAGGTTTACACGATGGCCGGTAGCAGTGCCGATAAAAGACACCTCAGCTGAAACGGTAGCTAAAACCCTAGTTGAAAATTGGATTTCTTACTACGGTGTACCAACGATTATCACAACGGATAGAGGAGCACAATTTGAAAGTCGACTCTTTCAGCAGCTTACTGAACTCCTCGGTATTAAACGAATCCGAACGACGTCGTACCATCCAATGGCAAACGGAATGGTTGAACGCCTACATAGGCAATTAAAAGCGCCCCTTACAGCCGTCATCGTTAACAACGATTGGTCTAATAAACTTCCCCTAGTAATGTTAGCTCTAAGAGCAACAATTAAACAAGACATGGGATGTTGTCCAGCCGAGTTGGTTTACGGAACTACTCTACGATTACCCGGAGAATTTTTCACTTCAAGTAAAAATGTCCCGACTGATGTAACCGGCTATGTGCAACGCCTGAGAAAGCACATGAGCGATTTAAAAATAACACCTCCCAGACTACAACAACGACGGATATTCATACCACAGGAACTACATAACAGCTCTCACGTATTCATCAGAAGAGATAAAGTACAACCACCTCTTCAACCGAGTTACGACGGACCATTTAAAGTGATAGAGAGGACAAATAAAACGGTTACCATAGAAAAAGCTGGGAAGACAGATGTAATTAGCATCGATCGAGTAAAGCCAGCTTTCATCGATAGCGATAATCAATCAACAAGTACAGACTCATCTAAGATGGTCATACCAGCGAAACACGAGTCCCAAAAATCAACAACGTTAACTCAACAAAAAGACAAGACTCCGATAACAACAAGATCCGGCCGCAGAGTAAGATGGCCCCAACATTATGTCGCTACAATTTTCTATTAATAATAATCTACTATTTGGAATATTAATTATAACTTCTACCTCATCGTATACACATGCATTATTAAGCTCATGTTATACGTTATAAAACTCAACGTATCTTATGTACCCTTACACTTATGCGTATAATTTTTGTTTAAAATGTAAAGACAATACCGCTTTCCTTCTATTTCTTGCTATTATTTTATGTAACCTCAGGGACGGGCGCAAGCCAAATGTACAGCACACACCAACTTCATCTTAATTTTGTATAAGCCATTTTTCTACCCTATTCAGTCTTCTATTTTTTTTATGCAAACACAGACATTTTCCATATATCTTTGTTTGCAGGGGGGAGCTATTATAGCGACTCACGTGCTAATGGGTTTATTTTCATTTAACCCAGTTAAGCCCTTTTTGTTAACTTATTTAGCGGACAAAGCCATCCGCGCTATACCAATTTATTGTATCCTTATTATTATTTTGAGCTTGTATGAAATACGTATGCTTGAATATTGATTACTGCCTACGCATTTATTCACTCTGCTAGTCTTACCACTAACCGCTTATTCGATTACTCATTCATTTCACATGGTATATATATGTCCATGTTATTCATATTGGACTCACAATCGCTCACTCGCTCGCACGGTCTCGTCACGCTCTTGCTCTGGCTCTCGTTCGCTTGCTTGCCTTTCGGCACGACTCTCCTATGCTTGTTTAACACATCTGTACATTTGGATATATGTGTGTGGTTTTGCAATAAACGTAATCGACACTTCGTATTTGCCTTCTGATTAATATACCGTTGGTACGTTATATAGAATGGTTATCGCGACGAACTGTATACGAAGTTTAAGGATTATATCAAATACCGACCACCACATGCTCTAGGTACATTTAGACCGCCCACAAGTGCATTTCTCATTTATTGTGTCTTTGTAACAGTATCTGATTTGTATGACATTGCTCGCCATATTAAAAGTGCTTATATTATGAATGAAATTTTAGTGCATATGTTACACATGCTGACGTGAATAGATTATTCATTTTCATTTTTATCCAGAATCAGCTTACATTTTCAAGTAACGTTCGTTCATAAATCATGATATTTGTCGTTTGCTTTTTGTGTTCTGGTCGTGAGTGGACCGGATGTGTCTACTAGTTCAGTGGGATCACCATAATTCTAGATCAGATACCTAGTAGAGAATCTCTTGACATCTTCAAGTCAGTCGAAAATCAAAAAGAACCATTGTACACTAATAATATATTTGTACATCTAGGCTGTATTTAACATTCAGCAAACAGAAGGAGGGGTTATATAAGCATTATCTCATCAAAACTTACATCATTTATACTTCGAGAAATTTCCATTTTAAATATGACTAGGATCATAGAAACTCATATGGTGGACAGTAGTTAGTCAGTTAGAAGAATTTACTTCTGCTGTCTTATTTTTGTAGCGAAAATATTTGCTAATTAATTGAAATCGGAAATGTAACCTATCGGATGCCAACTCAGTAGTATGAAGGTCCAGTGCTCTTTGTGAGATCTGAGGCTTTTTAGTCAACATCTCATGACGTTGTGGATGAATACTGAGTAGAAGTCTTGTAGTAGAACAAAAAAGATATCTAGTGTTCTTTGATTTCCAATAGTTATCTAACTAAGGTTATCAAACTATGAAAATCGTTTTGAATTTATTTTAATTACATTAGCTTATAGAAATAGTCGACATTGTAGATAGATGAACTCATGACTAAAATCTTAGTGCTTTGTACGAAGTTACAATTTAGTAGTAGTAAGCCACTTAGCAACCTATCTAAACGATCACAACAACTTTTAATAATTGTTCCCTCCAGTAGTGATTATCATGGTACTTATTTACTCACGCATGTTACTCTCAATGAAGTCAAGACCACTGATCAGCATTCTCTAACCTACTCTGTCTTGAGTCTTCCTTTCTAGTTCTATCCAATTGTTGTTCATTCTTCTCATGTCTGTCTGCATTTCTCGGTGTAATTTGTACTTTGGTCTTCTTCTTTGGCCTTGAAGATCTCAATTGAGTGCTTGTCTTGTGAATCCATTTTAACAAACCACACAGTTTTTCCTAATGGATTTACTTTAATCTAAGTTCTTCATTCTTTCTCATGTATCGGTTTTAATAGAGTAGCATATATATGATAATTTAATGGTTGGATTCATTAGTCAGTTAATGCTAGACCACCCTGTAAAACCTGGAAGCATTAGACGGCCGTTTCAACCTACTATGGGACTCCTCAGCAGTGCACATCCACGCCCCGCTCCACCACAGGACTTATCACTTTCGCGCGCGAATGCTTAACCTCTGGACCACTGAGCCGATCGTCATCCAATTGTGTTAATGTCTAACTCCAACTAATCCACGAAATTGCGCCACTGTCTAGAGGTTAAGCACCTGAGCGCGAGACAGATTGGTTCTAGGCTCGAATCCCGAGGGGCGGGATCGTGGATGCGCATTGCTGAGGAATCCCATACTAGAACGAAACGGCCGTCCAGTGCTTCCAGGTTTTCCAGGGATATCTACCGCAAATCAACTGATGAATCCAACCATTAAATTACTATAATATCCACCACCCCTCTATCTGAATATATATGATAGTAATAAAAAACTCAATTTAATAAGGTGATTTATAGAGAGGTTCTTATTACTTGAAGTGAGTTTCATACACAATATGATATGTATTTCAGAACAAATTGAGAGCCAATGGGTATTTGATTTCTATTTCGACCTAATTAATGGTAAATCAATAATGAAAAAGAAACCACTATAAACCCAATGTACTGTAAAATTAATAACTTTAAATCATAAGTGTACCTAGAGCTCTGGGTTAGAAGTGATTCACATTGTTGGATAATAATTCCAACATCACTATTTAAGCTATTACTAATGATCTTTACAGTATTCAATTGATCTTTTATCATACTTACTTACTACTGTTACTCCTCATGAAGGAGCATAGTCCGCACACCAGCATTCGCCATCCAACTTTGTCTTGGATAATCTTTTCCAGTTCATTCTAGTTGTTATTCATCTTTTTCATTATCTGTTTCCATTTCTCGACATAATGTATTCTTTGGGCCTTCCTCCTTTATCCTAACTACAATATATTTGTATAATTAAATTATATCATTCTAAAGCTTCAACCAATTGTTTGATTTAAGCTCTTTCCAAAAACAAAATCTATAAAATTTGAATCCATTTATGAATGAAAGAAACATAATTTATCTTCTTATTGATCAATCATATTTGTTGTATCTATGAGGTACATTATTTAGAGATTTTAATTAACTTAGTATTTGTAAATGGAACAAAGACTAATGACTTTCACCTTTATCTCTGTTTTAGTCAGCAATCGTGACCAAACGAGTTTAACTATGTCTGTTATACGGTAGTTATTCATTGATAACAATAGAGAACAGACTCACAATATCATGAATTGGTTGAAATTAGACATTGACACTGTTGGATACTGGCAGGCCGGTCGGCCGGCTCAATGGTCTATAGGATAGGCGTTTTCTCATGAGACTGAAAGTTTTGGGTTCGAATCCCAAGTGCAGAATCGTGAATGAACACTACTGAAGAGTTTTATACTAGGACGAGTTGACTAACTAATGCTTCTAGGTTTTCTATGGCACTCCAGCTTAAATGAAATCATGAATTCAACTGTTAACATTCTAGCATTTCTACAAACCTTCATTCTGATTATACATATGTATATATATATATATACTAATGAAACATAAAAGCCTAACTGCTCAACGATGAAGACTATCTAGATAAAATGATATACATAAATGATGTAATATAGATAAATCTACTATTACTTTTATGTTCTAGTATACACTTTGTAGATAGGACGTTTATGACGTTGTATAAGGTGATTGGATAACTTGAATTTTGTTCTTACATTTGAAATATCTATCTTAATAAGGTACTCAATTGATTAGTTTAGTCGGGAAGTTACCTAAAAATAGTTATAATTTATATGTTTACTTATTCTCTAGTTATATAGTTTATCATTCTATTTATAACTATGATGATATCATAAGCCTTCAATAATCTCACATTTATTAGTGATTATGTTCTGTAACTAGTTAACAATGAGTTAAGTAGATGTCAGTAAACGTATCATACTTTAAAATCAAAGTAATATCAACATATTTAGATCCTCTATGTGCATTTACAAATTCAGCTGCTCCTGTGGAGATAACTATATCGGGTGTACTACCAGGCAACTTAACCAACGAATGAGTGAATATATACTAGATTAGTTTATAAAGGGCCAGATAAAAACAATACGCAGTTCTATCTTGGCATATCTTATTGATAGCGATCATACTGTAGATAAATTGGAAGCATTTCAAATGGTCTATCGTATACCTCCATCATTTCCCAAAGGAGTTCGTTCCCGTCTCCTACATATAGCTGCGACCATAGGAATTTGTACATATAACACCGATTTGTGTGTATAGAAGAAATTCCTAACCCTCTTATCCATTCCGTGGCCGGTTATAACTTAACAAACGACTTTTTTAATTTCATTTAATTTTTGTTATCATTAACATTATTTCCACATCCAATATTTATATGTAGATTATTGTCAGTAGGTGATATATCCCGATGAGAATAATGAATGGTAACTTTGGGGATCCATTTATGGACTAATATGATACATGTAGTTTCTATTGCATAATTGTTAAGTAAATAAACCATGCAAATACATGTCCATCTTATTATGAGCTTTATTTCGACCTATGAACTACTATTATACGATTTACCATTCCTGTATTATGCCCTGTCTATTAATTACTACCTCCCACATTCACAGCCACTTTTGGCTAATTCTTGTAAAATGTTGTTTCCTATTTCATGGTACGATGTGGTTTGTCTGTCGGGCATATAAACCCAGTATGTTTGAAATAAATGATTCATATGGCAGAGGTTGAGATTGGTGTTTTGGACTTAACAGGCAAGTCTGGGTGGGAAGCAGGACCGATAATGCTCTAGACTGCTCGTAAATTTTTTATGCGTCGTTGTTCTGGTCGATACTTCATTTTTCTCTAATTGGCGGTATCATTAGGTAATACAATGATAAGGACACGGGACACAAATTATAACGGTATGGAATTGTGAAGGTTGTTGAATTTATTTGAAATCATAAAGCGATTCAAGTTAGACCAATACTAAAAGCCTAGAAACACAATGAAATATGTAGATCACTTACATATTGTTGATGTTGTGAAAGAATTTATTCTCATTCTAACAATGCGATTAATTGTGATAAAACACTTTGAAATAACAGATATCTGTTCTTGTTGTTGATTAAACGATCATCCAAAAAACGATTGCTTAGAAATAATCCGAGGAAAATGTAGCATGGAAACAGTTAGTTTATTGAGTTTGATTATGATACTACTTATTTTTTTTTTTTGAATAACTTTAAAAATAACAAAATGTTAAAACTTGTGGCCTATGTGCCCTGTTAAGGCATAATGTGATGATACTGCCAGTTAGAGAACAGTGAGTTATCGACCGGATCAATGACGCATAAAACAAGTACGAGCAGTCTAGAGTCCTTATCGATCCTGCCTACTGTATAGCCCATCCAGTTAAGTCCAGAACACTAATCTCAACCTCTGCGATATGAATCATTCATCTCAAACATACTGGGTTTATATACAAACCAGACAGACCACATCGTAACAATAAAATAGGAAACAACATTTGTACAATATTTAATCAAAAGTGGCTGTGAATGTGGGAGGTAGTAATTAATAGACAGGGTATAATACAGGAATGGCAAATCGTAGAATAATAGTTCATAGATCAAAATGAAGCTCATATTACAAGAGACATGAATATGAATAGTTTAGTTATTTAACAATTATGCAATACATGTGTCTTATTAGTTCAGAAATGGATCCCAAAACTTACCATTCATTATTCTCATCGGGGTATAACACAAAATTTCTTTTGTTCATTGTACATCATAAGTGACCGACAGTAATCAACCAACTATCCAATATCTTAAAATAGTGTATGCGATGTTGGATCACTTATATTGCAGTTTTATTGATAGAATTCAATCAACACTAAGGAATTAAGCAAAATTGACACTGGTCAATTCTCAGTATCTATAACAGGTAATTTGCGGTACATTTGCTGCTCAGCCTCTACTCTCACGGGGGGCATCAAGGGAGCATTCCCAAGATTACCAGTAAACTTTGCTGACCTCTATTAAGTCTGGAGTTCCTTGTCGACCATCTCTAATCGAGTGGTATCTCGATATAGTGAATATGAAGTGGAGTCACTCAGACTAGTAGCCAATTTGTAATTATAACAACAGAATTCGATTAAAACTACAGGACTGAATGAACACGGCAATAGTCACTTCTCAATCTGTTACAATTAATAAGCTTTTAAAACATAATAAATTAGTTTGATATGTGAGCGATCTTGAAAGATTGATTGAAATAGATAATGTTATAACCAGAGATGTTACTACACTGAGCTATTTATTCCGTAATTAAACTTCACTTAATTACTCCCAACCATCATGATACTTGTTGGCTAGATTGAAATCCAATAAACAAAACTCAATAAGCAATTAAGATTGAACAATATGATATTAGATATTACTCATTAAGATATTACTGAATGGAGTTCATACTTTATCATTGTCTTTTATCAGGTTCGATGACATGTTCAAGCCACACTATACTTATCAAACATCTTGTTCTTATCTTAAATATATTCGTATAAGCATTATACAATAGAATACATATTCTATTGTATTTATACTAAACCTAATCTTTGAATACCATATGCAAAGATGGATAGTGTCTAGCCGTGGTATCCATGATGCGCGTCTCATCCTATTTGGGACTCTTCGACTGGATGTACATGCATCTCAGAGTTATTGTTCACTCTAAGAATCGAGTCCGAAACAATACTAAGTCAATTTAAACTTCACCTCATTGTACAAACAAGTAGCTACTAGGAATTAGTAGCTAAGTGGATAACACGATGTCATTTGAATTGAACGATACTGGATTCGAGTCCCAGATTGAACATCAACTTTCAGATCCAGACTATATCAAGACGATTCTTACAAGATGTATATATACCAGATGTATATATATATATATATATCAATTCAGTCAGTCAGTCATTACCAACGTAGAACTTCGTACGTACGTACATCAGTTCGAATTGCCATACCACATTAGCACAGAGATACAGTTGTCGATTCAGATCCAGTAGTGATAGAGGTGGTAAAAGTATAAGCAGTAGTCGGAAAGATTAGTGTTTGAAGATGTTATTCCAGGAGTATAATCCAGTGAAATAAGTTTGAGAAGAGAAAAAAGAGACAAGAAGGAATCAGGAGGTTAAAATTTGGGAGAACACAAAGAGTGTATACACCTGCGCCATTGCAAACGATTTTGAGCCATGTCATTCAGGGTCTTTAACCATCGGTTGCTATCATCTCGCGATCCTCAACCAGGTAGTCTACACCTTCCAACATGACTCAGTCCACTTGTCAGTGACTTCATGAACTTCGACTTGTACTGATCAATTCCAATCCTAAACATCAATAAGAAGTTTCAAACAAACAATATTCAATGAATTTAAATACCATAGTTATAGTTTATGTGAATGAATAAATTATCTAGTTTAAAGAATGTAATTTCTTCATGATCCTACCTAATAACTAATGTACATCCTATAAACTCATATTATTTATTCATAAGGGTATATACAATACATTAAGTATAATATAATATTTCATCTATAATGTATCATTTGGCTTGTTTAAATTATAGTAATAATAATGCTAATTCATTTAATGAATAATTCATTGATAAACTAATAATGCAAGGCAACCAATTCAATTAGTGTAGTTAAACATTTAAATACATTTGATTCCTTTATAAAGTTAACTAATTATCCTTTTTTATAATAAGAATTAGTTATTCCCATAAAATTAAATGTAACTCTATAAGTCATAGATGAATAGTGGCTAGTAGTGGAATCTATGACGAGTGTTTCATCCTATTTAGGACTCGTCAGCTGGGTGTAACTGAATCCCAGAGTTGGTGTTCAATTTGAAACTCGAATCCAGTACCATTCACTTCAAACACTATTGCGTTATTTATTTAATTACTGACTCCTAATAGTCACCTGCTTATGAAATAGGGTAAAGTTTAAATTTATGTAATGTTGTTTTACGTGAATCTTCCCATTGTTGTTTAGGACTGTAATTGATCAGTCTTTTGTCGGCAAATGTGCATCCTATGCGCATTGTCTTAATGTTGCTTCAAATCACAGGGTTTATAAGCAAAGATAGATAGTGGCTAGCAGTGGAATTTATGACGCAAGTACATCCAGCTGACGAGTCCTAAATAGAATGAAACGCACATCCTGGATTCCACTGCTAGCCACCATCCATCTTTGTTTAAAAATAAAGCAGATTATTTAGGAATTCCCATCATAGATATATGATTAAAGACTATTCTTTTCAAGAAGTTCTCATCAGATTCAACAGTTATAAGTCTTGCTTCACAATTGATTGACCACCGGGTGGTGGGTGAGGAATGTCATGTATGACAGGTCCTTCGTAGTGCAGATCGAATCCCATCGATCAAGTTGCAATGCGGCCACTAGTCTAGATGACTCGACATTGCGTGCACTATGTTGAGATAAGATGGTGGTTGAAGACAGTTGACAGGTTTCTTGCTATTTGGCATTCGTCAGGAAGTTGTACCTGTAATCTTGAAGGAACTGATGCTCCCTAACGGATCCGATCATCGTGTCACCCAGCTTGACAGTCAGAGACGTTACCACTGAGCTCTAGATATAACATTATAATAATACAACCATGAGAGAAATGATTATCTGACTGTATTGTTTCAGAAGCTACTTTTCTCAACAGTTCGATGTATGACCACGGATGTTAGGTGTCCAAATATAATTTATAATGTTTGAAAGAATCTCATGGTAATTGAGCTTAATGGCAAATAAGTTACATAACTCATAATGTAGAATTTAATATTTAATATTGTGAAAGGAATTAGTAATTTTATCGGCGAGACTATAATTTATGGACGAACCAATTAGGTATAAGATAATAAGTCTCCGATTTTGGTACGAAATGTATTCAACCATTTGGTTATATAAAGTTTCGGCATTATAGCTTATGTCAATCTGTGATGAAAACCATATATCTAATTCCTAACCCTTATCATCAACCGTCAATCATAATTCTAATTGCATACATTGGTTTATAACCCTTATTTGATCCCAGGTATTAGGTAGGCTGTTTCAAGGTCAGTCTAGCGTCACTCAAAGTTCGTCCTTAAATTGTAATCTTACCGCTTTATCTTTAGAGTGAATTGTTCTTGAGACTAAAGTTTTGTATTTATAAAAAAGACAAATATATCGTCGGCGAATTATTTTTTATTCATTTAACAATTGAATTCATGAGTCAATTGAAGCTAGACTACCACGAGAAACCTGGAAGCATTGGAAAGCCGACTGGTCCTATCGTGGGACTCCTCAGCAGTGCGCATCCACGATCCCCCCTCTCCAGATTCGAACCCAGCCTATCAGTCTCACGCTAAGCTAGTCGGCATCCGACAGTGTTAATTTATAATTTCAAATAAATCACGAAATTGAGCCACACATCAACCATTGTTATCATTGAGTTACTATCTCATAATAGATCCGGTTGGTCTCCACTAGTCATAGCTACTAAGTAGAATTCCAGGATATACCTCTTAGAGACAGTCACTAGTGAACGAGTTGGCCGTCCATTATTTCCAGGTTTTCTATAATAGTCTTACTTCAATGAACTCATGAGTTCAATTATTTTGTATTCATTCATATATTGTCATATTATTTCATATTACGCAACTAAAAAATGGCATAATTTAAACTTAGTTGTATAGTTTAATGAATAGAGTTGAAGATGAATAATGAAGACTACATTGTTATTAGACAGTAATATCTAATCAAATGAATAGACATATGAATAGACAATTATATTTTACACTTTGGTATAATGAATTAAAGCGTCATTATTCCACTTTAGATTATGTGTAGGCAAGTCATCATCATGATTCTATTATGTATTAAAAGGAATGAAGTGTTTATTGATGTAAATAGTGAATGAGAATATATACTAAGAGGATAGATATATATGTATGTATTTATGTATATGGTTTTGCGATGAAATACATAAATTCCTAATAGAACCTCTTAGCAACAAAATAGAAATAATAAACCCATGATGTATGCTACTGATGACGACAGATGTATAAGTAGTATGTATCATCCATCAATCGAAAATGAAATACTTGACAGTAGAAGGCTAAGAAAATCAAAGAAAACAGAATGAGAATAGAGAATGATTGCCGTGGAAGTGATGGAACAATGAAGTTTGATATTTTGCAAATGAAATATTCGTTGTATGATTCACAGATTTTACATTGATGTTCTGTAATTGATATATTCAAAGACATTCAATTGTGCCCACTTGTGCATTCTTGTTCAATACAAATCAACAGTTTGTTGCCAAACATTTCATTCTTTTATGTTACTTCATATTGTATTTTTTCCTTTACATTTGAAATGTAAATGATGATAAATATTAGGATGGAAACTATTCTGTTAGATAATAACAAATTGCTGATGATTGAACTATAGTGATTATAGTAGACTGATTGACCAATCGTATACTTCCATAAAGATAATGATAAATTAATTTCTACTGGTTGATTCATTCATCCATGTTGATTGAAAATTGTTTAGATACAAGCTCTTAGATAATTTTACCATGTGAATTAATGCCGGTTGTGATTTTGACAGAACTAACTATTATTGCATAATGTTATAACTTGTGGCCTAAGTGCCCTGTTAATGAATAAGTAATGATACCGTCAATTAGAGAGCAGTAAGTTATCGATCGGATCAATGACGCTTAAAACAAGTACGAGCAGTCTAGAGTCCTTATCGATCTTGCTTACTGTATAGCATATCCAGTTAAGTCCAGAACACTAATCTCAACCTCTGCAATATGAATCATTTATTTCAAACATTCTGGGTTTATATACCAACCAGACAGACCACATCGTACCAATAAAATAGGCAACAACATTTGTAGAAGATTTAATCAAATGTGGCTGTGAATGTGGGAGGTAGTAATTAATAGACAGGGCATAATACATGAATGGTAAAACGTATAATAATGATTCATAAGTCAAAATAAAGCTGATAATAAGCGGGACATGAATATGAATAGTTTAGTTACTTAATAATTATACGATATAAGTATACGCATAGCATTAGTTCATAAATGGATCCCAAAAGTTACCATTTATTATGCTTATCGGGACATAACACATAAAAACATCAAAGGCAAAAACTATTCAATAGAGTATGCTATTACAACTTTTCTGTTGGTAGCTTACAGCTTTCCCCTCCCGAAATAAGATTTGATTAGTTGTTGACAGTAATTGTTTTATTACTGTCTTGATATAGATGATATCGATGAACAATGAGGTTCAGATGCAGACGTAAAGGTGAGTATTGGAAAAGCAAGGACCGCATTCCTACAACTGAAGAACATATGGAACTCAAAACAACTGTTAGTCAACCAATATCAAAGTGAGAATCTTCAATACGAACGTCAAGGCAGCCCTACTGTACGCAGCTGAAACTTAGAGAACTACAACAACCACCAGCAGGAAGGTGCAAGTATTTATAAACAGTTGTCTACGCAAGATACTCAACACCCATTGTCCGGATACCATCAGCAACAAACTTCTATGGGAGAGAGCAAACCTGATTCCAGCTGAAGAAGAAATTAGGAAAAGACGATGGAAATGGATAAGACATACATTATGTAAATCATAAACCTGCATCACGAGTCAAGCCCTCACATGAAATCTTGAAGGCAAACGGAAAGGAGGAAGGCCGAAGAACACATACGTCGGTAAATAGAAGTAGATATGAAAAGGTTTAATAAGAACTGGAAGGAGCTGGAAAGGATTGCTTGGGACAGAGTTGGATGTCGAATGCTGGTGGTTGGCCTATGCTCCTTCATGAGGAGTAAAAGGCGTAAGTAAGTAAGTAAGTTGATATAGACTTTCAGTGCGCTCTTGGATGACCTCAGTTATGTCTTAGTTCCTTAATAACTGATAGGTCGAATCCATTTCGATATATCTGATACTTGATGAGTACTATAAGCGTAGTGCATCTAAAGACTAATCCATCATTTTGTGTCTTGAGTCTATTCAGCAATTTTACATTGCCCTAGCTAAACTTACTTTTAAAATTACAGACATGAATTGATTAAATATTTATATTTCATAGGATTTGATAAATATTGGGTGTTTTTTTGTAAACGAAAACGGATCCTACTATTCACTGGAAACAGAATCACAAGTTCATCACTTTGTTAACAGATGTGACGATCTACTGTATTTTTAATACTACTGATATGGGTAATTGTAAAAGTAGAGAACATCTACATTACAGAGATTATTTTGTTATAGCTTAAGTAGTATTCAGTGAAGCTAAAGTCCTGTGTTGTGTGCTGTGGAATATAGAATATTCTGTGGTAAGCAAAGATGGATGGTGACTAGCAGTGGAACCTAGGATAAGTATTTCGTTCTATTTGTGACTCGTCAATTAAAAATATCTGACTCCTAGAGTTGATGTTCACTCAGAGACTCGAATCCAGAACTGTTTGCTTCAAACGACATCACATTCTCTACTTAGCTATTGAGTCCTGATAGATACTCGCTTATTCAGTGAGTTCAATAATCACAGTTCTAAACATCAATGGGAAGATTCAAACAAACAATACTAGATAAAAAGAGTATCCCGATTAAAACCCATAGCAAAAAAACATTACTGGTCATCACTCTACACAATCATAGAGGATTTTCACTTACGAATTAAGCCACTACCAAATAAATCATAGTGCATTCAGTTGCCAATACATTTCAATAGTTCCTTGGAGGATTACTTACTTACTTACTTATGCCTGTTACTCCTAATGGAGCATAGGCTGCCGAGCATCGTTCTACAACCTACTCTGTCATCCGCCTTCCTTTCCAGTTCTGTCCAATTCTTGTTCATTCTTCTCGTGTCTATCTTCAGTTCCCCAAGTAATGTGTTCTTTGATCTTCCTCTTCTCCTTCTTTGGCACTGAGGATTCCAAGTGAGAGCTTGCGCTGTGACGCAGTTGTGTGCTTTCCTCATTTTGTGTTCTATCCACTTTAAGCGCTTCTTCCTGATCTCTTTCTCCGCTGGAATCTGCCTTGTTTTCTCCCACAGTAAGTTTTTGCTGATAGTGTTTGACCAGCTCCTCTTGGAGTCCCTCTAGGGCTGCTGCCGGTCGCAAGCCAGGATAAAGGAGAAGGGTTGTGCATGGGGTTAGCGACTTCATCCTGTAGAAAAGTAACTCGCTAAATAAACGCTAACCAGGAAAAAATTATTCCTTGCAAGATAGTAATCACTTAATTATTAACTGATACAGAGATATGTTATTATATGAAATGGTTACTATTCACTTGTTATTCATTTCTATATTTATTGTGAAACATATATCCTTATGTAGATGTTTGATCAAGAACTGATTTGGAAAGTATTATTGCTTTGCTCAACTTATATTTCGTGTATTAGAAGGACATGCTCTAACTGGAAATGTAAACATTTTGATTCATTTGAGGATTGTATCATTGAACATTTTCAGCAATAGTCTAACTTGATGTGTTACCTTACAGTCTATTTCCTTCATGAATTTGAATGATAGTAACAATAAGTAGTAGAATAATAGAAACTTATATTGTTTTTTTGGTTTCTTATTTATTTATTTTGTATAAAAATATAAACATTGGTACAAGGAGGCATTAAATAGATATTCACCACATAAATCATTCGATTTGTGTGAGGGCTGAGATTCTGACTGGGTGCCCAAACCGAAACTGGTGGTTTCTTTAGGGGATCACATACGGAGCCTTCGGTATAAAGCTCTGATCCACAAGGCAGTGGAGCAACGTAAGGAGATGCAGTCCCATGGTAACCGGTGACCAATAATTCGCTCATAGGCCTATATTCGTCTCCTAAGCTATTCTGTAACCCCCAAGCTAGAAATATACAGCGACCTGAGCATGTGGGAAGTAGTTTACTCCAAGGTTCCTTCTAATAATGAAAATACAGGGTTTTTATAATATTTTAAATGTCGTTGGGTTGCTAGAATATTCTGGAATGCTACTAAACATAGTAGCAGTGTAGCAGCCAACCAATCAGAGCCTCTGCATGTGACGTTTCGCTTCCTTGATATTTTTGGCTAAGACTTCAAGTGAACGCTGATTGGACGAAACGCTTCTTAGTGTTTCCTGATGTTTGCTTGTGTTTTGCAAGCAATTTTCTGGATCACTCCAACACTCAATTTCTTAAACAGAAGTAATGCCGCGAGAAGTCAGTGGCTAGAACTTCCTTGGTAGTGTTTGTATGCAAGTGGCCACTCTCGATCGTACGAAGGCATTTGAGGGCGGCTTCTCATTAGCTGGTTACAATCGTATTATTATTGAAATACAACATAATATCAAATAATAGAGATTGATGGTTGAAAATATTACAATGACAACTATCATTCATCTTATATATCCACCTGAAAACACTCTGGGGTTACTACCGAATGAAGGAGGATGGTTAACCATATGGTTAGCAACCTTATCACATCGAAAACTAACTAATATTAATCAATAAAAAGCAGATTTATAGAAATCTGATAACATCTATTTCAAAATCATAATGTGAAATTGTTGAAATTCTATAACTGGCCATATGGAAAGAAATAATAAACTTTATTTTTGACAACTTATGTATTTCAGAAGGGGTACTGTGGAGATTTAAGAAATTTCATTAATTGAAATATGAGTCCTGTAAGCTCTGGACGGCCGTTTCGTCCTGGTATGGGACTCCTCAGTAGTGCGCATCCACGATCCCACACCCGGCGAGATTCGAACCCAGGACCAATCAGTCAACATTATTTGGGGAACCTACTCAGTCTGTTCAGTAAAGTACACAAAGATATAGAATTTACCATGGAACATGAAGTTGATGATAAATCCCATTTCCTAGATATAGGAATTAGGCGAACATCAGATGGCACACTAAAAAGTCACATTCACCGCAAAAATACTTGGAGCGGAGTTTATCTTAATTTCAACAGCTTCTGTCCAATGAGTTATAAAAAGGGTATTGTGCGAAACCTTTTTGACTGCGCACGCAAAATCTGCTCAAAAGAAAGCCTCGAAGAAGAAATTGCCACAATCACCAAATGCCTACGTGAAAATGCATATCCGGAGAAATTCATCCACAAATATGCTAATACAAACCCTTCGATTAAGCATGATACAGTTGAAAAGAAAACCTGCTTCCTATCCTTGCGCTTCAAAGGAGATGAAGTGGCCGGAATTATCAATCACAGAATAAATTCCGCTTTAAAAGTGGCCTACCTGGCAGCCAAACTGACTACGTTATGGAAAACATACTGCTCACTGAAACAAACGAAAATCGACAAGTCCTTTCCCCTCAGTTGCCCCAACTGCATTTACCAATTCACATGTACGTGCCGTAGCACATACATTGGAAGAGCTGAGAGAAGAGTACAGGTTCGCATTTTTTAGCATATTCCGAAGAACTTGACGCTGTGAGGGACTAAAGCTTTCAATAGTGCAATAGCTCGGCATCTACTTGACACCGTAATACCGTCAATATTCTGCACGCGTTTAAAATTATCAATAGACAAAAAAGTTCTACCACTCTTCGCTTTGCTGAAGCCATTGCAATTAAGAAACTGAAACCGGATTTATGCATTCAAAAAGGGACTTAAATAAACTTATCACTACCCTGGTAATCTCTTTTGTTTCCGTTTTTTTGTGTTTTGGTTATTTGGTTATTTTATTCATTTACTTATTTTAAGATTTTTAATACTCCCCCCTTACTACCTAATTCTTAAACAAAAATTTTATTCACACATTTCCAACACCTGATCCTCTTAAATCATCTTAACTTTCCAAACCCTATTTAATTATTATTACGTAATCTACCTTATCATTATTTAATTCCATTAATCTCTACAATTATCACACAATTTATGAACTTCACTAAATTATTACACCACCCACCCTGGATTAACCCCCCTCTTTTGACCTCTGACCTGTTTCTAGCATATATATATATAGTTCTTATTGTAATCAAGTTATTTACACTCATTTATGTCAATTGTTTCACACTATCTCCATGTAAAAAATTCCATCACAATTTGGGTTTGTAAGCCGCTGACGAGAAACCTCGAAATAATATGAATTCATACTATTCTGCATCAATGTTTGTTCTTGCTCTAAGTTAAATTCATAAAGGGAACCAATTGCATGAAATTAAGAAATATTATGCATCTGTTTGTAATTTAATTTTCGAATAAACAAAAGACAAAAAAAAACGGCAACTAAAATATTTCACAATGGAATTTTCTCAAAAAATATCATTCACAAATGAATAGTTAAATGTATGAATAGCATTTGGTAAATTTTGTTTGTTCGTTTCTTCATACACACACACACACACACACACAAAATACACTCCTCAACCATCATGACATAGAGACAACAAATGGATTGAAAAGAAAACATGGATGACGACAACTCACCATGGTGACATTAAAAAATTTTTTTTCATTTTTCCAAATTGGAAGAAAAAGGCATCAAGTCAAAGAGTGATAATTTTTCATAGTAACAAAATTAATCAATTTATCTTAGAACAGTATGCTGATGAAACAAAAATATAAAAAAAAATTCGAAAAAATTTTAAAAAAATCAATGTTCATCTCGGCGAAACAAGTTTTTTTTTTATTGAAATATTTGCATATCTAATGTTTAAAGATTTAAAACAAAATCGATTTTGTTGCTATGACAAAAAAATGAAAAAAAATTTTTTTTTCATTTTTATCCTAGAAAATTTGATGTTTTCAAATTCATTTCCCGTTTTATTATTTTTTTTTTATTTTCGAAAAAGGAATTTTATGAAATTTCAATTGATGATTTATTCGGGATGAATAAATTTCAGTGTTATATTGTAGAATTAATTGTTTTTGATGTTCATATGATTGAAAATGTTGACATTGATATTAGTTGACAGTTAATTGTTTTGAGTAGTATATTTATGTATATTCTTTCATTGTATGGATGTGTTGTCATTGGTTTGTTAATCCATGACATTATGTTGGCATGAGATTCAATATGAATAAATTTCTAAATGAAGATAACATATATATGTATATACATACCAAATTGCATCATGACGTACTTGCTTACTTATATCAGTTACCTCTCATGGAAGAGAGTTGGCCAACTATCAACACCCTTTATCCAATTCTATCCTGGACAGTTGTTTCCAAATGCAATTCATAGTTTTTATATCTGCTTATCGTTATCAAAACAGTATGTTCTTTCGTATTGAATGTTTCCATTTAACTTCATGATTCCAAGTTGGAGCATTCATCGTAATGGAGTTTGATGATTTCGGAAATAAATGTTCTATCCACTTCCAACGTCTTCACTAATTTCCTCTTTATCTCTTCAATAGTAGGTTGACGCTGGTACTATCCGGTCAATGGACGTTGAATATCATGTGTAGACGTTTGTTCATAAATAGTTAAACCTTCTTGATGATGATTGTAGTAGTTCTTCACGTTTCAGCTCGGTACAGTAGAACTACCTTGATGTTCGTAATAAACATTCTGATATAGATATTGCTTGACAGGCAGTTGTTTTGAGTTTCATACGTTCATTCATTGTAAGAATGTGGCCTTCTCTTTTCCAACCCTCGCTTTTACGTCTGCACCTGATCCTCCTTGTTTATCGATGATGCTTCCAAGATACTTGAAGTATTCCACATCTTAGAGAGTTTCGCCATCAATTGTGATTGTGTTGGTGTTCTCTATGTTGTACTTGAGAATGTTGCTTTTATCTTTGTGTATATTGAGGCCTACTGATGCAGAAGAATTGCATCACAAATCAAGTGGTAACTTGAAATCCTGAAGGGAAACGGGAAAGACCGAAGAACACACTGCGTCGACAATAGAATGCATACATGAGAAGAATGAACAGCAACTTGAAACAACTTGAAAGGATTGTCCAGAACAGATTTGGATGATTTATACTTTTTTCGTTACGTATGAGAAGTTTATATATCAAAATAATCGAAACAATGAAAACGTTGTTCAAAGAAGTCTGATTATTTAAAGTTTTTCATGGTATCTTCTTTTAGATTTGAACACGTTATAATATTGATACTTTCCATGTATCCAGTTTAATTCAAATAATGTATAGACTGATAGTATAAATTCAAAAGTTAAGATTATGATTCAATTAAAGCTAGACCACCATGGAAAACCTGAAAGTACTAGACGACAGTTTCATTCTAGTATGGGACTTCTCAGCAGTGAGCATCCAATATAATACTTCGCGAGATTATAACCCATGACCTATCGGTCTCGCGCACGAATGCTTAACCTCTAGACAAATGAGCCGGTCGGCATTCACTGGTGTTAATATCTAACTTCAACTAATTCACGAAATTCAGCCACCGTCCATCATTGTCTTCAGTGATTTATTATCTCACAACAGATCCAGTTGAACTTCATTGGTCACGGCTTCTCACTAGAACTCAAAAACGGCCGTCCAGTGGTTTCAGATTTTCGATGATGGTCTAGCTTAAACTGACTTATGAATTCAATTATTAAATTATTACAATCTCCATAAAATCTTTTTCTGTTTATAATCATCATATGCTCACTAGTGACTGTCTATAAGAGGAACTTCCTGGAGTTCTAGTGAAATGCTGTGATCATTGGAGTTCAACCGTATCTGTTGTAAGATAGTAACTCACTGAAGACAATGGCGAATATGTCGCTCAATTTTGTGGATTGGTTGAAATTAGACAATAACATTGTTCGATGCAGACTGACTGGCTTAGTTCTCTCGGGGTTAAGCATTATATTCGATGCTCACTGCTGAGAAGTTTCATACTAAGATGAAACGCTCGTCCAGTACTTTCAGGTTTCCCATGATGGTCTAGTTATATATGGTAAAGTTGTTGGTTCATAACCATTCTGAATATTTAATGAATAAATACTAATAAAAGTTTCATTAAATAAAAATAAACAATTAAAATTTTAAAAAAGAAAAGAAAATTTAATCTAAGATATTTAAATTTAATTTTAATTTAATCAATGACCTGAAACCACTTGTTACTAATTAGATTTAAACTATTCTAATCTCTTGGATACACAATATAAATACACATGGAAACAAAACTTTTAAAAGATATATTGATTGATTGTTCACCATTTTTTTCATTTTTCTCAAAGGAATCATCTGTTTGAAGTAAATCAAGTGATTGTATTGAAAACAAGTCAAGTTATTCTAACCTCTTAATGAAAGAAGAATACACTTATGCCGATATATATTTTATTTATTACGTTATTATATATATATATATATATATATATATATATATATATATATATATTTATATATATATATATATATATATATATATATATATATAGATAGATAGATAGATAGATAGATAGATAGATAGATAGATAGATAGATAGATAGATAGATAGATAGATAGATAGATAGATAGATAGATAGATAGATAGATAGATAGATAGATAGATAGATAGATAGATAGATAGATAGATAGATAGATAGATAGATAGATAGATAGATAGATAGATAGATAGATAGATAGATAGATAGATAGATAGATAGATAGATAGATAGATAGATAGATAGATAGATAGATAGATAGATAGATAGATAGATAGATAGATAGATAGATAGATAGATAGATAGATAGATAGATAGATAGATAGATAGATAGATAGATAGATAGATAGATAGATAGATAGATAGATAGATAGATAGATAGATAGATAGATAGATAGATAGATAGATAGATAGATAGATAGATAGATAGATAGATAGATAGATAGATAGATAGATAGATAGATAGATAGATAGATAGATAGATAGATAGATAGATAGATAGATAGATAGATAGATAGATAGATAGATAGATAGATAGATAGATAGATAGATAGATAGATAGATAGATAGATAGATAGATAGATAGATAGATAGATAGATAGATAGATAGATAGATAGATAGATAGATAGATAGATAGATAGATAGATAGATAGATAGATAGATAGATAGATAGATAGATAGATAGATAGATAGATAGATAGATAGATAGATAGATAGATAGATAGATAGATAGATAGATAGATAGATAGATAGATAGATAGATAGATAGATAGATAGATAGATAGATAGATAGATAGATAGATAGATAGATAGATAGATAGATAGATAGATAGATAGATAGATAGATAGATAGATAGATAGATAGATAGATAGATAGATAGATAGATAGATAGATAGATAGATAGATAGATAGATAGATAGATAGATAGATAGATAGATAGATAGATAGATAGATAGATAGATAGATAGATAGATAGATAGATAGATAGATAGATAGATAGATAGATAGATAGATAGATAGATAGATAGATAGATAGATAGATAGATAGATAGATAGATAGATAGATAGATAGATAGATAGATAGATAGATAGATAGATAGATAGATAGATAGATAGATAGATAGATAGATAGATAGATAGATAGATAGATAGATAGATAGATAGATAGATAGATAGATAGATAGATAGATAGATAGATAGATAGATAGATAGATAGATAGATAGATAGATAGATAGATAGATAGATAGATAGATAGATAGATAGATAGATAGATAGATAGATAGATAGATAGATAGATAGATAGATAGATAGATAGATAGATAGATAGATAGATAGATAGATAGATAGATAGATAGATAGATAGATAGATAGATAGATAGATAGATAGATAGATAGATAGATAGATAGATAGATAGATAGATAGATAGATAGATAGATAGATAGATAGATAGATAGATAGATAGATAGATAGATAGATAACAGGTTCTGATATTAAGTAACTGATGATAGAGATGATTTATGGTTCAGATTAATGATTTGAATGAAATTTTGTCTTGTCAGCTGAATAGTTTGATTATGGTTTATAAGATCAACAAGGTGACGAATGAACATTAAGGTTTACAGGATAAGCTGTGAACTATATATATGGAGAAATTCGAATAGTTCAATTCTATCTGAAGATTTTCTTGATGATGTTATTCAGAAGAATGATAAAAGTTTCACGATCAAACGATCATTTAGCTCAGAGAACTAAACTCCAACAAAATTATGTAACAATCAATATATGTATTTCTTGGTCCGTATTTAATACTGATAATTAACATGTGTTCACTAGTGACTAGATTCGTGAGGAAATTCTTGGAGTTCTAGTAAGAAGCCGTGACCAGTGGAGCTAATCCGTGTCGGGTAGAAACAGGTATCTACCTCAGTACAATGGAAGGTGGTCGCGCAATTTCGTGGATTGATTAATGTTAGACACTAACACAATTGGATACCGGCTCAGTGATCCAGTAGGTTAAGCGTTCGCGTGCAAGACTGAAGGCCCTGGGTTCGAATCCCACGAGAAGGATCGTGGGTGCGCACTGCTGAGCAGTCCCATACTAAGATGAAACAGCCGTCCAGTGCTTCCGAGTTCCCAACAGTGGTCTGACATCAATCGGTTCATGATTTCAATCAAAAATTTAATTCTTTAGTTTTCAATTAGTCTACAAAAAAGTACAATCAGAGACATCGTTGTGGCTGTCAATATTCATCAAAATGTCTGAGAGGTTAATAGATTACTATAGAATAGACGGAATGTGTCCATCAACTTCATTTTATTGGGGGATGGTACAGAGATCACAATGCTACAATCACATCGAGCGAATTTGAAACAGAGAGGTGAATATGTATATGCAAGTAATTACATGGGCAAATTTATAGTCAAACTGCATAAGGACTCAGTAAAGCAAAGCAAAAGCTTATACGATGATTTGAGTACATACATACATGGGGAGGATGATGATGAATCATCGACTGATATTTAAGCAATCAACATTTTAGCTAGAGTCTGTCATATGCTCTCTAGTGATCATAACGGTACAAAGAAATATACAAATTGTTACTATCCAAATAACATTGTCTATTAAGTAAGTTATTAAAACGGTTTAACCAATGTTAACCATAATCAAAATTGATTGTAGGATAGTTACTATAAATTCATGCCAGTTGAAGGATGAGTAAAGACAATAATACGAAGCTCTATCATATTGGAGTGAGACTGTTTTCAAAGAGAGAAGTAAATGACAGCTACAAAATTTACTCAAACTATGAATCAGAAACAATAAGTTGAAAAAAAGTTACTTTCTTTTGGTCAACTTGGATAATGCAACAAAAAGATAGAGTTCATCAGAACTACAAAGATAAGACTTATAATAGTCTAATCAAAACAATATCTTACTGTATTGAAGAGTAGTTTATTGGGCGAGACTCTAATTTATGGACAAGCCAATCAGAGGCGAGATTTCAAGGTTACGGCGCCAACTTCAGTGCTTAATACTAACGTACGTTCGGTTCACAGGGAATTTTGTACAAAACGTGATAACTGAGAAGCTATAACAAATAAAACGGCGAGACTATAATTTGTGGACGAATCAATCAGGTATAAGATAACAGATCTCGGATTTTAACGCGAAAGCCTTTCATCCATTTGACTAAACAGATTTTTAGCATTGTAGCTTATGTCAGTTCGTGATGAAAACCCTATATATAATACCTAACCAAGGTAAATTAGGACTGGATAATAAAAGCACCAGTAACACTGGCTGCAGCCAGATACTACAATATATACGGATGTTTGGAGAGCGTACAGACTCCTACATAGGCTTGGTTGTGTGCATCATGTCGTTATCCCCAAGTAGCATTTTGTGCACTGAACAACCGGAGTGCACATAAACAATATTGAAGCTATATGGTCGAGGCTGAAAGAGATTTTGAGACTTTATCATGGCTACAGAGGCCGACTATTCTGTAACCGAGTGAATGATTTCCTCTACTGCATGCATTACGACTTTAGAACCTCTGAACCTCTTTCTAACCTTGACAAGTTTTTGAACCACGTATAAGAAGTGAATCCACTTTATTTCCTTGGTTTTGTATAACATCGTTTTACTCTATACTGACTGTTTGCTGATTGGCTAATATTTCTCAAGGTCACTTAAGACTCGTTCAAAGGTCGTCCATAAATTAGAGTCTCGCCGTTTATAGAAACTGACTGTAAAGTTAATATCAAGTCAAATTTTGTATAGGAATACTCAAAGGTAACTACTAAGACTTATTAAAGCTTTAACCATATGAAGACTCAAATACCCTTTCTATGTTTAAAAACGTTTTTTTCCCCATCTTTTATTACCTCGCAATATTGATTTATTATCCAGTATGATATGATTTACATAATTTTTATTTTATCTTGTTTTCTAATTGATCATTTTCATTCATAAACAGTGAAGTTTTCCAATGAGATGATTGAATCTTCATTGACTACCAAACGATTATCCATCAACAATAATAAAGATCTTCATATCTACCGCAGTTTAAAGTTAAACAATATGATAGTCGATGAAATTTTGCTTTACTTATACATGACTTACATGAAGCATGTTATCGTAACTATTGAAGGTAGACTATAATAATAATAATAATGAACTACTCAATCTAGTCAATTGATTTAGATATAGATTATCAAATCCATATATACCAGGAGACAAACAAATCATAAGTATGCAGTGATAATGGCTTATTATTATTATTATTGTTGTCGTTGTTTAATACCTCAATAAAGATATTAAAAGTCTGTTTCATCATCATCATCATCATCATCATCATCATCATCATCATCATCATCATCATCATCATCATCATCATCATCATCATCATCATCATCATCATCATCATCATCATCATCATCATCATCATCATCATCATCATCATCATCATCATCATCATCATCATCATCATCATCATCATCATCATCATCATCATCATCATCATCATCATCATCATCATCATCATCATCATCATCATCATCATCATCATCATCATCATCATCATCATCATCATCATCATCATCATCATCATCATCATCATCATCATCATCATCATCATCATCATCATCATCATCATCATCATCATCATCATCATCATCATCATCATCATCATCATCATCATCATCATCATCATCATCATCATCATCATCATCATCATCATCATCATCATCATCATCATCATCATCATCATCATCATCATCATCATCATCATCATCATCATCATCATCATCATCATCATCATCATCATCATCATCATCATCATCATCATCATCATCATCATCATCATCATCATCATCATCATCATCATCATCATCATCATCATCATCATCATCATCATCATCATCATCATCATCATCATCATCATCATCATCATCATCATCATCATCATCATCATCATCATCATCATCATCATCATCATCATCATCATCATCATCATCATCATCATCATCATCATCATCATCATCATCATCATCATCATCATCATCATCATCATCATCATCATCATCATCATCATCATCATCATCATCATCATCATCATCATCATCATCATCATCATCATCATCATCATCATCATCATCATCATCATCATCATCATCATCATCATCATCATCATCATCATCATCATCATCATCATCATCATCATCATCATCATCATCATCATCATCATCATCATCATCATCATCATCATCATCATCATCATCATCATCATCATCATCATCATCATCATCATCATCATCATCATCATCATCATCATCATCATCATCATCATCATCATCATCATCATCATCATCATCATCATCATCATCATCATCATCATCATCATCATCATCATCATCATCATCATCATCATCATCATCATCATCATCATCATCATCATCATCATCATCATCATCATCATCATCATCATCATCATCATCATCATCATCATCATCATCATCATCATCATCATCATCATCATCATCATCATCATCATCATCATCATCATCATCATCATCATCATCATCATCATCATCATCATCATCATCATCATCATCATCATCATCATCATCATCATCATCATCATCATCATCATCATCATCATCATCATCATCATCATCATCATCATCATCATCATCATCATCATCATCATCATCATCATCATCATCATCATCATCATCATCATCATCATCATCA
Organism: Schistosoma haematobium; assembly: GCF_000699445.3. Classification (NCBI taxonomy): domain Eukaryota; kingdom Metazoa; phylum Platyhelminthes; class Trematoda; order Strigeidida; family Schistosomatidae; genus Schistosoma; species Schistosoma haematobium. Next base: position 2,914,288 of record NC_067199.1, on the reverse strand, counting down.
TCATCATCATCATCATCATCATCATCATCATCATCATCATCATCATCATCATCATCATCATCATCATCATCATCATCATCATCATCATCATCATCATCATCATCATCATCATCATCATCATCATCATCATCATCATCATCATCATCATCATCATCATCATCATCATCATCATCATCATCATCATCATCATCATCATCATCATCATCATCATCATCATCATCATCATCATCATCATCATCATCATCATCATCATCATCATCATCTCATCATCTTCTTCTTCTTCTTCTTCTTCTTCTTCTTTCTTTGTTTCTTTCCTTCTTTCTTTTATTTTAGTTTGGAGAAAAGTTAATTGTAACATTCATGAAACAATTTCCTTATGAATTGTTTTGTTTATATAAATAAATGATTGCTATTCGTTGTCAGAAATTTGAGAAAAGTTTACAGAGAGAAAAGAAAAAAGAGAATAGGAAAAAGGAGAAGAAGAATGTCAATCTTACATAGGAACAATAAACTATCAATGGATAAAGTGAGCGGTCAAACGAGGTTATACATTATACACTTTAATAATAACGGAATATTTAGTAATTATATGAAATTCTTAATGAATTAAAAAAGTTGGATTCATTACTTTAAAGATATTATCAGTATAGGGGTTATGGAGATTATTAAGTTTTTAATTTAGATCATGAACCGATTGATGTTAGACCACCGTTGGAAAGTTGGAAGCACTGGACGGCCGTTTCGTCCTGTTGCGAGACTCCTCAGCGAGCGGGATCGTGTATGCTCAATGCTGAGGAGCCCCACAATAGAAAGAAACGGTCGCCCGGTGCTTCTAGGTTTCCAACGGTGAACTAACACTAACTGGTTGATGATCTCAAACAAAAACTTTAAAGGAACTTTACATTGATAATTTCCGTGATTTATGTAATAAAATATGATAAAGAAATCTTCTTTTAGATATACATACATGCTATAGTGGATAGTGGCTAAAAGTGGAATCCATGATGCGCGTTTCACCCTAGTTAGAATTCATCAACTGGATGTACCTGAATCTTAGAGTTGATATTCTCCCTTGGACTCGAACCACGTAGCATCCGTTTCAGAGGCCATCTCTTTATCCACTTAATTACTATGTCCTGATAACCACTTGCTTGTGCAATGGGGTGAAGTTTAAATGCACTTGGGTTTTTTCTATCAATATTGGAATTCCCGAGGTTCGTCTCAAAGAATTACTTCTGAAATGTACAATGAATGTCTATTTTGTCTTTAATAACACATATTATAGATAAATTGATGGTATTGCTATGGGTTCACCTTTAGGTCCTATCCTTGAGAAACTAGAAAACGGAACTCTCAAAGATGTTATTGATAAGCTTGACTTATATTGTCGTTACGTTGATGATACTTTCACTATTGTCGATCAGAACAGTGAAAAAAAGAACTATATTTAAAATATTTAGCAACAAACATCCAGGGATTAAATTAACATATGAAGAGGAACTAGATAATAAACTACATTTCCTTGACGTTTTGTTGTATCAGTAGAAGTGCGTTTAGGAAAAGTTCTTCATCAAGCCAATACACACATAACACCATATATCGTCAACTCAACGGCGTAACAATGGGAAGCCCACTAGGTCCAATTCTGGCAGATATTTTTATGGGGTATCTTGAAAACATGGTGCTTAAACAGGCGATTAGCTAAATGACAGAATATTCCAGGTATGTGGACGACATATTTATTATCTGTAACAATAAACAGTATGCAATCCGCCTGCTAAAACGTTTCAATAACGCTCATCCCAACATACAATTTACTATGGAACACGAACAGAATGACATGTTCCACTTTCTTGATGTTGCTATAAAACGTAGGAGAGACGGGACAGTCCAACGTTCACTTTATCGAAAAAGTACTTGGAATGGCCTTTACCTGAATTTCAACAGTTTTTGTCCACTCAGTTACAAGAAGGCATTAGTTAAAACACTATTTTATAGGGCAGAAAGGATATGTACCACTGACAAACTGGAAGAAGAATTAATGAACGTAGAAAAACGCCTACCAGACAACTTTTACCCACTAAAGTTTATTGACCAATATAAAAAGCGTAAAGAAAAAAATACTGAAGTAATTATGATCAATAAAAAATTACTATAAATCTTAACTTCAAAGGTGATGATGTTGCAAACACAATCAACAGGAGATTGAATACTGCGCTAGCCAGAACTTATCCGGCGGCCAAACTTCTAATTGTGTATAAAACAATATGTTCAATAACTCAATCAAAAGTTGATAAGCATCCTTTTCATGTTACCGCCAATTGTATTTATAAATTTACATGTACCTGTCAAAGCAGCTACATTGGCCGAACAGAAAGGACGGCATATTTCAGATTTTTTGAACATGTTCCAAAAAGCCTCTGAACAAGAGAAAGAATGACTTTAAATAGTGCAATCACCAAACATCTTCTTGATACAGGACATCAGGTCGATACCCTACAATCATTCAAGGTGATTAGTAAGCAGCCAAACTTCAGTCTTCTGAAGTTTACTGAAACAGATGCTATAAGACGCCAAAAACCTGATTTATGTGTTCAAACGGAGACGGTTGTTAATCTTTCCTTGCCTTGGTGACAAATATTCTTTCTCTGCATCTTAAAATTTTATTTCTTTTGCACTTATCACATCATTGAGTTTTATTTCAACTATCTTCCAAATCAGTAATCTTATTTTATCAACTGAACTCTCCTCATTTTATTCCTATCAATGTTCACTTGTTTCTAGCCGTTTGGACTGTTTGTCACAATGTTCTTTCATCACATAAGGTGTGTATATTTACAATATTAAGTCTATTCAATTTATTTACACCCTTGCTATACTATATGAATATGTCTTTAATATAACTTCCAATCAAACCGTCTCATGTAAGTAATTTAAACCGACTATTTCATTATGATTCTTAAATATCACAGATTGTAAGCAACTGATGAGAATTAAACAAAATAAAAAGTGAATTCATGCTATTCTGTTAGAATGTTTGTTCATTGCTCTTTTCAAAACAAGATATAGTCATACAAGGACAATGGAACTTAATGTGATAGTGGGCATTTCATTTGATCATTGGTGAGTTCGGTCACACTATACAATTTGTACTTTTCACTTATTTGTGTAATCTATCCCACTATTATCATCATTGACTCATAAACTACTTTGATTGGTTTAATGATTTCATATATGTGAATAAATACATTACTGCATCTTAGAATAAAGCTTGATGAAGATGTAATCGAAAACAATATTGGGCGAGACTATAATTTATAGACGAACCAATCAGGTATAAGATAATAGGTCTCGAATTTTGACGCGAAATTCATTCATCCTTTTGGCTAGAATACGTTTTAGCATCAAAGCTGATGTCAGCTTGTGATGAAAACCCTAAATCTAATTTCTAACTTTAATCATCAACTGTAAATCATAATTCGAATTCCTCACGTACTGGTTTATAACCCTCATTTGGTCCTACTTATTAGGTATACACACTCTGAAAGTCAGTCTAGCATCGCTCAAAGGTCGTCTATAAATTATAGTCTCACCCAATATTGTTCAGTTATTTGTATTATCCTAAATAAAAAAAATTGGAGATTTCCAAAGAAAAAACAAAAAAAAAAGAAAAAGGAAACAGAGAACTACCATTTCTAACTGTTTCTAGGATACATCAAAGGGAAATTTTCTAATCAGCTGTGAAACATGTTTTCTTTCTTTTTTCTTTTATAATTATAAATATTTACATATTATTTCAGAAGGGGTTTTTTGGTGCGTATTATAGTAATTTCAATAGTTGAGATCATAAGTCAATTGAAGCTAGACTATCATGGAAAACTTGGAAGTACTGGACGGTCATTTTGTCCTACTGTGGAACTCCTCGATGGTCTAGTGGTCAAGCGTTCACGCGTGAGACTAATAGGTTCTGGGTTCAAATCTTCTGAGGCAGGATGGTGGTTGCGCACTGATAAGGAGTCCCACAGTAGGATGAAACGACTGTCCAGTGCTCCCAGGTTTTCCATGGTGATCTTGCTTCAACTGACTCATGATCTCAACTGTTACAATATACTATGTATTGATGTTAGTATTTAGTGATATATATAGGCATACAAACTCATGTAATCATATATACTATCTGTTTACTAGTTCTTGTATGATTAACTCTGTCTGAATTGTAAGTTAAAATTCCCTCGGATTTCTGGTGATCAGTGGAGCTAATCTATGTCCGGTTATAGACAAGTGTCCATCTCAGACGATGGAAGATGGTCGCGTAATTTTGTGGATTGGTTGAAGTAAGATATTAACACTTTTGGTTACCTGTTCAGTGATCTAGAAGTTAAGCGTTCTCATGCGAGACTGAAGGACCTAGGTTCAAGGCTCACGTGTGAGATCTTGGATGCATACTGCTGAGTTGTCCCATACGGCCATTCTGTTACTTCCAGGTTTTTAGTGGTGGTCAAACACCAATCGTTTCATGATCTGAACCAAAATCTATCCAATCTCCACAACCCCATATTGATATTTATACAGATTTCACTCATCCGTCGTGACTTGTGTACTCAAAGTAATAATATATAGGTAGGGAATAGTTGAATAATTTTTATACCAACACCAACGTCAGGATTATCAATACAAATGACAAGACAGTCCTACTGTATGAGGCGGAAACTTGCAGAACTACGAAAGCCATCATCCAGAAGATACAGGTGTTTATTAACAGTTATCTACATATAATACTTCGGACCCGTTGGTCGGACACTATTAGCAACAACCAACTGTGGGAAAGAACAAACCAGATTGAAGCGGAGGAAGAAATCAGGAAGTGTCACTGGAAGTGGATAGAACACACATTGGGGAACTCACCCAACTGCGTCATAAGACAAGCCCTCACATGGAATCCTCATGGCCAAAGGAAAAGAAGAAGACCAAAAAACACATTACGCTGGGAAGTGGAGACAGACATGAGAAAAATGAACAAAAATTGAATGGAACTAGAAAAGAAAGCCTAGGACAGAGTGGGTTGGAGAATGCTGGTCGGCGGCCTATGCTCCACTGGGAGTAACAGGCGTAAGTAAGTAAGTAAGGGAATAGTTATATTAGAATATAACATAAGTTTGTATCATGTCAAATTTTCTTATACCAAATCAACATAAAGAAGATTTTATTGACAAAAGTGGTGGGTTATATTATCAAAGTAGTGATAATTATAACAACAGTGAAACATTTAAACATATAAATCATTATTCGGGTAGAATGGAGAAAATCAAGGTATGAAAGATTCCATCCGAAATTTCCACACATAGACTAGTTAATTTTATGGTCAGTAATCGTGAAGATCGTAAACTTTTATAAAGTGCAGACCAAACGTTAATGACATCAATGAACAGATACTACCATCCATACATCGTCACTAGCATAGTTTGTACAGTTAAACATTGAATGATCATGAACAGATCAAACTTTAGTTACTTCAATCACTAAAGATTAATAACTTCTTTAACTGATTTCGCATCTCCACACAGTACCATGTGGATTAATTTATTATTATTTACTAGGTGGTTTAAAGATACATAAGTAATACTTTGAACCATCTGGAATTAACTACCAGCAACTCACAATTGTTTTCATTCTTTCATATTCGTATCTCAGAGTGAGATGGCGATTAGTATACTCAACATTTGTTAGTCATAAGATAGTATTGTAGTGAATGAGAACACAAGTGGGGACAATCGAATATATTTGAACAAGACCTTACAGAACATCTGAAAAGGATACAGTGAATATTTCATTTGCAAAATGTCAATCAATTGTCTCAGACTTCATTGCTGCTACAGTTCCATAGCTAATGATTTCTGTTCCAGCTCCTTCCTCCTCGATCATCTTGAGCATCTGTTGCCAGACATTCTATTCCTGACTAGTGTTATACACTACTTACGTCGATATAAGTAGCATACACCACGGTATCTTGTAGAATGTCTCGATGTTTTGATTTTTCTGACACTGATCATTTTCAATTCAACAGAACTTAAAAAGCTAATGCAACGAAATATTTTGATCAGGGAAAAATGTGTTGGTTGAAGTGTCAAAATAAAGAATGGGAATAATGGAACGTTTGAAAATCATGAGAGAAATGGATTGATAATTGAATCAAGTCCCATTTCTATCATCATGCTAAATAATCTTTGTCTCTATACATCAGCAATCAATGAAATGCCATGAGTTTATTGTTATTAATCAGAAACAACAATGTTCCTGATATTAATCTTTCGCAAGTTACTGTATTAACACTAATATTTCGTATCAACGATTTTGATCGGAATAGGGATTTGTGGAGATTGTAGTAATTGATCTAAGGTAGACTACCATTGGAAACCTGGAAGTACCAGACAGCCGTTTCGGCACAGTATGAGACTCCTTAGTAGTGAACATCCACAATCCTGCATGCGGGATTCGAACTCAGGACCTTCGATCTTGCATGTGATCGCTTAACCATTAGATGATCGTTTTTAAAGAAGGTAATTAATTCATAAATATGTCATCAAAGTGAGCAACGGAGATCACTCCATTGTTAACTAGATTTATGATATGGCTCAACATATAACGATACCCAGATGTTTATGAAATTACTTTTTTTTAAAAACACCAAAGTAATTGAAGTAAAAATCTACCTTTTGATATTTTACAGGTCAGTGATCTAAACAAATAGGACCATAGAATTAAAGCTTAGTTGACAACACCTTACTTACACTTAAGCTTGTATATGTTTAGATTTGTCAAGCCCTTCAGTTGACTTATTTAACAGATTATGTTACTAAAACTGACAAATTGTACATCTTGATGTTATTATCATATCTGAATGAACGTATTTGCTTGGTCATCTGTTACAGCCTACACACATATCCCACTCATTAGCTTAAATGCCATTTGCTGAAATCGACTGACGTATCATTAGCTTTGCCACATATATATATGATTGAGTTTTGATAATTGATTCGACTTTTAATTTGTATCTGTATTCTGTTGTTCGTTCGCATTAACTTCTCAGCTCGTATTCGTTTGGTGTCTTTGTGGCTTAGTGATTTGTACTATTCAATAATAAACTAACTGTAGTCAGTGAGTTGTGTTGCTTGTGTTGTAATTCATATGATACTGGGATTAATTATTAACGGTTATCACGGTGATTGATATACGAAGCCTTAGAAATTATCTCTTAGATAATCCGCTAAAAGTTGCCTATTTGCGCTAGTTTCTGCTAATAAACATGGAGTTGTCAAGGTTTAATTCATTGTCGAATTATGGATATGAATATCAATACATAAATGCATAATCTTTCCTCACTTTCAGTGATTTTAGTTCTTATATGATCTTACTAAAAACTGATTGACCAGATGAAAGTCCAAGCTATATGAATTAGTTTTTCAACTAAAATTATTATTTTCAGGATGGGTTTTGTGAATATTATAGTAATTTTAATGGTTGACATCATACATCAATTGAAGGTAGACCAACATGGAAAAACTGGAAGAACTGGACGGTTGATTCGTCCTACTATGAAACTCCTCAGCAGTGTGCACCGACGTCCCCGCCCCCCGCGAGATTGAAACCCAAGACGTATCAGTCTCGCACACAAGCACTTAACCATTAGACCACCGAGCCGGCATCCAACGGTGTTAATGTTAATATTAGTGTTTATATATATATAAACCAACCAAGTTTGAAGTGTAGTGAACAAATCATAAGTGGGGACAATTGAACATGTTTGATACTAAATTACAGTGCGGCTCATTAAAATGTGAGAACCATATAGTAAATCGTTAGCTTGCAAAATATCAATCCATCATTTCAAACTTCACTGTTCCTTTTGCAAATATCAGTTCATTGTCTCAGAGTTCATTGTTCATGCATTTTCATACCAATTGCGTTCCGTTTCCATTCTTTCCTTATCGATCATCTGTTGAAATAAATTCTATGTCTGACTATCGTTATATACTACTTATTTGGATATAAGTAGCCCGCATCACAGAAGTTGTAGTATTTCGATAGTTCATTTCACTGTTTATTCATTACAAATTAACTTAACATATAACAAATAAATGTTTTGAAATATACTGTCTCAAATTATAATAATTAAATTTAGATTCATCAAATTCTATTGAGATAATAATCTCAATCAAAGTACTTGTGTTGTACTTCATATTTACCACCCCTATATGTTTAGTGTGTACATACTCTTTGATGATTGTCTATATTTCTATTTCGTTCTTCCATTTTCTAGTTTTATCCCCTGTTGTATATTTTGTGTATATTAGAGATATACTGTGTTGTTTTTTCTTTCTAACCCATCTACTATGCTTACACTTTAAACATACTGTTGTTATTCAGTTTTTAGAATAGGGGTTTGTAAGATTAGACATTAACATCATTGAATGCTGAATCAGTGATCTAGTGTTTAAGCGTTTGCATCTGAAATCAATGATCTTAGGTTCAAGTCCTGCACACAGAATCGTGGATGCCTACTTCTAAAAAGTTCCATACAAGGAAGAAACAGATGTCCAATGCTATTAGGTTTTTAATGGGGGGGTCTAACTTAAATTGGCTCGTGAATTCAACTTTGAACATACTAATTGAGATCATGAACCGATTGATATTAGACCAGCATTGAAAACCTGGAAGCACTGGACGACCGTTTTGTTTTATTGTGGGACTCTCCAGAAGTAGGCATCCACAGTCCCCGCTCGTGGGATTTGGACTCAGAGCCTAACCAACGCACATTCAGTTAACTGTATGTCATGAACTGGCCAGTGCGGTTGTGGTCTCGCTATTTTCTCTGGATACGTCGAAGGGTTAATCTATGTTAAATGCTGACTGCAAGGTGTGATTTAGAAGTTAGCTGGTTGGCCACATTCGAGTAGGCCTTCAGTCATTCGACATAGATCATCTACGTTGGTGATCTACAGTATTTACAGTTATTTAAGATACAGAAGTGTTTTTTTATTTCTGACAAAATGAAGATTAAGTCATTTAAGAAATGACTGCTTGCTTTTTGAAGTATAATAATGATCATTTAATTGTCATGAGGAAAATATGAAACAATTAGAAGTGAAATATAATTGTACACTTGAGAACTATTAACCAAAGTGAATAAGAAAAGATAAAGTAGAATATAAAATTATTTCAACAATCATACAGACTGAGGTATTGTACTGACCATTTTTAAGGATACCGAGTATTTGATATAGTGAGTTGTTTACGCTCCCGAAAAACTACAGAATGCTGAATCAGTTACTGTGAACACTTAGTGAAACTTTAAAGTTGATTTTAAAAGTTTTGATTGAGATCATAAATCGATTGATGTTAAACCACCACTAGAAACCTGGAAGCACTGTACGGCAGTTTTGTTCTGATATGGGACTCCTCCGTGATGCACATCCATGATCCCGCTCGCGCGATTCGAAACCAGAACCTATCGATCACGTGCGCGAACGCTTGATCAGTAGACCACTGAATCGGCATTCAACGAAGATAATGTCTCACTTCCATCAATATACGAATGGCTGTGCAACAGTCTCCATAAGCACATACTGATAACAATCACCATGTGCTTACTAACTACTGACTTCAGGATGATTTCCTGGAGTTCTAGTGAGAATTCATGACCAGTGGAGTTCAATCTGTGTCCGATAGAGAGAGGTATCTACCTCAGACAATGTATGAATGGTTACAAGAGATCATTGATTGATTGAATCTACCATTGGATGTCGGTCGGCTCAATGTTCTGAAGGTTTAGCATTCACACGCGAGACTGATAGGTCCCCTGTTCGAATCTCGCGGGGTGATATCCTGGATGAGCACTGCTGAAGAGTCCCAGACTAGGACGAAACGGCTTTCCAGTGTTTGCAGGTTTTCCATGGCGATCTAGCTTCAACTGACTCATGATCTCAACTATTTATTTATTATTTATTTGAACACATAAACATTGGTACAAGTAGGCACCAAATAGATATCCGTCACATAAATCATTCGAAGTGTGTCAGAAATGAGATACCGCCCGAAGCAGTGGTTTTTTTAAGGAGCTACAACCGGAGCCTTCGACCCAAAGATCTGATTCACAAGGCAGTGGAGCAACGTCAGGAGATACAATCCAACAATTATTTCATATTCTATTTGTTCCTTAAGGATCCTGAAGTCAATGTGCCCCATTGTTTTTGGAATCAGGATTTTCCAACTCTCCTAGGTGAATTCTCCGTCTCCATCAACTTGGTTAATGCGCTGGACATTTTGCTTTTCATCCTCTCAATTTCATAACCAACAACTTTGTCTCAAGAATACATTTCATAGGACTTCCCTGGCAATAGTTCTATACATGTAACCCCATGTGAGAGCATCTGGAGAGGGAGAGCTAACTTTCCCCACTCTCGTCTATACTAAATAAGAATGTATCCATTTTATTTGTCTGATCAAATGTACATTTTAGATTGTTTTCTATTGTTTTAAATAACTAATTCTATGAATAAAAGAAAGAAAAATTCAGACTTTTCATGATAATCAAATTAAAATAAAAAAATCTCAAAATAAAGAAGCAAGAAAAAAGAGAAAAAATTATTTTTATTTGATTTTTCTATTTTGTTTTCTTCTTTTTTATTTTCTTCTTTTTTTGTGGTTTTTACTTCTTATTTATTGATTTTTTTTTTACATGAATTTATCTTTGAAATAAATTATTATCAAACTATTCTAGTTGAATGAAATACTATATGTATGTGTGGGGGGGGAGGGGAAGGGGGGAGTAGGGAAAGTGTAAAATTGGCATTTTTTTCTTATTAACTTGAAGTATTATTATTATTATTGTTGTTGTTATCCTGAAACTAGTTCATCAGTCTTTTTTAGCTTCGTTTCTTTTCGTTTTCTTTTCTTTTTCTTTTCTTTTCTTTTCTTTTTTCAGACAAGATTATCATATCAGTTCACAGTTATTTCTTTAAAATAATCAATATATATTCAATAATCATGATGAACTAAGTAACTTTATCATATGTCACATAGAAACTCATGATTGTTTTTTTTGTTTTTTTTAGTGTCAATTTATTCGTGACTCGTTTTTCTTTTCTTTCTTTTTGTTTTTTTTTATGGAGAGATTTCAATGATAAAGAAATGAAGTGGATAAAGAAGAATTTTCTTTTTTTTTTACACTTTCTGAACATTCAGTGTAAGTGTTTGGTTTAGTTATTTAAACAAAATGAAGATAATTCAATAAATTGATAAAGAGTATCATAGTTGAACATATGATAAACATTGATTATAAACAGCTATGGGAATAGTAGTTTAGATTCATTTATAGAGTCAAAAGATTAGACTTAGTTAAAGTTTATGGATGATTGAAGCGGTAGAACGCTGTTTTATCTTAATAAAGGACTTTTCACATTGTGCATCTACATTCCTGCATGCAGGATATGAACTGAGGACGGTCGATGAAAATTTAGACCACAGAATTGGTTTCTGAAGGTGTTAATGTTTAACTTCAATCAATCAATTAACGATATTGTACGACCATGTTTCATTGATTTCAGTGGGTAACTGCCCCACAGCTGACACGATTTAACTCCACTGATCACGGTTTCTCAATTGAACTCGAAGTTATCCCCTAGTGAAAATATGAAGTAGTTGACAGAACGGTTGTCTAGTGCTTCTAGGTTTTTAATGGTAATCTTACACTGAACAGTTCACGATTTCAATCAAAACTCAACAAACTTTACAAATGTACACTGATATGTCTGAGGCCTTCCCATTTTATTATTTCAAATACGATCCCTGTTTAAAAAACAGTCATCTTTAATCCCCCATTTTATCATCATCATAGCACCCATTCCACTTTTACAATTTGTTGGTGCCAATTTTTAACAGCTTATTCCTTAATTGCTATATATTCGTTTGGTAGACAGTTTATGTAACATTCAATAATTATAGTTTGAGGAGGTTAGAAATTATTACGTGAAATCGAGGATTGGGTTATCGAAAGTCATTGCAGAATCATTGTGTGACAACATGAAGTAATATGACTTAATGACAACTATTCATAGAAACTGAATTGTTGATATAAAACTACAATAAAAAAAGATATCAAAATGAAAACTATGTATGCAAAAATGTTTAATTTGAGCAAGACTTACTTACTTATTCCTGTTACTCCCAATGGAGCATAGGCCGCCGACCAGCATTCTACAACCCAATCTGTCCTCGTTCTTCTTTGATAATTCTGTCCAATTGTTGTTCATTCTTCTTATGTCTGTCTCCATTTCTCGACTTAATGTGTTCTTCGATCCCCCTCTTCCCTTTTGTTTAACCTTGAGGATTCCAAGTGAGGGCTTGCATTGTGACACAGTTGGGTACTTTCCTCAATATGTGTCCTATCCACTTCCAGAGCTTCTTCTTGATTTCTTCCTCCCCTGGAATCTGGTTTGTTCTCTCTCATAGTAGGTTGTCGCTGGTAGTGTTTGGCCAATGGATCCGAAGTATATTGCGTAGACAACTGTTAATAAATACCTGTATCTTCTGGATGAGGGCTTTCGCAGTTCTCCAAGTTTCCGCCACATACAGTAGAACTGTCTTGACATTTGTATTGAAAATTCTGACTTTGGTGTTGGCTGACAGACAGTTGTTTTGAGTTGAAGATGTTTTTCAGTTGTAAATGTGCTACTCTCGCTTTGTCGATCCACGCCTTCACATCTGCATCAGATCCATCGTGTTCATTAATGATGCTGCCCAGATATGTTAATTTTTCTACATCTCCCAAATCTTCTCCGTCAAGTGTAATTTGATTGGTGCATGTTGTGTTGTATCGGAGAATCTTGCTTTTCTCTTTGTGTATGTTGAGACCTACTGCTATTGGGGCCGCTTCTACACTGGTCGTCTTCACCTGCATTTGTTGTTGCGTGTGCAAATTTTAGCAAGAGAGATTCAATTATATGCGGAGTTATTGCTATGACAAGTTATTACAAGTCATCAACTGTGACTCACTGAAATTAAGACTTAATCATTCACGTAAACGCATGCTCACTCAATCCACAAAATTCCTTTATGTCTTATATTGTACTACTTCTACAAGTCTCTGAATTAAGATTTGTATTCTTGCAGGTCGGGAAATAGAAGCAGATATGAAAAGGATGAATAACAACTGTGAAGAACTGAAATTGATTGCCCAGGACACGGTTGGATGGAGGAGTCCTGATGGTCGGCCTTTATTCCTACACAAGGAGTAACACGAGTAAGTAAGTAAGTAATTCTTGCAAATTGTCAAGTTACATTAATTCTAATCATTTGAACTATTACAAGCTAGTTTATGTTCATTGTTTAAATTTCATTTGATGAGGTAATATTCATTATGTTCCTTTTCCTGGAATAAAAGGGAGAGATAATTCACTTTCTTTCAAAATTAATTATCAATTTTATATGTATTACTTAATTAACTACTTATAAATCTTAACCTAAACAAATTGCTTATATCCATATACTGTGAGATGAATGGTTAACATTAAGAGATATGATATCTTATCATTCATAATGTAATGATTGCCACTTCAAAAAAATATGACCAGTTTTGTTGAATATATTTACTTATACAAAGATATTAATAAAGAATGAAACCCTCTTCAAATTTATCTACTTAAGTAAAGGTCATTAGAGGATATTCAATGGAGTAGAGAATGATGGATAATGAAAAAAATAACTATTATGTAGTTATTATGAATGTATTATCTGAGAGGGATTGTAATAGTTGAATTCATGAACCATTTGAAGCTACACCACCATGAAAAACTTGCACACTGCTGAGCAGGTCCATATTAGGATGAAACAGCAGTCCAGTGCTTGCAGGTTTTCCATGGTTGTCTAGCTTCAATTGAAACATGAACTGAACCATTAAAATTGCCATATTATCCACAAAACTCCTTCTGATACTAATGAACATATGCTCACTAGTAACTATCTCCAAGAGGTATTTCCTGGAGTTGTAGTGAGAAGTAGTGATCAGTGGAGTTCAACCGGGTCTATTGTGAGACAATAACTCACTGATGACAATGTTGGATGTGTAACTCAATTTCGTGGATTGATTGAAGTTAGACATTAACACCGTTGGATGCCTGCTGGCTCAGTGGTCTTATGATTGATCGTTCGCGCACGAGACCAATAGTTCGTGGGTTGTAACCTAGCGGGCAGGATCGTGGATGCGCACTGCTGAAGATTCCCATACTAAGACAGGTTGGCCGTCGAGTGCTTCTCGGTTTTCCATGATGGTCTAACTTCAATTGGTTCATGATATTTAATAATCAATAGAATTTTACATGATTGATTTAATTGTTATTGACTTCATGATTATGAAAAAGAGAAAGAAAAAATGATGCAAAATAAATGAGAAAAACAAAAACAAACTTAGAATGCATCAACAATAACAGTTTGATAAGAGTGGAACTGTCAAATAATATTTCACAGTTGTACTTTTGTATTATGTCTAATTTCGTTATCATAAGTTAACATAAAAAAATATATTCATTGAATTCATGACTCGATATAAGCTAGACCATCATGGGAAACCTGGACGGTCGTTTCGTCCATTGCGCATACATGATTCCGTAAGCCGTACACGAACCCAAAATCATTAGTCTGGTGTACGAACACCTAACCTCTAGACAAGTGAACCGACATCTATCGATGTTATTGTCTAAATTTAATCGAAGAAATATAGATTAAGCCTTCAGTTAGGGGTTTATCAATCAATAACAGACGGTTCACTCGCCTTAAATAAAAAAATGAGATGCATCTATATTTTCTGTTAAGCGTAATCAAAGGTGAATAAGCTAATATGTTTTGTTTACTTATAAAAAGAGAAAGACAACAGCCATATTTGTACAAAATAGAAGATTAGAAATGGAATACTTTTACTCAAAAACGATTATTTATAAATTTACATCTACTTCTTCTTATCTTTTCACGTTCCATCTTTTATTTATGCCATACACATCAACAAATGCAGATGAAGACACCTAGTGTAGGGGCGTTCTCTGCTTCACTAAGCCTCGATATACACATAGGAAAAAGCAAGATTCTCAAATACAAGACGATGAATACCAACACCATCACAATTGATGGAGAAGCTCTGGAAGATGTGGAATCTTCCACGTATATGGAAAGCATTATCGATAAACAAGGAGAATACGATACAGACGTAAAGTTGAGGATTGGCAAAGCAAGGGCCGCATTACTACAACTGAAGAACATATGCAAATCAAAACAACGGTCTGTCAATCAATATCAAAGTCACAATCTTCAATACGAACATCACGACAGTTGTATTGTACGGAGCTGAAACGTACAGAACTACTACAACCATCAACAAAAAGGCGCAAGTATTTAAAAATAGTTATCTGTACAAGATACTCAACATCTATTGACCCGATACAATCAGCAACAGCTTCCAGCTGAAGAAGAAATTAGGAAAAGATGTTGGAAGTAGATAGAACAGACATTAAGCAAATCATCAACCTGCATCATGATGCAAGTCGTAACTTGGAATCCTGAAATGAAGTGAAAAATTGGAAAGTTAAAGAACACATTACTTCAGGAAAAAGAAGCAAATACGCAAAAGATGAATCACAACTGCAAAGAAGTGTAAAAGGATTGTTTAGAACAAAGTTGGATGGAGAATGGTTGTGGTTGACTTATGCTCTTACACGATGAATAACAAGCCTACATAAGTAAATAAGTAAATAAGTTACATTGACTACTTATTAACTTCTTTTGTCTTAACATCAACAAACATAAAACAATTATTCACTTGGTATTGTTTGGCTTGTATCTTCCCATTAAGGTTTAAGACTGCAATTGATCAGTCTGTTATTGGCATATGTGCATACAAGTCAAACAATACCAATTGAATTTAAATTCACCCCACTGCACAAGCAAGTGGCTATCAGGACTCAGTGCTGAGTGGATAACGCGATGACGTTTGAAGCGTACGGTACTGAGTTCGAGTCCCTGGATGAGCATTAACTCAGAGATGCAGATACATCCAGCTGACGAATCCCAAACTGGACGAAACGCGCGTCAAGCTAGATTCCACTGCTAGTCACTATCCATGTTGATTCAAGTAACTTTTGTATCTAATTAAAAATTAAAAAGAAAAAATTCAATTGATTTTTCTGTCATTTTAAAACCAATTAAAAAGTGGTAATTTTCAATGTCATAAAAATATAAAAAACAAAAAAGATTTTTTTTCTGTTTTCTTTAAACAATACCGACTTTCATAATTATTTCTCTGCATTATTATTATTATTACTATAAAAGTTTAATACAACAACAACAATAATAATAATAATAATAATAATAAAATCTGAAGGGGTTTTGTGGATATTATAGTAATTTCGATAGATGAGATTATGAGTCATTTGAAGCTAGAACATCATGGAAAACCCGGAAGCATTGGACGACCGTTCCGGCCTATTGTGAGACTCCTCAGCAGTGCGCACCTACGATCCCTCACCCTGCGAGATTCGAACTCAGGACCTGACAGTCTCGCGCCAGGAGAGACCACTGAGCCGGCCGGCCAGCATGCAACGGTGTTAATGTCCAACTTCAATGTCTGACTTCAAGATATACTCCTAGAGTTCTAGTGAGAAGCCGTTACCAGTGGAGTTTAACCAGGTCTGTTGTCAAATATCAGCTCTGTTATATCCGGTGAAGATTAAATTACAGGTAAATTCCAAGGACTATTCATGGACTAATATTCTATAAATATTCTTATTGTATAACTACTCAACAATTACACTATGGATATTTATATTCCTTTTATGATAAGCTTTGTTTTGACCTATAATTTATTATTGTACGATTTACGGTTCTTAAGTTATGTTCAGTTTATTAACTACTGCCTCCCACATTCACAGCCACTTCTTGGGCTTATTTGTGTACAAATATTATTTCCTATTTTATGGTACGTTGCGGTCTGTGTGATTGATATATAAACCAAGTATGCCTGAAATAAACGATTCGATTCATATTCGGAAGCTGGTATTGTGTTCTGGACTCAAGTGGAAGGGCTCGTAGGACATAGGACCAATAAGGACGCTAAACTGCCCACACCGGTTGAACGTCATTGGTTGGCCTAGTGTGCAGATTCGTATAAGTCGTATTCGGATTGGTAGGTAAGTCGTGTGATAGAAAGACCAGACACCCAAGGTCATAACAAGCCCACTGAAGACAATGTTGGATGTGTCGCGCAATTTCGTGAATATATTGAGGTTAGACATTAACACCATTGGATGCCGGTTCACTAGACCGGCCTGCTTGAGTATCTGGGCTACCTGTTCCTGCCATCTAGATATTTCAACAAGTTATCTACTTTTGTTTGTTTTAATATATCATTATGTTTATTAATCGCATAACCTATTCTGCTGCGTTTCTGAAAAGTGTACAACCTTTCATTGTCAAAGTTACAAAAAACTCAATAAGAGACAATGTGGTTGCTGGCAATATACAGCGAAAAGAATGCACATTATTAGGATGTTCATTCACTGGACTGCTAACATCTAACTGGCGATAACTCGATATTTATCGCCAGAACCGACCAAGAAGAAGGAAATGGAAACTTGTAGAAATACTTTGTACTGAGAATTCTATATTGTACCAAAAATATAATATTGAATAAAGTTGATAATAACAATAATAGTAAAATAGTCTAATGGTTAGGCGCTCGCGCGCGTGACTGATAGGTCGTGGGTTGGAATCTCGCGGGCGAAATCGTGGATGTGCTCTGCTGAGGATTCCCATACTAAGACGAGTTGGCCGTTCAGGGCTTCCAGGTTTTCTATGATGGTGACTCATGATTTCAACCATTAAAATGAAATTTGTTTCAAAACCAAAAAAGTTTTTTCATTGTTGAATGGAAAATATCAAGCGAGAATGAAGGCTTTGAGTTCGAATCACAGGAGCTGGATCATGGATGCGCACTGCTGAGTAAGCCCACATTAGGACGAAACGGTCATTCAGGTTTTCAATGGTGGTTTAATACCGATCGATCCATGATCTCAATCTAAAATTTAATAATCTCTACAACCCCTATATCGATGGTTAATTTTTTTTTAATTATCTAAATCATAATTAAAAAGTTGCTAAGTTGAGAAATAATGAAGTGATCTCTTTCAATAGGACTTTAAATGAAAATGATTTTATTTAGGATAATATGGATCTAACAATTAAAGAAAGAACTTAGTTTTAGGTTCTTACATTTTGTTTAATGTTGTGCTTGTTTGAAGTAGAAATCATAGTTTCATGAAAAGCATTTTTTCTTCCATCTCACTCTCTCTCTTACGCCTGTTAACACTCGTGTAGGAGCATAGGTCAACTATCATCACTCTGCATCCAACTCCACCTATAGCTCTCCAAGAGTTATTGTTGGTCCCAAGCCCATGAAAAGGAGTAGTGTTGGTTGTGGGGTCGGCAATCCCATCTAGCAGAAAAAAATCTTGCTAAAAAGACGCTAACTTGATTAAACAATTTAAACTGTACCCTGGGAATCGAAGGAGAAATTATGCCGCCTCATGATGAAGGCCGAGATTCTTTGGAAATCGTGAAGCAGCCTATGCTCCACCACGAAGGGTAAGACGAGTAAGTATGTAAGTAATTTGATTAACACTTTCCTATATTTGTAAATTAGTCGAATTTTCCAATTTAGTAAGATAGCACACGATTGTGTTTCACAGTTAATTACTTACTCTAGTTACCCCTTATGAAGGAGCATAGGCCAACCACTAGCATGCTCCATACAACGATGTGCCAAGCAATCCTTCCCAGTTCTTCCCAGTTGTTATTCATCCTTCTTATATCTGCTTCTATTTCCCGACGTAATATGTTCTGCGGACCTCCACTTTTCTGTTAACCTTCAAGATTTTAAGTTAGGGCTTGCATTGTGACCCAGTTTGGTGATTTTCTCAATGTATATCTTATCCACTTCCAACGTCTTTTCCTAATTTTTTCTTCAACTGGAAGTTGGTTTGTCCTCTCCCACAAAAGGCTGCTGCAGATGGCATCCGGTCGATGGATGTTGAGTATCTTGTGCAGACAGCTGTCTAGAAATACTCCTACCTTCTTGATGATGGTTGTGGTAGTTCTTCACGATTCAGCACCGTACAGTACAACTGTCTTGATTTTCGTATTGAAGATTGTGACTTTGGTATTGATTGATAGACTGTTGTTTTTAGTTGTATATGTTGTTCAATTGTAGGGACATATATATAACATGTTAATACCTAGGAGGCTGATTGTCACTAACTTTGCTTTTGACAGTTTGTTTTATCGTCAATACAATAATTAGAATTGTCTAGTTCTATTAAATAATATCATCAAAATATATTCATTTAACTGTTTTCATTATTCTTGATTGATATCATGAACCGAATGATGTTGGACCACCTTTGGATACCTGGAAGCACTGGACGGCCGCTCCGTTTTATTGTGGGACCCCTCAACAGTGCGCACCCACGATCCCACTCGCAGGATTCGAACCCAGGGCCTTCAGTCTTGCCCGCGAACGCCTAACCTACTGGACCACTGAGCCCGCATGGAGTGGTGATAGTGTCTAACATCAACCAATCCACGAAATTACGCGACCATCTTCCATTGTACTGATGTAGATACCTGTCTCTACCTGACATGGATTAGCTCCACTGGTCACGGCTTCTCACTAGATTATGATTATGATTATCTTCAAATTTCAAGACTGAAAAATAAACTAAGAATAGGAAATTGATTTACATTATGATTGATTATAAGATAAATAAAATAGGCTATTTAAGGATTTCAAGAGGGACATATTAGTAAATAAATAGATTATTCTCTTATAATCTGTTTACATTATCATTTTTTTAAAGAAATAAATTAGAAAACTTGGTTTAACACACTTCCGTTTAGTAAATCAAAACGTTATGAAGATTAGTTTTCTAATACGAATGAATATTATACATAGAAGATCGTTTTATTAGATGTTAGGGAATTAGATGTGAGATGAGCTTACTTACTTACTTACTTACTTACTTACTTACTTACTTGCTTACTTACTTACTTACTTACTTACTTACTTCAACACTTACTTACTTACTTACTTACTTACTTACTTACTTACTTACTTACTTACTTACTTACTTACTTACTTACTTACTTACTTACTTACTTACTTACTTACTTACTTACTTACTTACTTACTTACTTACTTACTTACTTACTTACTTACTTACTTACTTACTTACTTACGGAACATAGGCCGCCAACCAGCATTCTACAACCTATCATGTCCTCAGGCTTCGTTTCTAGTTCTATTCAATTCTTTTTCATTTTTCTCATGTTTGTTTTCATTTCTCCAAGTAATGTATTCTTCGGTCTTCCTCTTCTCCCCCTTTGGCCTTGAGGATTCCATGTGAGGGATTGTCTTTTGATACAGTTGACTGCTTTTCTCAATATGTGTCCTATCAACTTCCAGTGATACCTCCTCATTTTTTTCTCCACTGGAATCTGGTTTGTTCTTTCCCACAATAGGTTGTTGCAGATAGTGTCTGACCAACGGATCTGAAGTATTTTGCATAGAAAACTGTTAATCAAAACTTGCATCTTCTGGATGATAGTTTTCGTAGTTCTCCAAAGTCCCACCTCAAACAAACTCGCTCAAATGAACCTTAACCAGAAAAATATTCGGTAATGAACGGTTTTTATTATTAATGTATATACTGTATCTGAAATAACATAGTAAATCATATGAATCCAAATATAAATCGATTATTCAGTAGTAAACAATATCATATTCATCAATCTTATCCATAATATTCTAGTTTCTAAAAGCAGGAAATTGATTAGTTTCATCAATGAGTGTTACCTAGTAGAATATAACCCCTATGGTTATATTCACTGAACCATCGTTAGTGTTTTTAATACTGTGGATTCTTTCCATTTTGTGCTAGTACACAATTATTCTGTAATTTATCAGGAGTAAATTATTAGTTTAAGATATTATGCATTATTGTCTGAGTTATTTGGGTATTTAACAGTATAGGGTTGTGGAGATCATAAAGCGATTGATGATAGACCACTATTGAAAACCTGAAAGCACTGGATGACCGTTTCGTCTTATTGTGGGATTTCGTAGCAGTGCGCAGCCACGAGTTCACTTACGGGATTCAAACCCAGAGCCTTCAATCTCGCGCGTGAACGCTTAACCTCTAAACTACCGAGCCAGCAGGCATCCAACGGTACTAATGTCTAACTTCAATCGATCCAAGAAATTGTGCGACCATCTTCTATGAGACTAAGTTAGATACCTATCTCTATCCGACACTGATTGGACCCCACTAGTCATAGCTTCTCACTAAAACTCCGAGAATGTGAAGATTAATAAGTTTTTGGTTGAGACCATGAACCAATTGATGTTTGAACCATTTAAAACCTGTTGAATATAAGTTTTACACGAACGGACTTGCACACCTGAATTAATCTTAATATAAGTTGAGAACTAAGAATCATTGGACAGCTTCACTATCATGATCCATCACGAATCAAACCCAAGATTTTCAGGCCAAGTGGAAAATGTCTAGCCTCTTGAACACTGAGTTCTAATCCAAAGTCTTACATTCTTAATTTCAGTCAGTTCACGATATGGAGTGACTACAATTCAATGTCACTAATGGACAGCTGCCTTATTCCCAATATGATTGATCCTCACTCGTTATGGTTATTTATTATCTAGTTACAGTCACTCTATGATATAGACGATAGACTATAGTAATCTTAAGAAAACCCACTAGGTTCTCATTACTATTCATTTATTCACCCCATGATCTTTTTCTATTGATGAGCGCTACCTAGCATAAAAAAACTAGTTACAAGGCATTCTATCAATTATTTTTAATCACTGGTTGGTCATCAATATGTAATTCCTTCGAAAAGTTGCCAAATAGCACGTTGATAGTCCTAATGTAACCAGGACTTAAAATTGAAGTTATTTGTTATGAATAATATGCATAGATTCAATGAAGTACACTTATAATAAGATTAACCAACTGATTGGTTAATAGCTAGTAGTAGTAGTAGTAGAAGAAGAAGAAGAAGAAAACTAGGTTACTTATTACCATTCACAAATAAACGTATATTTATACCTTTCATAAGCATTAACATTTGAATATCTGTTGGCTAAAAGAATATAGTATATAGACATTACTATTGAGATAGATGCTAGTAATAGGTTGATTCAATATTCTAAAAAAACTATGATTGAAATTTAAGGCATATTGAAGATTGATAGTAAACAATTGAATTGGAAATATAAACTGGATCTTAAGCTTTCATCTCAGTAAGAGCTAGCTGGAAGAAGCTCATTAATGTTCATTCTAATAAACTTCAAACCGTTATGCAAATACAGGCTTCTTATGAATACTGTATGTTTTGAAGCAATACTTCAACAATATCCGTTTAAACATACGTAAATATGTACACTTTTTCAACCTATCAAGTAGCTTACGATAAATTTCATGCATATTTGACATTCAAGGACACTTTGTACATTCATTATCCTGTAAAATCAGATCATATGATGAATCGTATATATGAACAATAGAAAACATTGACTCAGTCTTATAATTTGTCCCTTGTAAAACAGTATAATCCATAAGTTTCTATGAAAATGAAACCCTTCTTTTTTACGTACATCGACACCCGAACTAATCATAGGGAGTGAAATAGTTGAGCGTGTCGATCGCTTCACTTATCTTGGAAGTCTCATCAACCCTTGTGGTCTGATGTGTGACGAAATCTCAGCACGGATACAGAAGGCTCCACTAGCTTTTGCCAATTTGCGTCATTTGTGGTGTAGGAGAGATACCCGTCTACCAACCAAAGGACGTGTTTACTGCGCAGCAGTTCGTTCCGTCCTACTTTATGGCAGTGAAACATGGCCGGTAAGAGTAGAGGATATTCGTAGGTTACTAGTATTTGATCATAGATGTCTTCGAAACATTGCTTGTATATCCTGGTACCATCGAGTGAGTAACACAGTTGTTAGGAAACGGGTACTAGGTAAGGATGGCAAATCGATTGATAGAGTGGTGAAACCTCATCTGTTGAGATGGCTGGGACACGTGTTACGTATGCCCAACGACCGACTGCCTCGACGCGCTATGTTCAGTGGTATAGGAGTAGGTTGGAAGAAAGCTATGAGCGGCCAGACCAAAACATGGCACAAGTCCATGAAATCACTGACAAGTGGACTGAGTGATGTTGGTAGGTGTAGACTACCTGGCTGGGATCCGCGACACGAAAGCAACCGATGGTTAGAGTTTTTAAATGACATGGCTGAAAATGGTTTGCAAAGACGCTGGTGCATCCACTCTTTGTGTTCTCCCAAATTCTAATCTTCTGAATCCTTCATGTCCCTTCTTTTTTCCTCTTCCTAAATTTATTTCACTGTATTATACTCCTTGAATAACATTTTCAAACTCTAATCTTTCTGATTGCTGCTTATAGTTTTACTACCTCTACCACTACAGGATTTGAATTGACAACTGCATCTCTAATATGGTATGGCGATTCGAACGGATGTACGTACGTACGAAGTTCTACGTTGTTACTGACTGACTGACCGGCTGGCTATGTGTCTTTAAACGAATGACAGTCAGTGAACTAGAATAGTGATGTAGAATACGATTTTGGACAATCAAATGCATCTTGAATACAAAATTACAGAATTGCTTAGTAGAATCTGAGAACGACATTCCAGTGGAGAAAGAAATGAGGAAGTATCGCTGGAAGTGTATAGGACACACATTGAAGAAAGCACCCAACTGCATCACAAAACAATCACTCACATGAAATCCTCAAGGCCAATGGAGAAGAGGACAATCAAAGAACACATTGCTTCGAGAAATGGAGACAGATATGAGAAGAATGAGCAGGAATTCTATAGAAGTAGAAAGGAAGTCCCAGGACAGAGTGGGATGAAGAATGCTGATCTGTGGCCTATGCTCCATTGGGAGTAACAGACGTAAGTTAGTAAATAAGTACATATTAGGATAAATTTGGAAGATTAAATTTGATTAAAATATGGATTCAAACTGAAGTAAATCAATTTACATTGAATGATCAAAAGTGTTGAATAGATGAAACAAATAGAATCAAAAGATTTAATAAGGGTAGAGGATAAATATCCACCATCCTCTATTGCTAAACACATAATTGAAACAGGTCATAAGATTGATCTTAACATGGCTTTTATGGTGTTGTACAAAAGTGCGAAAGGACGTATATACTAAGGTTTACTGAAACCTTGGCCATACGATAATTCAACCCGCCCTTTGTGTATTCAAAAACAGTATGTTCTCTCTCATAAACCTACCCTGGTAAAATTAGCGCATCATGCAGAATGATGAGGTTTCAAATTGTTTTCACATTATTCCATACACATAGTTCTCTTGATTATTTTGAAAAGAGTAAGAACTAAAAGATTCGAGCAGAATAGCATGAATCCATTCTATTTTGTCTAGTTCTCATCAACTGCTTACAACCTGTGATATTTAAAAATCATAATTACATAATGGGTTTAAATTACTTACTGTCGCTAGATTCAAATCTAGGATCTATCAATCTCGCACGCAAACGCTTAACCTCCACACCACTGAGCTGGCCGGCATGCAACGGCGTTACTGTCTAACTTCAACTACTCCTGAGCTCGAATCTCCCAAGGCAGGATTATGGATCCTCATTGTTGAGGAGTCCCACAATAGAACGAAACGTCCATCCAATGCTTTCATGTTTTTCATGGTGATCTAGCTTCAATTGACTCATGATTTCAACTATTAATATTACTATAATATCCACAAAATCCCTTATACTGGACTAATCGAAAATCCATGCCATTGAAGTAAAAAAACAAAAAACAAACAACAATCATCGAATGGATTACCCTGCTGAATAATTAACATACCATGGATAGATAGATAGATAAATCATTCCTTTAAGCTTTCATCCAACTGTTTGATGTTGTCTTCAGTATGTTTAATAATACATAGACTTATATACTTATAGATTAAGAATCAACTATTCTCTTCTAGCTCATTTTTCTTTCTTTCTTTCCTTCTTTCCTCTTTTTTTAGTTTTCTCTCTAAATGATTATGAACAATGGATGAGATGAATTGACTAAATCTAATTTGATATCAAGTAGACATGTCAAAATTATCTTCTATGATCACATAGATATAAACGTCAATGTTACTATTCTTTCATAAATTATTAATTCAAGCATAATGCAATTCTATATTATGTAATACACTATTACATAATACCATAGTTCCACTGGTTGAAATCATGAGTCAAATGAAGCTAGACCACCATGGAAAACCTTGGAAGCACTGGACAGTCGTTTCGTCCTAGCGTGGGACTCCTCAGCAGTGCGCATCCATGACCCCGCCTCGCAGGACTCGAGCTCAAGACCTGTCAGCCTCGCGCCAGGCGCTTAACCAACTAGACCACTGAG
The DNA here is from genome assembly GCF_000699445.3 of Schistosoma haematobium. NCBI lineage: Eukaryota > Metazoa > Platyhelminthes > Trematoda > Strigeidida > Schistosomatidae > Schistosoma > Schistosoma haematobium. Next base: position 2,888,697 of record NC_067199.1, on the reverse strand, counting down.
CCGGCATCTAACGGTGTTCATGTCCAGCTGGTTCGAGACTGATAGGTCCTGGGTTCAAATCTCGTGAGGGAGTGGGATCGTGGATGCGCACTGCTAAGGAGTCCCATACTAGGACAAAACGGCCGTTCGGTGCTTCCATGTTTTCTACGGTGGTATAGCTTCATTTGACTCATGATTTAAACCAGTAGAATTTCTAAAATCTCCACAAAACTCATTCTGATAATATCATAGTTATCAAAAGAGAAATGAAATGTGTAATGAAAAACATAATTACATCACAAGTATTTATGTTATGAACAAAAGAAACAAATTCGTTTCGCTATATTTGTGAATAAAAGTCTATATGTTCGTACATACTTGATTGTAATTGTAGTTTATAAGAATTCATTGTATCAAGTTCGAGTTTATTTTTAATTAGATTGATCAATGTTAGATCACCATAGAAAACTTGGAAGTAATGGATGGCAGTTTCATTCTAGTATGGAACTTCTTAGAAGTGCGCGTCCACGATCTCGCATATAGCACTCGAAGCCAGATCCTTTTGTATCGCGTGAGAACGCTTAACATCTAGACCACTGAACCGATATCCAACAGTGTTTATGTGTAACTTTAACCGATCCATAATATTGTGAAATCATTGTTTTCAATGAGTAACTGCCTCAATGTTGAGGAGTCCCATACTATGAAGAAATAATCATCCAGTGCATCTAGGTTTTCAATGGTGATCTATAATTGATCCATTCATGATATCAATCTATATTTAGTTACTTAAATCAGTGTAAATATGATGATTTAAACTATAAACTGATTGCTCATTTCCATTTACAAGTTTCTCACATTCACTTTGTGATTGATATTTCTCGAGATTTCACAATGGTTATATACTATTACAACAGTTGGCTTTTGTTGTTTGTTCAGGTTGAATATTGTGTAAATCATGAACTTATTTAGGTAGTAAATCAGTGAAACTAGATAACAGATAATAGTTGTTTCATCCTATCTTGGAAATTCTCACCAGTGAATATTCGGAATCCCACTGGATATCAAATCAAGGATATTCAATCTAACCATAGGTCAACAATTTTTATAGAGACCATATTGTCAAGAATTTACATAAGTTGGAAATGTAGAACATTAGTCTGAAAGTCATGATTTGTTACCTAGAGATGAATGTGTTCACTCGCAAAGTCTCCGAACTAAAATGTATATTACTACTGTAATGAACAAGCACACCAGTGGAGACAATCAAATGTATCTAAATAAATTACAGAATATCTTGGTAACCTTCTGCCCATAGGTATTTTACTTTCGATTGGTGGTACATACTACTTATATCTGTCAACATCAGTAGCAGACACCACACCACTAAGTAAGCACTGCAGTCTAGAATATTTTAGCTACGGCCAGCGCTCGCTCGATCAATAGGTCATGGGTTGGAATCTTGCTAGGCGGGATTGCGGATGCGCACTGCTGAGGGGATTCATGATCTCAACTATTAAAATTTATGAACAGTTGGATTGGTACAACTTACAGTACTCCATTATATGTGAACCAGTCCAATTTAAGTGATAATTTAGAGTTCGCTCTTCTTTTTTTTTAAAGAAGTCAATTTAAAGGGGAATTTTAATACACTGAGCTGAATTTTAAAAAATGAAATCCATCTACATTATGTGTAGATCACGAACGTAGATGATCTATGTCGAATGATTGGGGGGGGTGCTACTCGATTTAGACGGGAATGGTATGTCCAGTAGCTAACTTCGAATTCAAACCTCGCAGTCAGCACCTAATATGGTTTACCACTTCGTCGTATCAAAGTATCATTACTGCTTTGAACACCATACAATATAAAGGAACTTATTACAAAAATATATTAATTAAAGTAGGTACAATCAAAAGTGCGAGCATCATCATCGCATAGATCAGTTCATTACTGATACACATTTGGTTGTTCTTAACTTTGACATGAATCAATAATCTGTCCGATATATACACTAATACAACTGTCGAATGATTTGGCTAGATCTCCATGAGATTTCATTAACCCTACAAATGAAAATACATTATTTCACACAAAAGGTATGATTATTTTCTAATCTATTTAGTATGTTTTATACTCATCATTTATGTTTGATACATTATAACAGTACATATTGTTACTTATATGATGTTAACTAATGAAATAGACCACCTATTGTTCTTATTTAATGATCTATCTAATTCATTCCTACTGTGTTCGCTTCCCATATAATTAATATATTCCACAAAAAAAAACTTTTTTTAGCAAAAAACTAAGCTTTCTTTTACGAAGTGTTACGGTAAGACTATGATGTATAGATATGGACGGCCTTTGAGCGACATTCAAGTGATCTTGTGAGTATCTGACCAAATAAGGATTATAAATCAGTATGGTGATATAGAATTATGATTTACAGTTGATGGGGTTAAGGTTAGGAATTAGATTTAGGATATTCATTATGAATGGATATCAGCTATTCATGCCAAAATTTTATTCAACCAAATTAAATGAATGAATTTCGCGCTAAAATCCAAGACCTGTTATCTTCTATCTGATTGGTTCATCCATAAATGATAGTTTAGCCAAAAAAATTATTAAACAAAATGATTGTTATGATAGAAAATTACAATTTCAAAGAAGCGTCTATGTAAAATGAGTCATACTCACAAAAGGACTTCAGAAAAGCCGATTAACGCAAGGAGAAAATATCACAAAGCTTTTAAGTGGCTAACAGGACTCAATAGCTGAGTGGATAATGCGATGGCGTTTGAAGTGAATGGTACTGGGTTCGAGTCCCAGAGTGAACATCAACTCGGAGATGCAGGTACATCCAGCTGACGAGTCCCAAATAGGACGAAATGCGCGTCAAACTGGATTCCACTGCTAGCCACTATCTATCATTGCTTACAAAAAGCTTGTGAATTAAGGCAATATAGAGGCATACGCACAGTATGGACATATGCTAATAACAGACTGATCAATTGCAGTCTTAAACCTCATTGGGAAGATACAAGCCAAACAATACCAAGTGCTTTTAATAAATGTTTGGGTAATTAAGTTTAATTAGCATAAGTTGATGACAACTACTTGTTCATTGAATTTCGGCTTAGCAGTTTCTAGGTTCAGCTCCTAACGCAATATCGATAGGTTCATAGTTCGATCCCAAGATCATTTATGAATGTGTACCATTGAAATGTCCCATATAATGAAGCATTACTTACCTGTTGCCTATTGATTTTCATTGGTTGTCTAACAAACATCATTTGGTGAAATAAATTAAGGAATTTTATTCATTCAACTAGTTACATAATCCGCCTATTTCAAGCTACAAAATCTTCTTTATCACATTACAATATGATGTAATTAGAAGTATATTTTATATTTAACCATTCAATTTTAGTGAATACTTTTAACTGTGTTATCAAAAGTTCTGATTTAGATGGTAGAGAAGATTTGTAGCTCAGGTGGATGATTTTGGTGGAGTTTTGTTCTCTGAGCTGGATGGTTTGGTCGTGGAGCTTTCATCGTTCTTCTGAACGACATCATCGGCACAAACTTCAGATAAAAGTGAAGTGTTCGAATTTCTCCACCAAAAAGTTCTGATTTTATTGATTCATTATTTGTGTTGACAACAGATTGTATTTATTTTCTATGTAGAGATAAGATGGTGGTTTCAGGTAGTCGACAGGAAACCAGTGATCAATCAGCTGTAAATACATTTCAGTCCCAAAAGAGGTCAATCGCAGCCCAGCTAACTCAGTGGTATTTTCTTTAATAATGAAGCTGGCTGACACGAGATCGAATCCGTTTGAGAGCATCAGTTCCCTCAAGAATGATACAGATACATCTTACTGTTTCCTGTCGACTACTTCCAATCAAACTCCGCCTGAAGCCCCTCTGGTGCTACTGCCAGTCCTAAGACCGGATAAAGAAAGAGGGTTGAGCATCGGGTTTGTAACCCTATGCCGTAGAAAACTAACTCGTTAAAAATTAGAATTATGATTTACAGTTGGTGGGGTTAAAGTTAGGAATTAGATATGACATCAGATATCCATGCCACAACTTTATTTAACCAAATTAGATGAATGAATTTCCCGCCAAAATCCAACACCTGTTATCTTATATCCGATTGCTTCATCAATAAATTATAATCTCGCCTGTGTTATATCATAACCATGGATTACGCCAAGATAGAAACAACAAAAATCGGACAAAAACACACACAAAATCTACATCAAACATGAGATGAAAATGAAATTCATTTTTAATGATTAAAAACTGATTTAGAATCTATCAAATAAAACTAGAAATACACATGGTGATATTTGACCAGAAAAAGAAGGATATAATATGAATTCATTTAGTATTGTTTGCTTGTAACTTATCATTGTTGTTGGGCATTGTAATTGATTAATCCCTTGTTAGCATATATGAATCCTATACGGATTGTCTAGAAATTGTCTTAAGTGACGAGAATCATAAGCAAAGATGAATGGTGGTTAGCAGTGGAATCCAGTTTGATGCGCATTTCGTCCTATTTGTGACTTGCTAACTGGATATACATACATCCTAGAGTTGATATTCATTCAAAGACTCGAATCCAGTACTATTCACTTCAAACGCCATCGTACTATTCACTTAGCTACTAAGTCCAGATAGCCACTTGCTTGTTCATTGGGATAAGAAGAAAGCAGTTAGAAGTTCCATACGTGAACATCTAATCGACTGTAATTATTCTACGGATCCACAGTTTAATTTTAACGTTGTATATATACGATTCGTCCAAATCTATCTAAATTTCTTCGTATCCAACTCGTAAAAACAGATGAAGCTCTTAACATCCATAAGCTCAAGCTAGAACTAGGCGTACAACAGAAGTACATCTTATCGTTATCGTTACCTTGGCCTTATTTGTTTTACCTAATCTAGTATTATAAACTTTCTATTACGTCATCTTGGTTATTCCTTGTACCCTTGAAACTATGCACCATTCAATAGATTGGTTTATACTTTATTTGAATCAGCAATACAACAGTTCACTGAAACAAATAAAGCCTAAAACAACTCAAATCATAAAACATCTCGATGAGTATTAAATGCAAAAGTATAACCGTTTGCATTAGTTCATCGTGAGCAAGTTTTACCGTACTGTTTGCTATAATAAAAAGGCTTGAAGTAATGTAAATACATTTAGTTCAATCACTGAGCTAGATAACGTTAGATTTTAATAACTAATGAGTATTTTCTTTCATTCTTAAGCTATTGCAGCTTACGACAAACATCACTGATTTAAACTTTAGGCAGCCACAATCAACTTCACAATATCTATTCATATTTATAATTTAAAATATTTCAGTAGTTGAAATCATGAGACAGTAGAATCTAGACCAAGACGGAATACCTGGAAGCACTAGACGGCAAGCGTGTTCTATTGTGGATCTCCTCAGCAGTGAGCATCCACGAATCCGCCTCGCGGGAATCGAACATAGAACCTACCAGTCTCCTGCGGGAACGCTTAACCACTAGACCACTGAGCCAGCAGGCATCTAACGGTATTATTGTCTAACTTCAACTAATCCACGAAATTGAACGACACATCCACCATCTAATTTATGCATATTTGACTGCTTAATTCTAGTTGCAACATGTTACATTTGAGCGAGGTTAATTGGGTAGAATGTAAATATCATGCAGTGTTAAGTAATTGTACACAGAAATGCTTGATTTATTATAGGTGATATGTAATAAATCATAATTAATTCACTAAATTCAGTTTATGATCATTCGTCTGTCCAATAGGACGATATTTCTAGACAGCTTTATTTGAAATATAATTGTAGGTGACATGACTAGAAATGAACGTTTAGAAGCATAGTGTACTTCTTATACCAACCTTGTTTCATATAAAAAAGATGGTAGTTGTACATAATCAACAGGAAACTCTGGATCTCGTTTTCGTGGTATTTGGCAGTTATCTGCAAGGAACTGTGCCTCCTGATGGATTCAGTCTCATGTCACCTAGGTTCACAGTCAAACACGTTATCAGTGGGCTAACCGGGTTTATACTAACCAACCACCATCTTATTTCAACATAGTGCACTCAATGTCGAGTCACTCAGACAAGTGGCCAAATTGCAACTTGGTCAATAGGATTCCATCTGCAGTAAGAAAGACTTGACATACATAACTTTGATCATCACCCAGTAGTCGGTCAATTGTAAATATAACTCAGTCCTACAGGAGGTCAACCGTGGTCCGCATAACTTAATGATAACCTCTCTGACTGTAACGCTGGGTTATATGGGATTGCATCCGTTAGAAAGTATCAATTTCCTCAAGATTACAGTGCCAACTCTATCGTGTTAACTAACTCCAAACGCCATCGTATCTCAAAATAGTGCATGCAATATCCAGTCATATAGACTAGTTTCTTATAATGTTTTTTTTTAAAAACGATTAGACAAACTGTTATAACTTGTGACCTGTGTACCATGCTAATGGATAAGTAATGATGCCACCAATTAGGAAGCAGTGACTTATCGATCGGATCAATGGAGTATAAACCTGTATGAGCAGTCTAGTTTTCTAGCCCAGCTAGTTAAGTTCAGAACACCAATCTCAGCCTCTGCAATATGAATTATTTATTTCAAACATACTGGGTTTATATATCAACCAAACAGATCACATCATACCATAAAATGGAAAATAACATTTATACAAAATTTGGCTAAATGTGGCTGTGAAGTTGGAGGCAGTGACTAATAGACAGGGCATAATTCAAGAATGGTAAAACGTATCGTAATGGTTTATAGGTCAAAATAAAGCTCATAATAAGCGGGACATGAATATGAATAGTTTAGTTATTTAACAATTATACGTTAAAAGTATACACATAGTATTGGTTCATAAATGGACCCTGAAAGTTACCAATTCATTATGCTTATCGGGATCTAACGTTTTTTGTTTTTGGAGAATGCTGGTCAGAGGCCTATGCTCCATTAGAAGTAACAGGCGTAAGTAAGTAAGTAAGTAAGTATCGGGATCTAACACAAACTATAAACATGAACACAATCTCATTATTCATTCATCTATCAATGTTTCAATTTTTCCCATAAACATAATTCTTAATTATGGTCTAACAAGAATTTACCGTTTAACTAAGTTCTTATCATCCATATTCATTATATGATAATAGAACTATTGTTATTCAATCAATTCTGATAATCTAATTTACCCTATTCACTATTATTATCTTTTAATCATTCAATATTATGAACACTGTAAAACATAAAGTTTGAATTATAAACAAAAAACAAAAAAAAATTTGGCCAGACTATTATTTCTAAACGAACCAATCAGATTTAAGATAACAACTTTTGGATTTTGGCGCGAAATTCACTCATTCATTCATTCATTCATTCATTCATTCATTTGGATTATAGTTGATGATGAAAAACTTTACATTTAATACCTAAATCTTAACTATCAATTCCTTATATTAGTTTATAACCCTTATAATGAATAGGTGGATATTGTCATAGTCACTTTAATGTCATTCAATGATCGAATTGGAAAAGAAAAATTGAATATTTACGCAAATCTCTATGACAATGTGGTTGACATTTAAAAATACAAAGAAATCTTTAATTATTTAACAATATTACATCCAAAACTAATCTATTTCATCATATGATTCAATATGATATACATATTACTTATATCAATGAAAATCTTTATATTGTTAATATTAAACTTGTTATATAATCAAAATTAGATAACGGTGCCTACGTAAAACACTTTGGATCTGTTAATTAGACACTATCAACAACAACAACAACAATAACTTATTATAGGAAAGAACAAATCAGATTCTAATGTTGGAAGAAATCATGAAGAAGTGCTATTAGGTGGATAAGAGACACATTGAGAAAATCATCCAACTATGTCACAAGGCACTCCCTCATTTCAATGGTAAAGGCAAACCAAAAATAGCATATCTACAATTGAAATCAAAACAACTGACAATCGACATTAAAGTCAGAATTTTCAATACAAATGTCAAGAGAGTTCTATTGCATGAGACGAAAACTTCGAGAACTACAAAATACATCATCCAGAAGATATAAGTGTTTATTAACAGTTGTCCATTCAAAATATTTCGGACCCGTTAGCCACATACTATCAGCAACAGCCTTCTATGGGGAAGAACAAATCAGATTCCAGTTGAGGAAGAAATCAGGAAGAAGTGTTGGAAGTTTATAGGAAACACATTGAGCAATGCACCCAACTGTGTTACAAGGTAATCCCTCACATGGAATTCTCAAGGCCAAAAGAGGCTAGGAATAACAAAGAACACATTACTTCGAGAAATGGAGAGAAATCTGAGCAAGGATTTGGTAGAACTAGAAAGGAAAGCCCAGAACAGAGTGAATTTTAGAATGCTTGTGAGAAGTCTATTCACCATTGGTGGTCACAGGAGTAAGTAGGTAAGTAAATTAACCAAAATTGTAGTTTTCAATGATATCACATAAAACAGTTTCATAGACAAATAGTCAGATTTCTTTCCTGTCTTTTCTCTTCATTTTTGTATCTTACTTATTATGTAACAAAATAAACGAAACTTTATGATTATCTAATATTGATTCATGTTGCTTTGGAAAAAAGCCCATTTTGGATTGACATTATGATCAAACCCTAGATAGATAGATAGATATTTACGTTTTTATAGATAAACTATCTAACTAGTAAAATGTAAAGTTCATTATTGGAAAAAAAAGAGCACGCAAACAAACACAACTAGAATGAACAGTTGTTGTCATGCACTTTAATGATAAAGAAAACAAACAAAAAACAGAAAAAACTAATAATTTTTTTCATGTTTTTTTTCTTTTTTCTTTAGAACGTCTTATCAACTACGGAAAAAAGAACATGTGATTGTCGTCAAGGTGATTTGATATATTTTAATTAGTAAAGTTGAAATGGATGTTTCAAGAAGAAAAAAAAAGGAAAGGAATTGAAAAAAATTATATTTGGTCAATTATGATTATGATTTGATGCGTGTTTGTTCTTGTATGTGTAGCCATACAGTGCAAACGTTTTACTAATAATCTTAGTAAAATAGGTTTCTACATAATTATGATTGAAAAAAGTAAAACAAATGACAAGATAGATAGTGACTAGCAGTGGAGATACGTCAGCTGGATTTGTCTGCATCCGTGGGGAATCCAACTCAAAACTAAAAAAAGGACTGAACGCACGTCAAATCGAATTTCACTGTTAGCCATTATTTATCTTTGATTAAAAGACTTGTGATTTAAGTCTATATCGAGGTCATCCGCACAGGATGCACATATGCCAATAAGAGATTGATCAATTACAGTGATCAACATCAATGAGAAGATACAAGAAAACAAAAACAAGTGAACTTAAACAACAATACAAGGAATTCAACACAAATTAAATATGAAATCTCAATAAAATGTGACATCATGAGTCAATTGAAGCTAGACCACCATGGGAAACCCTGAAGCACTGAACGGTCGTTTCGTCATAGTATGGGACTCCTCAGCAGTGAGCATCCACAGCCCCCCCGCGAGGTTCAAACCCACGACCAATCAGTCTCACGCGCGAGCGCTTAACGTCCAGACCACTGAGACGGCCATTATTCAACGGTATTAATGTCTAACTTCAACTAGTCCACCGTACACCCTTTTCTTCAGTGAGCTGATATCTGACAACAGACCTGGTTAAAATACATTGATCACGGCTTCTCACTAGAACTCCATGAAATGCCCCTTGATTTCAGTCACTAGTGAGCAGATGATTATTATAAGAAAATGGGGTTTTGTGGAGATTTTAGAAATTTCAATATTTGAAATGATGATTTTAATGATAAAATGTGAATATTGATAAGATTATTTAAGAGCTGGAAAAATTATTTATAACAATCCTATTCACTATAGTTATATCTCCTTTTTCGGGTACCCACACGTCCAGTGTGAAATGATTGACAGTTTACTTACACAAGGTTATATAATTGATGTTGTTTGTTTGTTATAATAAGTATCCAATGAATGCCTAGATATTACTGACTTTCAGATACCGCGTTCTAGGATTATATTCAAAAAATCTAGTACAAACCTTTCAGGCAATTCTTTCATATACTTCCTATAGTATGTATATGTAAATTCATGAGTTCAGTACTCTAATAAATGGAACAGTTGATGAAATTTAAGAGTATACAATCGACTTTTGACCATTTTTATATTCAAAGAATGTCAATCCATGTGTAGGATCAGTGAAATGTCACAGAGCCCTAGACAAATCTACTGGCAGTTGGGTCATTAAATATCGAACAGATCATCGATTCCTGTCAAAGTCAAGGACAAGTAATAAGCATCAGCTAATCGTGCGCAATAGAATGACCTATGCGGTTGTGGTTACACTTTCGCTTGTACCTACTCTAACTAATATGTTTCTATAGTAACGTCCTTTGTGTTATACGATCTTCAAAGTAGCAATAATACGTTCATACGACGAAGGGGTAATCCACGTTGGGTACTGACCGCGAATTGTGGTTTCAACGTTAGCTGTTGGTCATGCCGTTCCCGTGTGACTCGAGTGGCAATCCCCCGATCATTCGACATAGATCACACACGTTGATGATCTACATGTGTTTGAAATTATAGTCAAACTTCACAACCCTAATATGAATAAATATCTCCCATAAAAATACTCTACATACTTTATGGAATATGTTTATACATTGTATTAGTTTTATTTCACACTACTTTAGGTTTCAAAATCAGTATCGAATCTTCATTGAGAAGGAAATTTGCCTAGAATCCGGATGAACAATAAGAAACACTCACTACTGTTGATTATCCCGTTTTCCTATTGGTTGTTTGAATGCGCACTGATGACGAGTCGCACAATAGGTGGAGTTGGCCGTCCAGTTATTCCAAGTTTTCCATGGTGTTCTAGCTTCAATTGACTCATGATCTCACCTATCGAAATTACTATCATATCCACAAAGATCCCTTCTGATATTTAATTGTTAACTTAGTGTATTATCCTTAACTTGGGCCAATATTCTTATAATTCCAAGGTGATAGATACAATAGAAGATAACTATCAAAATTATGATTTAACCTATATGTATACTTGATTTAACGTTGGTTTTGTCATAACTTGTGACCTTGTGCCCTATTACTATATATAAAATAATGATACCATCAATTAGAGAACAATAATTTAGTCTCTATAACTCCATAATGACAGTTAAATATGTGTTTCTTTTAATGACCCTGTATCTGACTCCATTTACATTGTAGGCTGATTGTTATCAAAAATATACATGACATTAACTCTCGTATATATTTGTCGACTTAAAGCGAGTTAAGGAATAACAGAATTGAATAAGTCAAATACAAGAATGAATTTTGAATACGTATATTTCGTACACTCATTAATCTGAACTGACAATCGAAGAAACGAAATGGAGCAGCTGAACCAAAATGAAACAAACTAATGCGCGATGGAGAGGGGTAGTGAGCCAACTCAATTTGATCAAGCGTAACTCATTATTGATATTTAGTGAGGGTTAATAAGTGAATAATTCATAAGCTCAAAAAGTATGAGCAAAATTGGTCTATCTGAAAGTTAGACTAACCTATATGGGCTTGAAATAGTACCAACCACAACAATTCATTCAACCAACTTTCTTTTTACGTTCTTCTTTCATCTGGATTAAATAACCAACGATGAATGCATTTGATAAAAGTTCATGCTACACACCACAAATGGCATATTTATATACCCATGGTCATGTGAGAACATTTCGAGATGGAGAGCTGACTCTCCTCACCCTCTGTCATACCAGGGAATTTAAGGGTCAATATTAGAATGATCCAAATCATTTCAGATTTTATTAAAAATCATGCCTGTTGTACAGTTATCTAAGCGGATAGTGGATGGTACTTGGTTCGAGTACTATATTGCTCATTAAATCTGAGATGTAACCACACTCAGCTGAAGAGTTTCCACTTCCAGGCAAACGATATCTATTACATATATCAGTCTACTGATTGTTCAATTCCTTTGAAATTATCTGGTCAAAATTTGGTACTTACTAATGACTAACTAAGTAGTTTCTCTGTTAAATCTGTTCATACTTCTTAAATCTGACTAACATCGTGTTTGATTGTATGAAAACTCAAAGTGTCAGTTTGATAAATCGAATACAACATATTATTACCAATAATCGACATTTTTTTCATAATCCGTTGAAAACAAATTACTCTGATATGTTTATTACACATGGATACAAAGAATTCAATTCAAACAGTGGATAAGAGCAACCCGCTGATTATGTGATGTCATTGACGTTTTATTCAGATAACAGAGATGAATTGTATATGCATATCGATGAAGAAATACTCTTCGTCGCATAAAGTGAAGTTCGATCATTTCGCCTTTTTATGAATCGTCAGTATTAAACAAAAAGATCAACAGAATTTCCCCACAGCTAATTTGTTCACCCATAAATATGCTTGAAATCATCAAAATATTTATGTTCTACGAACCAATATCTGAAATACTAATTGAATGATCACTGGGTGGTGATCAATGTCATGCTTGTCTAGTCCTTATTAGTGCAGATCGAATGCTATCGATCATGTTGCAATATGGCCACCAGTCTAGGTGACTCGATACTGCGGGCACTATGTATTGAGATTTAGATGGTGTTGGAGGTAAGGACTAGACAAGCATGAAATTGATCACCACCCAGTGATCAATCAATTGTGATTACATCTCAGTCCTACAGGAGGTTAGTCACGGCTCGGATAGCTCAGTGGTAACGTCTCTGACTGTGAAGCTGGGTGACACGAGATCGAATCCGCCAGGGAGCATCGGTTCCCTCAAGATAACAGGTACACCTTGCTGACGAGTGCCAAGTAGCACGAAACCCGGGTCCAGGGTTTCCTGTTGACTACCTCCAACCACCATCTAAATCTGAAATACTAGCTAAATCTCTGTGACAAGTTAGAAAAATACATTCGAAACTAAACGATGGTAAAAATATTATCAATTTAATAATTGAATTCATGAGTCAGTTGAAGCAAGACCTCCATCAGGTGTGATTGGGTTGGTGTTATCCGGTGTTGTATTTGAGGATTTTGATCTTTTGTTTGTGTATGTTGTAGCCCACTGATTCAGAGTCTGCTGAAATACTAGTTGTCTTCTTCTGCACTTGTTGATGTGTGTGATAGAAGAGTTAGGTCATCTGCGAAGTCCAAATCGTCAAATTGATTCTAAGCTGTCCATTGTACACATGTCATCATAATCCAGTCGACCACCAGAAGAAAGAGGACGCGGGTGAGTGATCAGTTTTGTTTAACTCGGGTCCTCACTCAGAATGCATCTTTCAGCTTTTTTCCATGCACGACTTTGCAGTGTAGTCCGTCGTATGAATTCCGAATAATGTTCACAATCTTCTAGGGAGCTCCATAGCGTCGAAGTAGTTTTCATAATATTCTCATGTCAACACTATCAAACGCCAACTCACAGTTACACTTTTATCATATAAGAGATTGAAATTACAGTAATTCTAAAATTTTGTCCATTAATCTATTCCAATCTTCTTTAGATAAACAAAATTATCGAAGATAATTATGGTCAAAAATAATTCGTGGGTCAGTTGAAGCTAGAGCACCATGGAGAACCTGGAAGCACTAGACTGCCGTTTCGTCCTGGTATGGGACTCCTCAATAGTGCGCATACATGACCCCGCCTCCCCGCGAGACTCGGACCTCAAACCTAGGACCCATCAATATCGCGCGTGAGCGCTTAACGTCTAGACAACTGAGCCGGCCGGCATCCAACGGTGTTAATGTCTAACTTCAACTAATCCACGAAATTGCGCCACCGTTACCATTGTCTTCAGTGAGCTGATATCTCAAAGCAGACCTGTTTGAATTCTGATAATAATCATCTGCTCACTAGTGAATGACTTCAAGAGACACTCCTGGAGTTCTAGTGAAAAGCCATGACCAGTGGAGTTCAACCTGGTCTGTTGTGAGATAGTAACTCACGGATGACAATGGTGGATGTATCGCTTAATTTCGTGGATTGGTTGAAGTTAGACATTAACACCGTTGAATACCGGTCGGCTCAGTGGTCGTGATGTTAAGCGCTCGCGCGCAAGACTGATATGTCCTGGGTTCGAATCTCTCGGGGGGCGCGGGATCGTGAGTTTGCACTGCTCAGGAGTCCCATACTGGGACGAAACCGCAGTCTAGTGCTTCAATTGACTCATGATTTCAACTTTTATAAGTTTCATTAAATGTACTGTATTACGCATTAAATAATCATTGATTGTTATGGTTTAAACGTTAAGGTCAAAGATTTTCATATTGTATCTCTTCATGCATTTCAAATTAATATTGTTCATATCCAAATTAATGAATATATGTTACCTAGTAAATGCTTATTCATTTCATTCACATATACTATATACTATGCTATACTATACTATATAAAGATGCACAAAAATTAATTTCCTTAGGTTATGAAAACAAAATCAATTATTTCTAAGGTTCACTAATCTACAATTACTAATTAGAAGAATATTGAATTGGTTCAATAATTCAAGTGATTAGTGGGAGAAGAAATAAATTACTTAAGGTTATTTTAACATTAGATATGTAATTTCAACGTTGAATTCATGGGTCGATTGAAACTAGACCACCATGGAAAGCTTAGAAACAATGAACGACTGACTCATCAGTACGTATCCATGATCCCATATGCAGGATTCGAACTCAAAACCTAACAGTCTTCCGTGCGAACACTTAACATCTAGATCACTGAGCCGGCCAGCCGGCACTCAACGGTGTTAATGTCTAACTTCAACCAATCCACGAAATTGAGCCATCGTTCGCCATTGTCATCAGTGAGTAACTATCTCACAACAGACACTGTTAAACTTGACTGGTCATGGCTTCTCACTAGAACTCCAGGAAATTCCTCTTGGAGACAGTTAATAGTGAGCATATGATGATTATGATAATTCGTGCCCCAAATATTAGTTGTTTTACATGAGTTAACAAACATGATTTTAGTTACCACTATAATTTTATACGGATTTTCACAAATTCATTTTGTGATCGAAGTTAAAACGATGGATATATATATACTACTTGCTGTATATAATTCCAGATCGGTATTCGTAGTGAACTGGATTTATAGAAGTATTTGAGTTTGAAGCCAGTCACTAATGAGCACATGATGATTATTGTTAGACTTGGGGTTTGAGGACGTTGTAGTGGTTTTAATAGTTCAATTCATGAGTCTATTGAAACCACAATCATCTCCATGATGATCTCCTGGAGTTCTAGTGAGAAGCCATCACTAGTGAGGTCCAATCCGTGTCGGATAGAGACAGGTATCTACCTCAGACAATGAATGAATGGCTGCACAAGACCATGGATCGATTTAAGTTAGACATTAACACCGTTAAATACCGGCTCAGTAGTCAAAAAGTTGAGCGTTCGCATACGAGACTGAAGGTCTTGGGTTCGAATCCCGCGAACGGGGTCGTAGATGTTCACAGCTGAGTCATCTCATACTAGGACGAGGTGGCCATCCACTGCTTCAATGTCTTTAATGGTGATTTAGCTTACATAGACACATGAATTCAACAATTATTTAGAATTTTCAATAATGTATATACACTAAACAGTCAGATGATTTTGCCTAATGTCCTTATTTTATAACAGTAGTATATTGAGTTATGTACTTGACTGACTGATGAACTTTCTTCAAATAACGCATCAATTAATACGTAATATTTGAAGTAAAGAATGGATGTTCAGAACTCGTTCACTTGGTTATTTGTGTTTGCTGTTCGTAACTAGAAAAAACAAACACTAATTGATTGTTCACTTGGTATTGTTTGTTTGAATTTTCTCATTGATGTTTAGCACTGAAATTGATCAGTCTCTTATTGGCATATGTACATACTGTGCGGATTGCCTGGATATAGACTTAATTCACAAGTATTATATGCAAAGGTCGATAGTGGCTAGCAGTGAAATCCAGTTTGACGCGCGTTTGGTCCTATTTGGGACTCGTCAGCTGAATGTACCTGCACCTCAGAGTTGATGATCACTAAACATCAATAAGTTTCAAGTAAAACAACATCAAGTGAATTTCAAACTTCACCACCTCTGCACAAGCAAGTAGCTATCAGGACTCAGTAGCTAAGTGGATAATGTGATGGCATTTCAAGCGAACAGTATTGGGTTCAAGTCGTAGAGTGAACATCAACTCTGAGATGCGAATACATCCAGTTGACTAGTTCCAAATAAGAAGAAATGCGCGTCCTGGATTCCACTACTAGCCACTATCCATCTTAGCTAAATGACTTTATTCCATTAAAATTGTTCACTTAGTATTTAGCACAGTTAAATAAACAACCATACAAATGAATGTTTGATTTCAGTAAACAACTGTTTACTAGTAGGATCATTGATACAAAAAATCTAAAATAAATTAGATGAAATATTTTGGCAGAAATTTCCAACAACTGTTTCCAAAATTGTAAGGTCCATTTCAACGATTATTGATTATAATGAATGTGTAATTATCATTCAATGCTTCTGCAACATATTACAGTGTAAACGTATACAAATAGATATCTGTGCAATACATATGAATATATGTATACATAAAACAAACTATTCAGTAAATGTAAACACAAATGATCTTAGCTATTACAACCTATAATAATAAATCATGGTCAAGTCGTCTGTTTGGCATTTCTGAACGATTGACTGCAGCCTATAGTAGAATTGATCTTTAACGTCTTCATTGTATTCGTTGGTTGGCGCATAGCATTAAATGACGTTCATTGTAATGCCCTCGTTCTTTGTTTTGAAGAAGGCTTTGATGACCATGGGTCCATGAGATTCTCATCCAATAAGTGCTTTTTGTGCTTGTTTGAATAGTATCCAAGCAACTGCTTATATATGTGGAGCATTTTCTTCTTCATGGTCGGAGTATAACAGAAACTCCCCTGAAGCTAGTCGTTGTTGTTCAACTTGCATCCAATGTGTTTCACTGATTCAAGAAAATCAAGGTTATATCTCTTCACTCCTGCAGTAATTTGGATGACTCTCCCAGACTCCCACGTTGTAAATGAATGGTTGCTCTGGTTGTCAGAAAAGCTATAAGCATCGTGAATTCCGAACTAACTCGGCTTTCACCATGACACGTTATAACAATTCTAAATGAAGACCTTCTAATTCTCACGGCAGAGTTTAAATGGTTTGAATTATTCTTCTTGTTAGCGTTTTCCAGTGAGTTAGTTTCCTATTGCATGGGTTAGCTAACTCCATGCTCAACCCTCCTCATTTATCTGGGCTAAGTACCTGCAGCAGCCCCAGAGGGGCCTCAGGTGGAGTCATTACTAAATCATAGTTTCAAGAAATATTATATTTTTAATTAAAATTATACCTACACTATTCACTTCACAAAACGAGGTTCTGCGATTTACTATAACGTCTATTTTCAAAGGTTAATTAAAATTGAACATCATTCAAACCAAATATGATCATAATAAATACAGAAAGCACCATTCATGATTTTCAAAATGAAAGCAGTCAATATGTATCAGAAATGTTGGATCCATCACTCCATTGTCGAAATCTGTCCTCAGTAAAATATCTGAAGGTTTCAATAATTAGAAACATTAAAATCTAATTATGAACATATAAACATATTATGGTGTATGCTACTGATGTCGACAGATATAAGTAGTATGTATCATCCATCAATCGGAAGTGAAATATCTGACATCAGATGGTTAAGAAGATCAAAGAAAAGAGAACGAGAACAGAGAATGATCAGTATGAAAACGAAGGAACACTGAAGTCTGAGAATATTGATTGACGTCTTACAAATGAAGTATTTACGGTATAGTTCCCAAATTTTCTATTCAAATATATTCAATTGTCCAGCATTTGTATTCTCATTCACTACAATATGTTCAGCATATTTACAACTGAAGAATATATGTAAATCAAAACAAATGTCAACCAACACGAAGGTCAGGATTTTCAATACAAATGTCAAGACAGTGCTACTGTATGGGGCGGAAACTTGGAGAATTACAAAAGACATTATCCAGAAGATACAAGTGTTTATTAACAGCTGTCCACGCAAAATATTTCGGATCCGTCGGCCAGTCTCTATCAGCAACAACCTACTGTATAAGAGAACAAACCAGATTCCAGCGAAGGAAGAAATCAGGAAGAAGCTCTGGAAGTGGATAGAACACAAATTGAGGAAATCATCCAGCTGTGTTACAAGGCAATTCCTCACATGGAATTCTTAAGGCCAAAGAAGGCTAGGAATAACAAAGAACTGATTACTTAGAGAAATAGAGACACACATTAGAAAAATGAACAAAAATTGGATAAAACTAGAAAAGAAAAGTCCAGGACAAAGTGTGCTGAAGAATGCCGGTAGACGGTCTATGCTCCATTGGGAATAACAGGCGTAAGTGAGTAAGTAAGTAAGTAAGTAAGTAAGTAAGTAAGTAAGTAAGTAAGTAAGTAAGTAAGTAAGTAAGTAAGTAAGTAAGTAAGTAAGTAAGTAAGTAAGTAAGTAAGTAAGTAAGTAAGTGTTGAAGTAGGTAAGTAAGTAAGTAAGTAAGTAAGTAGGTAAGTAAGTAAGTAAGTAAGTAAGTAAGTAAGTAAGTAAGTAAGTAAGTAAGTAAGTAAAGTAAGTAACAATATGTTCAGTTTATGTAATCTGTCTTATATTCTAGCATAATTCTTTTATTTTCCTTCATCGAATACATCTCAATCCTTGAAAAGGATAATCTCACTCACTGATTTAACATATTAAAAAGATAACTTAATTTGCATGATTTAATATAAGAAAGGAAGCTAATCAACTATATTATGATTTACCATAATAGTAGTAATAATATTGAGGTCAATAAGTGAATTCCTCAGTATTAAATCCTTCACAATATTCAATATTCATTGTTCTGTTATGTGATAGAATATCAAATGGAATAGTAGCTTTATTCATTACTATATTATGTTGACCTTATTTATATAAGTCAATAATTAGGTTAATTAAACTTGTAATGTATTTCTAATGCAACTAATCAACAGTAGGTTTAGTTATAGTAAGCTAAATTATTTCATTCAATGAAAAAAAGTGTTAAATGAGATAAACAAAAACTATAATTACTTAGTTATTCACGCCTGTTATTCCCAGTGGAGCGTAGGTCACCGACAAACATTCTCTACTTGGAGCCATTCTAGACTTATTGATAATCCCAAGCCTGGATAAAAGTGAAGCATTCGGCAGGGGGTTAATGACCAAATCCCATAGAAAAAAAAACTAACTCGCGAAGAAAAGAGAAAAAAAACGCTAACCAGAAAATAATAATTCGATAATTAATTATGATTCCTTAAATGATGATATCGCGATTGGAATATTCCGTGTTTAGATTAGATTCTTCTATGATAAATTTTTTGGGCAGCATTTTTACAATTAAAGAACATATGAAACTCAAAACAACTTTCAATCAATATCAAAGTGAGAATCTTCAAGACGAACTTCAAGGCAGTCCTACTGTACGGAGCTGAAACCTGGAGAACTACAACAACCACAATCAAGAAAGTACAAGTATTTATAAATGGTTGTCTACGCAAGATACTCAATATCCATTGGCCGGATACCATCAGCAATGGCCTCCTGTGGGAGAGAACAAACCAGCTTCCAGCTGAAGAAGAAATTAGAAAAAGACGATGGAAATGGATAGGACATACATTACGCAAATCATCAAACTGCATCACAAGGCAAGACCTGACTTGGAATCGTGAATAGAAGCGGAAAAGAGGAAGGCCAAAGAACACATTACGTCGGGAAATATTATCAGATATGAAAAGGATGAATAACGAGTGGAAGGAGCTAGAAAGGATTGCTTGGTTTAGTGTTGGATGTCGAGTGCTTGTTGTTGGCCTATGCTCCTTCACGGAGGAGTAACAGGCGTAAGTAAGTAAGTAAGCAAATATACTAACACATGTATATAATTGAGTGTACTATGTTTATTACATAAACTGTATCTTAGTGTACTACGGCGTACCTCAGAAGATAGTCAATATCATACGGAATTCCTATGATGGATTAAACAGCAAAATTGTGCATGAATTACAGTTGACAGACTCGTTCGAGGTAAAGACCAGTGTCAGGCATGGTTGCTTATTCTCATCCTTTCTCTTTCTCCTGGTGATCGACTGCATCATGAAGACGTCAACATCTGAAGGGAAGCATGGAATACAGTGGACAGCTGGGATGCAACTGGACGATCTAGACTTCGCAGATGATCTGGCTCTTCTATCGCACACGAACCAACAAAAACAGGAGAAGACGATCAGTGTAGCAGAAGCCTCAATGGCAATAGGTCTCAACATAAACAAAGGGAAAAGCAAGAATCTCCGATACAACACAACATGCACCAATCGAATTACACTTGACGGAGATTTGGAAGATGTAAAGACCCCTACATATTTGGGCAGCATCATTGATGAACACAGTGGATCTGTGGCAGATGTGAAGGCGCGGATCGACAAAGTAAGAGCAGAATATCTACAATTGAAGAATATCTCGAACTCAAAACAACTGACGACCAACACCAAAGTCAGAATTTTCAATACAAATGTCAACACAGTTCTACTGTATGAGGCGGGAATATGGGGAACTACGTAGGTTATCATCCAGAAGATACAGGTGTTTGTTAACAGTTGTCTATGCAAAATACTTCGGATCTGTAGGCCGGACACTATTAGCAACAACAAACTGTGGGAAGAAGAGCTGGAAGTAAATAGGACATTGAGGAAAGCACCCAACTGCGTCACAAGACAAGCCCTCACATGAAATCCTCAAGGCAAAAGGTAAAGAAGAAGACCAGAGAACACTTAACGTCTGGAAATGGAGATAGACATGAGAAAAATAAACAAGAATTGTATGGAATTATAAAAGAAGGCCCAGGACAGAGTGGGTTGGAGAATGCTGGTCGTCGACCTATGCTCCATTGAGAGTAACAGGCGTAAGTAAGTAAAGTGATTAATGCGTAATAGTTTATTTTTGCAAATTTCTAGTTTTTCACTTGCATGAAAAAGCGTTTGACAGTGTAGGTAGAAGGACATTATGGAAACTATTTCAACACTATAAAGTACCTGAGAAGATTGTGAACATTATCTGGAATTCACACGATGGACTACAGTGCAAAATCGTGTATGGAGGACAGTTGACAGATGCATACAAAGTGTGAACCGAAGCCAGACAAGTCTGTCTACTCTCCGTTTCCCTTTAATTCTGGTAGTTGACTGGATTATGAATACCTCGACATCTGAGGGATAACACAGAATACAATGTACAGCTCAGAATCAGTTAGATGATTTTGGACTTCACCTATGACCTAACTCTTCTATCCCATACAGCAAACGCAAGTGAAGACAACTAGTGTAGCAACAGCCTCTGTGTTATAACTTGTGGCCTGAGTGTCCCCTCAATATATAACGTAGTGATACCGCCAATTATAGAGCAGTGAATTATCGATCGGATCAATGACGCGAAAAACCCGTGCGAGCAGTCTAGAGTACTTATCGATCCTGCTTACTGCTTAGCTCATCCAGTTAAGTCCACACCACTAATCTCAGCCTCTGCCATATGAATTATGTATTTCAAACGTACTGGGTTCATATTCCAACCAGACAGACCACATCGTACCAATAAAATAGGAATCAACCTTTATACAACATTTGTTCAAATATGGTTGTGAATGTGGGAGATAGTAATTAATAGACAGGGCATAATTCGAGAATGGAAAATGGTATAATAATAGTTCATAAGTCAAAATAAAGCTTATAATAAGAGGGATATGAATATGAATAGTTTAGTTGATTAACAGTTATGCGATAGAAATATACGCATAGTATTGGTTCATAAATGTATTTCTAAAGTTACCATTGATTATGCTTATCGTGACATAACACTCTGCATCAGCGAGCCTCAAAATACACAAACAAAAAATCAAGATCCTTAAATACAACACGGAGAACACCAACACAATCACACTTGATAAAAGAGCTCTAGAGGGTGTGGAATCCTTCACGTACCTCAGATGCATCATCGATGAACAAGGAAGATCGAATGCAGACGTAAACACAAGGATCGGCAAAACAAGGGCTGCATCCCCACAATTGAAGAACATATGGAACTCAAAACAACTGTCTGTCAACCAATATCAAAATCAAAATCCTCAATACGAATGTCAAGACTGTCCTAGAAGCAGACATGAATGGGATGAATAATAACTGGAAAAAAGTTGAAAGGATTGCTTGGGACAGGGTTAGATGGAAAGTGCTTGTGGTCGGCCTAAGCTCCTTTTCGAGGGTAACAGGCGTAGGTAAGTAAGTAAAAATTCAATTTTTAAATATTTGCAGTATAAGGTTGTGGAGATTATTAAGTCCTTGATTGAGATCATGAATTCATGAATATTGGACCGCCATTGAAAACCTGAAAACACTGGAAAACTATTTTGTTCTAGTATGAGACTCTTCAGCAGCGCTCAGCCGAAATCTCGCAAGCGGGACTCGAACTACGACCTTTGGTTTCGTATGCGAACGCCTAATTGACCCACAATCATTTAATACACAAGTCATCAAATATTTATAATAGTAACCGTGACCATTTTATAATTTTATAATTAAAATGATAGTATAGTTTACAGAGAATTATGTGTACTAGCCTTCTCAGTGAACATACATTCAATATGTTAACAGTGAATGCTTTGATTTTAAGATTTCATTTGAGATTCCTAGTTTACGCTATCGATACTCACAAGCTTATTGGATGGCGTTTGAAGCGAACAGTACTGGGTTCGAGTCCCGGAGTGGATATCAACTCAGATGCGGATACATCCAATTGATGAGTCTCAAATAGGATGAAATGCGCGTCCTGGATTTCACTGCTAGTCACCATCCATATTAGCTTATAATGCTTTTGATTTATGACAATCCGTACAGGAAAAACGTGTGCCAATAAGAGACTGATCAATAGAAGTCCAAAACATCAGTCGGGAGATCCAAATAAACAATGAAAAACTTCAGGTAACTTCATACTTTTGTTAAATATTTCTTACATTATTAATGATTAAAAATTCCTATTTGAAATAGTAAAGTAAGAACTGAATAATTTGCAAAGTGAAGTTATGTAGGTTCTGGGATTGAATATCGCGAGGTAGGATCGTGGATGCGCACTGCTGATGAGTCCCACAATAGGACGAAACAGCCGTTCAGTGCTTCCAGGTTTTCCATAGTAGTCTAGCTTCAATTAACTCATGATCTCAACCATTAAAATTACTATAATTTTCACAAAAAACCCCTTATTATGTTAATCAACATATGCAATGTAGAATCACTGCCCTACCGAAGATCAAACGAAGGAGTTTTAGGTTCAAAACGATCAGGCATTTACCAATAAATGAACTTGAGAAGAAACTCTTAAATTTCTGATAGGAAGCATAGACTGGTAAAGTTCAACCATATCAGGAGACAGATAACTATCATAAATGACAATGAATAGTAGCTACCTGATATTGGAAATCCACCGAACTTGGATAAGTGAACCGTTGAATATTAACTCAGTGACTAAGACTCAGCCTTACCGTAGGTCTCTAAGATCGTGTATGAGATTTATAGAGAAGTTGTGGTTACCATACTTGTATGAAACGGATATCTAATGCTTCCTGATTTGCAATGGTTATCTGAGGTTTATCCTAGTCTTTAGACTACGAGATTCGACAAACATTACAACAACCTATAGTAGAGAAATTTATTATCGCTTGTTCTTTTTGTTGTAATTATGTAATCGACTATTTTCGTTAAAAGTGTTAGTAACTGCAACTTTATCACACCACCACCCTTACAACATGTAAGTACACAAATTGTTTGAAATACCATGTTGATCAGCATATTTTATATCCTTTCCTTATATATAACCTACTTAAACTTTGTTGATTATGTGAAGCATCTGTAACATTCTACATTCAGATGGTAGATGGAGGTAGTCAACAGGAAACACTGGACTCGGGTTTCGTGCTACTTGGCACTCGTCAGCAAGGTGTACCTGTAATCTTGAGGGAACTGGTGCTCCCTGGCGGATTCGATCTCGTGTCACCCAGCTTCACAGTCAGAGACGTTACCACTGAGCTATCTGAGCCGTGACTAACCTCCTGTAGGACTGAGATGTAATCACAATTGGTTGATCACTGGGTGGTGATCAATCTCATGCTTGTCTAGTCCTTATTAGTGCAGATCGAATGCTATCGATCATGTTGCAATGTGGCCATCAGTCTAGGTGACTCGACACTGCGAGCACTATGTATTGATATTTAGATGGTAGTTGGAGGTAGTCAACAAGAAACCCTGGACCCGGGTCCAGGGACTAGACAAGCATAACATTGATCACCAACCAGTGATCAATCAATTGTGACATTCTACATTCATTTTTCTTGAAGTTTTAGACTGTTCGCAATTGTTGAAGAATGTCGAAATAGAATGATGTTACCACAAATTGGATATTCCATTAATTTCACAAAAAGAATACAGAATCAATTCTAGAGAACTTCCACAATTGAAAAAAACATTATACCTAAGACTTGATTTCAAAGATGATACATTAAGTGAGATTCCAATACATCGAATAAGTAGATCTATTAAACACAACTCTTATTGAAGCTAGAAGTTAAATTACTTTATCAATGAAGCCAATAGTGATGACATCAAATGAATAACGTCATATCAATGATTTGTTCATTTATGAATGATTATAAATTTAACGGTACCTATGGGACTAATTAAACTTTTCATTCATCTATGTTAATTGTTTCATACTATATCTTACCTCAATGTAAACTTCCCAATACATATATAGTTGTAGGCAGCAGATGAGAAACTACAAAATATTCTGCATCCATGTTTGTTCTTACTTATTTACTTACGCCTGTTACTCCTCGTGGAGAAGTAAAGGCCGACCACCAGCGCTCGACATCTAACTGTGTCCTGGGCAATTCTTTCCAGCTTTTTCCAGTTCTTATTCATCCTTTTCATATCTGCTTCTATTTCCAGACGTAATGTGTTCTTCGGCCTTTCTCTTTTCCTCTTCCCTTTCCGACTCCAAGTTAGGGCTTGCTTCGTGATTCAGTTTGTTGATTTCCGAAATGTTTGACCCATCCACTCCCAATGTCGTTTTCTAATTTCCTTTTCAAATGGAAAATTATTTGTTCTCTTCCACAGAAGACTGTTGCTGATGGTATCCGGCCAATGGATGTTGAGTATCTTCTGTAGACAACAATTTGTACCTTCTTGATGATAATTGTAGTAGATCTTCATGTTTTAGCTCCGTATGGTAGAACAGTCTTGACGTTCGTATTGAAGATTGTGATTTTGATATTGATTGACAAACAGTTGTTTTGAGTTCCATATGTTCTTCAGTTGTGGGGATGCAGCCCTTGTTTTGCCAATCCTCGCTTTTCGTTGTGCATCTGATCTTCCTTGTTCATCGATGATGCTTCTCAGATACGTGAAAGATTCTACACCTTACAGAGTTTATGTTTGTCCTGGCTTAAATTATCAATATAGGGTTGTGGAGATTGTTGCATTTAAATTAATATCATGAACCAATCAATATTAGACCATCATTGAAAACCTAGAAGCACTGGATGACTATTTCATCCTGATATGGAAATCTTCAGCAGTGCGTATCCAAGATCACGTACACAGGATTCCAACCCAGAACCGTCGATCTCGTGCAGAAACAATTAACCTCTAGACTACTGAGCTAGTATCCAACAATGTTAATGTCTAACCAATCCCCATCTATTTTGTTTAAATTCATAATGAGAATGAGTTATATGAAACAATCTTGAATTTAGAACCTGTAAAGCTTGATGAAGTAATGAACTAAAACGATTATTCTATCGAATATTGTTTACTATCATAGAATGAAACCATTTCAATCTATAAACTTGATTGTTTATTACTTTATTTAAATTTCTCAAGAGAACAAGCTTTTGCAGTATGAAAATACAAAACTAAATTCACTGTCAATCTCCAATGAGAACCTCGGTTTGTTTGTTTATCTTATTACATTGTTCAATGAGTAAAGTTATCCTAATTAACTTTACATATAATACATGAGCAAGTTGATTTTTGTCTTTCTATGTATGTATGTATGTATGTATGTATGTGTTATTATGTTTTAGTAATAGTCTACCTTTCTAACCACTTGATATGGTATATAATTATGTAATATCTATTTTAAAGAGAAGGGGTTTTGTGGACATTTCAGTAATTCTAATAGTTGAGATCATGAGTCAATTGAAGCTAAATCACTATGGAAAACTTGGAAGCACTGAATGGTGGTTTCGTCCTAGTTTTTGGGCAGCACATCCACGACTTCGCCCCCCGATAGATTCGAACCTAAGACTCAACAGTCTCGCGCGCGAGCGCTTAACCATTAGACCACTGAGCCGGTTGGCATCCAACGGTGTTAATGTCTAACTTCAACCGATCCACTACCGTACACCATTGTCTTCAATTGACTCATGATTGCAACTATTGAAGTTTTTAAAGAGATGAAGAACGAACATTGGTGCAAAATAATAAATGGATTCATTTGATTCCACCATGTTCTCATCATTTACTTACAACCTATTTCATATTCTCAAATCAATATTATTACAGTATTGACATTCTTATAATAAATATGAAGGGGATTTGAGATGAATATGTGTATCATGATATGATAAGACTATAATTTATTGAACGAATCAATGAGATATAAGATAAAAGATTTTGAATTTTGGCGCGTAATTCATTCATTTTATTTGGTTCAAGATCGTTTTTAGCATTTTAACTAATGTTAGTTCGTGATGAAAACCATAAATCTAATTCTAAACCCTTAACTATCAACAGTAAATTTTTATTCTAGTTCCTAACTATGGTTTATAACCGTCATTTGGTCCTAGATAGTATGTGACGATTCTCAAGGTCGCTTTAATGACACTCAGTGGTTGTCCATAAATAAATAGTCTCACTCATGATGTAGTGAAGGTTATAAACATTGGTTGTTTCGGATAAATAAAGTTTAGAGGGGGGAAGGTTTCAGAACGTTGAAAGAGTGATTAGAACTCATGGAATTAACTAACAATAAATGATTATGCAATAAAGTAATGGAAAATAGATTAATGGCAATAAAGATATGAATTAACGAAAAATGTCAATGTCCAGTACTTCCAGGTTTTCCATGGTGGTCTAGCTTCTATTGACTCATGATTTCAACCAGTGAAGTTTCTAAGAATCTCCACAAAACCCATGACTGACTTTAGGAGACACTCCTGGAGTTCTAGTGAGAAGTCGTTACCAGTGGAGTTCAACCAGGTCTGTTGTGAGGTATCAGCTCACTGAAGAAAATGGTATACGGTGGCGCAACTTCGTGGATTGGTTAAACTTAGACATTAACACCATCGGAGGTCCTGGGTTCGAATCTGGCGGGGTGCGGTATCGTGGGTTCGCATTGCTGATGAGTCCAATACTGGGAAGAAACGGCCGTCCAGTGCTTCCAGGTTTCCCATGGTGTTCTGGCTTCAATCAACTCATGATCTCAATTATTCAATCTTCTAATAACAATCTTTCTTCTTAGTAGATTCTAAACTGATTTTTGGATAAATAAATTTAATTTTCATAAATTTTATATTATGGATTAAAACAATAAGATTTTTTGATTGTTTAGTTTGTTTTTATTTATTAAATTCATTTTTTTTTAAAAACCCAAGACAAGATTGAATGAAATATGTTGGTGGACGGCCTATACTTCTCCATCATGGGTAACACACATAAGTAAGTAAGTAAGTAAGTAAGTAAGTAGGGAATTAAGCAAGTAAGGAAGAAATGAAGGAAGGAAGTAGACAAGCAAGCAGTTAATCAAGTAAATAGGGAAGTAAATAAGTGAGTAAGTAAGTAGGCAAGCAAGCAAGTAAGGAAGGAAGGAAGGAAGGTAGAAAGGAAGTTATTTTTAAAAGAAAACAAGTTTATTGTTGTTATTTATTTTAATTAAAAAGTAAACATCAGTTTGTATTATTGTTATTATTATTGGCTACTTTGAGAAGAAGAAGAAGAAGAAGAAGAAGAAGGTGTTTATCTTTTGTGTATTTTTCATTCTTTCTTTTTTCTTTTTTCCTTTTTCTTTTTCTTTTCTCCTTGATGAAGAACCTGTCCGAAAAATTGGTCAGTAAAATTGAAAATGTTAATTATCATATGAATATATAATTAATGGTTTATAATATGAAAGAAGCATAATGAATAGTTTGAATGATGAATCTGTCATTTATTGAATGTATTCAAATGGATTGTGTCTTTGATTTATAGCCATTTAATGATTAGAGATGATCAATGTTATGAACGGGGAATTAAGAAGCCCAGACAATTACGAAAGCTATTTTCTTGGGAGGTTATTGCATTTTATTCAAACCCTGTAAAACACTTATATCTATTTTTATCCCTATTTTATTCTACAGAACATGAGCTTTCGTTCGATGTATCATTCATTGCCGTACCCCTTTCTGTTCCGAAAATATTGTAATTTAAACATAATATTTTGCACTTCATTTTCTATCCTAATTTCCTGTTTCGGGCATAACTGTATTTTTCCAAATTATCATACGTCGTGATCAAGATATTCACTTATTTATTCATGTACATTTTTGTACTAATCCGAATTCAGAGAATCCAGAGTTCAGTGTTCCAACTGTCTTGTCTTCTTTCACTTGCGTGCTTGCCAACCAATTAAATGATAGAATAGTTGTCTCTGTACCCCCATCTTGAACTCACGCGTATTAGACTCAAAGTTAAGCCGCTCAGCCTAACGCGTCATGGTCATAGTTTAGTCTAAACAGATCAAGGTGAAGTCATAACAAGTATCACGGGGTAAAAGCGATTCAAGGTCATAACAATCAACGAAGTTTAACTTAAGTATTATATTAGTTGATATTCATTAAGATCATTTATATTCAATTATAAAGGTTAAGCAACAAAAGTAGCATATCTACAATTGAAGAATATTTGGGAATCAAAATCAAAGTCAGAATTTTCAAAATAAATGTCAAGAGAGTTCTATTGCATAGGATGAAAACTTGGAGAACTATAAAAGACATCATCCAGAAGATACAATTGTTTATTATCAGTTTTCTACGCAAAATACTTTGGATTCGTTGGTCAGACACTATATCAGCAACAACTTATTGTGGGAGGGAACAAGGCAAGTTCCAGTGGAGAAAGAAATCAAGAAGAAGCGCTGGAAGTGGATAGGACACAAATTGAGGAAAGCACACAATTACGTCACAAGGCCAAAAGAGTAAAGGAAGACCAAAAAACATATTACTTTGAGAAATGGAGACAGACATGACAAAAAATGGACTATAATTGAGTAGAACTATAAAGTTAGTCGCAGGACAGAGTAGGTAGTAGAATGCTGATTGGCATCTTATACTCCGTTGGGAGTAACAGACATAAGTAAGTATGTAAATAAAGGAACAAGTGCTGCTTCACATTTTATTGTGTGAATGTCTTACTGTGCAAACTTTTTCTACTGAACTACACATTAATTAAGGTTTGTCTGTAAGAGACGAAACTACTGAATCTAAAGAAAAAGTCATTATTTGGACATATAAAACACCTGAACAACATAACTGAGAGTGGTTGTTGAATTAGGACTTGATACAATATGAAAGGCAACGGTTAATTGACCCTTAAGATCGTTCTTCCTGAACATTAATTATTGATTCATAATTAAATACATGGAACGATTTCATTAAGGAAGCACTGAATATTGGGTGGAGCAAAGCTCGTCTTTCACTTTCGCATAGTGCTTCCTGGATAGTGCGTGTAAGTTTTCTTCATGAACTATCGTAAGGGATACTGCGAAGAGCCGATTGACCAACCACCCCTTTGTCAGATGGAGGTCGGACTAATTACACACTTTGTCTTAAGAGAGGTCAACTTTAATTGATAGTACAACTCAGGAACTGGAGAAAATTTTCTTTTTGGTGCCTGAATAGACTAGTATAGAAGGAACCACAAGGTCTGATAGGAATGGGCCAGAGCGTAGATCTTATGCAGTCCCATAACCAGTACATACTGGTTGACCTGAACCGTCTTATGGTGAGAGCGTGAAGTGAGCACATTGTCTTTGACGACTTGTTTACATAATGATTTGAATATCCGATATTTATTCCGTGAAAATACTGTTCGACTTGTGTGCATGGAGCGTTTTCATTTATGACCATGTCTATACTATGAAGTGTATGGTCCTTGGTTTATTCATTCTATATATGTATGTATCGTACACTTGCAAGAGGAAAATTCTACACCTGAATGTATTCGTGGGAGATGTAGACCTGCCTACGCTTTCTATAACTACATGCACAAAATACTAATAACCACGCTCATCTATGCCAATATGCATATCACTGGAATATATGTCTCTTTAATACCTGCATTTGAATATATGCATATAAAGCATACTTGGTGATAGTTTCCACGTTTCTCCAATGATGTACTCATTAGCAGCCCTCAGCACTTTTGGTTTGCATAAAAGCTTCCAAAAATGATAAGAAAACATTATAGGCTAAAATGAATACATTTGCATTACGTAGTTTGGGTCAAGTTAGTTACCTATACTACTGATATCATATTCCATATAATCATATATTCACTAGTGTCCAGTCGTACTGTTTTTTCAAAGCTTTTCTCTACCCAAAGATCCGTGGTGGTTCTCCACTTCGTTAGACGTATAACTATAATCTGTTTGTAAGCACTGTATATTACTCATAAAATAATAAAAAAACCCTTTATAAACAACTTATTGTAAGTCAAGTGCTTACGTGTGACCAATTTCAATGAATAATTCAAGGGCGCTATCAAGAAGCCATAAACTGTAAAGTTCAGTCAATGAACTCACCAATCCCATGAAACAATATTTGCACGATATCAACAATTGAGTGACGTTAAGCCTATAGATCAGTTGATAGTCTAGAGATTAAGGATTTGATTTTCACCATTACCAGTGAATAGGATCATAAATGTACATTATTGAAATGTTAAATATTAGAACCAAATAATTGTTCTATGCTTCATAGTATCAATGATTGTCTTATTAAGATCAATTTATGATGTCATCAATAAAGAATTCGAAAATCGCTATCTGTCTATACCTCCCCATTGTAATTACTATTTACTGTATTATTTATGGAAAGGTAGAAAGTTTGAAGAGATTACTTATATATATTGAAAAGTAAATTAACCTTAAAGTTATAAGCAAAGATGGATAGTGGCTGGCAGTGGAATCCAGGACGCGCGTTTCGTCCTGCTAGGGATTCGTCAGTTGGATGCACCTGCATCCCAGAGTTGATGTTCACCCTGGAACTCGAACTCAGTAACGTTCGCTTAAAACGCATTGCGTTATTCAATTAACTACTGAATCCTGACAGTCCTAAAATATCAATGGGAAGATTCAAGTAAAACAATACCAAGTGATTTAAACTTCACCCCATTGCATAAGCAATTGGCTATCAGGACTCAGTAGCTGAGTGGATAACGCGATGGCGTTTGAAGCGAATGGTACTGAGTTCGAGTCCAAGAGTGAACATCAACTCTGAGATGCAGGTACATCCAGCTGACGAATCCCAAACAGGACGAAACGCGCGTCCTGGATTCCACTGCTAGCCACTATCCATCTTTGCTTATAATGCTTGTAAATTAAGGCAATATCGAGGCATACGCACAGTATGCACATATGCTAATAAGAGACTGATCAGTTTGCAGTTCCAAAAAATAATGGGGAGATTCAAGTAAAACAATACGAAGTGAGGTAAACGTAAAGTTAGTTTATAATTATAACCACATAAAGTATTTGCTTAATGATAGTTAGAATAAATTAGTCTTTGAGAAAAATTAAATTCAGTAGGTGTTACTTCATATTTGTAGAGTATTTAAACAAATAATTCATGTATATGTATATATATAATTATGTATTACATTCGATATCAGTAGGCCTCAGTATACACAAGGGGAAAACCAAGGTCCTCAAATTCAAAACGATGAACAGCAATCCACTCACTCTTGATGGCGAAAGTCTGGAAGATGTAGAATCCTTCACATACCTGAGAAGCATCATCGATGAACAATGTGGTTCAGATGCAGACTTAAAGTCGAAGATCGGCAAAGCAAGGGCCGCATTCCTACAATTGAAGAATATATGGAACTCAAAACAACTGTTTGTCAACCAATATCAAAGTGGAAATCTTCAATAAGAACGTCAAGGCAGTTCTACTGTACGGAGCTGAAACTTGGAGAACTACATCAACCACCATGAAGAAGGTACAAGTATTTGATAACCGTTATTATATAAATCTCAACGGTGTTTGAAATCAGAAGGTAATATGAAACGGCGACTGCAATTTATTAGCGAATAGCACCGAATTTATAGTCAAATCGAATCAAGGCGAAGCCAGGCAAGGCAAAAGCTAATCATATGATTCGAGTGCACATATACATGAAGAAGAGAATGATTCATCGAGTGATATTTCAGCAATCAACATTTCAGCTAGAGAGAAATATGTGCTTAAGCTGTCACATGTTATCATAATTGTACAAAGAAATAGACGAATTGTTACTATTCAAATAACATTGTCTGTTAAGTAAATTAATCAAAAAGACTTGCTAAAATTCTATGTAACTTATCTAAATTGTTTCATTCATATTCATATCAGAAAGGGGTTATTTGTGGATATTATAGTGATTATAATAGTTGACATCATGAATTAATTGAAGCTAAACCTGGAAGATCCTGGGTTCGAATCTCGAGAGGCACAATCGTGGATACGCACTACTGAGGAATCCATCATTCATATTCATCTCAAAATCAACATACATTAAATTCACTTGATTTTGTTTTACATGCATCTTCCCATTGTTATTGAGGACTGCAATTGATCAGTCTCATGTTGACATGTATGCATTCTGTGCGGTTTGTATTGATATAGACTTAAGTCATGGATTCCACTGCTAGCCACTATTTATCTTTGCTTAACATACAATAATTCACCTAAGAAATTATTATTATTACTACTACTACTATTACTACTACTCCTAATACTGTTGTGGTGCGTGCCACCATATTCGCCTTCGACTCCTTCATTCCCACCAGCTCCTCCACGGCCTCAAACTCCTTCAGGATGTCCACCACATCTCCGTCCTCAAATTCCTTCGCCAATAGAATCTTTATCCTTAGTGGAGGTAGCAACACCAAATGTAGTGAAGGAGATCACAGGTGAGGACAACCGAATTGTATTTAGCAGGACATTACAGAGCTACTTGGCAAAATAGAAAAACCATTCTATAATACCTAATTTGCAAGATGTTCAATAAATGTCTCGGATATCATTGTTCCTGCATTCTTATACTAATTGCTTTCTATTCCCGTTCTTCCTTTCTTGATCTTCTCAATCTTCTGCTTTCAGACATTACATTCCTGACTCGCGATATACTACTTATGTCAATATATGTAGCACGCACCACACTACTACTACTACTACTACTACTATTATTATTATTACTGCTCCTCATCCACCTCCTCCTCCTCCTCCTCCTACTATTACTACTACTACTACTGCTACCACTACTATCACTGGTACCACTACGAATACTACTATAACCACTACTACCGCTACTGCTACTACTACTACTACTGTACTACTCTTTTTCACCTTTATTTTTATTATAATAAATAATAAAAAAATATTTTCAGTATAATAAAAATATTGTTCATTCTCTGTTTTATTATACAATTTTCTGTGTTAAGTTTATCTCCCTCTTCTTTCCTTTTTTTTATTATCCCGACTAAAAGTCATAAACACCAAGGCAACAAAAATTTTTTTTGGACAAAAAAAGAAAAAAAGCCTCAATTTTTTTTTGTTCTTTTTTTCTTGTAATTTATGCATTCCAATGTATTATCTACATTTTTCTTTCAAACTTACATTCACTTAAAGGTTTGTTTGTTATCAATTGAATGAATAAAATTGTACAGTAAATATAGTAATAGTTTATAATGAAATATCAGATGGGTTTTGTGGATTGACTATAATATCCACAAAACCCATCTGATATTAATCAATATATGCTCACTAGTGACTGGCTTCAAGAGGTATATCCTAGAGTTCTGGTGAGAAGCAGTGAACAATGGAGTTCAACCAGGTCTGATGTGAGATATTAACTTACTAAAGACAATGGTGGATGTGTCGCTTAATGTCGTTGGTTAGTTGAAGTTAGACATTAACACCGCTGCATGCCGGCCAAGTGGTATAGGGGTTAAGTACTCGCGCGCGAATCCGGTAGGTCCTGGGTTCGGATCTCACGGGGGGCCAGGTCGTGGATGCGCACTGCTGAAGAGTCCCACAATAGGACGAAAAGGCCGTTCAGTGCCTTCAGGTTTTCCATGGTAGTCCAGCTTCAACTGACTCATGATCTTAACCATTGGATTTAAAATGAAATATCATAGAGACCATTCATTCTACACTTCTCCTTTTCATCAACCCCCTCCCCCTCTTCCATTATTCTCTCCTGAAAAACAAATTTTTTATTTTAAAATAAAACTTACAGAATATAAGGTTTATCAATAAAGAGATTTGTGGAGGGTTTAGTATTATGAATAGTTGAATTCATGAATTGATCTAAGCTAGATTCGTGTACGGGATTGTGGATACCATAAAAGGATCCCGCGAGCGGGATCTTTGATGCGCACTGCTGAGGAGTCCCACGATAGGACGAAACGGCTGTTTAGTGCTTCCAGGTTTCCAGCGGTGATCCAACATCAATCGATTATTGATCTCAATCAATTATGGATTATCTTGATTATTATTTTTTCTCCACTTAATTGTTTATTTTTTTTTCTTCTTTCAAGTTTATAGATTCTATGCATGGAGAAGTATAAATTACAAATGGACTTAATTATTATATGAGATCAACAAATTGGATCTTCATTGAAAATATAACTATTAGATCATAATTAAGTGGGTTCATTGTTTCCATGTGTTTCTAACTATATGTTATACAGAGGAATACCCTTAAAATCAAACTATGAATGTATTCTATAAACAAGTTGAGTTTTTTACATTATGCACGTCAATATGCATTTAATCATTAATTAAGTAAATTACTCATGTTATACAATAATGATTATGTAATATGAAACAAGTAAAACAAACACATTAATATAAATATTGATACAAAGGGGCATTGGATAGATATGCACCCCATAAGTCACTTGTATTGTATATATGGGCTGTGATACTACTCGGGTACCCAAACTAAAGCAGGCGGTTTTCTAACGTGGCCAGACACAGAGAATTCGACATAAAGGTCTAATCCACAAGGTAGTAGAGCAACGTTATGAGATGCCGTCCCATGGTAGCCAGTGACCAGTAATCGATTCATACGCCTTTGATTCGCTCAGGATCCTTGAGTCCATGTGACCGTTGAATTGCAATTACGGGTTTTCCCAACTACCCCCTGTGGATTCTCTATATCCACCGAGCCGGTTAAAGCACCATAAAGAACACCTCTGATGCGAGCAGGCAATGAGTAGGACTTCCCTAGCAATCGTTGTATACGCGTGGCCATGTGAGAACATTTGGAGAGGGAGAGATAACTCTCCCCACCCTCGATTGTACCAGGGCATTTATTTTATATTAGTAATATATTTAAAACAAAAAAGAAAACTGATATAATAATGTGAAACACACTATTTGGAATTGGTCATAAAATTTAGAAATTAAATAACCGAAAGTATACTGTTGAAAATAACATCGTTTGTACCATTTAAACTTGTGTCATATTAATGTCTGTTATTTAGTTACTCTGGATGAAAGATGAAGTAGACGCTCAACGTCGAGATCAACAGGCTGGATTCTCAAGTGTCGGTTGTGCACAGGCAAAATTGCGGCACTACAGATCATCGTCTAACAATCAGTTGAATGGAACTGGTCACTATATATCAACTTCATTAACTATGAGAAGGCGTTTGAGTGTACATAGGAGAACATTATGGAAACTTCGACAGTATGGAATTTCTGAGAAGTTTGTTAACATTATCCGGAATTCATACGACGGATTTCAGTTCAAATTCGTGCGTGGAGGACAGCTGACAGATGCATTCCAAGTAAGGACCGTAGTCAGATAAGTTTATCTACTCTCCTCCTTCCTCTTTCTTCTGGTGGTCGACCGGATTATGAAGACTTCGATATGTGAGAGACAACACAGAATACAATGGACAGCTCAGAATCAATTAGACAATTTGAACTTCACAGATGATCCTCACGTTCAACTTTGTCATGGATACCGATAGTGTTAAGCGTATTAATATTGAAAAGTTACTTATTCTTCTCTTTAATACAACTGGATCATATCAATTTCTATTATAAATGCTAATAATCACTCCATTAGTATGCTTACCAGTAAAGACATGTTTTATCGTTAATAAAACCTTTACTTTTCATCGGTTACTAGATTGATTAGTTGATATCTTATCATTAGGTAATTGTTTTAAGTTGATTAACTTGTTTATTCAGTAAACAACACGGTTGTTTACTAATAATCTTTCCTTATACTTAATGAGACAATCCCCAAATTATAGATTACTAGTGGTAATTAGACATACTTTTACCAATGCATATCATAAATATGGAAAGTAGAAACAAACCATCAGTTTAGATGGTGCTTGGAGGTAGTCGACAAAAAAACCCTGGACCCGGGTTTCATGCTACCTGGCACTCGGCTTCACAGTCAGAGACGTTACCACTGAGCTATCCGGGCCGCAACCGCTGGGAGCTCCAGTTCCCTCAAGATTACAGGTACACCTTGCTGACGAGTGCCAAGTAGCACGAAACCCGGGTTCAGGGTTACCTGTGGACTACTTCCAACCACCATCTCATCTCAATATATAGTTCACGCAGTGTCGAGTCACCTAGACTGGTGGTCACATTGCAACATCGTCGATAGCATTCGATCTGCACCAAATAAGGACTTAACACACATGACATTCATCGCCACCCAGTGATCAATCAATTGTGAAACCATCAGTTTTCCTGAAAATTAGTATTACATTCCATTGCATTAGTAATGTCATTGTTAACCTTTATGCAATTTCATATTACAATATAGTTTTACTTGCAATACGATATGCGATTCCACAATGTAATAAGTTTTCAGAATATTAAAGAATAGGATACTTATCTAAAACTTATCAGGTGGATTGATTTTTTAACCATTGATTTGACTATAAGCAAAGATGGATAGTGTCTAACAGTGGAATGTAGGACGCGTGTTTCGTCCTATTACGCACTCATCAGCTGGATGTACCTGAATCTCAGAGTTGATGTTTACTTTGGGACTCGAACTCAGTACCGTTTGCTTATAATACTTGTGAATTAAGGGATTATCTAGGTAATACGCATACTATACGCATATGCCAAAAAGAGACTGATGATCAACTGCAGTCCGAAAACATCAATGGGAAGATTCAAGTAAACAATACCAAATGAATTGATGTGACTTTGTCTAAAACATTATTATTGTATTCTGGTTATTTTCCATTAGTTTTTATAAATGTTAGATGTAATACGATTACGTTTCATCAACAGCTTGCTTTATCTAGATTTTTATATTCAGCTTATTAATATAGGCTAATACCTTCTTAGTTGATACAAAGTGATTGCA
This sequence comes from Schistosoma haematobium, assembly GCF_000699445.3. Taxonomy (NCBI): domain Eukaryota; kingdom Metazoa; phylum Platyhelminthes; class Trematoda; order Strigeidida; family Schistosomatidae; genus Schistosoma; species Schistosoma haematobium. The sequence continues at coordinate 2,850,762 of NC_067199.1, read as the reverse complement.
TCTATAAAATTATACCCTTTCTAATCGGGTTATTTGACAAAGTTGTAAGAATTTGCATAGTTCGTAACTCACATTTGTTTCCAACCAGAGATTTATCTCTGATAATCAATTCAGTTTTCAAAGATAATGATAAGCATTGTGGTAAACATGTGAATTTATTCAACAGACTATGTTGGGATGTCTTCCAAGAATTAAAATGGAGCCTCTAGAGGCCCTAACTGAGCCGAAAAGTTTCCAGTCAATCAGAACATGATAGAGTTTTCTAGAATATCAACGAGGCATGCTACTATTGGACAGTAACGAATTATTTACGTTTAAAAAATACCATGTTTGTAGTTTTTAAGAGCTCTACTCTTGTAGAAATTCGTTAAGATCTTATGATTCATTTATTTGATATTTCAATGATACAAGATATAACTATCAGTATAGGTTTGCGAAGATTGTTAAGTTTGCATCGAAATTATAAACCGATCGATATTAGACCATCAATGAAGACCTAAAGTACCAGACGGCCGTTTCGTCCTATTGAAGGGCTCCTCAGCAGTACGCATCCACGACCTCGCGCGCGGGATTCAAGCTCAGGACCTTCGGTTTATTGCGCGAACACTTAACCTTTAGACTAATGATCCAGGTTTCAAGGGTGTTAATGTCTAACTTCAATCAATCCATAATATTTCATAAAGTAATTCTCAGAGTTTTAATGAGAAGCTGCGATCAGTGGAGTTCAACCGTGTCGAAAGTGAGGCAGTTACCCACAGAAGACGGTGAAAGATGGTAGCGCAATGCTGTGGATTAGCTTAAATTAGACATTAACACCACTGGATTTCGACTCAGTGTTCTAGAGGTTAGGCGTTTGCACGGGATCATAGGTCTTGTGGGAATATGTAAAGGCACTACTGATGTACCTCATGAATTATTCTCAGTTGCCTCTCAAATATATGAGCTATTACTTTTCAACTGTGAAAACATTTCAGTTGATCAATCTATCTTAAATTTGTTTGAATTGAATAGTTTTACAGCCTGTTGCATGTATCAACTTGCTAAAGAGTTACATGTTATTGTTAGGCTAAATAATAGAAACAATCACAAACATTTAAGTTATTCTTAGGCAAATCACAATTGGCAACGTGGTTATTTTGATTTAATAAATTCAGCAACTGTCTTTTATGAAGCCTAATAAATTCGAAGTTTTCATCTGTTAATTATCTTCAAAGATCTTAATGTGTCGATATCGATTGACACTTGATATAAAGAGAACAGTTTGGGATTAGTTACATTCTTCTTAATAAAACTTCTAATCTAAAAACGATCTGCTTAGATATTTTTCAATACCTTTGGATTCAAGTCTTAAAAAGTAGAGTTTTGTAATCATGGAATGCTCTATTCCATTGTCCTATTATTTTCATACTTACTTATAAATTTCGTAGTATACTGTTGTCATTCAAACAATGTCCAATTACAGTAAAATGGGTCTCACATTTAGCCTCTCAATAAAACTCACACACATGCTGGATTGGTGTTCATATCCAAACCCTTTTTTGACATAGTGAACGGAATCCATAATAGTTCATTTGCAACATTCTCCACTTGTTCTTTCGACAAACACATATATTCAATTAGTCATCTATATTAATATCAGGATTGAACTCGGATTTTTACCTTTAGACTGCTACTCACTGCCTTCTCGCACCACGTGTGTTGTTTACGAAACTGAGAGGATGAAAAGCGAATGTTCGGTGTATTAACCGGGTTGGTGGATACGGAGGATCCTCCAAGAAGAGTTGGGAAAGTCTGATTCGAAACCAATGGTGTACATGGGCTGTAGGATTCTAAGGAAACAAATGGCGTATGAACTAATCATTGGCTAATGGCTATCATGTGACTGAATCTCCTGACGTTGCTCCATTGCCTTGTGGATTAGACGTTTGGGTCAAATTCCTCGGGTGTGGCCCCCTAGGAAAATCACCTGCTTCGAGTTGGGCACCCGGACAGTATCCAAGCCCTCACACAAACCGAATGATCTATGTGGCGCATATCTATTTGGTGCTTTCTTGTACCAATGTTTAAGTGTTTAAACCAAATCACCTATTTCACAATACAAGACAATTTTGAATTATAGTTAAACTACTTATGAGATACATCAATAGACACTGTTTAACTTTGTAAATTAGGATTTTTGTCACATGCATAAATCAATGAGATTGTAAAGAATTAATGAATTAGTTCATTGAGAAACCTATCAGTCATATTGTCAATTTATAAAGTGGATTTTTATCTCAACTAATTTCATCATTCAAAATAAATATCATTTTCACTGGTTTACTTCCCATTGTTATTTAAGACTGCAATTGACCAGTCACATGTTGGCATATGTGTATCCTGTACGGATAGCCTCGATATTGTCTCAAGTCACAAGCCTTATATGCAAAGATGGATAGTGTATAGTAGTGGAATCCAGTTTGATGCGCGTTTCGTCCTATTTTGGATTCGTCAACCACATGAACCTGCATACCAGGGTTGATACTCACTCCGGGACTTGAACTCAGTCCCGTTCGCTTCAAAAGACATCATGTTATTCACTTAATTACTGAGTCCTGATATCCACTTTCTTGTGAAATGGAGTGAAGTTATATTCATTTGGTGTTGTTTACTTGTATTTTCTCACTGTCATTATTCAGTAGCTAAGTGGATAATGTGATGGCGTTTGAAGCGAACGGTATTGAATTCGAGTTCCAGAGTGATCCAGCTGACGAGTCCCAAATAAGACAAAACACGTATCAAAGTGAATTCCACTGTTAGTCATTATCCATCCTTGCTTATAAACACTTTTTCCTTGTATCACATGCTTAATGAGATATTTACTTGAAGCAACATTATTGTGAATTATTATCCCACAAAAAACAGTAGAAACATAAAAGGGAACTCAAATGCTTTTTGTTTAAGTTATAATTTAGCCTTTGAAGTTTTTCTGGCTTTTTCTACTGTTATTTATCTTGTTATTAATTCTGTCAGTATGTGGTACTGATGTCGATGGATGTATAAGTCGTTTGTTTCATCAATCGAAAGTGAAAAATGCTTGGTGGTAGAAGGTTAAGAACAGAGAATCATTAGTGCGGAATCGAAGGAACAATGAAGTCTGAGACGATTGATTGGCATTTTACGAATGGAGTATTTTACTAATTGATTCTGTAATTTTGTATTCAAAATACATCCGATTGTCCCGCACTTGTCTTCTCGTTCACTATGCAGTCATTTGGTTCCATTTAAAATTAAGACATTTGTTGTTCTGCGTACTGAATATCAATGCGTGCATAGCAGGACTGAACACAATCGTTCATTATATTGTACTAATGGTTGGAGACTCTTGGTGACATGGGTCAGAATCGAACACACTGGAGTAGATGTATACACACTCTGTCTTCCTTTAAACTATGAGTTTAAAATCGCTTCATATCTTTCTTTCTACGAACTAATTCATTTTCCTGTACTATTTCCTTACATGCAATCTTTCTTTTATATATTACCACCACTGAATTAACTACTTCTATGAATTCAGTGTTCATCTTGTTGTGCTAATGAGGTATGACAACTTGGACCGATGTATATATGTGCCTGGTCCTACATCGTAGCTGACTGACTGATCAGTGAATCATATATTCTAGATATCAATCAAAGTAAATAGTATATCTGCATAAAAGTTCTCTCTGATTATACAAATCAGTGTACATGTAACAGATTTGCAGGGTATGAAATCCTGTAATATCTATTGTTCTTACATTAAAAAAAATACAATCTATTTAATCATATAAAACTGAATAAATTTTGACTAGAGCGCGAACAATCAATGAGGCAAAAAACATGGATTTATGTTATGTCGTAGTTTCTTTTGAGCTGTATATAACCTAAAGAGAATAGTTACTTACTCAATTACTCCTTTTACTCCCAGTAGAGCATAGGCTGCCGAACAGTATTCTCCAATATACTCTGTCCTGAGCCTTCCTTTCTAGTACTAACCAATTGTTGTTCATTATTCTCATGGCTGTCTCTGTCTCGCGGCGTATTGTGTTCTTTGGTCTTCGTCTTCTCCCCCTTTGGCAATGAGGATTCCAGGTGAAGGCTTGTCTCGTGATGCAGTTGGGTGCTTTCTTAAATGTATGTCCTATCCACTTCCAGTGCTTCTCCCTGATTTCTTCCTTCGATGGAATGTGGTTTGTTCTCTCCCATAGTAGGTTGTTGCAGATAGTGTCTGATCAACGGATCTGAAGTATTTTGCGTAGACAGCCGTAAATAAACACTTGTATCTTCTGAATGATGGCTTTAGTAGTTCTCCAAATCTCCATGGTTGTCAACTATTAAAATAATTGTTTATGTGTATGATTATACTATCTTGTCAATGCAAACTATATTACTTATTAAATAAATAACTAATAAGAGTAATTTTACCTGTGATTGAATACATACTCACATTAAGAAAGAAACAACACAAAACCAATCATCAGTTATTATTAATGTCCGTTAGCTGGATATAATCAACAATAATCTATTGTGGAAATTACGAAATGACATTGAAGGATGATACGACATACAATACAGAAATCAGCAAACTTTATAACAAGGCAAACACTAACTTTAAATTATGAAAGGAAGCAGGAAAGAGGAAGACCAAAGAACATACTGCATCGAACAGATATGAAAAAAATGTATAGCAACGAGAAACAATTGGATAAAATTGTCAAGGACAGAGTTAGATGAGAAATGCAAGTGGGCGGCCAATGCTTCTCCATGAGGGGTAACAGAAGTGAGTAAGTGAATGTATGAATCATTCTCTTTTACTTGTCTACAATCGTTTATTATTATTATTTTTTATAATAAAATAGTATCTATCGTTCACCAGGTACTATCATAGTGACTAAAAAAATATTTCAAAAAATAATCAAATGAGAAACAATGACCAGTGAAGTTCAATCGGATCTGTTGTCAGATAATAACTCACTGAAGACAATGGTGAATATGTCGCTCAATTTCGTGAATTAATTGAAGTTAGATATTAACACCGTTGAATGCCGGCCGGCTGGTTCGGGGTTCCAGTGGTTAAGCGCCCTCGCGCGACACTGATTGGTCCCGGGTTTGAAGAAAAAATTAGATGATACAGTGAGCACAAAAAAAATCAAAAAGAAAAAAGAACAATAAAAGTGTCAACAGATCAATTATAATTTCGATGGTTGGGATCATGAGTCAATTGAAGCTAGACCACCATGGCAAACCTGAAAGCATTTGGATGGTCGTTTCGTTCTGTTTTAGGACTCCTCAGTAGTGAGCATCCACGATTTCGCCTCGCAAGATTCCGACCCACAAAACGGCCGTTCAATCTTTTCAGGTTTTCTATGGCGGTCTAGCTTCAACTGATTCATGATCTGAACCATTTGAAATTACTATAATATCTACAAAACCCCTTCTGATCTAAATGAGTTATAAGAAGGAAAATTCCATGTCTAATAACTAGGTTATCCTTAAGTTATCATAAATTAAAGTAAACATTAAATAGAAGTTCGTTTGTTTTTTTGATGTTGTTAATTTTCATATTCAATTATGTCGTCTTGTATAATTAAAGAGTTAGACGATAAGACTTAGAATGTAGTTTTTTTTTCTTTTCTGTATATTTTTATGTTTATCACTGTACAGTATTTTTTGTTCAGATGGTCGAGAGGATTATGTAGGTTAGGTGAATGATTTTGATGGAGTTTTGTTCTTTGAGTTGGATGGTTTGGTCGTGAAGCGTTCATCGTTCAGAAGAACGATGAGGTTTTATGCTGACGATGCCATTAAAAAGAATGATCAAAGTTCTACGACTAAACCATCTAGCTTAGAGAACGAAACTCCATCAAAAGTATTTTTTTTGAATATTTGATTTCGCGTTAGGATTTTAACTGAGAAGATTATTATCCTGGCAGCGACATTTCATCTAGCCCTCGAATGCCTTGGTACGGTCGAGAGTGGGAAAAGTTAACTCTCCCACTCGAAATGCTCTCATATGGTCACGTGCATACAAATACTGTCAAGAAAGGTCTACTCATTGAGTTCTCGCCACACTGTTATTGTTTACGAAATTTCGAGGACATAAAGCGAAGTTCCAGAGCTAAAAGCGGGTTGATGAAAACGGAGAGCCCACCTAGTGGTGTTGGAAAATTCTTATTCCAAACTAATGGTGTACATGGGCTCCAGGATCCTATGGGAACAAATGGTGTATGAAGCAATTGTGAGTCACCACCAATCATGTGACTACATCTCCTTACGTTACTCCACTGACTTGTGGAGCAGATCACTAACCCGAAGGCTCCGGATGTGACCCCCTAAGAAAACCACCTGCCTCGGTCTGGGCACCTGGGTAGTAACACAACGTCCACACAAATCAATGACTTGTGTGGCGCATGTTTATTTGGTTCCTTCTTGTACCTATCTTTGTGTGTTTAAATAAGAAAATCATGACACTGAAATCCCCTGGGCTTCACAGCCATATATCTATAATTTATTAACAATGATATTTAATATTCTATCTATTTAAAACAAACTATATCAGCCTCAACCTACTCTCTATTATTAGGAGGTTTTGTGGACATTTTAGCAAGTTAATAGTTGAATTCATAAGCCAATTACTCCTAGAACACCATAGAAAACCTGGAAGCACTGGATGGCCGTTTCGTCCTAGTACGAACATCGCCTCAGTGGCCTAAAGGTTAAACAATCGCGCTCGAGACTAATAGGTCCTGGGTTCGAATCCCGCGTGCTGGATCGTGCATGCGCGCTGTTGAGAAGTATCTTGCTAGGATGAAACGGTCATACAATAATAATCTGACATATATCTGCTATCACTGGAGATGTATAGTTTATGACTGAATTTATTCATTCATATTATTTGTTATGGTTCAGAAGACAGAATTCATTCAAGATTATAAGTATAATTAAGTTGGACTATTTGAAGTTACCGTATTCTCTAAGTTATATAGTTGATTATTTCTTCCGATATTTTTAACTAGTCACTGAAATCTAATATTTTCTCTCTGATCAAGGTTTTTTTCTATCGAGTTAGTTTTCTACGAGATGTGGTTGCTAACCCCCATACCTAACCTTCCTCCTCACTTATCCAAACTTGGAATCGGTAGTAGCCCCAAAAATGGCTCCCGGTGAAGTTATTACTAATAATGAAATTTTACTCAGGAGTCATTAAAACTTATACTCATCATGTAAAATGATCTACATACATATATTAACACCAGGTACTTCATAATATAGCATTGCATAACAATAACTCAATAGGTTATTATGAATAACAGTACATAAGAAACATGAAGAAGAAAAAACAAAACATTACTCAGCAACAACAACAACAACGAAAGTACTTCTGTAAACTTATTATATTGTTAAGTCGGTACCTATTTCATGCTACTAGTCAAGTTGTCTTGAAAGAAGTATGTTACTGGCTTATATAACGCTTTTTTCTTATTTCCTTCTTTATAATAAGGAATTAAAATGTCTTATTAACTTCCTCTATAACTTGTCGGTTTCTATTTTGCTTATTTCCTTCATAGTTATTTCTTTATTAAGATTAAACAAAAGCTTTGAAACATACTTTTACTTGACTTACTTTAACTTACACCTGTTACTCCTAGTACAGCATAGGCAGACTACCAGTATTCTCCAACATACTCTGTCCTGAGCCTTCCTTTCTAGTACTATCCAATTGTTGTTTATTCTTCTCATAGCTATCTCTGTTTCTCGAAGTAATGTGTTCTTTGGCATTCCTCTTCTACTCCTTTGGCAATGAGGATTCCAAGTGAAAACTTGCCTTGTGATGGGTTTGGATGCTTTCCTAAATGTAAAATCGATCAGTTTCTTATAAGCATATGTGTATATTGTGTGTAGCTAACTGGACAACGTGATGGCGTTTGGAGCGAACTGTACTGGGTTCGAATCCTACACTGCACATCGACTGTGGTATGCAGGTTTATCTAGCTGACAAGTCCCAAATTGGGTGAAATGCGCGTCCTGAATTCCACTGTTAGTCACTATCCATCTGTGCTTATAAAAATATTTTAGATAAGAATCAACATGAACGTTACAAAGTAACGATATAAAAAATCAAACATTTCCCAATTTTTCATTTATCAAAAAAATACTACGAGTCTCATTTCAGATCCGTTCTAAATAACTTCGTTAGGAATGCACAAGACAGGATTGGATGGAGAGTGCTAATGGGCGGCCTATTCTTCTCCACATGAGGTAACAGTCGCAAGTAAGTAAGTAAGTAAGTTTAATAGTTGAGACCATGAGTCAATTGAAGCTAGATCACCATGGAGAACCTGGAATCACTGGACGGCCAACTCGTCCTATTGTGGGACGCACCCACGACCCTGATCCGCGAGATCCGAACACAGGACATATAAGTCTCGCCCTTGAACCTTTAACGTCTAAACCACTAAGCCAGCCGGTGTTAATGTCTAACTCCAACTAATCCTGGAAATTGAGTGACACATAGATCCTGGGTTCGAATCCCGTGAGGCGGGATCGTGAATGCGAACTTCTGAAGATTCCCACACTAAACTGAAACGGCCAACTAATGCTTCCAGGTTTTCCATGGTGTTCTATCTTCAATTGGCTCATGATCTCAACTATTGAAATTACTACAATCTTTACAAAACCCTTTCTGAAGTAAGTAAATCACATATACTCCCATTCCTCTACTTCTAATATTTGAAATTATCATTCATCATTCCACATCAATGATCATTATTTAGCATTGAATAAAACTACAATTACAATTTCATTCATGCTATAAACAAAAACTGAATGAACCAACATCAAGAAAGAAGGAAAGAATTTAATCTACCAGTAAATTTCAAACATCCCTCTATTTCTTCTCTTATATGAATCAATCCAATTTATTATTATGATGATGATTATTAAATTCATTTTATTCATTGTCCTTCAATAAACATTTAAATGAAATATAAATCGTAGTTTAAAGTAAACAATCGAACCAAAGCAAAGCCATAAGATTATCAGTTACCGTTGTTGTTGTTGTTGTCGTCGTCGTCGTCGTCGTTGTTGTTGTTGTTGTCTTCATCGGTGTCGGTGTCGGTGGTGTTGTTGTTGTTTATTTTTCATATCAAAACATTATGGAAAATAAAATGACTCACTATCAGGAATAAACATAAATAATCATAGAGATAAATAACAAAAACAACAACAACAAAAAAGAAAAAGAAAAAAAACAGATCGATTAAAAATAAACACTTTAGAATTTCTCTTTTATTTTTGTGTTCATTTCATTATCATTTAATGGATTTTCTTTTCTCTCTTTTCTTTCTCTATCACTCTCTCTCTCTCACTTCAAATGGGTATGGTTGATAATTGAATATTTTTTCTATACTGAACCAATTGGTAGATTTCAAAAAAATGGTATTCCTAGCCTCCTTTGGCATTAAGAATTCCATGTGAGGAATTGCCTTGTAACATAGTTGGGTGATTTCCTCAATGTGTGTCATATCTACTTGCAGAGCTTCTTTCGGATTTCTTTCTTCGTTGGAATCTGGTTTGTTCTCTCCTATAGTAGATTGTTGCTGATAGAGACTGGCCGATGGACCCGAAATATTTTGCTTGGACAGCTGTTAGTAAACACTTATATCTTCTGGATGATGTCTTTTGTAGTTCTTCAAGTTTCCGCCTCATACAGTAGCACTGTCTTGACATTTGTATTAAAAACTCTGACCTCAATGTTGGTTGACATTTGTTTTGAGTTCTAGACATTCTTCATATGTAAATATGCTGAACATATTGTAGTGAATGAGAATACAAATTCGAGACAATCGGATGTATCTGAATACTTCATTTGTAAGACGTCAATCAATGGTCTCATACTTCAGTGTTCCTTCGTTTGTACACTGATCATTCTCTGTTCTCATTCTCTTTTGTTTGATCTTCTTAACCATCTGACGTCAGATATTTCACTTTAGAATTTCCCTTGTTTTCGTTCATTTCATTATCATTTAATGGATTGTCTTTTCTCTCTCACTTCAAATGGATATGACTTATATTTGAATGTTTTTTCTATACTGAACCAATTGATGGATTTGAAAAATGAATAGTTGATAGAATTTTAATCATTTTGATTTTTATTTACTAATTAACATTTTGATCGGAATCAATTTTGTAAATCTGTTATCCAATATGAATCAATTAAATAAGATCCAACTTTATCACTTACTTACCTATTTACTTCTTCCCTTATTTACTTACTCACTTCCTTCCTTCCTTCCTTCCTTGCTTACTTCCTTAAGTACTTACGCCTTTTACCCCTCGTTGAGATGTGCAGGCCACCCACCATCAATTTAACTTTATTACTGTTACTGATTTAGTAAACATGAAAATGTATTCTATTAAAATGAATTAGATAATTGGATAGCTTAAATTTCCAAGAATTCAAGGAATCTTACATGTAAATAAAGGAAACAAGATTGTCAATAAGTAAATAAATTAATTTAAACATTGAATATGTTTATTTTTATATCTATTTCGTGGATTAGTTGAAGTTAGACATTAACACCGTTGGATGCCAATGCTGAGGAGTCCCACAATAAGGCCAAACGGCCGTCCGGTGGTCCCAGATTTCTCATAGTGGTCCAGCTTCAATTGACTCATGATATCAACTGTTTATATTATAAATACCAATAGAATCAAATATAACTGTAACATTCTAATTTAGATTCATTAAATGAAGATGTACACATTCTAGACATGACTAGAATTCAATAGGTCGAAGGTACAATCTTAATTGTATATTCATTTCTTCTGAATAACTTCCAAAGCAAACAACAACAAAAATATACAAAAATCACATAATGTAATATCGAATATGAAAAATGATATAATTGACCTAAAATTATCTTTATTATTCTATTCATATATGACATAAGAAGTAATATTTATACCTTATTTAATAGAATACCTTTCAACTAGATCATATTTGATATGTTTCCATCAATATATATGAAGGGTAATGAATAGTGACATATATCTTATAAAGAAACTGAAACAATAAAGTTGACTGTAAAAAGAAATAAAGATAGTGAATAGTCTAATTATACGACAGCATCAGTATAGGGGTTGTGGAGATTACTAAGTCTTAGAATGAGATCATGAACCGACTAGTGTTAGACCACCGTTAGAAACCTGGAAGCACTGGACGGCCGTTTCGTCCTATTGTGTGACTCCTCAGTGGTGCGCATCCATGATCTCGCTAGAGGGGTTCGAACCCGGAGCCTTTAGTCTCGTGCGCAAACGCTTAACCTACTGGACCACTGAACTGACATCCTATGGTGTTAGTGTCTAACATCGACCAATCCACGAAATTACGCGACCATCTTCCATTGTACTGAGGTAGATACCTGTTTCTACCCGATACAGATTAGCTCCACTGGTCACGGCACTACCACCATTTTAACTTTATTATCCAATACATTAAACAAAACTATTTCATATTCTATGAGATGCGTTTAAGGAAATCCAAAATTTATACATAAAACTGAGTCTGTTGTGAGATAATAACTCACTGAAGACATTTGTGAATGATGGCGCAATTTCGGGGAATGATTGAAGTTAGACATTAAAATTGTTAGATGCGTGCTGCCTCATAGGTGTAGAGGTTAAGCTCACGATCACGAGACAGAAGGATTCAAATGCCGCGTACGGGATCGTGGATGCGCACTGTTGAGTCGTCACATACTAGGACGAAATGATTGTTCAGTGCTTCCAGGTTTTCAGTGGTGGTTAGCTTCAATTGACTCATAAATTCAACCATCAAATCACTACAATTTGCACAAAACCCCATTTTCTGATAATAATAATAGTCAAGTACACACTGATGACTGGCTTCAAGATGGGTTTCCTAGAGTTTAAGTGGGAAGCATTGCTCAATGGAGTTCAACTGGGTCTATTGTGAGGCAATGACTCATTGAAGACAATGGTGGATGATGGCTCAATTTCGTAGATTTGGTTAAAGTTTGACATTAACACCTTTAGATGCCAGCCGACTCAGTGATTTAGAGATTTAGGGTCCACGCGCGAGACTGATAAGTCCTAGGTTCGAATCTCGCGAGGCGGAATCATAGATGAGCACTGCTTAAGAGCCCCTATCTAGGATTAAATGGACCCCCCAGCAATCTTTCCATATGAAACATTTTCAACAAGGTATATTATAACATACACAAAATGATAGACAAATTTTGATTTCATGACACTGTCATACAATGAAGAATAGACGATATAGTTGAATGATCAATTTGTCAAAGAAACGTACTTTGAAGAGCTTATACTTCAATGTGAATAGAATCTGTTCAATCATTATATAACAATGTGGATTGAGGCATTGTATAGAAACTATCCTACAATCAATTTCGATTATGGTTAACATTGGTTAAACCGTTTTATTAACTTAATGGACAATGTTATTTGGATACTAGCAATTCGCATATTTTTTGTACCGTTATGATCACTAGAGAGTATATGACAGACTCTAGCTAAAATGTTGATTGCTTAAATATAAGTCGATGATTCATCCTCCTCACCATGTATGTATGTACTCAAATAATCGTATTAGCTTTTGCTCTGCCTTACCGAGTCCTTATACAATTTGACTATAAATTTGCCTATGTAATTACTCGTATATACATATTCGCCCCTCTGCTTCAAATCCGCTCGATTTACTTACAGCTTTGTGATCTCTGTACCATCCCCTAATAAACTTTAGTTACTGGACACACTGCGTCTATTCTATAATAATCTACTAACCTCTCAGACATTTAGAGTGTCTAGAACATCAATCAACAAATATTTTCCTCTTGTTGAACCTAAATGTACCTTCAAATTTACATGCACCTCCCAATGCAGCTATATTAGCGAAACAAAAATGTGGACTTAAATTAACTTTCAGAATCTGATCCGAAAAGCCTTCTATTAAGAGGAATAATTACTTTGATTACAGAGACATCAAGACATCCATTGGACATTGGACATCAAGTCAATACTTTCAAATCCTTTATAGTGATTTCATAATTGAGTTCATGACTCAATTAAAGCTAAATCATTATGAAAAACCTGAAAGCACTGGACGGTCATTTCATCCTGGTACGGAACCCCTCAGCAGTGCTCATCCACGACTTCGCCGCATGAGATTCGAACCCAGGATCTGTCATTCTCACGCGCGAACACCTAACTTCTAAACCACTGGACCAGCCGGCACCCAACGGTGTCAATGTCTAACTTCATTCAATTCATGAAATCGCAACATCGACAACTGTTCACCGTCCTTTATGGTGATTAATAAACATCTAAAATTGAATCTTCCAAATTTTACTGCAGTTATTACTATGAAACATTAGAGACTTGATTTATAAACTCAAAAGTAAGTAATTAATCATCTTTCTGTCTTGATAGCATACAGGTTTATTTGTTAAATCATATAATCCCTTTAAATTCATACATCATTGTGAACTTTTTTGACTCCTTTTTTAAATTAGTGGAATCTGTAGGGCCATTGAAATGTCACTGAGCTCTAGCCAAATCATCTGGCAGTTGGGTCATTGAATTTCGAACAGACCCTGTGAATGTCAAAGACAAACAACGCGCAACAGTTAATCAAATGCCATGCGGTGGTGGTCTCACTATCTTCTCAGTAGTCATTCTTATAATATATTTCCGTATTAGCGTCCTTTGTGTTGTACGGTCTTCAAAGTATCTATAGTACCTCGAGAGGACGAAGGGATAATTTAAGTCAGGTGTTGACTGCGAGACTTGGTTTCGACATTATCTATTGGTCATGCCATACTCGTCTAACTTGAGTTGGCCCCCAATCATCCGACAGAGACCATCAACATCGATAATCAACAAATCTAATATTTTCACCAATGATATTAAACCACAAGTTTGGCTCAAATATTTAGATGATACCTTTGTTCTCATAAAAACAGACTCATCTAAGATCAATACACTTTCGTCTCACATCTTACCATGGATCCATACTGAAGTTTCATCATACCACCGTGGTAAAACACAAGAACTCCAAACAATTTTAAAACAAAACAGAATTAAAGTATATTGCAAAACAACGAACGCACTTCGAAATACTTCCGTTCGCTTACACAGATTTGTGTCTACAAATAAGGTTGTATCGATTGTGATGCCTTTTATATTGGAGAGTCATCTCGCGAAATCTTGACTCGAGCCAAAGAACATATTAGGTATACAAAGAAACTACCTAATAATCCTGTAGAACTAGATAGACTTCAAATTAAATCGGCAATAGTAGTTCACGCCATTTTCAACAACCACCAAATTGATATGAAAAGCATCAAAATATGACAAAAATGGATTCACAATGGTTATGATTTTATGTCCCGCTTTTTATCACGTGATTTATCCACCAATTAAAATACGACTTATACAATCTTCGTAATATGTCAAAACCAATGACGTTCGACCGGTATGAGCAGTTTAGCATCCTTATTGGTCCTATGTCCACCTAGCCCGTCCACTTGAGTCCAGAACACCAAATACCAGCTTCCAATATGCGAATCGAATCATTTATTTCAGATATACTGAGTTTATATATCAATCAAACAGACCGCAACGCACCATAAAATAGGAAATAACATTTGTACACAATAAAGCCGAATGTGACTGTGAACGTAGAAGGCAGTAGTCAATAGACTGAACATAGATTAAGAACAGTAAATCGTATAATAATAAATTATAAGTCTAAATAAAGCTTATAATAAGAGGAATATAAATATACATAATCTAATTATTGAATTACTTACTTACTTACTTACGCCTGTTACTCCCAATGGAGCATAGGCCGCTGACCAGCATTCTCCAACCCACTCTATCCTGGGCCTTCTTTTCTAGTTCCATCCAATTCTTGTTCATTTTTCTCATGTCTATCTCCAGTTCTCGGCGTAATGTGTTCTTTGGTCTTCCTCTTTTCCTTTGACTTTCAGGATTCCATGTGAGGGCTTGTCTTGTGACGCAGTTGTGTGCTTTCCTCAATGTGTGTCTTATCCACTCCCAGCGCTTCTTCCTGATTTCTTCCTCCACTTCAATCTGGTTTGTTCTCTCCCACAGTACGTTGTTGCTAATAGTGTCCGGCCAATGGATCTGAAGTATTTTGCGTAGACAATTGTTAATAAACACCTGTATTTTCTGGATGATGGCTTTCGTAGTTCTCCAGGTTTCTGCCCCATACAGTAGAACTGTCTTGACATTTGTATTGAAAATCCTGACCTTGGTGTTGGTTGACAGTTGCTTTGAGTTCCAGATGTTCTTCAGTTGTAAATATACTGCTCTTGCTTTGCCGATCCGCGCCCTCACATCTGCATCAGATCCACCCTGTTCATCAATGATGCTGCCCAAATACGTAAAGGTTTTTACATCTTCCAAATCTTCTCCGTCAATTGTGATTGGATTGGTGCATTCTGTGTTGTATCGGAGAATCCTGCTTTTCCCTTTGTGTATATTGAGACCTATTGCTGAATAGTTATACCATAAGAATGTATAGATAATATTAGTCAATTAATATGTCTCAGAAGTTACTCGAGATTTAATCTTCACTCACATATAACAACAATTACAATGAAAGAAGAGTAGCTGAAGCTTTCCATATTATGCTTAATCCTACTGCTCTCAGTAGAAAAGAAGGCCTCACTATCCATCCGACTTGGACTATCTATCCAAGCTATCATGTCTGATATCATTCACATTGCACACTATTATCTTACATATAAATTAAACTCTATCCTTTCTCACCATAAAGGTAACATTTTTTTTCATTCCTGCCACATATACACGCAGAACTTTACATATATGTCGTTAAATAAGTCATCGTGACTGTAATGACATGATATTGACTTGTTCAGTCCTGTTTTGGGATTGATCTCACCTAATATTCTTGTTTTATTCTTTTGTATCATCTAAATTTGGATTAATTTTGATTTGATTATTTATTTATTCTTTGAAAAAGTGGCTAACACTGAGTCTATTTATTTATTTATTTATTTTAACACATAGATATTGGTACAAGGAGGCATCAAATGCATATGTGCCACACAGATCTCATTTGATATATGTGAAGGCTGGGATACTGCTCAGGTGCACAGACCGAAGTAGGTGGTTTCCTTAGGGGGTCACACGCGGAGCCTTCGACTTGAAGGTCTGATCCATAAGGCAGTGGAGTATCGTAAGGACATGCAGTCCTATGGTAGTCGGTGACCGACGATTGTTTCTTACCCCAATTTTTCCTTCAGGACACTGGAACCCATGTGCACCATTGGTTTGGAATCAGGGTTTTTCATCTCCCCTAGGTGGACTCCTCATGTCCGCCAACCCGGTTAAAGAGCCGAACACTAAGTCACGAAACATAAGAAAATCTATTTCTTTCTACTCATTGGGATATCTACAAATATATATATGGGTCCAGCGTTAGAATCTCGCGAGGTGAGATCATGGATGTGCACTGATCAGGAGTCTCACAATAGGACAAGTTAGCCATCTAATGCTTCCAAGTATTGCATGGTGGTTTAAGCTTAATTCATGTAGATTCATTCAAATCATTGTGTAATTATGAATGTATATAGTATAGGCAGTAAGGAATTGAAGTGAATCCATATATATATATATACATATATTGGTCATATCTTTGTCATTGCTCTCTATTGAATAGTAACAATAAGATTTCGTTTTAAATAAAATAAGACTTCATTCTAATTCAATGCGTTTTTTTGTGTTTAATCATTAAACAAATAGCCTAAAGTCACGAAAACATTTTTCACCATACAAAGATGAACATCTGAGATAATTGCGTAAGTGAAGTTGGGAAAGGATATTCGAAAGGTAGACAAATAAGAAGGATAATAGGAAAAAACATTACCTAAAACATGACATTAGACGTTAAGATTTAAGTTGGATACAAAATAATTTACTTAGAAACTGATCATATAAAGCAAAAAGGGGATGTAAATGTGTTCCTTTTTTTCTTTTTTCGAAATTCATAGTGATGATTATCTAGAGTATGGAAACAAATATGTTTATTAATTATATGAACTTGAGTCAGATAAGGTTGTCTACTCTCTAGCTTTCTTCTTCTTCTTCTTCTGATGGTCGACTCAATTATGAAGACCTCGACAACTGAAAGAAAGCATGGAATACAGTGGATAGCTCGGAATCAATTAGAAAATTTGAACAACACAGATGACCTAGCCCTCCTATTCCCATACACACGAACAAATGCAGATGGAGACAACTAGTGTAGCAGCAGTCACTGCATCAATAAACCTCGACATACACAAAGGGAAAAGCAAGATTCTTAAATAAAACACAGAGAACGTCAAACCAACCACACTTGATGAAGAAACTTTGGAAGAGGTGGAATCTTCCATACACCTGGGAAGCATCATCGATGAATAAGGAGGATCGGACGCAGACATAAAGTTGAGGATTGGCAAAGCAAGAGCCACATTCCTACAATTAAAGAATATATGAAACTCGAAACAACTGTATGTCAACCACTATCAAAGTCACAATCTTCAATAAGAACGTCAAGACTGTTCTATTGTATGGAGCTGAAACTTGGAGAACTATTACAGCCATCATCAACAAGGTGCAAATATTTATAAATAATTGTCTGCTTAAGATACTCAACATCCAACATTGGCCGGATACCATCAGCAACAGTCTTCTGCGGCAGAGAACAAACCAGATTCCTGCTGAAGAGGAAATTAGGAAAACAGGTTGTAAGTGGATAAGACATACATTAAGGAAATCACCAAAATGCATCACGAGGCGAGCCCTAACTTGGAATCGTCAATGGAAGTAGAAAAGAGGAAGGGCAGAGAACACAGATACGTAAAGGATGAACAAGAACTGGAAAGAAGTGGAAACGGTTGCTTAGGAGAGGGTTGTATGGAAAGTGCTGGTGGTTGGCCTATATTTCTCCACGAGGAGTAACAGGCGTAAGTAAGTAAGTTAGTAAGTTTACGACTATATCCCTTCTTTGACATATAAAAAGAATTATTGACAAAGAGCGTCTAACTTCACCATTACTTACCCAATCATCCCGGCAGATGATGGCAATATTTCTAAGATATCTATAATCAAATACTAACAACTTACGAATATCTTCTCCCCACGATGACAACGTTTCACAGTCGTATATTATAACGCAACCAACTATCGCATAGTATACTCGGCTTTTAATTGATCGACGCATATCTTTCGTTCACTATAGTTGACGTCAGATGATAAAAGCCAAATGAGCTTTTTGAATCCGAACTGAGATTTCATCAGACACCACCAAACCCATTAGAGCTGTTACATAATAAAGTGTTGTAACCAGTCAACTAACTACTAATCAACAAGTTTATATCTAAATCAATTCTTCTACAAATAACATTACAAATTAAAATATTGTATAGTTCAATTCAATAGAAGAGACATTATCTTTACTCGGCAAAGTTAAACCATTCTGAATCCATTCCATAAATAGACTTAAAATAGGATAAAATTTAGACGGAAATATTATTTTACAATACAAGAATTTATGATTAATCCATAACAACAACAACAACAACAATGTAACCTTATATAGTAACACTGAAACAAACAAACAAACAAGCAAACAGTACAATGAGTTTAAATCCTCTATATCTGACAGTTTACTCAATATTTTGATTTGATTTTCATACTGTGACGACGGACCACCGGTGAATTCGAGGAAGCTGTAAGAGGCTCATAAGGAGCCGAAGACGTTCCATCCAATCACCTTTCGGAAGAATGTTCTAGAATTCCAACGTGTAGCTTCCCAATTGGATAATGCTAATAACCCTATGTACGCGGATTGGAAGACTGTAATGATGATTTCGTTCTCACTAAAAATTATAAATACCTGACAATTTTGTATTATGTTTGACACTGTTTGGAATAATATTCCTTTCGTTAGTCTTCTGTCTTCTTATTTGCGACTTGGAAGGGTTTGGTGTTCTAGTGCTCAGTTATACGCGGTAGTATCAAGAAAAATCAGCTTTTTCAAGTTATAACACATACAGTTAATTACAACTTAGTACCGATAATTGGAATGTTTCCATATTACTTGGTATTGTTTACTAGAATCTTCTCATTGATATGCGATTGAGTACAACTGATCAGTATCTTATTGGTATATGTGCATACTATGTGAACTGTCTCGATATTGCCTGAAGTCACAAGTATTATAAGCAAAGATGGGTAGTAGTGGAATCCAAGATGAACCGTCTCGTCTAATTTGGGTATCGTCAACTAGATGTACTTGTATTCCAGAGTTGATGTTCACTCTGAGACTCGAACCCAGTACTGTTCGTTTCAAACGCCATCACATTATCCATATAGCTACTGAATCTTTATAGCCACTTGCTTGTGTAATGTGGTGAAGCTTAAATTCACTAGGTATTCTTTACTTGTATCTTCTCATTGATATTGAGGACTGCAATTGATCAGTCTCTTATTCGCATATGGGCATCCAGTGAGCATTGCCTTGATATTGCCTTAATTTACAAGCATCAATTTTGTGATGCAGGTACATCCATCTGGTTTTCGCTGCTAGCTACTACCCATCTTTGTTTATCATTCAATATAGTTCAGAGAATTCAACATTAAAATGTTTAACTTCGATCAATCCACCAAATTGAGCCACTATTCACCATTGTCTTCAGTGAGTTACTATCTCACAACAGACCTGGTTGAACTCTACCGGTCATGGCTTCTCACTAGAACTCCAAGAAATCCATCATGAAGTCAATCACTAGTGTATACATGATGATTATAATCAAAAAAGAAGGTTTTGTAGAGATTGTAGTAATTTCAATAGTTGCATATATTGTAAGCATTGATGAATAGGGGCTAGCAGTGGAATCCAGGATGCGCGTTTCGTCCTATTTGGGACTCGTCAGCTGGATGTACCTGCATCTCAGAGTTGATGTTCACCCTTGGACTCGAACCCAGTACCATTCGCTTAAAACGCCATTACGTTACCCACCCAGCTACTGAGTCCTGATAGCCACTTGATTGTGCAATGGGGTGAATTTAAATTTGGCTTGTATCTACCCATTGAGGCATATATGAATACTGTGCGTATGCCTCGATATTGTCTTAATTTACAAGCTTTTTGTGAACAATGATAGAAAGTGACTAGCAATGGAATCCAGGATGCTCGTTTCGTCCTATTTGGGACTCGTCAGCTGGATGCACCTCAATCTCAGAGTTGATGTTCACTCTGGGACTCGAACCCAGTACCATTCGTTTCAAACGCCATCGCAGATTGATCAATTGCAGTCTTAAACCTCAATGGGAAAATACAAGCCAAACAATACCAAGTGAAGTTGAATATATTGGTTTGAATTATTTATAGACTCATTTCATCACTCTTTTCTTTTATTCATATTTACACTTTAACTATAAAAAATGTATGTCTTTCAAAGTAAAACAAAACAAAAAGGAAAATGAATGACACTATTCTAAACTTTATAGTTAAACAAAAGATATTTTTTCATTGTAGAACGGAAGTTAATCTTTCATAGATCCTACATAAAGCGAAAGAAAAGAATCCTGTTATTGACAGAAATCCTAAAAATTCTAAATAACTTTTAGTTATTCTTGTCGAAATTTCATTCAAATCACAAATGTTATAAGTAAAGATGGATAGTGGTTAACAGGGGAATCTAGTTTGATGCTCGTTTTGTCCTATTTGAGACTCGTCATCTAGATGTATCTGCATCACAATGCTGATATTCACTCAGTGACTCGAACTCGCTTCAAACACCATTGCGTTATTCACTTAAGTTCTGATAGCCACTTACTTGTGAAATAGGGTGAAGTTTTTAATTCACTTGATGTTGTTTTATTTGTATCTTTCGATTGATGTTAAGGACTGAAATTGATCAGTCTCTTATTGGTATATGTGTATCCTATGTGGACTGACTCGATATTGCTTTAAGTCACAAGCATTATAAGCAAATATGAATATTGGCTAACAGAGGAATTCAGGATGCATGTTTCGTTGTATTTGGTACTTGTCAGCTGGATGTACCTGTGATGGGTCTTAAAGCGAAGGGTACTGTGTTCGAATTCCAGATTGAACATCAACTCTGAAGGTACATCCGACTAACAAGTCCTAAATAGGTGCAAACGCGTGTCCTGGATTCCACTGTGAACCACTATCCATCTTTGCTTCTCAATTTATAAGTTTGATAAACAGTTTTAACACATTATATACTTAATTGTATTAAAAATACATATTCAGCAATTCATTCTCGTATTTGACTTCTTTACGTCCGTCAATCATTAACGTGAGTTAATTTGACAATTATTTACAGTGATTGATGACATGTATATATCGATAACGTTCAGTAAACGATGTACCTAGAATCAGACCTTGAGCTACTAAACGCCTTACGCCCTGTTATTGAATACTCAATAATATTATCACAGTATTGAGTTGTTTTATTAGCGACTACTTTACAAAAAACCAAAATGACACAAGTCACTTCATTTGTGTGTGGGCTGTGATACTGAACCGAAACAGGTGGTTTTCTTAGAGGGTCACACCCTGAGACTTCAACATATAGGTTTGATCCACTAGTTAGTGGAGCAACGTAAGGAGATGTGCAGACATTGCGTCAGATGTTCATTTTTCGTCCTCTCAATAACTCTCCGACCGCGAGAAGGCAATGATGAGTCTGACTTCTTTGTTCGTGGCTGTATAAGCATGTCCATGTAAGAGCATTTGGAGAAGGAGGGCTAACTCTTCCTCACTCCTAATTGTACCAGCGTATTTGGTGGCTTAATTAAACTTTTACTCAATGATCCACTTGTAAAAACATTCAAAAGTAAGTTGAATCAGCTGATAAACCTTAATCATCAGGTTTTTCATAAAAATGAAACCTAAACAAAATGATCCTTATATTATATTATTGAATGAAGTCAAAGAATGACTGTACAATAAAAAATGATCAGTTTATGATATAAATGTAATATAAACGCACTGAATTTCACAATACTAGTGAATACTCCATAAACTTACTTACTTACGCTTGTTAAGCCTCATGAAGGAGCATGGACTGACCACCGGCATTCTCTCTCTATCCAATCCTGTTCCAAGTTATCCTTCATAGTTCTTTTCATATCTAGTTCTATTTCCCAACGTAATGTGTTATTCATAATTTGCTATTTAAACAGAATAAACATTGAAAAAATAAGTTTTAATTTTATTCAATGAACTGAATATAGAAACCTTCTTCAATTGAAGTCTTCCATACATCTACTAGTATTTATGTATATTGCCTCAAGCTAAATGGTTCAATTAATTTATACGGTTGTATTTTTTTAATTTATACAATACGATTTTATGAAAAATTAAAAAAGAACAAGTAAAAAGAGAAAAAAAACTTGATTCATAGTTAGTTCTCTTAAGACTTACCACTACGACGACTCTAAGGGTGTAAGATATAAGAGGTATGTTACTTACTTAATTACTTACTTACTCCTGTTACTCCTAATGGAGCATAGGTCGACGACCAGCATTCTACTACCCACTCTGTCCTGGGCCTTCTTTTCTAGTTCCATCCAATTCTTGTTCATTTTTCTCATGTCTATCTCTATTTCTCGGCGTAATGTGTTCTTTGGTCTTCCTCTTCTCCTTTGGCCTTCAGGATTCCATGTGAGGGCTTGTCTTGTAACGCAGTTGTGTGCTTTCCTCAATGTGTGTTCTATCCACTTCCAGCACTTCTTCCTAATTTCTTCCTCCACTTCAATCTGATTTGTTCATTCCCACAGTTTGTTGTTGCTCACAGTGTCCGGCCAACGGATCCGAAGTATATTACGTAGACAACTATTAACAAATATCTGTATCTTCTGGATGATGGCTTTCGCAGTTCTCCAAGTTCCCGAATCATACAGTAGAACTGTCTTGACATTTGTATTGAAAATCCTGACCTTGGTGTTGGTTGACAGTTGCTCTGAGTTTTAAATGTTCTTCAGTTGTAAATATACTGCTCTTGCTTTACCGATCTGCGCTTTCACATCTGCAACAGATCTACCGTGTTCATCAATGACGCTGCCCAAATACGTAAAGGTTTTTACATCTTCCAAATCTTCTCCATCAATTGTGATTTGATTGGTGCATGTTGTGTTGTATCGGAGAATCTTGCTTTTCCCTTTGTGTATATTGAGACCTACTGCTGCTGAGGCTTCTGCTACACTGGTCGTTTTCTCCTGTATTTGTTGTTGCGTTTGCGATAGAAAAGCTAGGTCATTTGCAAAGTCTAGATCGTCCAGCTGCATTCTAGCCGTCAACTGTATCCCATGCTTCCTTCAGATGTTGACGTCTTCATGATGGTAAATATAATCAACCATTTATATAGTTCTGAATGAGATTATGAATTGATGAATGTTAGACTATCATTGAAAATTTGAAAGTACTAGATGGTCATTTCGTCCTAGTATGAGACGATTCAGCAATGTACATCCAAGATCTCTTACGTGGGATTTGAACTTAGGACCTTCGGTCTCGCGGGTGAACACTTAACTTCTAGAACATTGAACTGATATCTAACGGTGTTAATAATCTTTTTTCAACCAATACTGTGACCATCATCCATTGTCTTCTGTGGGTTACTGCACCACAACTGACACGAATTAGTTCCACTGGTAACGGCTTCTCATTAAAACTCCGAGAAGTACTACACTAGTATGAAACGGCTGTTCAGTGATTCCAGGTTTTCAATGGTGGTCTAATACTCATTGATTGATGATCTCAATTAAAACTCAACAATCTCTACAACCCCTAACTGAAAATTACAGAGTATGTTTATTTATAACTTCTAGGGGTCGAATATAAACTTTAATCACCTTTTTCCCATTATACTTGTTCAGTGGTGATAATATGATAAACCATTCGATGTAATATAACATGCACCCGACATTTTGCATAAAGTCAAAGCTATAAGGATTCAAGCCAACAATTTTAATCGTTATATTTTAAAAATGGTCTGTAATAGATTTTCACCAATAAGTTGTTACTGTTTGACTGATTTAATTAGACAGCTGGTATTTCATAATTATTAAGAGATAAACAACCTCCATGATAGATGTGACATGGTTTGACCATTGTACAGTGAACTGAGGTGAATAATAATGATAAATGAGGATCTAGTAACCTGTTATTGAATGTCCTATAAATTGAATTGTTCTTTATACTTTGATAAAGCTTTGTTCAAGTTTTACTACCATGGAAAACCGTTTCGTTTTAGTATGGGATTTCTCAGCAATACTTGTCCACGACCTCAGCTCACGAGATTGGAAACTAGGAGCTATCGGTATCGCGCGGAAACCCTTAACCTCTGGACCACGGAATTGAGCGACATATCTACCATTCTCTTCAATGAGTTACTATCTCACAACAAACTTAATTGAACTCCACTGGTCACTGCTTCTCACTAGAACTCCAGGAGATACCTCTTAAAACCAGTCACTAGTGAATATATGTTAATTATTATCAGAAAATGGGGGTTTTGTGGAAATTTTAATAATTTTAATAGGTAAATTCATAAGTTCATTGAAGCTAGACCATCATAAAAAACCTGACAGGACTTGATTCCTATACTATGATGAAAACAACCATCCAGTACTTTTCAAGTATTCCATAATGATCACAATTGATTGATCACTGGGTGGTGATCAATGTCATGCTTGTCTAGTCCTTATTAGTGCAGATCGAATGCTATCGATCATGTTGCAATGTGGCCACCAGTCTAGGTGACTCGACACTGCGGGCACTATGTATTGAGATTTAGATGGTGGTTGGAGGTAGTCAACAAGAAACCCTGGACCCGGGTTTCGTGCTACTTGGCACTCGTCAGCAAGGTGTACCTGTAATCTTGAGGGAACTGGTGCTCCCTGGCGGATTCGATCTTGTGTCACCCAACTTCACAGTCAGAGACGTTACCACTGAGCTATCCGAGCCGTGACTAACCTCCTGTAGGACTGAGATGTAATCACAATTGATTGATTACTGGGTGGTGATCAATGTCATTCCATAATGATCTAGTTTCAATTAACTTATGAATTCAACTAGATTTTAATCATCTAAATTATACTCTCCTTTTTTAATTTTTTGAAACAAACACTTTTTTTTGTTCTTTTGAAAAATCAATTCATCATCAACTGTCATCTAAAATGTGTTGCTATGCGATGTGATATTTTGAAATGTTTTACTTTACAAAAAAAACAAAAAGAAGAAAAAAAGGGAAAAATAATAACAAAGTTGTGATCAAACACACAAACAAACAACCCACCCAACAACTAAACAAACAAACAAAAAAATTTTTTTAATTTTGATTTTGAAAAATGATTTACGAAATTATGAATGACATTTGATTATACATAATCGATTAGTGTAAAAACAGAAGAAAAAAAATATGTAACTGTCGGTTATATATTTTGATCGTTGATGGGTTGTTCTTGTTGTTTTAGCTGTAAAGAATTTCATATTATTGATTAAATAAAATAGGATTCTCCGATACAACACAGAATGCACCAATCCAATCAAAATTGACGGAGAAGATTTGGAAGATGTACAAACCTTTACATATTTGGGCAGCATCATTGATGAACACGGTAGATCTGTTGCAGATGTGAAGGCGCGGATCGGCAAAGCAAGAGCAGCATATTTACAACTGAGGAACATCTGGAACTCAAAGCAACTGTCAACCAACACCAAGGTCAGGATTTTCAATACAAATGTCAAGACAGTTCTACTGTATGGGGCAGAAACCTGGAGAACTACGAAAGCCATCATCCAGAAAATACAGGTGTTTATTAACAATTGTCTACGCAAAATACTTCAGATCCATTGACCGGACACTATTAGCAACAACGTACTGTGGGAGAGAACAAACCAGATTGAAGTGGAGGAAGAAATCAGGAAGAAGCGCTGGGAGTGGATAAGACACACATTGAGGAAAGCACCCAACTGTGTCACAAGACAAGCCCTCACATGGAATCCTGAAGGTCAAAGGAAAAGAGGAAGACCAAAGAACACATTACGCCGGGAAATGGAGATAGACATGAGAAAAATGAACAAGAATTGGATGGAACTAGAAAAGAAGGCCCAGGATAGAGTGGGTTGGAGAATGCTGGTCAGCGGCCTATGCTCCATTAGGAGTAACAGGCGTAAGTAAGTAAGTAAGTATGATTATGAGAATTGGAATAGTATGAAACAATTTATTGATTTACTTACTTGTTGGTGAACACGGAGGGTTCATATGGGGGCGGGGTTGAAAAACTCTGATTGTAAACCACTGATGTATATGAGCTTCAGGATCTTGAAGGAACAAATAGCGTATGAACCAATTATTGACTAATGGCTATCATGAGACTGAATTTCCTGATGTTGCTCAATTGCCTTGTGGATTAGACTTTTAGACCGAAGTCTCCGGGTGTGTTCTCATAAGAAAACTACCTGTTTTGGTTTGGGCAACCGTGCAGTAATACAGCTCATACACAAATGAAGTGACTTGTGAGGTGCGTATGTATTCGATGCTTTTTTGTATAAATATTTATATGTTCAAATAAATAAATTAATTAATTAATAAATGCTTACTTACTTACACCTGTTACTCTTTACGGAGGAGCATACGCCTACCATCAGCACTCTCCATACTACACCGGCCAGGACAATTCTTTCGAGTTGTTTCCATTTGTTATCCATTCTTTTCATATCTTCTTCCGTTTCCCGACGTAATATGTTCTTTGGCTCGCCTCTTTCGTGCTTCACCTCAGGATTCCAATTCAGGGCTTACCTCGTGATGCAGTTTGGTAATTCCCTCAATGTATGTCCAATTCACTTCCTGATGGTATCTGGCCAATGTTGGATGTTGAATATCTTGAGTAGACAACAACTACCAATTATTTAGTTGTTTTTTTGCAAACAAATCTCATATTTTACTCATGGGTATTCTCTTTTCATATCCGGATGATGATAAAAACATGTGTAAGTAAATAAACCATGAATTTGTTTTTTCTAAAATATAATCTAGACAGATTCTACAGTCATAAATATATAAAATTAAACTTACAAGAAATATAGATTATGTGTTGAAGAAGATTTGCAGCTCAAATGGATGATTTTGATGGAATTCTCTCTGTGTTTGATCATCGTTGTCTCCGAAGGATTGCTGACATCCAGTGACAACACCATGTTAGTAATGCAGAGGTTCGGCATCGTGTATTCGGGCGCAGAGACGATAATCCAATTATTGTCACCATCTTGAAACATCGACTTCGGTGGCTTGGACATGTTCTATGGATGTCGTCTCAGAGAATTCTACGTCGTACATTATTTGCCGACTCTGGAACTGGTTGGAAAAAGCAGATAGGTGGTCAGTGTATGACATGGTGTCGTGGTATGAAAGAAAGCTGACTAGGGCTGGTTTCTGTTGGTCCTTCATGACTCCCTGGCTGGGGTCGCAGAGATGGTGAAACACATTCTTTTTCTCTTCCCATTCTCATTATTTTGTGTGGCGCATATATATCTGGTGCCCCCTTGTGCCAATATTTATGTATTCAAATAAATAATAATAAATAAGCATCTACTTGTTTAATGTACGGAAATATTTTGAGAGATTCACCCATAAACTTAAGTGAAATTTTACATACAGCATACAGATCTATTACTGAGCATGAAACGTTCAAACCTAATAACCCATTTCAATGGTTAAGATCATGAGTCAGTTGAAGCTAGACCACCATGGAAAACCTGGAAGCACTGGACGGCCGTTTCGTCCTATTGTGGGACTCCTCAGCAGTGCGCATCCACGACCTCGCCCCCTGCGAGATTCGAACCCAGGACCTACTGGTTTCGCGCCTGAGCACTTAACCACCAGACCACTGAGCCGGCATCCATGATCTTAGCCATTGAAATTACTACAATCTCCACAAAAACCCATCTGATACTAACAATCCGTGTTTGATGAATTACAAGTAAATAATATTCACATGTTTAATGATTCTGAACTACTACAGCTGTTTTATAGCCTTAAAATTGGATAATTTATGTTCATTTGATGTTATTTACTAGTATCTTCCAATTGTTATTTAGGACTGCAATCGATCAGTCTCTTGTTGGCATATGCGTCCTGGATTCCACTGCTGACCACTATCCATCAACCGTCCGTGCAGGATGCACATAAACCAATAAGAGGCGGGTCAATTGCAGTCCTAAATAACAATGAGAAGATACAAGTAAAACAGCATCAAGTGAATTTAAAACTTTACCCCACTGCACAAGAAAGTGGTTATCAGGACTCAGTAGCTATGTGGATAACGCGATGGCGTTCGAAGTAAACATGACTGGGTTCCAGTCTCAGATTGAACATCAGCTCTAAGATGCAGATACACCTAGCTGACTAATCCCAAATAGGACGAAACGCGCATCAAACTAGATTCTACTGCTAACCACTATCTATCTTTGAATAATTTATGCTTTTAAAATGGAACTTTTCATCATTTGTTTTATCGTTCAGCTTTTGTTATTCTTACAATTGATTTCTAGAGATTAAATAATACGGAAATAGCTTGATGAATGTAAACTTGTTAGGAAATCCTTTAGGTCTTATCAGTAAGTAAACACAACATATTTCTTTGAAAGAAAAACATTATGCAGTGATCTAACATTCAAACTAATCATTTACATCAGAAGGGGTTTCTGTCGTTTTTGTAGTAATTTCAATAGTTGAAATCATGAGTCAATTGAAGTTAGACCACCATGGAAAACCTAGAACCACTGGACGGCCATTTTGTTCTATTATGGGACTCTTCAGCACTTATCATTTATAGGCTTTTAAAAAGATTACCAATTACCTGGTATTTTTGAAGAAATCTAGTGATCCCAAACCATTCACTAACCCAATTATTGATATTAAGCTATAGGGTGAAGGTAATGTGTTGGTTAAATTGTAAGTTGACTAATTCAATGTAGTTGATAACCTGACAAACGATATGAAGAGGATTAGTTTTTTTTCAAGCATGTTCTAAGTGGTATGAAACCCAAGCGAGTGAAGCCTCCTGCTTACTGACTTTAACCGCTTGACATTTGACAAAAAATTCTAGTTCATAATTTATGTTATTACGGTTCAAAATCAAACATATTGTATGTATTTCTTTTGGTTTCCAACAGCTTATTACAATATACTTGAATGATATTTAGCAGAGGTATCTGGGACACAAGTTTCACAATTGATTGATCACCAGGTGGTGATCAATGTCATGTGTGTCAGGTCGTTCTTAGTGCAGATAGAACACTATCAATCAAATTGCAAAGTGGCCACTAGTCTACGTGAATCGACATTACGTGCACTATGTTGAGATAATATGATGTTTGGAGATAGTCAACAGGAAGCCCTGAACCCGGGTTTCGTGCTATTTGGCACTCGTCAACAACTTGTACCTGTAATATTGAGGGAAATGGTGCTCCCTTACGGATTCGACCCCACGTCACCCAGCTTCATAGTCAGAGACATAACCACTGAGCTATCTGGTACACAAGTTTCTTTATATTTGAAACTAGTCATTTTAATTTATCTGCATCTTAGTGTTTGTGTTCATACTAAGACTTACACACAGTGTCTATCTTAGTAGCTACTAAAGTCAATGAATAGATATATCCAGTTAATTAGTCAAGAGTATAACAGAATGGGAATCTCGGATTTTATTACTAGACAAGCTTGTAACCACAAAGTAAACTGAAGCCGGTTGCTTGGAATACACCTATGACATTAGAGACATTAGACACAATATAGACCACGACGTATTACAAACTCTTATAACTTATATTACTTATAAATAATTATTCAAAGTAGAAGGATAACCATAAGAATGGATATCAAAACCAGTTTTGGAACACTTTCTATGTGACATGATGATAACAGTGTAATCGGTTCTGTCATGTAAAGTACGTAATGATTACGAAAAGTCTCTTTTCATTATAAATATCATAAGTACGTTTGTTTTATTGTTAAAAATTAATCAGAATACATGTCCTTTCTTAAGGTGGTAACTATTATTCACTTAAATACATAAACATTGGCACAAGTAAGCGCCAAATAGGTATGCGTCATATAAATCATTCGATTTGTGTGAGGGCTGGAGTACTGTCCGGGTGCTCAAACCGAAACAGGTGGTTTTCTTAGGAGGCCACGCTTTGAGCCTTTGATCTAAAAGTCTTATCCAAAAAGTAGTGGAGCAACGTCACATGATACAGTCTCATGGTAGCCGGTGACCAATAATATGTTCATACACCATTTGTTCCTTCAAAATCCTGAGACCCATGTACATCATTGGTTTGGAATGAGGATTTTTTCAACTCCCCCCTGTGGATCCTTCATATCCACCAACCCGATTAAAGCACCGTACGTTCGCTTTCCGTGCCCTCAATTTCGTAAACAACACTTCTCCGGCACTGACTAAATACGCGCGGCGGTACCAGGGCATTGGGGGGAGGAAGGTGGTAACTAATTTTCATTTGTAATCGTTAAAATGTTTCAATGTGACCAAAAGATTTAATAAACGTACCAATTTGTTATGTTCACTGGATAAGGATATGTGATCAACATCAAAGTTTGAATCCTTGTAAACTCATAGTACGTTAAAATCACAGATTTTTCTGGATGACAGAAGATAAAGTGTTCTATCATTTCCTTCGTCAACCTTCAACTTATAAATTATTGGATTAACTAAATAGGAAGTAAGTCAGGTAATAAGAAATAACATTGTCTCAGTTATGTATTCTATGTATAAGTTGACTGAAATTGAAAATCTATGTAGTATAATATCACTCGTACAATGAAGTTTGTTTACGGTTAATTTTTTCAAGCACTTCAATTGATTTATTCAACAGATAGGGTTATTCAAACAGTAACAAGTTGTCTATATCTCTTTGTATTATTATCATTATTGTCATGTCTGAATGAACATGTGCGCTTGATTACATGTGACAGCCTACGCATATATCCCTCTCTGTAACTTTAATGTCACTTGCTGATATCTCTCGATGTATCATTTGCTTTCCCATACCTATATATATGTGCTTGAATCTTAATAAGTGATTCAACTCTAAATTTAGTTCTGTATTCGTTTGTTGGCTGTTATTAGCCTTTCTGCTCAAATTCACGTGGTGTGATTGTAACTTTGTTATTTTAGCTTTTCAATAATTAACTGTAGTCGGCGCTTTGTGTTGACTTCTGAATTCATACACCGTAGGGATTTATTTAATAGCGGTTATCACGCTGTTTGATAAATGAAGCCTGAGGAAATTGTCTCGATGTTAACAAATTAAAATAGTTCTTTTGCGAATCAGCATTCTACAACTCACTCTGCCCTGAACCTTCCTTTCTAGTTCTGTCCAATTTTGTTCATTCTTCTCATATTTGTCTCCATTTCTCGACGTGATGTGCTCTTTGATCTTCCTCTTCTTATTGGCCATGAGGATTTCAAGTGAAGGATTGCCTTGTGAGGCAGTTGGATGCTTTCACCAATGTGTATCGTATCCACTTCCAGCACTTCTTTCTCATTTCTTCCACCACTGGGATTTGGTTTGTTCTCTCCCACAATAGGTTGCTGCTGATAGTGTTTGGTCAATAAATCCGAAGTATTTTGAGTAGGTAACTGTCAATAAACACTTGTTTTTAACCCATACAGTAGAACTATCTTGACATTTGTATTGAAAATTCTTACTTTTGTGTTGGTTGACAATTGTTTTGAGTTCCAGATATTCTTCAATTTTAGATATACTGCTTTTACTTTGCCGATCCGCGTCATTTCCATTATTAGATAAGTGTATCAAAGTCTAAATCTTCAAAACGAAATTTAAGACAGTACTACTGTACGGAGCTGAAACGTGGAGAACTACTACAACCCTCATCAAAAAGGTAAAAGTATTTTTACAAGCAGTTGTCTACGCATGATGCTCAACATTCATCGACCGGATACCACCAGTAACAGTCTACTGTGGGAGAGGACAAACCAGATTCAAGCTGAATTAGAAATTAGGAAAAGACGTTAGAAGTGGATAGGACATACATTACACAAATCATCACACTGCATCACGAAGCATGCCCCCACTTGGAATCCTGAAGGGAAGCTGAAAATACAAAAGCCAAAGAACATATTATTTCATACACATAGTTCCCTTTATCATTTTGAAAAGAGCAAGAACAAACATTCTAGCAGAACAGCATGAATTCATTTTTATTTCGTTGGTTCTCGTCAGCTGCTTACAACCTGTGATATTTAAAATCATAATTAATGGGTTTAAATTACTTACAGAAAAGCCTCAGAACAAGAGAAAGAAAGACTCTAAATAGTGCAATCACTAAACATCTTCTTGATACAGGACATCAGGTCGATACCCTACAATCATTCAAGGTGATTAGTAAGCAGCCAAACTCCAGTCTTCTGAAGTTTGCTGAAGCAGTTGCTATCAGGCGGCAAAAGCCTGATTTATGTGTTCAAAAGGAGATGGTTATTAATCTTTCCTTGCCTTGGTGATTAATATTCCCTCGTTATATCTTATTAATTTTTTTTTCTTTTTTTTTTCCCTTAAACTCTTTATTGCATTTATTACACCATTGAGTTTTATTCCAACTATCTTATTTTATTTTATCAACTGAACTCTACTCATTTTATTCCTATCAAGGTTTATTTGTTTCTAACCGTTTGAACTGTTGTCACAATGTTCTTTCATCACATAAGGTATATATTTACAATAATCAGTCTATTAAATTTATTTACACCCTTGCTATACTATATGAATATGTCTTTAATATAACTTCCAATCAAACTCTTTTATGTAAGTAATTTAAACCCATTAATTATGATTTTAAATATCACAGGTTGTAAGCAGCTGACGAGAACCAACGAAATAAAAATGAATTCATGCTATTCTGCTAGAATGTTTGTTCTTGCTCTTTTCAACATATTATTTCGCGAAATAGATGTAGATACAAAAAGGATGAATAACAACTGGAAAGAACTGTGAAGGATTGTTTCGGACAGGGTTGAATGTCGTGTGCTGGTGGTTGGCCTACACTCCTCCACGAGGAGTAACAGGCGTAAGTAAGTAAGAAGTAATAATTACAATGAAGTAACATGAATTATTAAGTAACATAGAAGGAAAAAACAACAACTTTAAGTACAAGAAATATATATATACAGAGATATATTTGTTATCTCAAATCCTTCACACTAGGTCTTACTCTTTTTTCTATTTAGGTCATACAATTATTGACCTAAATATATATTTATATTTTTCAACCACTTCTATAAGATTATTATAGTTAGTTTCATTCTACCAATTCTCTAGCCATATGATCAACTAATCCTTTTGTATGACCTATTTTTCTTATGTTTCCATTAGTAGAATATACAAGATAAATCGAATAAATAGGATATTGTTGAATATAATAACTTTCTTAACTCATATGTTTCTATATAGAGTATATACAAGATTTAACTGTAAAGTATGAACTAGATTTCAATGACTAATCACTATAATCATTTCCATACTTCAAATCATGAGTCAACTGAAGTTAGACTACTATGGAAAACGTCGAAGCACTGGACGGCGAAACTCGTTCTATTGTGAGACTCCTCAGTAGTACACATCCATGATCCCGTCTAATAAGATTTGAATCCAGGATATATCAATCTCACGTGTGGCATCGAATACATATGCACCACACAAGTCACTTGACTTGTGGTTTGGCTGTGATACTGCACGGGTGCACAGATCGAATCAGGTGGTTTTCTTAGGGGACCACATCCGGAGCCTTTGGCCTAAAGATCTGATCCACAAGGCAGTAGAGCGATGTCAGGAGATGCAGTGCCCTGGTAGCAGATAACCAATAATATGTTCATACGCTGTTTGTTCCATTAGGATCCTGGGGCCTATGTACACCATTGGTTTACAATCACTGTTTTCCAACTCTCATAGGTCAACTCTCCATGTCCACCAACCGGGTTAGAGCGCCGTATATTCGCTTTTCATTCTCTCAGTTTCGTAAACAGCACCACTAGTGCGACCAGGCAGTGAGTAGAACTTCCCTAGCTGTATAAGCATGGCCATATGCAAGGATTTGGAAAGGTAGAGTTAACTCTACTCTTCCTCGGCCGTACCAGGGTTGTAGCAGGGCATTAATCTTTTTATAACTGAAATATAAGGCACTCAGATTTCATTCAAGTGATCTTAGGTTTGAACTTAGCTCTTAATTCTACGTATATCGACTTAATCCGCCTTAGTGAATAACAGAATTAAATAAGTCAAATATGAGAATACATTTCGAATACATATGTTTCATACAATTGTTGATCCAGACAAATTGTAGGAGAAACGAAGCGAAGAGAAGAGAATGAAATGAAATAACGTGCAGTGTAGAAGGCATGTGAACCAACTCGATTTAATCAAGCGTTAATGAATACTTATGAATATTTATAGACTAACAAAAATAAGTTACTGGCTTGTCATGAGTAGGATAAGAAGTGTACACACACATACGCTTATAAAAAAAACAGTCAGGGTTAATAAGTGAATAATCAACAAGGTAAAAACGTGACTCAAGAACAATGGATTAATTGGCTTGTCACGAAGCTAGAATAAGTTATACGGACTTAACGTAGTAACCAAAGCTACAATACTATTTAATGAGATCAAAGAATCGAATACATTATTACAATCTGTCTTTTATGGTAAATTTCATTTAAAAGTGTCTAGACAAATCATAGATTAAATAGGCATCTATTGAAAATCATTGTATTTTGTTAAGTTTATCTACATTTTTCTGGTTAGCGTTTTGAAAAAAATTAGAACCAATTAGATGATTTGGACTTTGCAGATGACCTAGCCCTCCTATCGCATATATACGAACAAATGCAGATAAAAACAGTCAGTGTAGCAGCAGTCTCTGCGTCAGTAGGCCTCAGCATACACAAAGGGAAAACCAAGGTCCTCAAATTCAAAGCGGAAAACAGCAATCCAATCACTCTTGATGGCGAAACTCTGGAAAATGTAGAATCCTTCACATACTTGGGAAGCATCATCGATGAACAAGGAGGTTCAGATGCAGACGTAAAGGCAAGGATAGCATTCCTACAATTGAAGAACATATTGAACTCAAAACAACTCTCAACCAATATCAAAGTGAGAATCTTCAATACGAACGTCAAGGCAGTTCTACTGTACGGAGCCGAAACTTGGAGAACTACAACAACCACCATCAAGAAGGTACAAGTATTTATAAATGATTGTCTACACAAGATACTCAACATCCATTGGCCAAATACTATCAACAACAGCTTACTGTGGGGGGAATTACGAAAAGACGATAGAAATGTATAGGACATACATTACGCAAATCATCAAACTACATCATGAGGCAAGCCGTAACTTGGAATCGTGAAAGGAAGTGGAAAAGAGGAAGGTCAAAGAACACATTATGCCGGGAAATATAAGCAGTTATGATAAGGATGAACAACAACTGGAAAGAGCTTGAAAGGATTGTTCAGGACAAGGTTGGTTGGAAAGTGCTAGCGGGCGGCCTATGTTCCTTCACGAGGAGTAACAGGCGTAAGTAAGTAAGTAAGTATAAACCTATTTTTAGATTTGTTATAGATAATATCATGAACAATATCTTGTAAGAAACTCAAGGTTTCTAAGTAAATCATTCGTTTGAATTACGTAATTGATTTTAGAAGATTATTTCTCTTATATTTGATTTTATCAATATCAGAAAGATGGATATTTTACTGAACATTTGAGATCATCTAGATTGCGTGACTCTTGTCGTTGTTGTTGTTGTTGTCTTCAAACTAGGTTGATATTTATATTTCTCCACCACACCACCACCATCATCACCACTACCACCCCCGCTGTCACAAGTTTATTCCTAGTTAACTTTATGATTTACTGATGATTTAAAGAGAAATAGGAAATAGTTAGGGTGTGTCAAGTAACAAAAATATCACCATCACCATCATCATCATCATTACCCTAACGAAAATTCATAGAATGGCACCAACTATTTTTTTACTGTAAACATAAAACTAAAAAAATCATTTGATTACAATAAGGAACCAATAATTTATATGTTAGTAGTGAATATAGAGAAATACATTGAAAGAAGAAAACTGTAAACGGTTAAACGAACACATTATATCAATCAGTGATTGTTAGAAGATCCTTCTTCTTATTGTTGGGTTGATCCAGAAAATTTCCTGTAAAAGACAAACAAGGATCAGAAAACACTAAGAAGCATTTCCTCTAATCAGTGTTCATTTGAAGTTTTAGCCAGAAACATCAAAGAAGTGAAACGTCACATGTAGAGTTTCTGATTGACTGATTGCTATACTACTACTAATGTTTAGTAGCATTCCAGAATCTTCGAGCAACCCAAGGACATTTAAAATATTATGAAAACTCTATATTTTCTGTATTAAAATGAACCTTTGGAGTAAAGTACTTCTTGCATACTTTGCACCTTCTCTCTCGTGTTCAAGCCGCTGTATAGTTCCAGCTTGGAGGTTACGAGAATAGCTTAGGAACCGAATATAGCGTTCAATTTGCAAGACTGATCACTTCTCTACATTTCGTTTCCTATATCAGTGTTTAGAATAACCGAACTTTTCTGTTATTCCTTTCCATAAGATCAGATAGACTAATATACACTTGTACCATGTTCTTATATTATTTATTAATGATCTAATTTGTAAGCTCTAGTATAGAAACCAACAAATGGATCATTCTATCTTATATAAAAAATATAATAGACATAACAACGAGATGATTTAAGCTGGTTGAAATAGATGTAACACAGAAATCAGTAGAATCACTTCAATCAATCATATACAAACCAAAGGACGAAATAACAAAAGAAGAAAAACTGAGCATCATCTACAAAAAACAAAACTGTTCCAACTGTGAAAAACACAACGACGGACAGTGTGGATCAACCTCCCCCCTTCATCTTCACATGCACGAATATCAATTAGCTATGATATATCAATGCATAACGACAATTCTAGATACATATCTCACTAGGACAGAGTGAATATTAAAAGCACCAGAGAATTTTTCGAAGCTGAACACTCAGATCAATTAGCAATCAACAAACACATGGAAATCGATCCAATCTATCAATCAATCAGAAAAATCATGGATAAATCTAAGGTCAAGAATCAGTTCGAAAGAGGATAAAGAGATAGACAACGACAACTTTTAAAGTCTATAATAATGACCAATCAATATAGTGATCAAAAGTTCAAGCTGTGATTCATACGTAAAGAAATTTGAGCACATCACTTCTACCTGAAGTTTGTGTTGATGATTTTGTTCAAAAGAACAACAAAATCATTTAGCTCAAAGAACAAAATTCTAACTAAACTCCTACTTACTGATTATTCATTTTGTGATATATTTCAAGGATTTTTAAGTCATTTTTACTTGAGAACAACCAGTTAGATTGAGCTTTCGATACATGAGGGTAGTAAGTATATAGTGTTGTGGAGATTGTTGAGTTTTGATTATAATCATGAATCGATTAATGCTACACCACCCAATAATAACGTGTAAGCACTGGAAGACCGTTTTGTCCTACTACTGGACTCCTCAGCAGTTATAAGATGTGATCCTGTATATGTGGTTCGAACCCAGGACTAATGTTAAGTTCTAATCAAACTTTACAGAGGATATTGAACGTAGTTTCTTTATATTTTATGTAAATATTATTTCTTGTATCATGTCAAACAAAATATTACAGTTATCTGTGGGGATTTAACATTCTGTTATTCTGTATCTTCCCGCAATTGATCAATCTCTTATTGGCATATGTGCATCATGTGAGGACTGCCACGATATTAAATTCACTTGGTGTCGTGTTACTTGTATCTTCCCATTGATATCTGACACTACAATTGTGATCAGTCTCTTATTGGCATTCTGTGCGGGTTGCCTTAATATTGCCTTAAGTCACAAGCTTTTTAAGCAAAGATGAAACAAACGGTATTGGGACCGAGTACTGGAGTGAATATCAACTCTCTGATGCACATACATCCAGCTGACGAGACTCAAACAGGATGAAACGCGAATCCTGTTTTCCACTGCTAGCTACTATCCATCTTTGCTTAAAATGCCTCGATATTGCCTTAAGTTCATCTTTGCTTAGAAATACAAGGCAAGTTTAAATAAATTATGTATAAGCAATAAATATAATTTTATCAGCTGTCGATGTATTTCACAATAAAATTTGCACACACCGATAACGTTGTTTATTTCACATTTGTTGTCAAGCTAATAATCTTCTCTTCTTTTTTAAAAAAAATTGACATTGACTTAATATATGTTACCACTGTTCAATAGGAACTAGAAAGGAAGGCTCAAGATAGATTGGTTTAGAGAATGCTGATCAGCTGGCTATGCTCTATCGGGGGTAACAGGCGTAAGTAAGTGTGGAAGTAAGTAAGTAAGTAAGTAAGTAAGTGAGTAAGTAAGTAAAAAAGGTATCTATTATAAGCAATCGAACACTCTATGAAGGTAGGAGTTCAGCATGATCTTTTACTCTAATTGCTTCAATGCTTGATGTAAACAGGAATTCATCGTTCATGTTTTTAAATCTTATAATTCGGCAAATTGTACATTGTATTCATCGTTTTCTTTTCTAGAAGGTAACCAAGTATATTATACTATTCTATCACTAACTTTAACCTATAAGGAATATAAAATCATCCTATACAGTTTTGAATTGGGATTCAGAAATAGTGAAATTGTAATCATGATTATGATTCAGTTCAAAGATTCCATTGTCATCATTTCTATACAAATAGTTATTCTCACAGATTGAAATCATGAGTCAGTTGAAGCGAGACCACCATTGAAAACCTGGAAACACTGGACGGCCGTTTCGTCCAAGTATGGGACTCCTCAGTAGTGCGCATCCACGATCCCGCACCACGCGGGTTCGTGGTCTAGCTTCAACTGACTCATGATTTCAATCTGTGAAAATTTCTAAAAATCTCCACAAACCCCTTCTGA
Organism: Schistosoma haematobium; assembly: GCF_000699445.3. Classification (NCBI taxonomy): domain Eukaryota; kingdom Metazoa; phylum Platyhelminthes; class Trematoda; order Strigeidida; family Schistosomatidae; genus Schistosoma; species Schistosoma haematobium. Next base: position 2,811,554 of record NC_067199.1, on the reverse strand, counting down.
AAATAGTTATTCCCTTAGTTTTCTTATAAAGATAATACTTATCTCAATTGTTATTATTTGAATTATATTATTCATATTTTATTGCTTAAAATAAATAAGAAAACATTTAGGCTAAAGTTATACTTTATCTAATATATAAGAGAGCTTTTATATATGAAAATGATATTATATTATTAATATTAGATTGGTTGAAGTTAGAGAAGAATATCGTTGAATACCGGCCGATTCAATGGTCTAAAGGTTAAGCGTTTACGCCTAAGATCGATAGATCCTGGATTCGAATCTCGCGAGGCAGGATTGTGGATGTTCACTATTGAATCGTTTAATACTAGGATGAAATGGCCGTCCAGTGTTTCTAGGTTTTCCATGATCGTCTGGCTTCAATTAACTCATAAATTCAATGATTAAAATATATGGGATACAGAATTTTTCACAGAGGACATACATGATCAGTGATTTAATTGTTCTATATGTAGAATTAAAAGATTTTTAACACGGTATGTAAATATGCGTGTCTTTCAATTCGTATTTCATGATCAAGAAACATCTATTAATTCTGAAACTTTAACTATTTTGATAAATCTGAAATTATAAAGTGATATTTGAAATAATAGTAGTTGTTGTTGTGTAATAGTAAGTCAGTCAGTAACAACGTAGAACTTCGTACGTACGTACATCAGTTCGAGTTGCCACACCACATTAGCACGTAGATGCAGTTATCTATTCAAATCCCGTAGTGGTAGAGGTAGTAAGAGTATAAGCAGTAATCGGAGAGATTAAGGTTTGGAGATGTTATTTAAAGAGTATAGTCCAGTGAAACCAATATGGGAAAAGAAAAAAGAGACAAGGAGGAATCAGGAGATTAAACTTTGGAGAACACAAAGAGTGGATGCACCTGCGCCATTGCAAACGATTTTGAGCCATGTCATTCAGGGTCTCTAACCATCGGTTGCTATCATCTCGCGGTCCCCAACCAGGTAGTCTACACCTACCAACATGACTCAGTTCACTTGTCAGTGACTTCATGAACTTGTGCCATGTTTTGGTCTGGCCGCCCCTAGCTTTCTTCCAGCCTACTCCTATACCTCTGAACATCGCACGTCGAGGCAGTCGGTGGTTGGGCATACGTAACACGTGTCCCAGCCATCTCAACTGATGAAGTTTCACTACTTTATCAATGGATTTACCATCCTTACGCAGTACCCGTTTCCTAACAACTGTGTTACTCACTCGATGGTACCAGGATATACAAGCAATGTTTCGAAGACATCTATGATCGAATACTAGTAGCCTACGGATATCCTCTACTCTTACCGACCATGGTTCACTGCCATAAAGTAGGACGAAACGAACTGCTGCTCAGTAAACACGTCCTTTGGTTGGTAAACGGATATCTCGCCTACGCCATAAATGACGCAAGTTGGCAAAAGCTAGTCGAGCCTTCTGTATCCGTGCTGAGATTTCGTCACACACCAGACCGCAAGGGTTGATGAGACTTCCAAGATAAGTGAAGCGATCGACACACTCAACTACTTCACTCCCTATCACTAGTTCGGGTGTCGATGTAACCCAATCCTGAAGCAACATTTTGCATTTCGAGGGAGAGAATCGCATCCCGAACATGCTTGCATTGTTGCTTAGAGTGGTCAGAAGACTCTGCATTTTGTCAGCGTCCTCACCAAATAAAACTATATCATCTGCATATTCTAAGTCAACAAGTGAACCTCCCGGTACAAGTTCAACCCCTGGAAATTTAGATGAGGAGAGTGTTATCTCTAAAAGTACGTCGATGACAAAGTTAAACAAGAATGGAAAGAGTAGGCAGCCCTGACGAACACCACTTGAGGTAATCAATTCTGATGACAGTTCGCCATAAGCTCTCACTCGACCAGTTGTGTTCGAGTAGAGAGCCTTTACAAGGTTGATGTACTTCTTTGGTACTCCTTTCAGTGACAAACACTGCCATAGAACCTCCTGATCAACAGAGTCAAATGCTGCCTTAAGGTCGAGAAATGATACAACTGTGGGGCGTCTGAATGTGTTTCTGTGTTCTAGAACCTGACGTACTGTGAATATCTGGTCTATACAACCACGTCCAGGTTGTGTAGTAAAACATATTCTATTCCTGACTAGCGTTATATACTACTGATGTGGATATAAGTAGCTCACATCACAGTAGTAGTAGTCATAGTCGGAGCAGTAGTAATGTAGTGAACACGAACACCAGTAGAAACAATCAGATGTATTTAATACAAAATCACAGGACTTGGTAATAAAATCTAACAATCATACAGTAAATGCTTAATTTGCGATATGTCCATCAATCGTCTGAAAATAATTCAGACTTCATTGTTCTTTCATTTTCATACAAATTGCATTCTGTTTCGATCCTCTTATCTCTCTGCTACCAGACCTTCTGTCCACGACTAACATCATATACTACTTATGTCAATATAAGTAGCACACACCACAGTAGTAGTAGTAGTAGTAGTAGTAATATATCATCGGTAAAGATTTTTCTGAAGAACAATGATCATTCTTGTGAGATAATTCCTTTCATTCATCATTCAATTGAATGTATTATCATTCAAACTATTCAACTTAACTACAAAATACAAAAAAATTGATTGACAATAATCAATCATTTTCCCTCTAGTAAACAAATGTTTGTCTGTTTGCTTATTTGTTTACATTTCCTGTTTGTTATCTTACTTGTTTGTTTGTTTGTTTTTAATGATTATTATATACAAGAGTTTTACCGGAAAATATAACATCACTATGTTGAATATACAAATCAAATGGTAATGGTATGAACGTGAATACAAGTACAGGATAATCGAATGTTTCATACACATAGTTCCCTTTATTACCATTAACAGAGAGCAAGAACAAAGATTGGTGCAGAGTGATAATTGGATTCATTTTATTTCGTTAGGTTCTGTATCAGCTGCTTACAACCTAAACTATTTAGAATTCAACATTATTACAGATATTGACATACTTATACATATGAGGGTGATTAAGGATGAGCTTGGTTCTTTCGAGGTTAGCCATGAAAATATCTACTAGGACAGGACCTAACGGTACCAATCTTTGTTCTTGCTCTCATTAAGATAATCGAATGTATTTGTAATGGTATAAAGTAATGATTTTGTAAATCATCGAATCAGAATTGTTGAATAATGATAATATCATAATTACAAAATAGATCCTGAGTTCGAATCTCGCGGGGTGCGGGATCGTGGATGTGCACTGCTGAGGAGTTCCATAATAGGACGAAACGGTCGTCCAGTGCTTCCAGGTTTTCCATGGTGATCTAGCTTCAATTGACTCATGATTTCAATTTGTGAAATTACAAAATATGTTTAGACTTGATAAGGATTGAAGATAGTCCACTTTGTCAATTAGATGTGAACAGTTCAAGAAACAACATTTGAATAATATTCATTCATGTATTGAAAGCCATCACGATGTTTCTGACTGAGCTCTTTTGTAATTTGTACAGAGAAACGTCGTAAACATTTCACAAATGTACCTTATTCATAAACATAATGATATGTTAAAACAAATAAGAAAATAGATAACTTGATGAGATAGTTAGATGACAAGAACAGATAGCCCAGATATTCAATCAGGTCACTAGTTGAAATATGATAATATCAATAGAAAGGCTATAATATAAGGTTATATATATTAATTGATAACAGAATATGATTAATTGAAGGAGTATAAAGCTAATAAACTAACACTAAATGATAATGTCAATGAAGTGAGATAATTAAAATGCCTTCTCTGACAATTAAACGTATTAGTGGGTGATATATGTATGAGACTGATAATGATCGGTTGTTGGATTGGGTCGGATCAATGTCGATTTTTCATATGGAAATATATAGTTTCCCTCTAGGTTACTGAACTGACCGGCATCTATTAGTGTTAATGTCAAAATTAAACTAATCCATGAAATTGAGCGACCTATCCACCGTTGTTTTCAGTGAGATACTATCTCACAACAGACCTGGTTGAACTCCACTGGTCACTGCTTCTCACTAGAACTACCTCTTGAAGCCAGTCTTTAGTGAGTATATGTTGATTAATATCGGAAGGGTTTTTGTGGATATTATAGTAATTTCAATGGTTGAAATCATGAGTCAATTGAATGAGAAGTCAATTGTACTTTCTCAATGACTAAAAAAATTAGTAACAATTAATGAGTTAAAAAGTATCGTATAGTTAGGGCTTATTAGGAACAGGTGAAACAAAAGATTATTTATTTCAATATGATATTATTTTAATGGAGTTTTGTTTTTTGAGCTGGATGATCGTTTGCTTGTGGAGCTTTCATCGTTGTTCTGAATGAGATCATCAGAATAAACTTCAGGTAGAAGAGAAATGTTCGAATTTCACCATATATGACTCACAGTTTGTCCTGTACACATCGATGTTGATTGGTTCTTCTTGAATTATAAGATTAAAATCAACCATCTGAGCAATAAAACTTTTTCACTATTTCAATGTGATATTAATTTAGTATCATACTCGTTGTATTGATGTATTGCATTTTGTAATAATTTTGCATAAAACCTAATTTTGTATTTTATCTGTTTCCGATCTTACTCATTTCCTTACGCCTCTTACTCACAATCGAGCATAGGTTGCCGACCAGCATTCTACAACACACTCTGTCCTGCACCATCCTTCCTAAGGTCTATCCAATCCTTGTTCATTCTTCTCATATCTGTCTTCATTTTTCGGTGTAATTTGTTCTTTCGTCTTCCTCTTATCTCCCCTTTGGCATTGAGGATTTCAAGCGAGAGCTTGCCTTGTAAGGCAGTTGGTTACTTTCCCCAACGTGTGTGTTCTATCCAGTTCCACCACTTCTTCCTCATATCTTCCTCCGCTTCAAGCTGGTTTGTTCTCACCCATAGTAGGTTGTTGCCGATGGTGTCTGGTCAACGGATCCGAAGTATTTGGCATAGATAACAGTTAATAAACACTTATATCTTCTGAATGATAACTTACATAGATTTTCAAATTTCCGCCTCATACAGTAGAACTGTTTTGACATTTATATTGAAAACTCTGACTTTGGTGTTGGTTGACAATTGTTTTGAGTTCGAGATATTCTTCATTTGTAGATATTCTACTCTTGTTTTGCTGATCCGCAACCTCACATCTGCTGTTTCCGATTTGGGTAACATATATTGACTAACCAATGAAATATATCAGTAAAGTTTATTTGGTTTTAATCATCATCATCATCATCATCATCCAAATCATTATTTTTATTATTATTAGTCAACAGTTTTCCGTCTGTTTTCTTGTTTCATACAAATCCTTGTTTCCTCCCCCCCACAAACAAACTAACAACCAATTTACTGAGTTATAATATGAATCTATAGAAATATTGTACATAAATTATTTAATAATTTACTCATGAGATGAATATACTACTTACTAAATAATACTTATCAAAATTCCATAGTTTGTTTTTCTGTTTTTCCCCTCTTTATAATAACAAAATCTTTAAATCATTTAGTTTAGAATAATTCTTTTGATGATGTCAGTCATTAAAAAAATGAACCATAGTCATATTCAAACTATTATACTTACTTGATGGCTACTGGTTAACAGTGGAATCTAGGACGCACGTTTCGTCCTATTCGAGACTCCTCAATCGAACGTCCCTACTTCTCAGAGTTGATGTTCACTACAGGATTCGAACTCAGTACAGTTCATTTCAAACGTCATCACGTTATCCACTTAGTTACTGATTCGTGATAGCTGCTTGTTTGTGCAGTAGGGTGAAGTTTAAATTCACTAGATATTCCTTATTTGTATCTTCCCATTGATCTCTAGGACCGCTATTGATTAGTCTCTTATTGGGATATATACATCCTGTATGTGTTGCCTCGATATTTTCTTAATTCACAAGCACTATAAGTAAAGATGAATAGTGGCTAGCAGTGGAATCCAGTTTGATGCACGTTTCGTCCTATTTGGTACTTGTCACTCGAACGTCCCTACATCTAAGAGTTGATGTTCACTACAAGATTCGAACGCAGTACAGTTCGTTTCAAACGTCATCATGTTATCTACTTAGTTACTGATTCATGATAGCCACTTGCTTATGCAATATAGTAAAGTTTTAAATACATTTGATGTTGTTTTACTTGTATCTTTTCATTGTTATTTAGGACTGCTATAGATCACAAGCAATGTCGACGCAATTCGCCCAGGAAGCACATATGCTAATAATAGATTGATTGATTGTAGTCCTAAACAACAATGGGAAGATACAAGTAAACACTTTGCATGTTTTAGATATTTCTATTATGACCATTTCATGTATACTCTCACTTCTTTTTTGTTTTATGCATCATTGATGGTTTAAACTAACTCCATGCTTCTTTTCTTCTAAATTTAACTTCTCTCTTCTCCTAGTTGTTTTGTTTGTTTTTGTTCTCTTAAAAAAGGTGATAATTCAACTAATCTTGATTCTCACTTTTCTCTTAATTAATGACATACAACTTGCGTGATGCACATTGTGTAACCTGATCTCTTCTTCTTCTTTCTTCCTTTCTTTTCTTCTTTGTTTCCTTGTTTCTTTCTTTTTTGTTAAACGGAAGATTATATTAAACAGTGTAAATGTTTAGCTCATCAACTCGATCTTCTTCAAATGTAACGATTCGTCTACTGATAAACCCGTATGTGAATATTCTGAAAAGAGTTACCAAATTTTATTGATGATCTCAACTATATAATAAGGTTATTTCCAATTTATTGATTATTAAAGATTATCATTTTAATGGATAATCCATGAAGGTTGAATGCTTAAAGATGGGTTATGATTAGTATGATATTCAATAAGAATGAAAGATTCCATAGACACACAACTTCAAGATCCACAAGCTGGATTCTGTAAGGATTGATCGTGTGCCGACCAAGGTGTAACACTCAGGATCATTGTGGAACAATCAATTAAATGGAATTCATCACTCTACATCAACTTCATTGACTGCGAGAAAGCATTTGGTAGAGTGGACAAGACAACACTATGGAGGTTTCTTCGACACTACGGCGTGCCTGAGAACATAGTCAACATCATGGATTAGACTGTAGAATCATGCATGGAGGACAGCTGACAGACTCGTTCGAAGTAAAGATCGGTGTCAGGTAAGATTGTTTACTCTCATCCTTTCTCTTTCTCCTAGTGACCGACTGGATCATGAAGATGTCAACATCTGAAGGGAAGCATGGGATAAAGTCGACAGCTAGGATGCAGTTGGACAATCTAGACTTCGCAGATGATCTGGCTCTTCTATCGCACACGAACCAACAAATACAGGAGAAGACGATCAGTGTAGCAGAAGCCTAAATGGCAATAGGTCTCAAAATACACAAAGGGAAAAGCAAGAATCTCCGATACAACACAACATGCACCATTATAGTTGATGTCGATTCGTGATATAAACCCTAAATTTATTTCCTAACCTTAACCATCAACTGTCAATCATAATTCTAATTCCTCACATACTGGTTTATAACCCACATTTAGCCCTAGTTACTAAATGAACTCTTTCAAGGTCACTCTAACATCACTCAACACTCGTCCATAAATCATAGTTTCACCGATGTTTGTAGTATATAGAAAAATCTTTTCTCCTAGCAACATAAAAATTATACCATAGTTTACATAGAATTAATTATATTTATAGCATCTTACCTTTTATCCATAGTTAAAGTTCAGTAAATGAATAATATTCTCTTTATAAAAAACAAACAAAATATGACTTTAATCTTATAATAATAAAAAGGAACAGAAGAATTTAGTTAGTAATATATACTGTCAGATTAAATTTAGTTGGTATTGTTAACTTGAATGCAGCTGACAAGTCCTAAATAGGACGAAACACACCTCTTGAATTACACTGTTAGTTACTATTCATCTTTGCTTATGAATAGAGTATAATGTTTGGATCCGATTAAGTGTAGGCGTATGAGACTGATAGGTCCTGAGTTCGAATCTCACAATGTGAGATAATCGATATACATTGTTAAGAAGTTCCACAATAGAACTCAAGACAAGTGTCATCCAACACAAAAGTAAGAAGTTTCAATACAAATGTCAAAACAGTTCTACTGTATGAGGCAGAAATTTGGAGAACTATGTAAGTTATCATCTATAGGATATAAGTGTTTATTGACAGTTAGCTACGCAAAATACTTCGGATCCGTTGGCTAACAACCTACTACGGGAGAGAACAAACCAAATCTCGGTGGAGGAAGAAATCAAGAAGAAGTGCGGGAAGTGGATAGGACACACATTGGGGAAAGTAGCCAAATGCTTCACAAGGCAATCCCTCACTTGGAATCCTCAATGCCAAAGGGAGGATAAGAGGAAAACGGAGAAACGGAGACAGATATGAGAAGAATGAATAACAAATAGATAGGACTAGAAAGGAAGGTCCAGGACAGAGTGTGTTGTAGAATGCTGGTCGGCGACCTATGCTCCATTGTGGGTAACAGTCGTAAGTAAGCAACGTACTAACAAAAACTGGGAATTCAAATTATAGGTCTTTGAATCAGAAGTCAAGTTATAACTAAATGAACTCGTATCAAAACACTGGTCGAATGTTAACAAACATTTAAGAACTGCCTACACTCATAATCATAAAGTGGTTATAGAATTTTTGTGAAGTTTAATCAGTCAAGAGAGATTCTCACAATAATTGTGAAGGACTTTAAATTTCACAATATGACCTTCTCCATTGCTTGCGTAAAGGAAGACCCATTTAATTAGAGGAATAGTAACCTTTAAGAATCATGATATTTTATTAATTTTACTTTATGTGGATCCCTCGGAATTTGTTAGTTGAGGCAATATGATGGAAAACAAATGTATGATAATCAGTATAGTGTTGTGGAGATTAATAAGATTTTGATTGAGATCATCGCCACTGCCTTTAGGATTAAACCTTTAGGTTGAAGGCTGGGATGTGGCCTCCCGAATAAACCACCTATTTCAGTCTGTCCATCCGAGCAGTATCATAGACCACACATAAAACAAGTGATTTGTGTGGTTCATATGTATTCGGTACCTCTTTGTACCTATATATTGATGAACAGTCCACAACATGAAGTGCATTGTGTGCGTGTGTGTTATTAGATTTGAGTTTTTTTATTAGAATTGAAAATAGAAGTGCAAAAGGGAGATATTTTTTTAAACGTCTATGTCCAGGTAAAACGTGAACCACCAAGTACGTAATGATAGTGCCAAACTATCTCAGATTAATTTCTGTTAGATGCATATGAAATAAACAGGTTAAATAGAGATAGGGTCCAATTACTTGATAATGCACAGTCGCCATGTGATAGCTAATTGAATACCTTCTTTTTGTGTTCAGGCTGTTCTTATTAGCCAATATACATAGTCCTTCTATTGTCAATCTTTCTTTATGTATATTAAGATCTTTTTCAAGTATTTTGGTCCCTTGAGAATTGATTTTGTATCCTGTTTCCAACGTTTATAACGAACGCTATCACCTACCTATTCTCATGTTCCTTCAGATTACCCAAGGATTTAAGAACATTTTTCAAACATTGTGTATTCAGTATTAAAGTAGTTAGACTGGTTTCCACAATCTAGCTTGGTCTATAGTATTAGGTAAGGATTTAGAGACTAAATAAACATAAGACTGATTTCAATTCAGTGATCCATCAGTTGTACATATCTTTATCTTACAAGAGGTCGGTCGAGGATTAGCTAGATAAATATAGCATCTCAGACTGAAAAGTTCGGTGACATAGTTTCAAACAATTGCAGATATGTCATTCTGACCCTGTGCCAACCATTATGAAACTTAGGTCTAGGGATACTGGGAGATTACTCCTTATAACTTTAATAAACCACTACAATTTGCTCCTAAAATTGGATTCAATTCAATTCAACAATACACCAAAATAAACCAGTGAAAAAAAATGAACATCTCATCAATGAAAATGGTTACGAAAAACTGCGAAGTCCAAAAACTAGACTGAAGAGTACTTTTGGTCCAAGCAGGTTTTACATATTTCACTAATTGATACTCTTCTTCAATAAAGCTAGTTTGATAATGGATAAATTTGCAAATCCTAGATACAAATGTTGTTAGTTAACTCAATAGATTTCGAAGAAAGGAACCTCATCAGCTGTGGAACCACTGATATCCGGAACAGTTATTTTTGATCGTTTGAAACTCCTCACTAGCAATGATTGTCTTACACCTAACGTGGTATATTCCGTCAAACTATCTACCTTGGAGTGTGCCTGTGAAAAGAATAGAATACTTATATTGCACACTGTGATACTAGAAGATTCCAACTTTATTTACTTCAATGTTATTTAATACTTAAAGGATGGAGAGTGCTGGTGGGAGGCCTATGTTCCTCCGAGGGGGGTAAAAGGCGTAAGTGAGTAAGTTAGTAAGTAATAATCATGGGGAAAAGTGAATTTAATTACATGACACTAGCATTTTAGTGGCCTGGCTTCGTTTATCAATCATCTTGATAACCGGTATTAAATAAATCTAAATGTTGTATGAATTCTGAGGGTAACAAGAAGTGGTGATTACAGTTTATTAACGGATAGTACAGATAAAAAAAATTACAAATATATCGAGGTCAGTAGGAGCAGAGAGGATAATTTATGTGTTACCGAGTGAATATAGAGGCGAAACAAGGCAAGGTAAAGCTAAGGCAACTAATGAGATCCAAGCATACGTGTTTACACAGACATGATGGTAATCATAATGATACTGTTACGTTTCTTTTACATCGTCCTAATACGCTTCCCTTCAACTCTTTTGCTTATTGCTTCATACTTCATAATTTCAGTAAACTGTTGTATTCCCAGCAATTTCCAGGCTTATGTTGTAACTCAAGTTTGTCGTTTGATATTCTGAAATATTTACACATACTTATAACGTTTTGTGTATCTATCATTGTATTAATCATTATAATTACTTTATCTCAATAATTGTAGCAGTTATCTACAGTCATGTGCATTTGTTCAATCTTTATTTAGACGCAACAGTTTCCATATTGTTTTGCTCTTGGTTCGGATTTTGCTTGTTGATAAACTGTTTCCATGTTTAGACACAGCTATCAACTATCGTTTGCATTATCGAAGCCCCTTTTTATTACATAAAAAGGACGCGTTAAACGCCCCAGACACCTCAAAAGTTGAGGTTTGTAACCAATGTTTATGTATTATTCGATGAAGAACCTCTATTTTAAATGAATCGTTCTTTTGCGTACTTCGGTTTTGCATGTATCTCACTTGGGTGATCTGAACGCTTCGATAGGTCCAACAGATAAAAAGGAATAGACAAATTGTTGCTGTTCGAATAACACTGTCTGTTAGCTAAGTCAACCGAAGTGCTTGACAAAAATTAACAGTAAGCAAAATCATGCCTTGTTCTAACCTACAGTCATATTTATATACATATAAGCGAAAGATAAACTAGCTAGGGCAACTCATGTGTCAATAATGCACGATTTACAAAGGATCAGAAAAGCCGATACGTTTTTTTGTTTTAGTACACTTGATTGATGGTGACATTGTGGTGAATACAATTTAATCATTTTGAGTGATCTAATTCAGTTATTCACAGTTACCTAACACTGTCCGATGTCGTCTGTTATCAATCATATTTTATAGAGGTTCAAGCAACCTCCTTCCACCTGTGTTGTATGCTGATAATATTATTTAGAAGAACAATGAAAGCTCAGTGATCAAACCATCCAGATCACAGAACAAAACTCCATCTAAATTATTTTTCACACACTTCTGAATATATGGTTTTCATGCTCTATTAAGTCGACTTTCCTAGATGTAGATGTACATCATATGTCGAAATATTTGTTCAAACTATAAGTGTGAGAACTACAGAGTCAACATTCTTCTCACAATATTAGAAAACGTTTTCAACAGCTTGTTGTAAAACACAATGAAGGACTTCGTAGACTCCAAACTTCGAGATCAACAGACTGGATTCCATAAGAATCGATCGAAACGGATCATTATGGAACCATCAATTGAATGGAATTCATCACTCTACATCAACTTCATTGACTACGAGAAAGCATTTGATAGCGTGAACAGGACAACACTATGTAGGCTTGTTTTTCAATATCATACGGAATTAAACTGCAAAATCGTGCATAGAGGACAGTTACAAGCAGTCATTCTTAATGGGCCTAGAGTTAATATCAACAACAGGGAAGGAAATCACATATTTTCTAGTCAATAAGTTGAGTGCCTGTATGTTCACACAGTGATCAATCACATTTGAAATCACCATCACACATTATATGGGAAGGCCTGATAAAGAACCATCTTAAATTTAACAATGATAATTGGTAATTTGAAAAGCATATATCAATTCCTTAAGAAGTGACTACCTTCAGTCACTATCTTATCTCAACGTAGTGTACGCAATGTCGAGTCATCTAGACTGGTAGCCACATTGCAACTTAGACGATAGAATCTAATCTTCACTAAGACGGATCTGACATGCATGACATTGTTCGCCACCGAGTGATCTTTTCTGTTTTAAAAATATGTGCTTTGGTACGTACATCCATACTCGAAGAGAATTATAGGTAACATGATGAATTTACAAGAAGTCGACAGTCTCAACTAGCTATCCATTTGATATAGATTACCTTATTCGGCCTCATTTCGGGTCTAAATTAAGTAAACCCGTTTATCCCATCACTTTTAAGGCCAATTCTTAAGAAGACAATCCTTTATTCAACTATAGTGTACTTCATTTGCTTCATTCTAATCTTATCATACTGACTGATGGATTTTTGCGGATTTATGGATTTTGATACCGAGATCATGTATAAGACTCATGAAATGCGATACATTTTGGATGTGTAAGGGAAAATATTGAATGGTAGAATTATGTTTATATATTAATTTAATGTCAGTGGTTTTCGACATCATGACAAAACAAGAGATTCTTCTAGTTATTCCAACTAACATATGAATCTTGCAAGTAAGTTAGTCATGCATTGAAGGCATATGCATTTAATAGGGTTATTCTATGAAAAACTGTGATCAACTGAGAACAAAGTGATCTCACTATTCAACTATTTTGTTCATTCACATTATACTACTTTATAAATATTCAGTAACTAATTTTATTTTCAATCATTTTCAAGTGTCTCGTAGTTCTATGATACCAAAGTGAACTTCCGTGAATTAACATTTAATTCATAATTCTGTATCTGGAACTTCTAATTTTTGGACATTTACTGACCGTTCACATAGCTGTTACAGCTGAAGTTAATTGTGTTTTTATCCTCTATCTTAGTTATTGTCTTCTGATATGATTCCACATACAGCTATTGAAGTTCAAATAATCTCTCCATAACTATTGCATAATACTTTCTTTTCTTATTTATTCATTAGCAGCAAGAACATCATGGAGACCTTACGAATTGAGGTTTGCTTTTACTTTGAATATATCGTCTCGACAGTACCGTATCCAGAACAAAATATATCATTTTGATTCTAAAATATTAAAGGTCCTGACTGTGACAATTAGACAGACAGACAGACAGGCAGACATAAGCGGACAATATTGCTTTGAATTAGACCATCAAACTATACTCCAGTATATAGGAATATTTATAGTGTATATGAAAATCTTAAACCGATCAAGGCAACTTGTGGGTCACTGATCACAATGAAATAGATTGCATAACTACAAATAATAAGTAGTAAGAATAGATAGTAAGAAGGTAAGCGTGCTAGTAGTGGTAAGAATGAAAAGATAATGGAAATTCCAATCAGTAGTTCAATTTTAAGATTATATATTAAGAGGTGTGTAAATAGGGAGATGGTGAGGAATGTAAAAGGAAGGAGTTAGGGTGTGACAAACAAATACAGGATGTAGGAAAATCGGTAAAATCGTTCGTTTATAAGAACATATTCGACTAATGAACGCAAAGGACTGTCAATAGTTGCTGCTATATATAGATGAGGTCAAACCGGATTAAGAAAAGTGGAAGATATACAACAGATTACTTAAAATAATTTGGTTTGGTTTGTTATTATGATCATGGTCAGTGAAATATATCATGATAGAATTACAGATTGTCCTCATTAATTCCTTTCCAAACCAATTTAGATGTTCCCTCATTTGTCGACAAAGTCGTCTGGTAGTCCCTCCAATTAAAGCTATTTGATCAGGAGAATCCAAATTTGTAGGTGCACATGGAAGAGGGAAACTCAGATATCTCACCCTTTGTTTGAATCGATATCACTTGTCAACTAGAAAATACCGACGTAAGATAAGGTGTGTAAGATTTTATTTCAACTGCATTCGCTCATCTATCACCCTTCAAATTGCTAGCTACATCTTGTTTGGATTGTAAGTTCAGGAGAACGAACTTCATGTACGTAGTTCATATTTCAAACTTCTTTTGATCCGCATACATGTGCTTCTCTAGAAAACTTTTCGGATAGCCTATTGCAGTTCACATGCTATTATTAAACTGCAATTTCTTCTTTATCGTATTTGGTACTTCAGTTCCAATGTTACCAGGTTATGGAGCTGTTCAAACATCAAATCACTAAATAAGAAATGAAAAGAACGCTAGAGATGATATATCGAATCTCATTTTAATCAAATAGAAATCACATAGAACTATCCTGGAGATCTAACAACATCTCATGAGAAAGATACATGATTGAAGCATATATGATTTGGTTAAATGTATTGACTTAACCAAAATCTTGGAACAACGATAATGTTAACTATGAAAGTACTGTTTTCACTATTGTAATACCTGTCATTGTTTCACCCAGTAATGAACATAACTAAATAAATAAATCTCATTGATAATCTCATTATAGGTTATTGAATATTGCATATTCACAGGGTGCTAGACACTCAACATCGTAAGTTGGAGAAGCAATACAAGTAGTAGTTAAATTACTTATATTTCCGAAAGTATAAACACATACATGTTGGAGTTCCAACACTTATTGATTCATGTGATTCGATCTATAATGTACGTTTTAAAGAGAGAAGACACAAACCGAAATATTCCATAATTTTGAGAAATACAGATCGCAAATATCAAAACAAACAATATTTCGTCTATCTGTAGTTTGAAGTGATATTGCAAAAATGTTCTACCGATTGCTCACTTATCATTTAAATAACACTGTGATATCATAAAGCATATTAACTGGCCACTGACTAGATGGACCATGGATGGTTCAGAAGACATTGAGGAGTATAACAGTTAGTAGGACCAATTATATCTATCATAACTAGTGAAGGGTTATTGTGGATATTGTATAAATTTTAATAGTTGTATTCATCAGTCAATTGAGGCTAGAGCACCATGGAAAATCTGGAATCAGTGGACGGCCGTTTTGTCCTTGTTGATGTTAGACATTAACACCGTTGTATGCCGGCTGGCTCAGTGGTCTAGTGATTAAACGTTCATGCGCCTGAGTAGTAGTGTAGAAAGACTTCTCAAAGTGACTGTGGCTAGAGAAAATTACATATCCAGTGGAGCTAATCCATGTCGGGTAGAGACAGGTATCTACCTCAGTACAATGGAAGTTGGTCACGCAATTTCCTGGATTGGTTGATGTTAGACACTAACACCATTGGATGCCGGCTCAGTGATCTAGTTGGTTAAGCGCCTGACGCGAAACCGATAGAGCCTGGATTCGAGTCTCACAGGGAGCGGGATCGTGGATGCGCACTGCCGAAGAGTCCCATCCTGGGACGAAACGACCGTCCCGTACTTCCAGGTTTCCAACGGTGGTCCAACGTCAATTGATTCATGATCTCAATCAAAAACATATAAATGTATTTGTATAACTGATTTGATTTGAAGGATTTCAAGTCCTATATGATTACTAGTTCTGTTTTATATCTGAAATATCCTTGAGGTAGAGTCAAGATTTCATGAGATTACATACATACATACTTACTTACTTAAACCTTTCACTCCCAATGGAGGATAGACCACCGACCAGCATTCTCTAACCCACTCTGTTCTCGACCTTCCCTTCTAGTTCTTTCCAATTCTTGTTTGTTCTTTTCATATCTGTCTCCATTTCTTGGTGTCATGTGTTCTCTAGTCTTCCTCTTCCCCATTGACCTTAAGGATTCCAAGTGACGACTTGACTTGTGATACAGTTCGGTGCTTTCCTGAATATTTGCCCTATTCAATTTCAGCGCCTCTTCCTCCTCCAGAATCTGGTTTGTTCTCTTCTACATTAGATTGTTGCTGTTAGTGTCACTCCAACGGATCCCAAGTATTTTGCGTAGGCCTTACAATAAAAGAAACGAAAATTCTATTCGATGCCACCTAATCTGTAGACACATTTGCTTATCAAAAAATGGTCATAGATATTTTATAGTATGTTTTCATTCTATGACATAATATGATTCTTTAATGTTCCTCTAATTTAATATCATATTATGACCTAATGGTTGAATAAAATGATATATTGTTTAATACTGTGAGTCCTTTCAACATTACACTTTGTTAAATTCGCTTCAACAATCTAAAAATTGCGGTGTTTGAATGAACTAATGATTCCTTTGTACTTGTTGAATGTTTGATTTCAAATCCTAAATACAGTACATTCGTTTGTGGTTATCTAGTACTTCTTGATCCAATTACGTTATTTCTGGGATTCTTAGTTTGTACTATAATTCAAATACTCCTAATTATCATATTGGCGTCGCGATGGAGCCTGTGATGGAACGGTTGGTTATACATTCAGATTTTGATGCTTTTGAGGATTACTTTGAAAGGTTCGAAATTCGGGCTATGACCAAGGAAGATCATGAGGATGTTAATATTGTAGCACATTTCCTCAAATTTATCGGAAAAGAAGCATATAGCTATGCCGGAAAAGCCCATTTCGCTTCCTTATACAGCTCTCAAGGAACTACTGCTAGACTATGTTCAATATACAAATTTCGAATGCGGTAAAGTAGGAAGATTTCGTAAAATGGTTCATGAGGATATAAAAAATTCCACTACATTACGTCACCCCAACCAAGTGCATACTCAAGGTTATACAGATAATTTATTGAGGAGTTGCGATGTAGTTCACGAGGATGTGCACACGTTTGGTCAATGTTTGTCCTGTGGCAAGTTCCACTCTTTTAATTCATGTAAATTTCGTAATTCTAAATGCTTTAAATGTGGTGATATTGGACATATTCAGTTAGTCTGTAATACTACTGTTCATCTTATTGCAACTAATATTAAGTCTTGTAATTCTGATTCTACTAAGTCGAGTATTCATAATGATAATTTATCTTTATCAACGATTTTAAAATACAGTGTAGAGTCACATAGCAGTTCAGAGTTAAGTGGAACTCAGAATTCTTGAGAGACAACAGTTTCTAACCAGTTGATTTATCAGACTTCTCATGTAATTGTACCACATATGGTTTTTCCTAATGATTCACTTATTTCTGATAGAATTCCTTGCAAATCTGAGGAAAATATGTTGAATGAACCTAGTCATGATCGATAACCTGATGTAGTTTTGATAGATGCTGATTTTTCTAATGATCCTCGACTCTACAATAACATTCTTCATAAATTTGAGGAAACTATTTCAGAAGAGTCAAAGCTTGATGTCATAACAAATATTATTTGTCCTCATAATGCATTTGTTGCTTGTGGGAAATTTGTTCAATGCGAAGCACAAGTACTAAATGAGCTCGAGTTTGATTACAATTCGAATAGTTTCATATCAACCACTGTTCATCCTTATCACAAATTCACTTCCAATGTATGCTCTAATCAATGTGAGAAATACGTTTTAAATGAAGCCACATCATTCATAAATTGGGGATATAAAGATCCAACATTATTTCGTGGGGGGGGGGATAGTTTTGGGAAATCTGTGCTTTAAATCCTAGATAGTGGTTTCGGTACACAACCGATTGTATACAATCCCAGGAACCAAGTGAGTCTGTTCCCATTTCGGTTGTTAATTCCAATACTAATGAGCCCATTATAGATACTACAGAGTTTTTATCCAATATAATGTCGGACAGACACAGGATAAACTTGAGAAGACGTACAATTGATTACGGACACTTAGGCTCCAATTTAAGCTGTGGTGGATGTGGTGTTTGAATGGACGAATGATTCCTTTGTACCTGTTGAATGTTTGATTTCGAATCCTAAATACAGGTTATTCGTTTGTGGTTATCTAGTACTTCTTGATCCAATTGCGTTCGCGCGCGAGACCGAAGGCCCTGGGTTCGAATCCCGCCCGCGGGATCGTGGATGCGCACTGCTGAGGAGTCCCACAATAGGACGAAACGGCCGTCCAGTGCTTCCAGGTTTTCAATTGTGATGATCTAACATCAATTGGTTCAAGATCTCAATCAAATCCTTCTAATTATCATAAAATTCATCCGTAGTTATTAGTAAATGTCATGTTTACTATTCTTCAATATTGAATTAATTCTATCGTCCATATATTTAGCTCCATTCAAATAATTGATACATTTATGATTCACGTATTTTGTTTATTAGGTGGTAAGAGTACATTCAAGTTAATGATAGTTACTGACTAAAACATAAGCTAATTCATTATATCTTCAAATAAACATAAAGTGCATTCAATGAAGAAGATTTTCTTTTCTACATAATCATTCACTCGAATTGTATATTCATATTTATAATCGTATAGTGTAGTGTGGCGTCGAGTCGCGGTTGACTATGATCACCACTAAAACAAGGTTACTTACCAGATATCAGAAGGCAATTGGAAGTTGTAACGAAGTGTATTTATTGGTGACCTCGTAGTATCGAAAGAATACCGAGATCGTGCCAAAGGAGTACAAGCGGATTCATTGAGCAAAAGGAAGTTCGTGCAAGGTCACAATCAACGGAAGGAAGAATGTCTTTAGTACAGTTAAACAAACAAGTACAGTAAAACAATCCCTGGTATAATTGGTTATAATAATAATTGTTTCCATTACACCAATCGCGTTCTCTTGATAAAAGTAGGTCACTACAATAGTTAAATAGATATCTATAGAAGAATAGAATAGGTTGCATCATAAAATGAATTCGAACTCCAGATATCAAAATAAGGTTACGTAATAATCCTTCTATAGAAATATATTTGCCATACAACTAAAAATATGAATATACAGTTGAATTCTCTTTATGTCTAAAGTGTAAGATCACAATTGATTGATCACTGGGTGGCGATCAGTGTCATGCTTGTCTAGTCCTTATTAGTGCAGATCGAATGCTATCGATCATGTTGCAATGTGGCCACCAGTCTAGGTGACTGGACACTGCGGGCACTATGTATTGAGATTAGATGGTGGTTGGAGGTAGTCGACAGGAAACCCTGGACCCGGGTTTCGTACTACTTGGCACTCGTCAGCAAGGTTTACCTGTAATCTTGAGGGAACTGACATTGATCGCCACCCAGTGATCAATCAATTGTGATTACATCTCAGTCCTACAGGAGGTCTGCCGCCGCTCGGATAGCTAAGTGGTAACGTCTCTGACTGCGAGACTAGGTGACACGAGATCGAATCCTCCAGGGAGCACCAGTTCCTTCAAGATTACAGGTACACCTTGCTGACGAGTGCCAAGTTGCACGAAACCGGAGTCCAGGGTTTCCTGTCGACTTTCCCAACCACTATCTAATCTTAAAGTATGAGAGTTCAATAAACCAGGTTTTAATAATGAAAGTAACCTGTTGTGTCATTAAAAAAGAATAAAGGTAATTCAGTAAAGAAAGTCAGACCATCATGGAAAACCTAGATTCAATTGACTTATGATCTCAACTATTGAAATTACTATGATATCCACAATAAACCTTTCTGATATGAATCAACATATACTCACTACTGACTGGCTTCAAAATGGATTTCTTGGAGTTCTAGTGAGAAGCAGTGACCAGTGAAGTTCAACCAGGATGTGTTGTGAAATATTAACTCAGTAAAGGAAATGGTGGATATATCACTGAATTTCGTGGATTAGTTGAAGTTAGACATTAACACCGTTGGATGCCAGTCGACTCAGGGGTGTAAATCTTAAGCATTCGCACGCGAGACCAATTAGTCCTGGGTTGTGATCTCGTGTGGCAGGATCGTGGATGTCCCCTGCTGAGGAGTCCCACAGTGGGACGAGTTCGCCGTCCAGTGCATCCAGGTTTCCCATGGTTTTCTAGCTTTAATTGACACATAATCTCAACTATTGAAATAAATAGTGTTTCAACATAAAAGTCAATGTCAACACTAGATGTAAATTGCTTAACTACTTATATGCTTGTGTATTGTTGCTTAGATCTATGTGTATACTCCCTTATTGATCACTAATATTTCTTCTTATTTATTCATTTCAGTATTCATGTTCTGGTGGTCTACAAGTGATTAATAATGGTAAACAATTCCCATGTAATTCAGGGTTAGCTACAATTCAAACTAATCAAATTCAAAGCGAAATAACCTGCCCTGATCCTAATATTGCTTGCACGGTAAATAAGTTTAACAATAATAATATTTGATTCTGGCATTCAACTGTGTTAATATGGATGCGCACTGTTGAGGAGCCCTAAAATAAGACGAAACGGCTGTCCAGTGCTTCCAGGTTTTCAACGGTGATTTAACATCAATCGACTCATGATCTCTTTCTGATTTTATTTGTTTTTGTTAAGTCTTGTCGACTGGACGCCATATTCGTTCCTAAGCTATTCTGATAACCCGCACGCTAGAACTATACAGTGACCTGAACACCAGAAAGAATACGCAAAAGGATGAGAGAGACACTTTACTCCAAGGTTCCTTTATGTACAGAAAACATGGGTATTTATAGATGTTAAATTTTGTTAAATCAACATCATAGTTCATAGTGACAATCCGTTAGCGACATATTATGCTACAGACCAATAGTAGCACGCCACGCCGGAATTCTAGAATTCTCCATCATGCTCTGATTGGCTAGGACTCTTCGGTTCCTTTTGAGCCTCTAGAGGCTCCATTGAAGTTCTCCGAAAGCCGACTCAACAGTTTTAACACATCATTATGTCTACCATAAGATATCGTGGTGGCTTTTAATATTCACCGAAAAGAATGAACATTATCCAGATGTGGATTGTTGAACTTCTAACATCTAATTGCAGATCACTCGATAGTTATCGTCAGGATCGATCAAGAAATAAGAAACCGAAACTTGTTGAAATAGTTTGTTCTGAGAATTCTATATTTTACCAATAATATAATATTGAATAAAGCTAATACTTACAATAATAACCGATCAATTACTAACCCTGTTTTACACTTTTGTATGTAACATTGTATTATCGAGATCTTCAGTTAAACTTTGTTGAATAATGATTAGTATGGAGTTATCACACTAACATTATGACTTTAATGTAAGAGATGATGTGAAACAACTTCAGAAAATTAATAATAAAACACTAGTGAAATGAATAACATTTTTCAAACGGGAATATTTCTTTTAAGGGTGTGAAATTTATGTTAAAACATCCTACTCCCCACCATCCACCTGTACCCTTTTCTCAACAATCTAAAACGCCATTTCACTCGTCCAATGAAGTACTCATGATCGGATTCATATAAGCAATGTATTTTGTTCAGCAATATTAGTTTTAGTCAGTGTTGTTTCTGCCCATGTCTTCCTCAAATAGTAAAACTGATATAATTTTCAGATAGTTGTTTCTTGATGTAGGATTTTCGATGAAAGCACAACTCTTGAGACAACTGAGAGCTTATGAGGAGTTGATTTGCTGACGTTTCATGGTACGAAGCAGTCAAAGAAATACACATGTTTTTTTACATAGAATAAGTATGCATAAGAAAAGGTAAACCTTAACAAGCAGACAACCGCTCAAGCGAAATAAAAGACTGTTTCGAAATAAGTTCTCTATTCAGTGATCTATTAGTTGTGAACTCTTTTGTTGTCATTAATTTTGTGTATGGAACTTTCGGAAATAGAATAATCCATATGCTACAACGTTAATTTCAACGATCTAATGAAACGATACCAATAATCTCTTGAGAAATCGCCTTTCAAATAATAAAAGTCATAAAATTTCCACATTCAGTTAGAATTAGATTTCCTTAATGGATTTCAACTAATCAGATCATACACAGAATTGGTTCGTCATCAAATTGATAGTTATTGTACAGTAAAAAATTGTGGCCCTGAACTAGTCGCACATATATTTCAATAAAACTTAGAGTAATCACTATTTCTGTAGTATTTACGGTCATACGATCAAAATGTATTACTAGGGGTACAGAAAAATGACCATCGTCAGCCTAAAATTATTCTGAAAAATTTACACTACTTATTAAAATATAAGTAGCTTAAGGTTTGCCAAGTTTTAGATGTAAATTTGGCTACACTTGATCAATCAAGCGATCGTGATTAGAAGAGAACAAACAAAAAGAAAACCAGAACAATTTAGGCGAGTGAAGTGGAACTCATATAAGACAGGGAAACTGTTTTAATAGATTTGATAATCATATACACAATATTTTGAATACTAATGATTACAAGACAGAATCTAGTGAATTAGTATAACTTACAGGCAAATAATTAGGGTTTTTAGGTAGAACTAAACGACCTAATAAAAGTAGAGGATAAACATCTATCATTCTCTGTCGCTAAACATATAATTGAGACACGTCATAAGATTGATCTTAACTTGGCTTTTGTGGTGTTGTACAAAAGTGTAAAAGGGCGTATACTAAGGTTTATAGAAGCCTTAGCCATATGAAAATCCAAACTCCCTTTATGCAATCAAAAACAATTTGTTCTCAAATTAAACCTACCCTGGTAATATTAACTAATTGTCCAAACTGTTTTCACATTACTTCTTTATCATCCTTGTCTCCTCCTACCCTCCATTTCTAGTCTAGACTAGTTCTTACCAAGAATATAATGTGTGATCAGATTGTTCGAAAAATAGTGCATTAATATATCACCATATAGTTCTGATAATCTTTGTCTTCTTATTACATTATACGAAAGTTATCAAAGGGACGAATTGCTTTAGATTTTTAGGTAGAATTGCTTCGATATTTGAGTACAGTTCAAAATCCCTCCACGATAGTTCGCTTATATATTTTATAATTATTATTTGAGTTAAGGAAGATCGGCCATCATATTCAAACTGTTGTGCACATTTTGGCTTGCAGCATCAAATATAAACCATGAATATTTGCTTACACTGTATCTGAATAAGAATTCTGTGATTTTAAAAGTACTAATGATTGATATGACCCCACTATGGAATAATTCAGTTCGGAATAGTTGTTTTCCTTCAGAAAATAACATAATGATAGTTATATATTTGTAAAACAGTAATGTCAATCCGTATAAAGGTTTAAATTAGATGAACTAGTATCCTTTTAAAGGATAAACATTCAATGTACTATGAATAATAAAGAAATGACTATTAGAAGAATAAAATGAGAGAAAGTAACATAGAATAAGGGAAAATGACATTGATAATTGTTAATTATGTATGGTGTTTGTATGAACTAATCATTCGTTTTTGTACATGTTGACAGCTTGGTCTCGAATTCCCAATACCAATACATTTATTAGTGCGTTATTTCTAGGATCTCTAGTTTGTACTATATTTCAAATTACTTACTTACTTACTTACGCCAGTTACTCCCAATGGAGCATAGGCCGCTGACCAGCATTCTCCAACCCAACTATATTTCAAATACTTCTAATTATTACATTATGAGTAAACTAAATAAAGAAAAGTATACTATGTGGATTGCCTCAATATTAGGTCAAATCACAAGCACATAGCAACTCACGTACAATTGAGTTTGTTCTTATTTAATTCGGTTAAGCCCTTTTGTTGCCATCCTTACTATAACAACTTATTGTACCTTTATTATTGTTGTGCTTGTATGAAATATGTATGCTTGAACATTGTTTACCGTCTACGCATATATTCATTCTGCTAGCTTTATTATTAGCTGCTTAATTGATTCGATGATCCATTCATTTCCCTATATATATACATGTACATTTCCATTTTACACACTCTCGGTTCGCTGACTCGTTCATTTGCCTTCCTGCTTTATGGTCTGAGTTATCTGCTAATAAAACTGTAGTCGCTGCTTCTTTTTGCTTTCCGATTTCAAACACTGTTGAGGATTATATGATAACGGTTACGAGGGTGATTGGTTAACTAAGCACAGCCACTACAAACATTCTAAACAAAGATGGATAGCATCGGACAGTGGAATCAAGAACGCACATTTCGTCATATTTCAGACTCGTCAACCGGAGTTGATGTTCACTCTGGGATTCGAATTCAGTAGAGGTGAAATATGCGTTTTGGATTCCACTACTATTCACTATCCATCCTTGTTTGTTGATACTGTACAATTTACTAACAAAATGTAAATAAATATTCTTCATTTTTATAAAGAAAACAGACAAGCCCTTCTTTAAAACACTTTTGAAATTTATGAAATGAACATAACAACTTTTCATCATAATAAAGAAATGAGTAGTCGCTTAGCGAAAAGAAACCAATTAATGGAAATAAATACAGATTCCAATTTTGATTATTTTCATTATGATTAAACCTCGGTCGATCAATTCAAATGAAATTGAGTGATGGTTAGTGAATTCCATTTTATACTAATGTAAATTAATCCATCAGTGAAACCTATTACCTTTGTGGTGGTTCCCAAACAAAAGGAGCTTACACAAAATATATTGATACACTAGGTTAATAATTTGAATAATTTGAATAATTTTTTTCTGGTTAGCGTTTTTTTAGCGAGTTAGTTTTCTACGGGATGGGGACGCTAACCCCATGCCCAACCCTCCTCCTTTATCCGGGCTTGGGACCGGCAGTAGCCCCCGGAGGGACTCCAGGCGGAGTTCTACTGTATGGGGCAGAAACCTGGAGAACTACAAAAGCCATCATCCAGAAAATACAGGTGTTTATTAACAATTGTCTACGCAAAATACTTCAGATCCATTGGCCGGACACTATTAGCAACAACGTACTGTGGGAGAGAACAAACCAGATCCCAGTGGAGGAAGAAATCAGGAAGAAGCGCTGGAAGTGGATAGGACACACATTGAGGAAAGCACCCAACTGTGTCACAAGACAAGCCCTCACATGGAATCCTGAAGGTCAAAGGAAAAGAGGAAGACCAAAGAACACAGTACGCCGGGAAATGGTGATAGACATGAGAAAAATGAACAAGAATTGGATGGAACTAGAAAAGAAGGCCCAGGATAGAGTGGGTTGGAGAATACTGGTCAGCGGCCTATGCTCCATTGGGAGTAACAGGCGTAAGTAAGTAAGTAAGTAAGGTTAATAATGGTATACCAAAAAAAAATTAATAGTAAAGAAACCTAGATGTCTGTCCGTTAGTAAAAACCCAAAGGTAACAAAATACTGTTAGCAATACAAAAGGTATATTAAACAAACAGACACTAACAGTTACTATAGAATGAATGTTACTTGTGAACTGCCTCGTGAGAACAACGACCACAAATTGAATTCACTTGATTGACAAGTGTTCCTCTGCAAGTGACTGCACCAATGACGTAATGAGAAAGACGGAATCCAATAGTATTATACAATAGTAAACCGCGCCAAAAGTCCAATGTTGAGTCGGAAGGCCTATAATGATGTTATAATACTATTATAGTCTTCAATCAAAACGGTGGCCAATAAAAAAGAAGAACAAACGGCGTAGATAGTGTTCTATATTTTAAACAACGCGGTAGTAGCAGTGTATAACTGTTATGACGTGAAAAATAAATGCTGCTGATTAAGGGGTAGCGAATTATTGATCGAACCAAAGACGCACCAACACGTAGAACGACCTAGGTTTCTGATTGGTCTCGCTTCCCTGTCTAGCCCAGCCAGATGAGTCCAGAACGCAAGTCACAGCCTCGGATATATGAATCATTATGTTTCAAACATACTTTGTTTATATACCAGTCAAGCAGACCACAACGTACCATAAAATAGAATATAACATTTTGTACAATAATGGCCAGTAGGAAAATGACACGTTAAACAAATATTGACCAATAAGATGATACCATTCCATGTCCAAGGATAGCATTAGGCTTAACAGGATAATTTTTGGGATATTTTCCTGAATATCCCAACAATACCATTCATCGAAACAATTATCATCGTCTTTTCTAACAAGTGATACAGCAAAACAACAGCTATTGAATAAAAATGTGGTTACAACTAAAGTGTGACAAATTAGAGAAAAAATGTGGTTTTTATTTTTGTTGTTACAAAAATCACTGAATATATGTCACCATACCTTTTATATAATCAGTTGAACAAATTAATAAATCGCCCGTTAATATGACTTATCAAATACAACATGGAGAATAAGATCCCAGTCACACTTGATGGAGAAACTCAGGGAGAGTTGGAATCGTTCACTTATCTAAGTAGCATCATCGATGAACAAGGAGGATCCGATGCACACCGAAAGTCGAGCAGTGGCAAAGCGAAAGCAACATTCCTACAATTGAAGAATATATGGAACTTACCAAGTGATTTCTGAGGATCTAACATCCCCAACACATTAATTAGTTCATTTTTGCTGTTCTATTTCTACTTTATGGTATATTGAAAGGTAAGAACTTTGACAAATTGATAGACATCTAATATAATCAAATATATATATATATATATTGAAGAATGGATCTGAACTAATGAATTACCACTTGCGATCGCATTATGTAACTTTAAGTTACATGATTTAAGAATTATCACATGGCAAAGCAAGAGCCTTAATCTTAAAATCAAAAAATATATGCAACTCAAAACAACTGTCTGTCAATAATATCAAAGTCACAATCTTCAATTACAACGTCAAGACTGTTCTACTGTGCATGGAGCTGAAACCTCCAGAACCACTACAACCATCATCAAAAAGTTACAAGTATTTATAAATACTTATCTACGCAACATACTCAACATCCAACATTGGCCGGATACCATCAACAACAGACTTCTGCAGCAGAGAACAAACCAGATTACAGCAGAAGAGTAAATTAGGAAAACACGTTAGAAATGGATAGGACATACATCATAGAAATCATCGAACTGCATCACGAGGCAAGCTCTCATTTGGAATCGTGAAGGGAAGTGAAAAAGAGGAAAACCAAAGAACACATTACATCGAGAAATAGAAGTAGATATGTAAAGGATGAATAACAACTGGGAAGAAGTGTAAAGGATTGTTTGGAACAGGGCTGGATGGAGAGTGTTGGTGGTTGGCCTATTCTCTTTCACGAGGAGTAAGAGGCGTAATTTGATGAGCAACTAATAGACTTATCGCTCCACCAAATTTTATCAGAAAATCTTTTCTATTTCAACAGAAACTAGAACCAATGGGACCACTGTTCAGGAGCACAGATACACATATGCATAGGAACAGTCTTAAAATTGAAATAAGAGTTGCTATGCACTTCCTTAAATGAATGGAAAAGTAAATCAATTCTCAAGATTTAACAGATCTTGATTAAACGCAACCATTCAATCACAAAAGATTCGTCATTAAAGCTTGACAAAGGTGATTTGAAGACAATTTCTTTTTTGAAAAGTCGATTTCATTGGATCAAACCTGAGGTATTACGAAAAGAATAATAAATTGTATAGTCAGTAAATGAAATAGATATGAGTAGTAGTATATCAATCTGATTGTAAGGCTTTGAATTACTTATTTTTATAAATGACTTATCCCAATCAAACAATCATTCGTGTTTTCGTTGTGTTATGTTAATTCTGTGTTTTTAAACGTAGTTCTCTTAATAATTAAAATAAATCATTATTCCCTAATCGGTTATTGTATCTTCTGATATTCGTGTATTATGTGTACGGAATCAGTTGCTCAAAGTTATGTCTAATTATCGTCAGGATATAATTTAATCAGACTATCAATCGAGTTCAACATTCATGGACAATAATTCTGTCATTGACTATCTCATTTACTTACACCTTTTACTTCCAATAGAGTATAGGCTGCCGACCAGTATTCTCCAACTCACACTATCCTCGACCTTCCTTTCTACTTCTATCCAATTGTTGTTCAATCTTCTCATATCTGTCTACATTTCTCTGAGTAATGTTTCTTTGGTATTCCTAGCCTCCTTTGGCCTTGAAAATTCAAACTAAGGACTTGTCTTGTGACGCAGTTGGCTACTTTCCTCAATGTGTGTCTTATCCACTTCCAGTGCTTCGTCATCACTACTTCCTCCGCTGGGATCAGGTTTGTTCTCTCCCACAGTACGTTGTTGTTGATGGTGTCTGACCAACGGATTTGAAGAATTTTGCGTAGACAACTGTTAATAAACACTTGTATCTTCTGGATGATGGCTTTCGAAGTTCTCCAAGTTTCTACCCCATACAGTGCAACTGTCTTGACATTTGTATTGACAGTTGTTGTGGTATGTAAATTGACTTTTTAGTGTACTGAAAAATTCGACAGTCAACTATTATTCATGAAAATGTAATTATTTGGAACAGAAGTTCTAATCATTAAAAAAATGTAATTTAATAGTTGATTTCATGAACCATGGAAACCTTGAAAACCGATTCATCATAACCTTTGGACCATTGAGCCCGCATCCAACAGTTTTAATGTCTAACTACAACTAATCCACGAAATTGAGCGACGCATCCACCATTGTCATCAGTGAGTTACTATCTCACAACTGACTCGGTTGTATTGCTTTTGATAAATTTCGATAATGCAATGAAAAGACGAAGATCAACAGAACTATGTGATGATACATTTGCGTAGTACATTTCGAACAATTTGATCACATATAATGTACTTATTAAAACATGTTGTATATGACAATTAAAAGGTCAACTAAACAGGTTAAAGGTAAGCCATAACAAAGGAAATCAAAATAATAAAGTACACAAAAACAATGTAATAATCACTCTGGATAATCAATTAGTATTACGACGATAGGTTAAGGGTAAGAACAAATTTTTTTTGAATATAAAAAAGAGGTTTCAATTTTCGCATAGCCAAGGTTTCAATAAACCTTAGTATACACTGTGCGGCCCTTTATTTTGTCGTCATTTAGATCGAACGATGTTGTCGAAAGGGCTCTTCCCTTCAGTGGTTCGAGATCTGACTTCAAGGAGATCTTAACGATGATTCTTGTTGAAATATATATGTCGCCTATCCGTCGACTTTAATCGCATTAGTCAATAACGGATTTAGATAAGTTAAATAACGAGAATGAACTTTTGAATACATATTTTTTGTATATGAAGTGAATGGAATGGAGAGAATAGAAACGACGAACAGTGGAGATGACGGGTAAGCCAACTACCATTTAACCAAGCATTAAACAATAGTTATAGTTACACAAAAATAGGTTGCAGACATGTGATGAGTAAATGGGATAAGAAGTGTACACACACCTACGCGCTCATATAAAAACAGTCAAGATCGATAAGCGAATAAGTAACGAGGTGAAAATGTGACTCAAGTAGAATGAATTGATTGACCTGTCCGAAAGCCAGAATAAATTATATGGGCTTAACATAATAACCGACACTACAACGCCCTTGAAGACTTTTGTACAACACTACAAATACTGACTTAATATCAACATTATGATCAGACTCAGTCAAATGTTTCGCAATAGGGAGGGGGGAAGATTTTGTTTTGAAACTAAGTTAAACTTATTCAAGTTAAGAGAATCACCAATCAAATCAAATTGTCCAGAATCTTTGAATTTAAGACAAAAAGTAAACCTACATTATTCTTTTCTTTCGTTTTTCTTTTCTCTTTTCTTTTCTCTTTTTGTTGTGTGAATTGGTTTTATTCTCCATCGAAACTGTTAAAAGTATAGTGAGAAATAAACCAACGAGATAGACCGGAGACATTAGATTGGTCTGTGAACTTCAGACAACAACAACAACATGTATATATATATATATAGGTATACATATGACATAAGTTAGTTACCACCATACTTAACAGATATGCTTATTCATTTATTCATTAAATGGTTTTTCATTTTGATCATATGTCATATTGTCAATTCGACATCATTCTGTGGTTCACCTCCTTTAGTGAAATTGGTAGTTTCAATATTGCTAGAGAATTTGATTGAAATTTTAGGATCATACTGTCACTGTATATTCGGATGATGTCGAGAGACGGAATACAGCGCCAAAACATTTAAAGTTTTATACGTATTTTACTTTTAATTTCCGCAGATTGAAACATTATGTTAAACTCTTGGTAATTCACATGATTTATGATAAACATTTTTCTCAGTTTAGTAATGTTTTTCATTGTTTCTATGAATGATTTAATTGTAACAGTTTTAAGTTTTGATTAATATGATTTTCGTTGAAGTAATAAGTAGGAGGAAGCGGTCATCCAGTACTTCCAGATTCTCCATGATACTGTATCATCAATTGACTCATGATCTCAACTATTAAAATTAATATAATATTCACAAAAACCGTTTTTGATGTTAATCAACATATACTCACTAGTGACTTCGCAGATGACCTAGCCCTCCTATCACGTACACACGAACAGATGCACATGAAGACAGCCAGTGTAGCAGCAGTCTCTGCATCAGTAGGCTTCAGTATACACAAAGGGAAAACCAAGGTCCTCAAATTCAAAGCGGAGAACAGCAATCCAATCACTCTTGATGGCGAAACTCTGGAAGATGTAGAGTCCTTCACATACCTAGGAAGCATCATCGATGAACAAGGAGGTTCAAATGCAGACGTAAAGGCGAGGATCGGCAAAGCAAGGGTCGCATTCCTACAATTGAAGAACATATTGAACTCAAAACAACTTTCAACCAATATCAAAGTGAGAATCTTCAATACGAACGTCAAGGCAGTTCTACTGTATGGAGCTGAAACTTGGAGAACTACAACAACCACCATCAGGAAGGTACAAGTATTTATAAATAGCTGTCTTCGCAAGATACTCAACATCCATTGGCCGGATACCATCAGCAACAGCCTTCTGTGGGAGAGAAAAAACCAACTTCCAGCTGAAGAAGAAATTAGGAAAAGACGATGGAAATGGATAGGACATACATTACGCAAATCGTCAAACTGCATCACGAGGCAAGCCCTAACTTGGAATCGTGAAGGGATGTGAAAAAGAGGAAGGCCAAAGAACACATTGCGTCGGATAATAGAAGCAGATATGAAAAGGATGAATTACAACTGGACGGAGCTAGAAAGGATTGCCCAGGACAGGGTTGGATGGAGAATGCTGGTGAGCAGCCTATGCTCCTTCACGAGGAGTAACCGGCGTAAGTAAGTAAGTAAGTAACTCACTGATAACAATGGTGGATGGTGATGGAACTTCGTGGATTGACTGAAGTAAGTCATCAATGTCATTGGATGCCGGCCAGCTCAATGGTGTAGAGATTAAGCACTCGCGCGTATGACTGATAGGTCCTGGGTCGGAATCTCTCGAGGCGGGATCGTGGATGCGCACTGTTGAGGAGTTTTATAATAAGGCGGAACGGCCGTCAGTGCATCTAGGTTTTCTATGATGATCTAGCTTCAATTGACTCATGATCTCAATTATTAAAATTAATAATGTAATACTTTATTTGTGTTATTTTACATTTTAACAGAAATTTGCACAAGTAGCAATAAAGTATTGGGAAGAAGCATTGACAGTCAAGAAACCTGGAAGTGGAAAACAACTAGCAAAAAGGTGATTGTACTGTTAGCTTACTTGTTTATTGATATGTAATCATTAGCATTCTTGTCACACTTGTGATTCTTGTCATTTCAATGTTTGAAGGTATCTTGTTAAGTAACTTAAGTAATTCACTATTCTAGATTAAAACTTAATAGATAGATTTCTTTTATTCTTAAATGAAAAACTTTCTTATTTTGTTTCATCAAGGTATTGTGAAAGTGGATACTATCGCACAGTTACTGCAAATAATTCCATAGTCTGTTACAAGTCGAAGTGTAAACGCGATGTTCTGTGCGGAGGGGTGAAAATTCCAGATCAGTATGTAGGGGTGAGTATGAGTACAGGTGTAATATTTTTAAAATGCAACAATGAGATGTGTATTAGATTTTTAATTCATTTCTTATAAGTGATTGAATGTGTGAAATACAGAATACTCAATAATGCACATCTACGATTCCGCCCGCGGGATTCGAACCTAGAACCTTCAGTCTCACACATGTACGCTTATCTTCTAGATCACTGAGTCGGGATAATTATAGAATCAACATTGAAATGTAGTCTCTTTAGAAACAAATATAGATTTGTATATTAATATTATCATAATTGTGAATACTCTTTCTCGAAATTCGGTGTATGACTTTTGTCATACAACAGCTATGATAGCCTGAACAGAGATTAGATACAACACTGTTTAAGTTATTTCATCATCCTTTAAGATTATGTACATTCATTCAACGAGAATTGAATAAAAAACAACTAATCATCTTCAGGAGTTATTCAAGCTCTATATACGTAAAAATGAGATTACTTGAACTAGATTTCAATTCGTAAAACAATGATGTGTATTTTGATGGAGTTTTGTTCTTTGAGCTCAATGGTTTAATCATGGGGCTTTCATCATCCTTCTGAATGACATCATCAGCACAAACTTCTACTTGAAGCTCCACAACCAAAACATCCAACTTAGAGAACAAAACTTCATCAAAATCATCCACCTGAGCTACAAATCTTCTCCATCATCTCAATGGTCTACATTTTATTAGTTGTGTTTAGAATATTACGATTCAATTATTCTATCATGATTATCTTTCAGGAATGTTATCAATTAAAAAATAACCGATTGCATAGATCTTACAGAAATGGAAGTGGAATACCATCTGACGGTTATGTCCTATTTGTTGATGCTATAAATACAATTACCTGTTATGGTGGTGCAGCAGCATATGCATCATCATGCTTAATGGATGAGGAAACAGATAGGTAATTAGATATATTTATTAGAGCATATTCTTGTTTTAGATGAAAGAAAAATGACTGAATTGCTTGTTCAAAGACCAATGTTTTTAACTATAATACTCTTAAATCAAATGTTTACGATAATATTGTGGAAGTTAAGGAATTGCCTTCCAATTTTATCCATTCAGTAGTTGTTCTTTGAATCTGTTTTGAAATACAAGTACAAAATAGACATGCATTGTATTTAAAGTTACTTAACTGGATGATGGTTAGCAGTGAAATCCAGGATGCGTGTTTCATCCTATCTAGGACTCGTCAGTCGGATATACCTGCTTCACTTCGATGATGTTCATTCTGGGACTCAAACCCAGTACTATTCGCTTTAAGCGCCATCACGTTATTCACTTAGCTACTGTTTCCAGATAGTTACTAGCTAGTACAATGAGGTGAAGTTTAATCAATCTTTGTATTGGTTGTTTGAATCTTCTCATGGAAATTTATGACTGTAATTTAATGACTTAAGACACCATCAGAACAATCTGCACATGATGAACGTATACCAATAACAGACTGATGAACTGTAGTCCTAAATATCAACGAGAACACTGAAACAATCAATACACATATGAATAAAATATAGCAGTTTAACTTACGCTGTCCCAAATTTCTAAACAATAAGTAGCTACACTTTAAATTTGATGCAACTAAGAAAAAGTAAACATCTGAGCAATAAGAAATAGGTTAGACTATTTCCATGAAACTGTCGCACGTGAAAGTCGAATTAGTCACTAATAGCAAGTCTGTAAACGTTATTAGCACTTTAAGTTCATTAAATTAAAATCGATAATTAGTACAATTCATTCTTTAAACCTTGAATTTAGTTTACGAGTGATTTATCTCTGTCCAGAACACACAGACCTTCCTATAGACGTCACTCTACCAACGACCAGGATGGCAATCCGAATAATCAGGAGCGGGAAAGCAACAGGACCCGACAATATACCAGCTGAAGCACTGAAGTCAAACATCGAAGTAACTGCAAACATGCTCCGCGTTCCATTCAAGAAGATTTGGGAGAAGGAACAAGTGTCGACGGACTGGAAAGAAAGACACCTCATCAATATACCAAAGAAAGGTCTGAGTATATGTGAGAACTACGGAGCCATCACACTACTGTCAGTACCAGGAAAAGTTCTCAACAGAGTGTTGCTGAACCGAATGGAAGATTCAGTAGACACCCACCTTTAAGATCAACAGGCTGGATTCTGTAAGGATCGGTCGTACACAGACCAAATTTCGACGCTACGGATCATCGTCGAACAATCAGTTGAATGGAACTCATCACTATACATCAACTTCATTGACTATGAGAAGGCGTTTGACACTGTGGATAGGAGAGCATTATGAAGACTTCTTCGACTCTATGGAGTTCATGAGAAGATAATCAACATTATCGGAACTCACACGACGGACTACAGTGCAAAGTCATGCATGGAAGACAGCCGACAAATGCATTCCAAGTAAGGACCGGAGTCAGACAAGGCTGTCTACTCTCCCTTTTCCTCTTTCTTCTGGTGGTTGGCTTGATTATGAAGACTTCACATCTGAGGGGAAGCACGGAATACAATGGACAGCTCAGAATCAATTAAAAGATTTGAACTTCGCAGATAAATTGGCCCTCCCACACCATACACACAAACAAATGCAAATGAAGACGACTAGTGTAGCTGCAGCCTCTGCATCAGTCGGCGACAACATACGCAAACGAAAAAGCAAGAGCCTTAATCTTAAAATCAAAAAAATATATGCAACTCAAAACAATTGTCTGTCAATAATATCAAAGTCACAATCTTCAATTACAACGTCAAGACTGTTCTACTGTGCATGGAGCTGAAACCTCCAGAACCACTACAACCATCATCAAAAAGGTACAAGTATTTATAAATACTTATCTACGCATCATACTCAACATCCAACATTAGCCGGATACCATCAGCATCAGCCTTCTGCAACAGAGAACAAACCAACTTCCAGCAGAAGAGTAAATTAGCAAAACACGTTAGAAATGGATAGGACATACATTATGGAAATCATCGAACTGCATCACGAGGCACGCTCTCACTTGGAATCGTGAAGGGAAGTGAAAAAGAGGAAAACCAAAGAACACATTACGTCGAGAAATAGAAGTAGATATGTAAAAGATGAATAACAACTGGAAAGAAGTGTGAAGGGTTGTTTGGAACAGGGTAGGATAGAGAGTGTTGGTGGTTGGTCTATTCTCCTTTACGAGGAGTAACAGGCGTAAGAAAGTAAATAGATTGTCAACTCTAAAGTAGATAGGTTTGAACGAATGATCTTTTTTTTGTAATCCCAGTAACACGAAACACTCATTCAACAAATTACATAAGATATTATGTCACTAAACCAACTACCCAACTATCTACAATGTCTATTGAATTAAATATGTAATGTAATACTGGATAAATTTAGATTACAAAATGAAATTGTGATGTAACTACTTACTTAATTACTTTAATTGAGAACAATTCATTCATTGTTTTATATCCGTATATTGATACTACTTAATACTTTAGGCCAATTCTTGGATTTATAAATGTTTGCCCAGGAAATATGGGAGTCCATTATCCTGAAGATAGAATATCAATTGGAGTTTTCCTACATGAAATTGGTCATGCACTTGTAAGTTCATTTATTATTTTGATAAGATAAAGAGTATTTTTCTATTCATTGAGATCACTGAACAATTATATTGAAATATATCTAGCATTGAGATTGTGAAGAAGATTTCTAGCTCAAATGGATGATTTTAATGGACTTTCGTTCTCTGGGATGGATAGGTTGATCGTGAAGCTTTCATTGTTTTTCTGAACGACATCATCAACACAAACTTCAGTCAGACTTCCATCTATTGTTCAGAAGAACGATGAAATCTCCGTGATCAAACGATCATGCAGCTCAGAGAACAAAACTCTATCAAAATATATTTGGCAACAACAGATATCTTAATGTTTAGTTTTTCTATTATGACCTCCTGATTACCTCAAACCATCGAAAAAAAGCATAGAATATAAAGTCTTTACGACCAGTGACCACGCTGATAACTAACCGATAAAACTTGATCAACGCTAAGAGCTACGTAAACATGACCTAAGTTAACTATTAATTTTATAGTTGAATTCATGAGTCAGTTGAAGCTAGACCACGGTAGAAAACCTGGAAGCATTATACAGCTGAGGAGTCCCATACTAGGATATAATAGCATCTTAGTAAAATCTGAGAATTATACAGTAATTGCTTCATTTACAAAATGTCAATCAGTTCTTTCTTCATAGTGTTATTCAGTTATTTATCTGAAACTAGTGTTAATATTCTTGACATGTTGGTGTTGTAAATATGAACAGGTATATACAATCTCATATGTACTATTCTGATTCTGTATAGTCATTACTTAACATTTTTAAAATGTATTATATTTTAGGGATTTTCATCATACAACTTCGCTTTTATGCGCTTTCCAAATGGGACACCTCGAACTCCCAGGGACGAAACACGTAAGCCAAAGTACAGAGATAAATATGGACATTATATTCCGAGGTGAGAATTTCATGTTTCTATATATTCAACCAATAGAAATTCAGGAAACTTTTAATACAGAAATATAAGTATAGGGTTGTGGAGATTATTAAGATTTTGATTAAGATCATGAATGTATTGATGTCAGACTACCATTGAAAACCTGGAATCACTGGTCGGCCACTTCGTTCTATTGTGGGACTCCTCAGCAGTACACATCCGTCCAGTGCTTCCAAGTTTTCAATGGTGGTCTAACATCAATCAGTTAATGATCTCAATTAAAAAAACTTAATAATCTCCACAACCCTATATTGATAATTACCATGTGCTTACTGGTAACTAGCTTCGTGTGGGAATTCTCGGAGTTCTAGTGAGAAGCCGTGACCAGTGGAGTTATTCCGTGATGGGTAGAGACAGGTATCTACCTCAGTACAATGGAAGATGGTCGCGCCATTACGTGGATTGATTGAAGTTAGACATCGACACCATCGGATGTCGGCTCAGTGATTTAGAGATTAAGTGTTCGCGCGCAGGACGAAGACCCCAGGTTGGAACCCCGCGAGCGTGATCATGGATACGCACTGCCGAGGAGTCCCACAATAGAACGAAGTGGCCGTCCAGTGCTTCTAGATTTTCAGTAGTGATCTAACATCAACCAGTTCATGATCTCAATCAAAAACCTAATGAAGAAATAGAAATGTACTATTTGTTATTGCATTGAGTAAATTACGATGTTTTATATATAAAGGTATAAAATCAGTTACAAATTCAGTTTTATACAGATTTCATTGACTATTATTTTCTAAAATTTACCTCTGTCATTGTCTAAAACCATGTTTAGTATTTAAAAAGTCACTTCTCTCAAATCGCCATAGACAATATGTCCTATCAACAGTGTTTTCAGCATCATTATGTGACTGGAATTCACTATTAGGTTTGAAACAAAAGAGCAGACTGCTGACTCAGATATATATTTTTATTGCAATGATAACTTCATTTAGATGAATGAACAATACTATGCAAGTAATCGTTGACAGATAGGCTAATCTTAACCATGTGAACACATAAGTTAGATCTGTAACTGATGTATCTCAGCGTCAAAAAAAAATCAAAACTCTAAACCCAAAGTTACTCTTCATTTGCATATGATTGATTTACTTGTGTATTGATATAATAATAATAGAAGCTCTGTACTGATCTTTAAAGGTAGATTTCACACATCATATGTTATATATAATTAGTCGCAAAAATGCCCTGGTACGACCGAGAGTGAGGAGAGTCGGCTCTCTCTCCCTCGAAATGCCCTCACATGGCCATGAGTATACAGTCACTGCCAGGGGAGTCCTACCCACTGCTTTCTCGCACCAGGAGTGTCGCTTATGAAGTTGAGAGGACAAAAAGCGAATGTCTGGCACTTTAAACGGGTTGGTGGATATGGAAGATCCACAGAGGTGAGTTGGAAAACCCTAATTCTAAACTAATGGTGCACATGAACTCCATGATCTAGAAGGAACAAGTGGCGTATGAACGTATTGTTGATCACGAACTACCGTGGGACTGCATCTCCTGAAGTTGCTCCACTGCTTTGTGGATTGGACCTTTATATAGAAGTCTCTGGATGTGGTCCCCTAACAAAGCGATCTGCTTCGGTTTGGGCACCCGGGCAGTATCCCAGCCCACACACAAATCAAATGACTTGTGTGGCGCATATATATTCGATGCGCCTTTGTACCAATATTTACGATCAATAAATAAACAATTAGTTAGGATGATGACCCTAATATTTCATTTACGGTTCACCATACAAATCTATTTGAATAATTCTTGAAAACTACTGTTTTGTGTAGCGTTATCACCAGGCTTTCTTTCGAAGGAATATTTTTTAAAGAATTTATGTGCTTATATTGCAAGTTTTTGATATTTCGAACGTCTTCTTCACAGTATCAACACTATCCAAAAGATCACAAGAAGATGGAGAAGTGCGGCAGGATGGTTTACAAAAGACTTTTATGCTTTCGTTACTCCTAAAATCCTGGTTAGTTAAGTCTTTTATACAATTCATATCATTTTATGATGAAGAAAATGTTAGATAGAAATTCACTAACTCACCTCGAACGAAAAGAAATTTTTCTCATCGACTGATGTACACTATCTTAACTGATAGGTCCTGGGTTTGTATCTCGTGAGGTGGGATAGTGGATAAGCACTGCTGAGGAGTCTCATAGTAGGACAAGACGGCCGTCCACTGCTCCAAGATTTTCTGTGGTGGTCTAACTTCAATTGACTCATAATCTCAACCACTGAAATTATATCATCTTTCTGAATGAAAACCCTTAAACTAATCATATATGGATTATCAAGAAGGGGTTTTGTGGATATTATAGTAATTTAATAGTTGAGTTCATGAGTCAATTAAAGCTAGACCAACATAGAAAACCTGGAAGCACTGGACAGCCAACTCGTCCCATTTTGGGACTCCTCAACAGTGCGTATCTACGTTTAATTTGTGTCTACTTGTATGTAACCATATGTTAAGAAGAAACAAGTGTTTTGTGTTTCTTGGTGTTGGTTGGTTATCAGTGAAAGTGTTTATGTCGTTTAAAGAAAAGAATTTATTGTTATTTAGTGTATGAATCCATAGACTGACTTTATTGTATTTAATTATTTAGAAATAGAACAAAAAAATTATTATCAGTATGGAGTTGTGGAAGTTATTAAGTTTTATTTTTGTTGAGATCAGTGGCCTAGAGATTAAGTGTTCGCTCATGAAATCGAAGGTTCTGGGTTTGACTCCACGAGCATGATCGTGGATGCACACTGTTGAGGAGTCCCACAATAGGACGAAACGGCCATCTAGTGCTTTCAGGTTTTCAATAGACGTCTAACATCAATCGATTCATGATCTAAATCAAAAACAAAATTATTCTGGGTTTCTCTTCATTTAATTAAAAAGAATCAAATTGTACATACTTATAATATTTAGAACGCTGCGAAAAAACATTTCAATTGTGAACAGTTAGATGGAGCAGATTTGGAAAATCAATACCAAACTGGACCGATAGGATCGCATTGGGAGGGAAGAACATATTCAGTGAGTTTACTTAAGTATGAATATGAATTTTGTACATTCTTAAATTGTGTGATAAACAACGGTCAAAATAATATATTTTGCTATTTCTGAAATTATTTGCATTGAATTAAGAGTATTAAGGAGTTAAGTAGCAAATAAAGTCAACATGTTAAACAATTACCGTGATATTAGACTTTTGTTAAGAGTGACAGTTATTTGTGACGTTGTGACGCACGTTTTGTCCTATTTGGGACTCGTCAGCTGGATGTACCTGAATCCCGGAGTTGATGTTCTTTCCAGTTGACGAATCCTAAATAGAATAAAATACGGGTCTTGGATCCAGCTGCAATCATCATTAATTACTTATGTGAACAAAGTAACACATTTCGGTACGGTAAGCAGAGCTTTTTCATCTATTATTAGTAGTAGGGTATACACTTTGTTGATGATAGTTCAGTAAAGGTTAGGACGTAAATATTATTGAGAATAATATAGCATAAAAAACCGTATTCTTGTATAACCATAAATGTTAGTTGCTTCATTGTTTATGTAGTGTATTATCATCTTGGATTTCAGAGCGAAATAATGGCTGGAAGAATACAAATTGATTACTCTGTATCGCGTGTTACTCTTAGCTTCTTTGAGGATTCGGGGTAAGCAAAGTTAGACAAAGTAATTACCTATTTTTTATTACAACGATGGATATAAAAGAATAATGTCAATTGTCATGCAGAATCTCTGATAAAAGATTTGGTTTCGTTAACGATTTCGAAATCTGAACTCCACGAGCCTATGTTTACAGGTTTTGGAAGGATGTTATTAGAGGCAGTGTTACGGACGGTCCATCTTTACTGTAACTGTTACCTTACTACACATTTTTTTGAGAAACTGAATGAATCGCACAGTCTATGAACCTACTTCTGTCTGTTATAACTTGTGGACTTGTGCCCCGATCAATATGTGCCGTAATGATACCGCCAATTAAAGAACAGTGATTATTCGACCAGACTAATAACGCATAAAACAAGTACGAAGAGTTTACAGTCTTTATCCATCCATCTACCTGTTTAGTCCTGCAGGTTAAGTCCAGAACACCAATCTCAGCCTCTGCAATATGAATTATGTATTTCAAACATACTGGGCTCATATACCAATCAAACAGGCCACATCGTACCATGAAATTGGAAATAACATTTGTACAAGACCAAGTTAAAAGTGACTGTGAATGCGGGAGACTGTAATGAATAGACTGGACACAACTCAAGAACGGTAAATCGTATAATAATAGTCTATGGGTCGAAATAGCTCAAATCATAAGAGGAACAAAAATATGAATAATTTAGTTACTTAACAATTATACTATAAAAATATGTGTGTATGATTTGTCTATAAATGGATCCCAACAGTAACCATCCATTATTCTCGTCGGGATAGAACACTGTCGTAAACGCCAACATTGGCTCAGAGACATGATGGAAATGACTGAACAGACTGAAGGTTTCTGAACTCAGTTTCATATTTTTTATTAAGCGAATATAAAATATTTTCCAAACCAAAATACATTAAATGATTCATTCATATCAGAAAGGGGTTTTCTGGAGATTGTAGTAATTTCAATAGTTGAGATCATGGGTCAATTGAAGCTAAACCACCATCGAAAGCCTGGGAACTTTGGGAGGCCAACCCTTCGCATTGCGGGACTTCTCAGCAATGCTTACCCATGACCCCGTCCCGCGCGATTCGAACCCAAGACTTATTAATCTCGCGCAAGTACTCTTAAACTTCTCGGCACTGAGCCAGTCGGGATCTAACGGTGTTAATGTCTCACTTCAACTAGTCCACTAAATTGAGTGACACATCCGCCATACCAAACCCACAATAGTTTTGCATATACTTTAACCATGTCAACAAATGACAGGTTTATCCTTAATAAAACTATCTTTGTTATAAAACCTCAAATTTTGTTATGCAATACCACTCTTCTCAAAACTATATACACTTCATCACGTTCGTTGTTCTTCACTTTTTCTTTTTTATCACACTTGTCTAAAACACTCATTTTGAATTTATCTGGTAATCAGTCCTTTTCAGTTACAATAAACTATACTTACTTACTCACTTACTTAGTTACGCCTGTTACTCCTCGTGGAGCGTAGGCCTCCCATCAGCACTTTTCATCCAAAAAGTAAACTATAAATTAACTATCATCTTTACTTAGTAGTTTGTATTAATTATATCACCCTCTGGTGTATCTTGTACTAACTTTCATTATTGTTATTCATTCGTTAATGATGTGGAATTCGACTTTATAAATTCTTTTATGTCATTTCTAAGTTGGTACACTGTTGATTACTCAAAAGCAATGAAATGGGAATATGGTAGACAATTAGGATGTGACTTTAGCATGAAAAGTTGCCTCGACTATGCTCAAATTAGACGACAACAGTGAGTCAATTGTCATTTCATTTATGAGTTTATAATATTATTCTTTGTTCAATACCTTCATATGTCTAATCGACAAAATATATGTTACTTACTTACTTACGCCTGTTACTCCTCGTGGAGGAGCATAGGCCAACCACCAACACTCTTCATCAAACGCTGTTCCAAACAATCCTTCACACTTTACATATCTACTTCTATTTCTCGATGTAATGTGTTTTTTGGTTTTCCCCTTTTTCACTTCCCTTCACGATTCCAAGTGAGAGCTAGCCTCGTGATGCAGTTCGATGATTTCCATGATGTATGTCCTATCCATTTCTAACGTGTTTTCCTAATTTACTCTTCTGCTGGAATCTGGTTTGTTCTCTGTTGCAGAAGGCTGTTGCTGATGGTATCCGGCTAATGTTGGATGTTGAGTATGTTGCGTAGATAAGTATTTATATATACT
Source organism: Schistosoma haematobium (assembly GCF_000699445.3). Classification (NCBI taxonomy): domain Eukaryota; kingdom Metazoa; phylum Platyhelminthes; class Trematoda; order Strigeidida; family Schistosomatidae; genus Schistosoma; species Schistosoma haematobium. The sequence continues at coordinate 2,768,974 of NC_067199.1, read as the reverse complement.
TGTACCTTTTTGATGATGGTTGTAGTGGTTCTCCACGTTTCAGCTCTGTACAGTGGGACTGTTTTGGCGTTCGTATTTAAGATTGCGACTTTGATATTATTGACAGATAATTATTTTGAGTCGCATATATCCTCAATTGTTGGACTACAGCTCTTGCTTCGCTATGTAACTCAAAGTTACACAATGCGATCGCAACTGGTAATTCAATAATTCAGATCCATTCCTTAATATTTATATTTTTGATTATATTAGATGTCTATCAATTTATCAAAGTTTCTTACCTTTCAATATACCATCAAGTAGATCCCCAGAACTCATTTGGTAAATACCTTATTTTTGTAATTTTATTTTAAAATTTTGGATTTCTTGTTTTCGTACCAAAGGCGCTCATTTTCACTGTCGGGTTGTATTTCCCACTTGGGAGAATCTTAAACACTGTTGGTTCGTTGTATCTTTTAGTATGCAATTTTGTAACGCTTCCTAAGGACAATTCATTGCTGTATATATGTGTTTGATTTTTACCTGTTATTATTTCTTGTGCTTCTGGGTGCTTGCGGAGTATGTTCCTCTGTATCGAAAATGAAGTTCTCTCTCTAGTTAACGGGGCTGTGACGCATCAGAATAGCTAACTTATTGGTCTCAGGTCACAGAGTCCTTGTTTCGTTCTCAGACTAGGTGAACTTGTAATCACTTCAAACATTCCATAATGAAATTGTCTAACTGTTTACTGTTGATATTTAACTTCAAACATAATACTCTGTTTGTTGATGGCATAGTAAATTGTTTTGAATAAAGATACATGACGAAAAATGAAATTACTAATTGCCTTTAAAATTGATTGTTTGTTTTTTCGTTAAGCGGCAGGAAAATTATCCCATTCTGTGACACTGTCAATGAAGCAAGATGTCGGGATGCATTCTCATATGGAAGATGTATTATTGTGAGGTATGGAACCCCAGTTCCTAAAGAAGATCGGTTCTTCTCCAAAGCCCCATTTGACACTGAATATCCTCCTGAATATTTCGGTGGGAATGATCCATTTACAGACTATTGTCCAACAATGGCTGTAAGTTGATTGCTCCACATTCTTGTGAATATTTCACCTTATAACGTTTAATATTATGACCTAGGGTTCTCGGTCAACTTCTATAATCATTTTTCATTCCTGACCATAATCAGAAATTAACTATTTATAATTTAAAATATATTCGCCTGTACCGACTTTCATGTATGAATCTGTGACGAAAACATGAATTACCATCGTCGGTAATGTGTGATATTATCAATTAATCCTCCCATACAAGGACAAAATTGCTGTCCAATCCTACCAGGTTTTCAATGGTGGTCTAGCTTCAATGGAGTCATGAATACAATGATTGAAAATATTTAGGTTTTACAATGAATCATATTTAGATAAAAAGATATTTTCACTATTACTGTGAAATAATCTGAAATGATATAAATATAGAAACTATCCTACAACAAGCATTATAAGCAAAAGATGGATAGTGGATATCAGTGGGATCCAGGACGCGCATTTTGTCCTGTTCGCCACTTGTCAGTAAGATGGACCTGCATCTCAGATTTGATGTCCACTCTGGGACTCGAACCCAATACTGTTCGCTTCAAACGCCAACAAATTTCGATTATGGTTCACTTTGGTTAAACCCTTAACAGACAACCTTATTTGAACCGTAACAATTCTCATATTTCTTTGTCCTGTTATGATCACTAGGTAACATAACAGAATCTAGCTAAAATGTTGATTGCTTATATATCATTCGATCATTCATTCCGATCCCTATGTATTTATGTACTCGAATCCGATTATTAGCTTTTGGTTTGTCTTGCTGTGCCTTTATGCAACTTGACTATAAATTTGCCTATGTAATTGCACGCATACACATATACGCCTCTCTGCTTCAAATTTGCTTGGTGTGCTTATAACTTTGTGATCTGTGCTATCTGCTAATAGACTGCAGTTTCCGCTTCTTATTGCCTTCCAATTTCAAACACCGTTGAAATTTCCATAATAATGGTTATCGAGGGTGATCGATTAACGGAACAAAGCCACTACATAATCATATTTATATAAATAACAAGTACTTTTAATGGGATATATGGTGAAGCTTATATTAGTTAACATGTGGGAAATGATACTGTTTTAACATAGAAAATTACAAATGGTTGTTTTGAATAAGTAACAGTTAAAATAGTTTCAATTGTTCAGTACTACTTAAAATTACTTGGCAAGACTATAATTTATGGACGAGTTAATCAGGAACGTTTCAGGAATTTCAGGGTCATGATGTCAATTCCTGTATCTGGTGCTCACGTACGATCATTTCACAGCGGGTTTTAGAGAAGACATGATATGATTTTTTTCGCTCTATGCAGATTGAGAGTAAGGCAAATTACGACAGTTGTTGCGAACTGGATAATAAACGCACCAGTAACACTGGCTGCTACCGGGTACTACAATATATACGGATGATTGAAGAGCTTACAGACACCTACAGAGACTTGTTTATGTGCATCGTGTCGTTATCCACAAGTGGCATTTTATGGATCCAACCACCGGAGTGCACACAAACAATATTGAAGCGATATGATCGAGGCTGAAAGTTTTCGCGTATTTATCATGGCTCCAGAGGTCGACAGTTATAGAGCCATATGGATGATTCCCTCTACTATATTGATCACAATTTTAGAACCTCTGGATCTCTTTCTAACTTTGAAAAGTTTCTGAACCATATAAAAGAAGTGTATCCATTTTAGTTCTTTGGTTATATATGATAGATTTTTACTCTATACTAGCTGTTTTCTAATTGACTAATATTTGAAGGGGTTTTATGGATATTATAGTAATTTGAATAGTTGAGATCATGAGTCAGTTGAAGCTAGGCCATCATGGAAACCTGGAAGCACTAGACGACCGTCTTGTCCTACTGTAGGACTCCTCAGCAGTGAGCATCCACGATCACGTTGGATGTCGGCTCAGCGGTCTAATGGTTAGACACTCGCGCGAGACTGATAGGTCCTAGATTCGAATCTTGCGAAGTGAGATTGTGGATGAGCACAGCTGAGGAGTCCCATACTAGGACGAAACGGCCGTCCATTGCCTCTAGGTTTTCCATGGTGGTCTAGCTTCCATTGACTCATGATCTCAAATATTAAAAATGGCTAATATTTCTCAAGCTCATTCAAGATTCTTTCAAAGGTCGTCCATAAATTATAGTCTCGCCATTTTTGTAAGAAAATATCTTCTCATAATAATGATTTATTATATTGGACTAACCTTACTCTCCCACATTTGTAGTATGTTAAAGGTTTGGGCAGTGAATATTCAGCTACATCATTCTGTACACATCCGGAGAATGAGAAATTATCACGTAAGCACTTTACTCTTTTTTGTCTGTATAGTATAGTATACATTTAGCTTAAAAGCATACTTTCATCAATAAGAAAGAGACTATAAATTATGAACGAGTCAATCAGATTTAACATAAGAGGTCTTGGATTTCGGCACGAAATTCATTCATCCATTTGAGTAACTAGAGTCCTGGCATCTTAGCTTATGTCAGTTCGTGGTGAAATACCTCAAATCTAATTTCTAACTCTAACCATTAAATGAAAATTATAATCTGTATTCTTCTCACAGGTTTATAACCCTCATTTAGCTCTATTAAGTAGGTGAATATTCTGAAGGTCACTTTAGCATTACTCAATGATCGTCCATAAGTTATAGTCTCATATCGATAAGTTATCAAGTTAAATATTTTATGCGTTTGACGTGGAAATTTATTAGAAATCATTCAGTTGAGATTTAATTATCCCACTTTTTTCATTTGATGTTATTTACTTGTATCGTCTCATTGTTATTTAGGACTGGAATTAATCAGTCTCTTGTTGTTCATATATACTTGTCCTGTGAGGACTGCCACGATATCGATATCGAGTCCCGGAATGAACATCAACTCTAAGATACAAGTATATCTAGCTGACGAATAGGACGAACCGCATGTCTTGGATTTCACTACTAGCCACTATTCAATTTATTTCTTCGTTAACCTATCATTGAATTACTCAATTATAGATCAAGTATTCTGTGAATACAATTGACTTAATTCTTATAAAATGATCATATATCGAATCACCTATTCACAGAACACATGTAGTGAAGAATTTTGAGTAGACTGGTTAGAACAGCGTTTTAGGCTTTATTCACAAATATAGTTAGCCCATCAAATATTTTACATGAGAAGAATAGTTAAAGCGATTCTCTAATGTTTGTTTGCTGATTGTACTTTTTATTGATTCAATAATCAACTTGGATTGGTTTCAGAATGGAAAATTACACTTACTTATTGTATTATACATAGAATTTGAAACTGTATGGTATTTTCAATAGCAAAGATACCATTACATCATGGACGCAAAGTAAACTCTAGGTGTACTTAGCATATCTATAATGGCTTATGTATCATTTTGCTAAACATTCAATGCTCTTCATTAGAATTCTAAAATTGTTTCGTAAAATGTAGAAAATATACGACAGTTAAATAACCATGAGAAACAGATGTTTCCTAATATTATAAGCAAAGATGGATAGTGATTAATAGTGGAATCCGAGACTCACGTTTCGTCCTATTCCGGACTCTTCAGTTGGATGCACCTGTAGCTCAGAGTTGATGTTCACTCTGGGACTTGAACCTATTACCGTTCGCTTCAAACGCCGTCACGTTATCTGCTTAGCTACTGAGTCGAGATAGCCACTAGCTTGTGCAATGGAGTGAAGTTTAATTCATCTTTGTATCGGTTGTATGAATCTTCCCATTGCTGTTTAGGACTGCAATTGATCAGTCTATTATTGGCATATGTCCATCCTGTGCGTATTGCCTAGATATAGCCTTAATTCACAAGCATTACAAACAAAAAAAATTGGATCAATTTGAATGATTTGTGCCTAGGGTTTTTCTGTCCATTCAGTAACTAAATAATGTATGTAATAGCATAGCATTAATTAGAGCTTTCATTTCGAGATATAACTTCACATTTGCTTATAATTCTTGTGAATTAAGGCAATATCGAGGCAATACGCACAGGATGCACATATACCAATAAGAGACTGAACAATTGCAGTTCTAAATACCAACTGGGAAGATTCAAGTAAACAATATCAAGTGAATTTAAGTTTCCTTTTTCCTAATCAGATATTTACATCGTCGATCTATCTGTGTATTTAGCTAGTCGTTCTGAATGGATAAGAAATAATTAATCAGTTATTTAAAACTCATCTTCCATATTAGGTGAAGGCGTTAACCAATACTATCAAACATATGGACTAAATGGGATTTGTGTTGAACATCGAGGTGTTTGGAATTACACCCACAAACATGAATACACTTTAGGGACATATTTGAAAGGAAGTTGTCATAAGGTACAGTTTTGTTCTCTTTTATATTTCTGTCATCTATTGAGTTTTTAAAGATAAAACCAAACTTTCAAGATGATATAAACGTCTGATAACTTTTGAGTAATATCAGTTCATGTTAGATAGTTTGCATTACTGAAAGAAAAGTAGAAAATCATGTAAAATAGAACAACTTTCTTGAATTTGATCTTCACAGTGTGGACTACTAACGACACCTCATAGACTTGATGCGAGATTAATTTGTAACACAGCTTAATAATCATTAAAGTTATCTGGAATATGTGTTCTTTCGAGATTGAACATTATTTTACTTCAGAAAATTCAGGGACTACTTTCTTATCTGCGAAATCTTTCTTCAAATGATATGCACCTTGAATATTGTCTTTACATTTATGTTGTAATGTCTAGAAATTATATATATTAACAGTTTCTAGTTTTGTGATTGAAAATGTATGCTACTGTTATAGGTTATGGCCTCGAACCTTATAGACCGGATGCCTTAACCTGTACTAGCAGTCTAGAGTTTTTATCAGTCCTTCTTTCTGCCTATCCTTGCCTATTAAGTTCAGAATACACATCTCAGCCTCTGCAATATGAATCATGTATTTCAAACATACTGGGCTCATATACCAATCAAACAGATCACATCGTACCATGAAATTGGGAGTAACATTTGTACAAGACCAAGTTAAAAGTGACTGTGAATGCAGGAGACTGTAATGAATAGACCGGGCACAATTCAAGAACAGTAAATCGTATGATAATAGTCTATGGGTCAAAATAGCTCTAATCATAAGAGGAACAAGAATATGAATAATTTAGTTACTTAACAATTATACGATAAAAATATGTGTATAAGATTTGTCTATAAATGGATCCCAACAGTAACCATCCATTATTCGCGTTGCAATATATCAGCCATATCTGAGATGGTGGAGAAGATTTGTAGCTCAGGTGGATGATTTTGGTGGAGTTTTGTTCTCTGAGCTGGATGGTTTGGTCGTGGAGCTTTCATCGTTCTTCTGAACGACATCATCAGCACAAACTTCAAAGAACAAAACTTCACCAAAATCAGCTATCTTTATATTTTAAATCCACAACTTTCGTTCGTATCTTTAACATAACCTGTTTCATTGTATCTTCATATTAATTTATTCTCGAATTATTTCACAAAATCGTATTTCTTTTTTTATTTAGTACACGTGTTATAAAGATGGAACGCTTGGTTTATTCTTTAAAGATTCAACTGTGAATTGTACCAGGAAAGATGAACCAGTACTTTTTAATGTATCTGATGGAGAATCGAGACTTAATGGGAAAATCTTATGTCCTAATGTTAACAGGTTTTGCAGGGTACGTTTATTATGTGCATGTATAAAGTATAAAAAATGATAACATCAATCGGTTAATGATCTCAATCAAAAACTTAATAATCTCCACAACCCCATACTGATAATTATCATGTGCTTACTAGTAATTAGGTTCGTTTGAAAATTCTCAGAGTTCTAGTGAGAAGCCGTCACCAGTGGAGTTAATCCATGTCGGGTAGAGACAGGTATCTACCTCAGTACAATGGAAGATGGACGCGCAACTTTTTTGATTGATTGAAGTTAGACTTTGACACCGACGGATGTCGACCCACTGATCTAGAGGTTATGTGTTCGCACGCGAGATCGAAGGCCCTGGGTTCGAATCCCGCGGTTGGGATTGTGGATGCGCGCTGCTGAAGAGTACTATACTAGGAAGAAATGCCAATCCAGTGCTTTCAGGTTTTCAATGGTAATCTAACATCAATCGATTCATGATCTCAACTAAAAATAAATCGCTTATGTTATTCTCCTATATTATAGCTGAATATGTATCAATACATTTTGTTGTAAATCTTTGTGACTGCCTTAAATAAAAATCCATCAAAACATTTGAGTCATGAAGATTAGATAACAGTTGTGAATTGATTGCATTATTACAAATACATCATTATAATGTACACTAAATGGAATATTATTTGTTAATCTAAATATTACTATTTCTTAGTCTTATAGGCTAAATTACTTTGTCACATAACAGTAGGATGTAAGATTACAATTTGGCAACATGTAATGTAGTTGAAAACAAATTATGATGATTAGATATTGATGGGAAATATGAAAAACAAACAAGCATATATACTAATGAACAAGTTAATAATCCGTAAATAGGCGAGGCCTATGATCATTCTAACAAGATATGCACTTACAACCAGAACAACCATTAATTTAGGTACTGTTATACCGCTCGGTTTTACTTCGTTTAATGTTATAACGGTTGGGTTTACACGTTTACACGTATGGGACGTTAATTTAATTTAGACGAATATCTACACTAGATTCCTTCCCAGTGTCTATTCTATAGGACGTCAACACAACTCAGATCAAGAACACGTGATTAGCCTGACCACAACGTAAATATATTTCCACACCAAAACCCGACACAATCCAACAATAATGAACAATCAATAATAAGTGAGTAATGATAATAAGGATAAGGGAATATATAACTCACCTGACACCTGTCAGACTATCTACATGTCTGACTAAGCAAACAACTAATCATCATCATTCTCGCCCACACATCAGGTACATGGAATACTCGTACAATGTGCGAGACTGAGTCCTCCGAATTGCCGTTGCTATTAATCTGACAATATTCTGGTTCCTAATTCGGTTAAAAATGGCAAATTTTCCAACTACAATATATGATGGTTGTTTCATTTACTGCTAAGACTATGATTTATGGATGACATTTGAACGACGCCAGGCTGACCTTGAGAGTGTCCACCTAATAACTAGGACCAAATGAGAGTTATAAACCTGTGTGAGGAATTAGAATTATGATTTACAGTTAATGGTCAAAGTTAAAAACTAGATTTTGGATTTTCCTCACGAACTGACATCATCTATACTACCAAAACTATTTAATCAAATGGATGAATGAACTTCGCGCCAAAATCTAAGACCTCTTATACCTGATTGGTTCAACCATAAATAATACTCTCTCTGAATTTACAAAATATGGTGTTTTTAATTAAATTTTCAACCTTGAAAATATTCAAAAAACATTCTGATTAAATGTTTTGTATTTTTCAGGGAAAGACCTAATACATCCGCGTTGAAAACTAATAGCACTGTACAGCTTAATTGCACATAATTGTAAAATTTCTTATTATATTTATTATTGAACAACAATAATGCGATATTAAATGTATGTGAATGTACTATTTTGGATCCAGTAATGATATTTCATAATACTCTCAGTTAGTCAGTCAGCTACAACGTGGAACCAGGCACATATGTGCATCGGTCCAAGTTGCCTTACCTCATTAGTACAAGAAGATGGACACCGAATTTATAGAAGTAGTTAATTCAATGGTGGTAATGTATAAAAGAAGGATTGCATATCAGTATATAGTACAGGAAGAAAGAATTAGTGGGTAGAAAGAAAGTTATGAAGTGATTTTATTCTAATAGTTTAAAGGAAGACAAAGAGTGTATATGTAGAATTATGGTCTACTATGATATTAGTACTGCTCTAATAATAGACCTAATCCTAAATTTGTAGATTCGTCATGATATAACTGCCTAATCTATAAGATCTTACGTGGAAGTCACACCATCGACTACACCAACTCACTGTATCGTATCAATTACCAATACATGATGTAGAACAAGGTTAGGCTAGAGAATCAACAATATATTTAATATGAATAGAAGATATAAGGTAACATTCGGCAGAGACCACGCCTGCATGGCCGAGCCATGCCACTCGATCAACTCCAGTCCATTCAATTCATTCTCCGCGCCTTCTCCATTGTTAGGTATTTCCCGGAGTTAAATATTGAATATCCATTTTCTGAGTAGTCTCGTGTTCAGCTTTGTGGATTGCGCGGTTATTGTTCAATGCCACTACATATACACCTACACCATTGTGATGGATTCTGAGCCGTCACCCAGGTTCTCCAACCATTGGCTGCGATAGTCACGTGGACCCCAACAGAGACGTTTGCATCTACCAACATGGCTCAGACTAGAAGTAAGTAACTTTGTGGACTGATGCCACGTTTTGGTATAACCGCCCCTAACTTTCTTCCAACCAGCACCTACACTAGTCAGCAATGCGGGTCGTGGTTACCGGTGTTATTATTATTTCTTATACTTTATTCATTCAAGGCATACTACTTTGTTCGAAAAGACACGTTTAAATCTGCAGTCAAAGATTTAGTTCATTGGGTATATCGGTATCTTACCAATTAATAAGTTGTTAACCATCTATGTTGAATTTCTTGTGTTGGTTTTTTTAGTTACTACTATAGCCTTGAAATTTTCTAGTGAAGTCAATAGGTATACTTGAACATTTGAAGCCCTAGTTGTAGAGATGATAATTTTAGTTAATACAAATTCTGAGTAAATGAGTAGTAGTGTAGTGTACGCTACTTATGTCTGTCGTTATAAGTAGTATGTTCTATCAATCGGAAGTGGAAAACCTGGCAACAGAAGGTTAAGAAGATAGAGTTGAAGAGAACAGAAACGGAAATAGAATAGAATTGTGAATTGGAAGAAACATACAGAATGCAAATTAAAAATAATGTAAATCTGCAAATGAAATATTCACTGTATGGATTTTAGAATTTGACAAGGACTTTGTAAGGATGTGTAGAAAATTTGATTTGGTCATCTCCACCTACGTTTTCATTCACAACAGTCATGTAGGTCAGGTCCTTCTTACTTCAGATTTAATTCTATCGAACAAGTTGCAATGAGGCCACTACTATAGGTGACTCAACATTGTACGCACTATGTTGAGATGAGATGGTGGTTAGAGGTGGTCGACAGTGAAACCTGAATGTATTCAACTTTATTCAGATTATTAAAAATTGTTATTCTACAGCCTGAACTAAAAACATGTAAATAGTGACTTTAAATGGTGAACTTACGACCAAACTTCGTTATTTATAATTAAGAAATTCACTCATTTTTTCATGGGATGTAATATATCAGTTAAATACCCTGCAGTTACTAATCATTGAAGTATCCACAGTAATAACTATTTAAAGCATCCGAATTCTTCTAGTGATAGATATATAACATAACTGCCTAAACTATTGGAAAATCATATTAATTGAAGATTATGGTGTAGCTTGGGACACAAAGTGAAGATTGAGTTGTAGCGTGGCGTCGAGTTGAGATTAACTATGAACACCGCTACCAAGAAACACGTGCCAAGCGAATCAGAAGGCGTAAGAAGCTCGTCCCAAATGACTCCATAAAATCCCCGAGAAGCCGAATACCAGAAGGCAATTAATGGACCAAGTCGATGTTTATTTGCTGGCGATCTCATGGCATCGAAAGGATACCGAGATCGTGCCAGGATACAAGCTTGGTTACAGAACGTAACCGAATTCGCGCGAAGTTACAATCGAAGTGTAAGCGAAAGAATGGAAGCAGAAAATAGCTGTCATTAGCACAGTCAAACAAAAGCACATAAAAACAAACACTGGTACAGTTGGTTGTAATAATAATTGTTTTTATTAAACCAGTCGTGTTCTCGTGATAAACGTCAGTCACTACAGGAGCCCCTCGCTAGAAAGGGTTTACACTTTCGATAAATAGCGGTTTGAATCGTGGGACTGATCGGCTGATGAGCGATTGTAGGACGGAAGAATTGGCGAACAGGAAAGCGATCGTTGATCGTCGAGTTGCCAACGAAGGTCGTTATCGGAGAACGGTACCAGGAGCGATGTGTTGTATTTATTACTCGAGTCGGCATGCTACACCAGAGTGGTTTGTATCCAGAATCTGAAGAGGGCGTTCGTACGGGTCCGGAACATAAACGCTGCAGACGAAGGACGAAACCACGTTGAGCCGAAAGCCAGAAGCGACCGTTACGACCAAGTTCGTGACCAAGCGTGTGCCAAGCATTCGAAACCAATGTATCGACTGAGTACGTTGACAAGAGCGTGGGTGATCAGGCCAGCTTTCGCCAAAGTTGACTGAAGTCGACGGAACCAAAGGAGATGGTCGAAGGCGTGGGCTCAGGAAACAAAAAGAAAATCAAAAAAGAAGAGTGTAGCATACAAGTAGCATAGGAATATTCCTACACCGTATCGGTTGTCGACTGTGCGACTAGTCGAGGAAGCGTACGGGTAACCGTACTCGACGACCGGAACGTGAGACGGCAGTCTCGTTCGCGTCGCGTGAGCCTGCAATCTCATCCGAGGTCAGAGGCGGCGTGGTCTGCTGATCTGGACGTGAGACTGTTGTCTCGTCCGTAGACGGTGCAGATGACGCGTGCTGTTGACCAGGACGTGAGAATGAGGTCTCAGATGTATCTAGCGTGGGACCTGTAGATGATTTGAGGATCCCGCTAGTAGGTTTGTTAGGTCTAGCATTGAATCTCAGGTTGTCAGATAGGGCACTGTCATCGACGTGTGCTGGTTTGAGACGATCAATGCTGACGATCTCGACGCGGCCGTGTCGATCAACCTTGAAGGTCTTTTCGTGACGAGCGATCACGCGAAAAGGGCCTTCGTAAGGTTGTTGCAAAGGTTTGCGTACCGAATCTACTCGTATGAAAACATGTGAACAGGTAGATAACTCTCGAGGGAGAGCGACCTGTCGATGTTGTATTCGAGTTGACACCGGAGACAGCGTTCGCATAAATGCAGACAGTCGATGGACGTAGTCTGATTTACCGAAATTAGGTCTGCTCCGTGGTGTGAAGAATTCTCCGGGCAGACGCAATGTCGTGCCGTATACAAGTTCAGTGGCGGAACATTGGATATCTGCCTTTAAGCTCGTTCTCGCCCCTAAAAGTACGAGCGGTATGGTTTCGTGCCAGTTGCCGTTTTCGTGTGCTCGTAGAACACTTTTAAGTTGGCAGTGAAACCGTTCAACTTAACCATTTGGTGCTGGGTGGTAGACGGATATGCTTATGCGTATGCATTCCGTACCAAGCAGCCGGGTCAGCGAGGAGAATCGTTAATAGGGTAACATTTCTCGAATAAAGCGTGGAATTCATCATCACGCGAATAAAAAGTGACAAGGATTCGGTACACATACGTGTGAGTCTATTATATTAATACTATTCTTATCGTTATCCGTCATGTCGCGTATATTATATATTAAAAATATGAAAATATACGACAGACGTGGATAGATAAATCATAGACTCACCGAATTGGCTTCTTTGGAAGATTTGATCAGAAGTTGAGGCGTGTTCCAAAATACGGCTCACCAATTGTAGCGAATTGGGATTACCAATTGTAGCGTGGCGTCGAGTTGAGATTAACTATGAACACCGCTACCAAGAAACACGTGCCAAGCGAATCAGAAGGCGTAAGAAGCTCGTTCCAAATGACTCCATAAAATCCCCGAGAAGCCGAATACCAGAAGGCAATTAATGGACCAAGTCGATGTTTATTTGCTGGCGATCTCGTGGCATCGAAAGGATACCGAGATCGTGCCAGGATACAAGCTTGGTTACAGAACGTAACCGAATTCGCGCGAAGTTACAATCGAAGTGTAAGCGAAAGAATGGAAGCAGAAAATAGCTGTCATTAGCACAGTCAAACAAAAGCACATAAAAACAAACACTGGTACAGTTGGTTGTAATAATAATTGTTTTTATTAAACCAGTCGTGTTCTCGTGATAAACGTCAGTCACTACAGGAGCCCCTCGCTAGAAAGGGTTTACACTTTCGATAAATAGCGGTTTGAATCGTGGGACTGATCGGCTGATGAGCGATTGTAGGACGGAAGAATTGGCGAACAGGAAAGCGATCGTTGATCGTCGAGTTGCCAACGAAGGTCGTTATCGGAGAACGGTACCAGGAGCGATGTGTTGTATTTATTACTCGAGTCGGCATGCTACACCAGAGTGGTTTGTATCCAGAATCTGAAGAGGGCGTTCGTACGGGTCCGGAACATAAACGCTGCAGACGAAGGACGAAACCACGTTGAGCCGAAAGCCAGAAGCGACCGTTACGACCAAGTTCGTGACCAAGCGTGTGCCAAGCATTCGAAACCAATGTATCGACTGAGTACGTTGACAAGAGCGTGGGTGATCAGGCCAGCTTTCGCCAAAGTTGACTGAAGTCGACGGAACCAAAGGAGATGGTCGAAGGCGTGGGCTCAGGAAACAAAAAGAAAATCAAAAAAGAAGAGTGTAGCATACAAGTAGCATAGGAATATTCCTACACCGTATCGGTTGTCGACTGTGCGACTAGTCGAGGAAGCGTACGGGTAACCGTACTCGACGACCGGAACGTGAGACGGCAGTCTCGTTCGCGTCGCGTGAGCCTGCAATCTCATCCGAGGTCAGAGGCGGCGTGGTCTGCTGATCTGGACGTGAGACTGTTGTCTCGTCCGTAGACGGTGCAGATGACGCGTGCTGTTGACCAGGACGTGAGAATGAGGTCTCAGATGTATCTAGCGTGGGACCTGTAGATGATTTGAGGATCCCGCTAGTAGGTTTGTTAGGTCTAGCATTGAATCTCAGGTTGTCAGATAGGGCACTGTCATCGACGTGTGCTGGTTTGAGACGATCAATGCTGACGATCTCGACGCGGCCGTGTCGATCAACCTTGAAGGTCTTTTCGTGACGAGCGATCACGCGAAAAGGGCCTTCGTAAGGTTGTTGCAAAGGTTTGCGTACCGAATCTACTCGTATGAAAACATGTGAACAGGTAGATAACTCTCGAGGGAGAGCGACCTGTCGATGTTGTATTCGAGTTGACACCGGAGACAGCGTTCGCATAAATGCAGACAGTCGATGGACGTAGTCTGATTTACCGAAATTAGGTCTGCTCCGTGGTGTGAAGAATTCTCCGGGCAGACGCAATGTCGTGCCGTATACAAGTTCAGTGGCGGAACATTGGATATCTGCCTTTAAGCTCGTTCTCGCCCCTAAAAGTACGAGCGGTATGGTTTCGTGCCAGTTGCCGTTTTCGTGTGCTCGTAGAACACTTTTAAGTTGGCAGTGAAACCGTTCAACTTAACCATTTGGTGCTGGGTGGTAGACGGATATGCTTATGCGTATGCATTCCGTACCAAGCAGCCGGGTCAGCGAGGAGAATCGTTAATAGGGTAACATTTCTCGAATAAAGCGTGGAATTCATCATCACGCGAATAAAAAGTGACAAGGATTCGGTACACATACGTGTGAGTCTATTATATTAATACTATTCTTATCGTTATCCGTCATGTCGCGTATATTATATATTAAAAATATGAAAATATACGACAGACGTGGATAGATAAATCATAGACTCACCGAATTGGCTTCTTTGGAAGATTTGATCAGAAGTTGAGGCGTGTTCCAAAATACGGCTCACCAATTGTAGCGAATTGGGATTACCAATTGTAGCGTGGCGTCGAGTTGAGATTAACTATGAACACCGCTACCAAGAAACACGTGCCAAGCGAATCAGAAGGCGTAAGAAGCTCGTTCCAAATGACTCCATAAAATCCCCGAGAAGCCGAATACCAGAAGGCAATTAATGGACCAAGTCGATGTTTATTTGCTGGCGATCTCGTGGCATCGAAAGGATACCGAGATCGTGCCAGGATACAAGCTTGGTTACAGAACGTAACCGAATTCGCGCGAAGTTACAATCGAAGTGTAAGCGAAAGAATGGAAGCAGAAAATAGCTGTCATTAGCACAGTCAAACAAAAGCACATAAAAACAAACACTGGTACAGTTGGTTGTAATAATAATTGTTTTTATTAAACCAGTCGTGTTCTCGTGATAAACGTCAGTCACTACAGAGTTATTTTCGTAGAATGGCTTTGTGTTAATTCTCACAATTTGAGTCGTACGCTATTACCTGTACAATTTTAATCACACACAAAAATTGTTAGGATTTATGCCTCTGTTAATTATTCTGTTGCAAACCTCCCGACAAGAATATCGAATTCTGTGATCCTGCTCTGTGCTGAACCAATGACACATCAACCAGCGCTAGCAGCCTTGAGTCAATTTTGAATTTTTATTGGTCCTCCCTATAGAAACTTCTCGTCTAACCCAACCCGTTGAGTTCAGAACACAATATCCTACTCCACTGTATAAATGACATATTTCAGACGTACGTGTTTCACTTACATGCAGACCAAACCGCATCAAACCATAAGATTATAAAAATGGATTTCAAAAGGTCAAACTAAAAGTGATTGTAAATTCAAGAGACCGTAAATAATAGATTGGGACAAAATTAAGGATAACAAGTCTGATATTAGTGGTTAATAGTTCAAATAAAGGCTTATGATAAAAGGAATAGAAATATATATAGTCTAATCAGAGGGGTTTTGTAGAAATTGTACTAATTTGATAATTGAATTCATGAATCAATTGAATCTAGACCACCAACGAAAACCTGGAGGCACTGGTCGGCTGTTTCTTCCTAGCATATGACGACTCAGCAATGCAGATCAACGATCCTGTCCGAGAGATTCTAACCCAGGGCCCATCAGTCTTGCGCGCGGACGCTCAACCTACAGACCGCTAAGCCGGCATCCAACGGTGTTTATATCTAACTTCAAACAATCCGCTAATTTGCGCTACCGTCCACTATTGTCTCAAATGAGTTACTATCCCAAAACACTGCTTTTAGGTTTTCTATGATGGTCTAGCTTCAACTGACTCATGAATTCAATTATTACATACAATCTAGTTACTTAAAAGTTATAAAATAAGAATATTTATATTATAACCGTCTATAAACAATTTCTGTAGGTTACCGTTAATTTAATCTACTTCGGATACAAAAAAATATTTTAAACGTATCCATACGAAGATTGGACTTAATAGTTTCAAATAAGTTGAGCATTGAGTGGAAAGTTAATGATAAATATAATAATAATAATAATTTATTCTCAAATAACAGTTTGTTACATGATGCATGCCAGTTTACAGGCAAGATCAAATTATTACAAATGATACAATATCCACTGTAGTAAATTACACAGCTGGGTTGATAATTTATAAGATATAAATGTAGATGGTTTTAATCAGTATCACAGTTGGCGCGCTTCATGAAAGTTGCGTTGCGAATGTGCAACTGATGGTCAAGGATAGGCCCATTGAAAGTGGGAGCTTCTAAATGTCGCAACCTTATGTCCCTTTGGAATGTCTAAGGCTTTGAGGATGGTGCAGGATAAAATCTTTCGTTCCATATCACAAGGGGGCTGAAAGATGGAGCATGTAAAAGAAAACACGAGGGGCAGAGTAGCCAATATTTATGAATGAATGTTTAAGGTATGATTACTCAGTCTAATTTTCTTTTATTAAGGTAGTTGTTAAGAAAGAGCATTTAATCGGTTAAAGAAAATAAGTGTTAACAAGGTGTGAGTGGACATACAACTGACAAATGGAAGCGATTCGGAATGGAGCTGTGAGTATGGGATTATGTGTGGTTATAAAATAAAATATGGTGCTAGAAACACTATTGTGATATACAATTGGCTATCTTTTTTATTGAAGCAATTGGAGCCCTTTTCATTTTTTTTGTATTATTACTTTTTTTCAGGTATCATAGGGTCTTGAGTAGGCTTCGTATAGTAGCGAATTGTCTAGTTTGCTTGTAATAGGATTACTGGGTAGGAAGTGAAACTAATTCAACGTTCGTAACACGATTTAAAGAGGTATTTCGCGTGATAAATCAGCTTCAATACCATAAGTTCGTGACATCCCACTAAACCATAAGGAGCCATAATTAACAAAATGTTCTGCCCTACGGGCATGGGTGGATTGAATTTATCTCCCCACCTTCATGTTTGCTGGTCAATAACGCCACCCTCCCTCCTTTTGTGATGTTAGGCTCTCTTACGTTTGTGGTAAGTATGAATACTGCTTTAATCAAAGCTCATAGTTGGAATACACTGTCTCTACTAGGTCCATGTTACAAGCAAATCAGGTAGTTGGAAAGTCTTTTTTGGGTTAGATGTCCATATAGTATATCACACCGCTATGAAAATAACTAATGGTTTAAAGAAGTAAGGACTAATAGCAAATTAAAAGATATGAGAGGGTATAAAACTGTAGAAAGAAAAAAGAAAAGAAAAAGATTTCAGGGTAAGACAAATAAAACATTGAGAAACTCACAAGACTTTGTGGCCAAATTTTGAGCTTTGTATGATCGGCCTTAGTAGATCAGCATCCATAAGATTGAGCTATCTGTCTACTTGCAGTAGAAAAAAAAAGCATGACTTTTAGGAAGAATAATGTACATTTAACCTGTAGAGATTTGGGAACTGAAAGCTAGGGTTAGGAACATAAGTTTATGATTAATAAACAATGAATAATAGGAAAGGATAAGCCATATATTCTATGATTTGGTTATA
This sequence comes from Schistosoma haematobium, assembly GCF_000699445.3. Classification (NCBI taxonomy): domain Eukaryota; kingdom Metazoa; phylum Platyhelminthes; class Trematoda; order Strigeidida; family Schistosomatidae; genus Schistosoma; species Schistosoma haematobium. The sequence continues at coordinate 2,751,168 of NC_067199.1, read as the reverse complement.
TTCGTATTAGTAACAGTCGAACTTGTTATAATCTTGTTCTTTCTAGATACTGGGCGTTAATAAGCAAGAATAGACTATCATACGAAAAAAAATTGGTCAGGGATTCTTCGCTGATGACATAAAGATTTGGAGACCCATATAAAGTATGTCGGATAGAACAGTATTACAGGACGATCTTAGCTCATTGGTGGCATGGTTAGACAGGTGGTCACTAGAAGTAAATTCTAATAAGAGTGTAGTGATGCAGTTAAATAACTCTGATGAATCGTATGACTATACACTACGTGGATTTGTGCTACCCTAAGCAAGAAACTATAAAGATTTAGGAGTCATATTAAGCAATGATCTCAAAACCACTAGTCACTGTAAGGCTGTTGCAGCAAAAGGCTACAGGGTATTATGGTCAATTCGTAGGTCTTTCCAGTATTTAGATGATGAAATGTTTAGATTACTATTCAAATGGTTCAAATGGTTGTGGACGGAATAGAAGAAGCTTTCGCTTAACAGGCTTCCGTGTCTAGTAGCAGGGATCACCAAATCCTCCAGGCAGGAACCTAGGTATGTTAACAATAAAAGAGGAAAAGAAATTGGTAAATCATAGTGTGATGTTGTCCTTGGTCCTTAAGAATAGGTCAAGTTGCCTCTTGAATGACTCCTGAGAAGTCGCTTGGACTAGCTCGGCCGGCAGCGAGTTCCAGCTTTTGACAACTCTTAAGGAGTAGAAGTTGTGTCTACATTCCGTCTTGCTATGTTGTGTTTCCAGTTTCTGGGTGTTACCCCTTAGGTTATTATTCGAACTAAGCTTAAGTAGGTGTTTAAGAGGATGTCCAGAAGTGTTAAGAATACTATAAGCCATTAATAAATCACCTCTAAGACGCCTATACTCTAATGGGTAAAGGTCTAGTGAATGGAGGCGTTCTTCGTAAGATTTAGATTTAAGTCCTCGAACTGATTTCGTGGCTCACCGTTGGATACGCTCCAAAGTGACCTTGTCCTTTTGGAGTGAGGGGGGAGTACTATGTTTCCGTACTCTAAATGGGGACGGATGAAACTATTGAAGACTGTATGGAAAGTTCGTCCGTCAAACTGTCCAAAAATGCGCTTCAACGTTACCAGTGCAAGGTTTGCTCGGAAGGCATTTTTGTCACAGTTAGCGTTAGACTTTAAGTCATGGGGCACCAGGACTCCTAAATCATTTTCGACTTGGGATACTACTAGAGAGGTGTTTCCTAAGTTGTAACTGTAGTTTGCAACATGTCGCAGATGGACTACTTTACACTTTGAAGTGTTAAAGGTAAGTCCGTTATCGTCTGCCCAACTTTGAAGTCGCGTCAGATCCTCCTGAAGTGCCTGTGTATCGTCTTAGTTGCGTATCTCTCTCCAAAGTTTCACGTCGTCGGCAAAAGTAATAAGTCTGACGTTACCTGTTGAGGAAGATCATTTATGTAGACCAAGAAGAGAACAGGCCCTAGTACTGAGCCCTGGGGGACCCCAATAGGAAATTCCATAGCCTGAGATAAAGTGAAATTAACTTTAACCTTAAAGTGTCGATTTTTTAGGTATGAAGTAAGCCAATCGATTAGAGGTGGTTTGATACCTAGTTGTTTGAGCTTATTGATAAGACATAAGTGGTTAACCTTATCAAAAGCTTTTGAGAAATCAAGGTAAATGACATCAACCTTTCCCTTGCGATCGAGGATGCTTGTCCATCTGTCCACCGCAGTCAGCAGGTTGGTTATACAAGAGTAAACCTTCCTGAAACCATGCTGTTGGGGTGAGAAGAAATTTAAGGACAGTAGATAGTCGTTTAAACCGTCGCATATCAGGGACTCCATGAGTTTTGAAGGTAATGACAGAAGAGCCACCGGCCGATAACTTGAAGGTTCATTGCGTCGACCACCTTTGAAAATTGGTGTGATGTGAGCCAACTTCCATTTTTCCGGTAATTTGCCTCGGCTTAGCGAGTGTGAAAACATCACGCTAAGCGGCGTTGCCAGGATCGAGGCTGCCTCCCTCAGTATGGCAGGATGAACCATATCCGGGCCAGGAGAAGTATCTAGTCTTAAGTGCTGCAATTTACGGAACATTAAATTAGCGCTTAGGTTCACTTCGGAGGGTCCTGTGGAATTGCAGATGAAACTGTTGTACCCGATTTATTTCGACCACATTTAGAATACAGGATTCAAGCAGCGCATCCTTGTTTCAAGTATGAAGCAGAGATGCTGGAAAGAGTCCGACGACGAAGTACTAAATGGTAGAAGGTCTATCTGACCTATCTTATGAAGACAGACTGAGACACCTCAACTTATTTCCGTTATCTTATCGTAAGGCTTAGATTTGAGTCCTCGAACTGATTTCGTGGCTCGCCGTTGGATACGCTCCAAAGTGGCCTTGTCCTTTTGGAGTGAGGTGGGAGTACTATGTTTCCGTACTCTAAATGGGGACGGATGAAACTATTGAAGATTGTGTGGAAAGTTCTTCCGTCAAACTGGCCAAGGTGATCTAATATTGGCTTATCGTATACTGATCGATGACCGTGGTATTAACACGTCTGATCTTTTACTTTCGTCCAGGACTGATCATTTGAGAGGACATTCGAAGAAAGTTCAAAAACCGAGATAAAATCGTTTACGTCTGGAGTTCCGTTTCTCGCACCGAGTACTGGAATTCTCTACCGGAACACGTACTATCAGCACCCTCTGTTAATATATTCAAAACGAGATTGGACCTTCACAGTATTACAAACTGCAAGGATTAATATAGGTCGATAGACGTCCTATCCTTATTACTGAGGTCTGAAGACTGAAGATTGAACCCCGCGTATTATCAGCTCTTACGCTACCGAGTGGAGTATGTTTTATGCCAATTATTAAGCTTCCGATTATGCTAGTTCCCTGAACTTTTGAACTAAGATTAAGATTTAGTGGTACTACAAGTAGAAAGAGTAAATATCACCGTAAGACCTTTCGTTATTACTTCTGTATCTTCATGAAGACAAGTTGAGGTAGTGATATGATGTTAATACATGGAAGAATGATAGCATATTAAGGTATATTACAGTAAGAAAGAATTAGTTCGTAGAAAGATGTGAAGCGACTTTAATCTCATAGTTTAAAAGGAGACAAAGAGTGTATGCACCTACGCCATTGTGATCGATTCTGAGAAAACCATTAACCTACTTTAGCATTAATGAATAATGTTTTGAACAGAAAATCCGAGTAAACTGAATAAATCAATACTCAGTCTAGGTCGATTGCTTTTTATCTCCTGTTAGCTGTTTTATAGTGTAACATTTGGGATGCTAAATATGCCAATATAAAAATTTGTAAAGATACTTTGGGGGTTTGGGTGGTAACTTTATACGAAATCAGTTGATAATAGGAATCGAGCTACTTCATTTATGATCTCAGTAAAGCTATTTTGACTACATTCAAATATGTAAGCATGATTTTGGCCATACTAATTTTCATTTTGTGAACCTTTTAACCCACAAACTAGATCTAAATTGGCTATGGTCTCCTAATACTTTCCAGTTTACTAAGACATCCTAGTTGTACCACGGTTAATAAATAATATCTTGAACTGTTGAGTGCTGTTTGAGTTTGAAATTTCACATATTTCGCTGTGCCTATCTCCTTGATTCAAATTGTTTAGTTTCAAATCTAAGTTAAATTAGTGTAATGTACAAGGATTAGGAATGTTTAATGCAACTAGGTAACCACCTATTGGTTTATGCTTTCCGTCTCATTAACTGAGAAATAATAGTATGTGGCTTGAACTCAGTGATTGTACGTCGATATCTAAGCCACCCTATTCGGACCCCATATTTATTTATTTTATTTGGACACATGAATATTGGTACAAGAGAGCGCCAATATATATGCGCCACACAAAACAATGAAAATTCGAGAGGAATACAAAGAAAGAAAAAAAAAGCTAAGGAGCGCAACAAAAAAAGAGAGAACAATAACGAAGAGATTGGTGTAAGGTAATGTGCTAGTAATCAGGGAACGCAAAGGTACAATCGGAAGAAATCTTTCAGGTAAGGGAGACACAACCACTTTTTATGAAGAAAGTAAAAGAAGGTTACAGCAGGATCGCCACTGGCTTCTATTCTGAGCCATATCTGATAACGTCTCTAGCCACTGTGTAGCACCATCTCTCAGACCCCAACCAGGGAGTCGTGAAGGTCCAACAGAAGCCAGTCCTTTGCAGCTTTCTTTCATACCACGACACCATGTCATGCACTAACCACCTCCGTTTCTTCCAACCAGTCCCAGAGTCGGCAAATAATGCACGACGTGGAATTCTCTGGGACGACATTCGGAGAACATGTCCAAGCCACCGAAGTCGGTGTTTCAAGATAGTCACACCAATTGAATTATCATCTCTGTGCCCGAACACACGATGTCGAACCTCTGCATTACTGACATGGTTTTGCCACTGAATGTCAGCAGTCCTTCGGAGACAGCGATGATCGAACACAGAGAGTCGTCTAACATCCTCAACTCGGAGAGGCCAGGTTTCACAAGCATAGAGCAAAACTGCTCTCACCGACGCGTTGTAGATCCGACCTTTTACGGCCAGACTAACATCACGAAGGCGCCATAGATGGCCCAGATTGGCATAAGCCGCTCTGGCTTTCACTATACGTGCATTGATCTCATCACTCACACCCCCACCAGCACTTATGCAGCTACCTAGATACACGAACTTCTCGACTACGTCTATCTGCTCACCATCCAGGGTGAGTACAGGATTGGAATCCTGCCAGTCTTGTAGGAGTACTTTGCACTTCGAAGGTGCAAAGCACATACCATACCTACGGACACTGATTGCCAACTGATTAAGTGCGGATTGCATGCCTTGGGCATTATCGCACAGTAAGACAATATGGTCCGCATACTCAAGAAGTCAAGAAGTCTTTCTCCAGGCAACAGATCCACACCACCATTACTTACATTCATCAGAGCTGTTTCCAGAATGTCATCGATGGCAAAGTTGAAGAGGAATGGTGAGATTGGGCAACCCTGCCTAACCCCACTACTCGAATGGAACAATGGAGAAAGGGGGTTGTATGCCCTCACTCTGCCTGAGGTGTTTTTATATAGGGCTTTTAGGATGTTAATAAACTTCTCAGGCACACTCTTCTTCAATAGACAATCCCAGAGAACAGTTCTGTCCAACGAATCGAAGGCAGCCCTGATGTCAAGAAACACTACGATTGTTGGCCTTTGATAAGTATGGCGATGTTCTAACATTTGGCGGAGGGTGAAGATATGATCAATACATCCTCGACCAGAACGAAACCCAGCCTGCTCCTCGCGAGTCAATCTTTCTCGGGTTTTGAACAACCTACGAAGTATGACGGAAGCCAATAGCTTGGACGCAATCGGAAGTAGACTTATCCCCGATAGTTGTTACAGGAACGACGTGAACCCTTTTTAAAGATAGGGACAACTATCGACTCATTCCATGACGTTGGCACACTCTCTAGTTCCCAAACCTTTGTAAACAACGTCGTCAATTCCTTAGTCAAAAAGTCACCACCATCTTTAAAAAGAGCCGGAGGTAAGTCATCTGGGCCAGGTGATTTGTAACGGTTCAAGAGTTGGAGTTCCTTGCGGACTTCCTCCTCGTTTGGTGGATCAGTCGTCACCGGCCATGGAGGGCAGGACAGTTTGACCGATGTTGCCGGAGCAGCAGGCCAGTTGAACTGCCCCTCGAAAAATTCTGCCAACCGTCCAAGACGTCGATGGATGTTAGTGATTGGCATCCCATCATCCTCGCAGATTGTTTCACTCACACCAGACTTCTTGCTGCCAGTGGCTCGGATGAGCTGGAAGAGCTTCCGGTAATTACCAGATGCAGCTGCTGCTTCCAGCTCATTAGCACGCTTCGACCACCAGGCTTCTCGGTCCTTACGCAAGCTTTGCCCAATTTCCTTACGTAACATCCTTCGTTTATGGTCAAACTCACGGTCACTCGGAGTAGACCGACGGGCTTCAATGAGTTGTAAGGAACCAGAAGAAACCCAGTGCTTAAAAGCTGGACGTTTCTCAAACCCACAACTAACTGTTCCCGCCATTTTCATGGCGTCATGCAATTGCAACCAATGCTCATCTATACTTTTCGGTGGAGTGGTAGCTAGCCTAGAGGCTAGCTCGGTTCGATACTTATTTGCAACAGAAGTTGCAACCAGCTTGCTAACATCAATCTTTTGGTGGTGGTCACTTCGTTGCCCCCGAATGCCCTGGTACGGCCGAGAGTGGGGTGAGTCCGCTCTCCCCCTCGAAATACTCTCACACGGCCGCGCGTATACAGCCTCTGCCAGGGAAGTCCTACTCATTGCCTTCTCGTGGCGAGGGTGTTGTTTACGAAAATGAGAGGACGAAAAGCGAATGTCCGGCGCTTTAACCGGATCACAAACCAATGGTGCACATGGGCTCCAGTATCCTGCGGGAACAAATGGCGTATGAACCAATCTTTGGTCACCGGCTACCATGGGATTGCATCTCCTTACGATGCTCCACTGCCTTGTGGGTTAGACCTTTAGGTCAAAGGCTCGGGGAGTGGCCCCCTAAGAAAACCACCTGCTTCGGTTTGGGCACCCGGGCAGTATCACAGCCCACACACAAACGATGAACTCTATGTCTTTGGCAACTACTTTTATCGCTCCGAAAAACAATCAGTCGATTCAAATAATTATCATTACTATTATTGTCATTATTAATACTATTATTATTACTATTATTGTCGTTATTATTATTATTATTTCCCACATTATTCACCCTCTTTTATACTTATACAGCGGCTCGTCTTTGGTGGAAATCCGACTGTATCTAAACGTTCTCGAGTCACTGTCCGGTTGAAAGTTGTATGTTACCATCGAATATGAGTACTGAAGCAGTGTTTCTGAAACCACGTGCGCCATTCAAACTGGCTGCCTTCAACGTTCGCACACTTATGCAGGTTGGTCAACAGATAGGGCTGGCTATGTCTTTGGAAAGTCTTAATATTGATGTTTGTTGTCTATCCGAGACCCGTATTTTTAAGACTCTAGCGAAGTACTACAAATTCGCTCCATCAAAGTGAGAAGAAATCGGCGTGAGAAACGATGTCTTTTCGTCATCTCCGCCTATGCCCCGACAGATTGCAGCCCGGATGCAATCAAGGATGAGTTTTACCACAGCAGCACAACAGCACATAACCGACTGTTAATGGGGATCCAATCGACTAGTGCTGCCTCAGCTCTAGCGCTTAGTGCGACACCAACGCCTGCAAGACCAGACGAAGATGCCACAGGGTCCCCGGATAAGCGCACGTAAAACAAGCATTTTGAAGTGACAGATGTAGAGCGAATTTGTAGTACTTCGCTAGAGTCTTAAAAATACGGGTCTCGGATAGACAACAAACATCAATATTAAGACTTTCCAAAGACATAGCCAGCCCTATCTGTTGACCAACCTGCATAAGTGTGCGAACGTTGAAGGCAGCCAGTTTGAATGGCGCACGTGGTTTCAGAAACACTGCTTCAGTACTCATATTCGATGGTAACATACAACTTTCAACCGGACAGTGACTCGAGAACGTTTAGATACAGTCGGATTTCCACCAAAGACGAGCCGCTGTATAAGTATAAAAGAGGGTGAATAATGTGGGAAATAATAATAATAATAACGACAATAATAGTAATAATAATAGTATTAATAATGACAATAATAGTAATGATAATTATTTGAATCGACTGATTGTTTTTCGGAGCGATAAAAGTAGTTGCCAAAGACATAGAGTTCATCGTTTGTGTGTGGGCTGTGATACTGCCCGGGTGCCCAAACCGAAGCAGGTGGTTTTCTTAGGGGCCACTCCCGAGCCTTTGACCTAAAGGTCTAACCCACAAGGCAGTGGAGCATCGTAAGGAGATGCAATCCCATGGTAGCCGGTGACCAAAGATTGGTTCATACGCCATTTGTTCCCGCAGGATACTGGAGCCCATGTGCACCATTGGTTTGTGATCCGGTTAAAGCGCCGGACATTCGCTTTTCGTCCTCTCATTTTCGTAAACAACACCCTCGCCACGAGAAGGCAATGAGTAGGACTTCCCTGGCAGAGGCTGTATACGCGCGGCCGTGTGAGAGTATTTCGAGGGGGAGAGCGGACTCACCCCACTCTCGGCCGTACAAGAAGTCATAAAACTCGGTCCTAGTATTCGATCGAGCTAACAGTCACTAATGTACACCGTATAAAAAACTATCTAAAGTTTTTGCGAAAATAAGCACAGATTTCATGACATGTTGTACGACAATACTCATAGACGGTTCTGCTGACGACGGTATCCACAAAGAAAAAGAATATTAATGTGTTGCAATACTCATTATTCACCCTTACATGATTTATTTTAACTTTCGAAAGGACGCATCATTCAAGCTTTTTCATCTATTCTGTCCCACATATGTTTTGTGTTTTCAACTGTTCGCGCATTACCTTAACTGTTTTTTATACATATATGCGTCTAATCACTTCCTGTATTTCTTTGATGTTCATAAAGATTGACTCACTTTGTTGTTAACTCTAATATATCCATTATCTGTCTGCCGTTCAACATTAACATGTCTGGAATATAAGTATTCTAAATACAATTCACATTCGACTCGTGTCATCTGCGTTGTGTCAATGCGATTTATCGACAGAATGTCTGTCAAGTAAATATGATTTACATTTTATTGGTGTTAATATCAATCGGTCGAAATGAAGCAAACGACGAGCAAAAATACTCTACTACTGTTCTGTTGTATCTTCACTAATCATTTGTTAAGCTATCGTAAAATATAGACCACTTTTGTTTTAGGTTTCTCGTTAGGTCAACCATATATGACGCAAAATACTGGTTTAAACATTGTATACCATTGACTCACTGACTTCTCGCGCCGGAGGTGTTCTTTACGAATTTTACAGAACAAAAAGCGAATGTCCGGTGCTTTAATAGGGTTAATGTATATGGAGGATCCGCCCAGGAGAGTTAGTAAACCCTGATACCAAACCAATAGTTCAAATGAGCTCCAGGATTCTAAGGGAACAAATGGCGTATGAACCAATTATCGGTCACTGGCTACCATGGGATTGCATCTCCTAACGTTGTTCCACTGCCTTGTGGATTGAACCTTAAGGTCAAAGGCTCGGGCACTGACACCCTGAGTAAACCACTTGCTTCAGCTTGGGCGCCCGGGCAGTATTCCAACCGTCAAACAAATCTAATGATGAAGTATGGCGCACATATATTCGGTGCCTCCCTTAACGAATGTGCTTAAATAATAATAATAGACGTGACTTGTCGACCTACCGCGATAAAGTCTTATACCTGAGTAGCTTTCTGGATAACGCTTGAAAACTAATGTCAGACAAAATAAAGGGATCGGCATGTTTATTGAAATGATAATTCCACGACTCTTGGTTGGGAGTAAAGACTAGTATTAGGCTCCAATGAGTTAAATTAAGAGGACAGTTGGTCATGTGTTCCCATTATGTTTCTTTTTTCTAGGACTGTTTTCTCCATTTTAATTTTAGAAAAGAGGCCTTCCAGATAGTATAGACAGAAGGCATTAATAATTTACCGAACTGATGGAACGAGTACATGTTGAAAGAAGCACTATAAAGTATTATTTGAACCGCGTGCATTGCTTGTCGTCTATAACAGATATCGAAGAGAAACGTAAGTTCTGCTAAGGTTACGTAAGATTATAAATTGTATTTTTCATCAAAATTTCAATTATTTAAGGTTCATCCAATTTGTTGCCAAATCGCTTTTATATATTAATTACTAGCTTTAAAGTGTGTTCAAAATTAAAGACTAGTCACCTAGATACTTAACAAGACAACCGTTTTTTACAAATGTTTCTCCACGTGGGTTGTGTGGCAATGATATTGCACTATACATCGAGCTCGGCTGAGCAAAAACGTACCGAGAATATAAGCTCATTGTGATAGACAAAATGAACGCTGAAAAGGACATAGCGATGGTGCCACTCGTCAAACATGATATCTGTAAATGAATTTTACGTAAGGTCAGCATTGTTGCTAACTTTTATGTAGTAAAAAGCGAGAGTTGGTTGTTGCTAGTGTCAGTATTGACATTTGTTCAATTATGTGTTCAGATTTGTTTGGGTAGGTTTTCGCATGTACTACATGCACTATTTATATTTTCGCATCTATGACAAATAGTATTTGGTTTCAAGCACTTCTTTTATATACTTTTAGACAACTTTATACTAAATACGTTTTTGGCATTTCAAAAAGATGGTTGGTCATTAGCACTACATCCACAAGTATGCAGGTGTTTAGAAGAATTAATTACAGATGCAAACGTGGAGTGTATTGCTCTCTTGCTAAAAATTCTATCCAAAGGTTGGGGTCGATTAATCAATAGCAAGTTTGCATATCATTTGCTTCACAAGGCATTGTCTAAATGTCAAACAGCTGAATATAACGCCGACGAATTGATTGTTGATCATATACAAAGTTTCTGTACTCATATGAAAGAAAATCTGCCAGTCTATATAACCAATTCTCATGCAACGCATACATGTCGCATTTATCCACAAATTTTAGCTGGAGTTCGTTTAGAAAAGGACAAGAAAACAAGTATACTGCTAACTTGATAATATCATTTTTCAAAGATACTTATAAGTCAGCTGTTCAACTTGTCACACCGTATGATGAAAATTATATTCAATCACTTAATGAGTTGTGTAAAGAGTTCTTATTTACGAAAGCATTGAAAAGTAGGTTTTTTAGTGTTAAAACCATATTATAATTAATACTATTTAGATCATGTGGTCAACGAACACCTTTGTCCATTTATTCAAGTATTATTGCTTGTCGCATCAGCTCGTCTTCCTGATGTATTTACAAAAAAGTTTAAAAAGGTTATGAAGTATTCTGGTTTGTTTAGTTTGAATTTACAAGAAGACGATTTGATTACAAGGTTAGTAAAAACACTTATTATTTTTATTCCTATCAATTAGGGAGGATTGGTTCCGTATTTTCCAAAAATTTCCACTGAAACAGTAGTAAATAGCTTTGTTATCCATTTCTTTTTCCGGTCTTTCGAAGGCTATCGTTTTGCCAGGTAGTAGTAATAGTTATCTGGTGTATGCAGGATGTATTATGACTTCTAAAGTGGTGTTCGTCCACGGCATTGTTACGTCCTCTACGTGATTACGACAGAATACGATATACAACTAACGGCACTCGAACGTGTAGAACCCTACAGTCGCAAATCAGGACATGAAAGAAGCAAAGGAAGTGACTATTGGGTAAGGATCAAAAATGCATGGAAAAACGTGGGTATTTATAGTTATTAGTGTTTGCTATAACATCATTATAGTCTAGATAATCCGCAAGGAAGCAAGTTATTCTGTCGTCCAATCGTTGCATGCCACGTTGATATTCTAGAAATCTCCACCAAGTCTTCATTGGGTGCAATCTTTTCGGCTCCTTTAAAGCCTCTGGAGGCTTCGTCGTGCTTCTAAAAAGCCGTATCAACAAACATAACTAAATAGATTGATTGCGAATTCTGAAACCTTAAGCATGCTTTCAGTGTTATTCAGATGGTATTTCCTGTAGATTTTCAGTAGTATTTTCAATAAATTTACAGCCAACACTAATAATTTATTATTATTATTCACGGCTACTATAGCAACTCATGTGCAATTGAGTTTGTTCTCATTTAACTCAGTTAAGCCCTTTTGTTAACTTATTTAGAGGACAAAGTCATCCGTACGACAACAACTTATTGTAAATTTATTACTATTGTGCTTGTATGAAATATGTATGCTTGAACATTGTTTACCGTCTACGCATATATTCATTCTGCCAGCTTTGTTATTAGCTGCTTAATTGATTCGATGATCCATTCATTTCCCTATATATATACATGTACATTTCCACTCTACACACTCTCGGTTCGCTGACTCGTTCATTCGCCTCACTGCTTTATGGTCTGAGCTATCTGCTAATAAAATTGTAGTCGCTGCTTCCCTTTGCCTTCTGATTTCAAACACCGTTGAGGATGATATGATAACGGTTACGAGGGTGATTGGTTAACGAAGCACAGGCACTACACTACCACTGATCACAATTTCAGACTGCGAACATTAACACTTGGTACGTTGACAAAGATATAACGTACACTTTTCTTTTAACGGAACTGTACTTACATGCAAGTTTATGGCCTAGTGATTAAAATGTTCAACATTCAACTACTTGTTTACGGGCCTAAACTCCGCCCCACTTTTTTCACTCTAGAAAGTGAGGTAGTATTACTTATCTGGTAGTCTGAGGATATTCTATGTGATGACAGTCCTAGGGATACAGTTGTGATGTGCGAACGTATTTCACGTTAGATTACTGGTACCACTCTTTTTCCCCCATTTCAGATATCTTGATTCTTATGCTCACCCAGTTGCCACCTACTTCGCTGAACTTCTCGTGGAGGTTATGCCAGGGGCTAATTTTGCAAAATTTTTAAACACTCATATTTTATCAGAATGTTCACTCTCTTTGGATAGCAATGATTCAAATCCCGTAACAGTAGCAGATATTCTTATGTCAAATCAAACAGCTAGTCGTGTGTTACGAGCGGTCATTCGACGTTTAGTAAAACCAGTTGATATTAAAAACTTTTTTACTGTTATTCAGTCGTGCAAAAGTAATAAATTTGGCATACGTAGCATTATTCCCAATAAACAGCATGGTATATTAACAGATTTGGCTGATTTATGTATCAGGCATCCTTCTGAAGAATTTCAACGTACATTCCTACGAGTAAACATTTTATATATTATATATATCAACACTTGTATTATTAGTGAAATAGCTTGTGTTTTCAAATATCCTAATCCATTTCAAGCCTATATTGTTCTTCTTCAGATTATTATGTATATACAACTTGTGTAATGAGATGTGGCAACTTGGATCGATGCACATATGTGCCTGGTCCTACGTTGTAGCTGACTGACTGAGTAGAGATTAAGTAAAGACCAACCGTACTCGAACTAAGATATCGAACTTATCCATGAAGTTAATAACTTTCAAACTACAGTTTCCTATGACTAATGGGCATGATCATTATCTTCAATTAAAAACCGTAGGTGATAATATAATACACATGCATTCATAGTTTGTCCTACAGTTAATTTCAAGTTTTAATACTATTCCAAATATCGTGTTTCTCGAGTTCATTAATTCTTTCAGAGTTAAATTTCCTATGTCCAAATGCTTACTACTATTATTTCTTATCTTATTGATTGACTCTTCAAATTGGCTGACTTATCTATAATGTTATGTAGCAAGTCATTTATTGTTTATCATTCCATCAATAAGAATTTATAATTTCTTCATTGTAAAGACTTACCATTGATTGCAACTCCTCTATACAATATCATTTTATTGTTTAATATTCTTCACTTATTCAAATAATCCCAATTTCCTAATTCTTATCATACTTGTTCAAAGTCATTCAATTTATGATAACTTTCTGTGTGTTCGTTTTATTTCTTTTCCAAAACAAAAAACTGTTGAAAAGATCAATGGTTATCCTTTTCCAAAAAAGTGTTTATGTGACTTGACTAACACTTTTGAGAAAAGAAAACTATTTCTAGGATAAATAAATCAGTTTAATATAGTGGTCGTTTTCACCAACCAAAGATTTTATAATGATAATCTGCACGCCTGAAGGTCATAGGTCCGACTCCTGCGTGTGGGATTATCGATACGCACTGTTGGGAAATCTCGTACTAAGACGAAAAACTCATCCACTACTTCTAGGTTTCAAATCCCGACCATAGCTACTACATTGACGTGGTGGTCAGGATTGCTTATTGTGATGACTCAACCGAGCTATATTGGCTGGAACATATGTTCCTGCAGGTTCTACCATGCCAGACAGGTCGATTGGAGAACGGTAAGACTAAAAGCAGCAACTCAAGGTCTGAGGGCGAAGTCGTACTGCTGACTGTAGAGGGGTGTGACAGCAGTAAGGTGTTTCCTTCGGACAACCAGCATCTGCAGCGATGCTTCCTTCTCACAAGGAAGGAAAGGGTTAGGAAAGGTCGATCCTAGAAATATCAAGCCTCACCTTACCTCACGGACTTCGTCTCCGGTGGTAATGCCCTTTGAAGAACGGAGCTAACACGTCAGAAACTTCCCATAGAAAGGTCATGCGTGACCGACCTCAAGTAGTTGTCCCTTGGGCTCTGTGGTCACGTTCCCACTAATCCAACTTCCTTTTCAGGTCCCTCAAGATATAACCCTTCCACGGTGTGATGCTGGGAAGTGATATCAGCCCTCATACCTGTAATAACACACGAGGTTTCAAATGATGGTCTAATTTAGATTGGTTCACGATTTCAATGAAAAATATAATGTTATTATTCACTTATTTCATCATTGAAACGCATCTGGTCATCGAATTTCAATTATCATCATTATTGTTGTTTATTTATTTATTCAACACTTCTAGATGCTACCGTCAATTTTTGGTTTTACTGAAAAACATTCTTCTTCAAAATCTAAAGAAGATTTATTCATTCGTTGTCTTGTTGGAATGATAACTCTCAGTGAATTAAATGAACACATCACCAATCAGTCAGTACAAGAAAAGGATAATAATGATGATAATCAATACTTTGACAATAAAGAAGATCTAGTCAATCCAGTCACTGTACCAGGATGTTTATTTGTTGAAAGTTTATTTAAATTCACTTATGCTCATCCTATTAAAGTGATTAACAGTTTATTAAGTCAATCCCCTAAACGTTTAATTGCATGGGCACAACATTATCAATTATCAAGAGTTTTAGAAGCGCTAATTTTATCAGAATCTGTAATTAGTGAGCTTAAAATTACATTATTGAAGTCTCTAATGGTTAGTTGATGGTATTTTGCTTTGAAAAAAATATATTGTAGGCGAGACTATAATTTATGAACAAAGCAATCAGGGGTATAAGATAACAGATCTTAGATTTTTGGCGCGAAATTCACTCATCCATTTGGTCAAATAGCGTTTTGGTATTATAACTGATGTCAGTTCTTAATGAAAACCTTAAGTCTGATTCCTAACCTTAACCATCAGCTGTAAATCATAATTCGAATTCCTCACACTGGTTTATAACCCTCATTTGATCCTAGTTATTAGGTGGACACTCTCAAGGTCAGTTCAGCGTCGCTTAAATGTCGTCCATAAATTATAGTCTCACCATTATATCTTGTTCTTTTCATATAATAACTATGTTTTAACTTATGACTTTCTTATGCTGACAAATTTCATTCGGATATAGCTGGGAGCATCTAGTGGTGAAGTTCAGGACGTATATTTTATGTTGCTTCTAATTATAATCGAATACAACTCAATAATGAGTATATGTTGATTGAGTCAATTTTGAGCTACATTTCTCCTAGCCGCGGTTATTTCGGAAAAAATATATTGTAAAGAAGATTTATTATGACAAAGATTTTCGTACAAACGATGAGTTGTAGCTACCAGTAGAATCCAGGACAAACGTTTGATCTTATTTGGGACTCGTCAGGTGGATGTCTTTGCGTTCCGGAGTTGATGTTTACTCCAAGACTGGAACCCAAAATTTCAACCGAACACAGTTCATTAGACAAAACTAATGTTCATATCAGTCAACCAGTTCTCATACTGGACATAGGTGGGCCTGTAAAAATATACATTAGTCCCAGTTTTCATACCACACTGGCACAGCAAGATGCATGGTAAAGGACTCGAGATAACTGGATTTCAGTAAGAAAAGCTAAACGTTGAGAATATGGTTCTGTGTGAACGTATGCATGAAAGAATACTGAATGTCAATATCTACGGGAAGACATAAAGTGGATGCATTCACTCCACTAACCGACTTCAAGCCATGTTAATTCAAAGTCTACAATACCAGTCATATGTTTATGTATTTAAATAAAGTGGCCAACTTAATATTACGTAACAAATGTTTACCCAAGCATAAAAGTGTTGGTCATTAAGTAACCACAAACACTTCACTACTTTCATTTTATTTCGGACGTATTTTTTCTCATCTTCTATTTTGATAATGAAGACTGTTTTTATAATTAGCTATTTCTTTAATTTGAGTATATGGTTTTCTTTCCAACACATATAGAACGGCTTCTCTGTTTTGGCATGCCATCCTAGCGGTAGTCATGTGGTTGAAGCATTATGGACGGCTACAAATACCTTACCTCAACCGATAATTTATAAAGAATTAATGGCAGAACAATTAATTAATGCTACTAACCACCTTCACTCACATAAATATGGACATTTTATTTATAAGAAGTTATCCTTAGAACTATATAAGTGTAATAAAACTCTCTGGTTAACTCGTAATAAATCAACTCAAGCAATCAATAATAAACGACTTGCTGTTGGAAAATCACAAGGTAAGTTTGTTTATTCACTAAAGCGATTGTTTGAAATATTTTCACAAACTATTGTGAAACTCTGAGACGCCAAATAGTTTAATTTCGTTTTTGTTTAGAATCCTTGATTAAGTTTATTTATTTATTTAGACATATAAACATTGGTACATGGAGGCACCAAATAAAGATGCGCCACATAAATCATTCGATTTGTGTGAAGGCTGGGATACTACCCGGGTGCCCAAACCGAAACAGGTGGATTTCTTAGGGGGCCACACCCGGAGCCTTTGACCTAAAAGTCTGATCCACAAGGCAGTGGAGCAACTTCAGGAGATACAGTCCCATGGTAGCCGGTGGCCAAAAATTGGTTTATACGCCATTTATTCCTTCAGGATACTGCAGCCCATGTGCACCATTGGTTTGTAATCAGGCTTTTTCAACTCATCTAGATGAATCCTCCGTGTCCACCAACCCTGTTAAAGCGCCGGACATTCGCTTTTCGTCCTCTCAATTTCGTAAACAACAGTAATGCCGCGAGAAGTCAGTGAGTAGGACTTCCCTGGTAGAGGCTGTATACTCGTGGCCGTGTGAGAGCATTTCGAGAAGGAGGGAGGGTCCACCCCACTCTCGGCCATACCAGGGCATTTGAAGGCATCACGCAAAATGTGCTTTAATCATCAATGTTTAAGAAAAAAAGAGAAATAATCTGTATTATTTTTAATTCTTTTCTTGTAGATATTAAACGACCACGAAAATCACTCAAATAGCTTTTGTACATTCAATGTGTTGATATAATGATTATTATCATTATTGTATAAATATGAAAATGAAAGTTGTATCATTTCTTTTGATAAAATATTGAGTTTTGTTTTTAAAGATTTAAATATTTTTTCCGAATATCAAACAAATAGATATTTAGTAGGTGAAATTGAAGTGGTAACTTTTAGTAGTTAGGGTGTCCGACTGTTTTTGTAGTTGTTGTTGTTAACCATTAAATCACAGGTTGAAATCTGGCTTCATCTATTTCAGTTTGAGTATCTGGATAATAATCGTTACCTTTTATGGTTACAGTGTTGCTCATTACCTAATATCTGGTGAATGAGGTAATTATTATGTATGACAAAGGAGAAATCGAAAGTATCAATATCAATAGTAATGGGAACTATAAACATAGTGAATTTGTAAATGTGATCGGAGAATGAATAATACATGATAATAATAAGTTCAAAATTTAGGGAGGAAGATAAAAATTAAATATATCTGTTCTACTGGCGTTATCTTTGAACTATCTCATGTGGACATGGAGAGTCCAGCTAGGGGAGTTGGAAAACCTTGATTCCAAACCAATGGTGAACATGGGCTCCGGTATCCTGATGGAACAAATGACGTATGAACCAATCGTTGGTCACCGGCTACCATGGGACTGCATCTCCTTACGATGCTCCACTGCCTTGTGTGTTAGACCTTCAGGTCGAAGGCTCGGGGAGTGGCCCCCTAGTAAAACCACCTGTTTCGGTCTGGGCACTCGAGCAGTATCACAACCCACACACGTATCGAATGAGATTTGTGTGGCGCATATGTATTTGGTACCTCTTTGTACCAATGTCTATGTGTTAAAATAATAAATATTTGTACTCAGAAATTATAATCAGCCCGCAGATTACAGTTGGCAACTTCTCATATTACCAAATGAGTCAGTGGCTTAGTGAATGTAAACTATCATATGTCTTGATCTGATCAGTATATTTTTCAGTCATATAGATTTATAGTTTCACAACTGATT
Source organism: Schistosoma haematobium (assembly GCF_000699445.3). Lineage (NCBI taxonomy): Eukaryota > Metazoa > Platyhelminthes > Trematoda > Strigeidida > Schistosomatidae > Schistosoma > Schistosoma haematobium. Next base: position 2,732,951 of record NC_067199.1, on the reverse strand, counting down.
CCGTACTATAATTACTTGTTTGTCATCTATTCACAACTGCAGTATTAATTACATGGTTATATCACATATGAACAGTACTATGAAAATACTTTTGAACAAATACTAGCAACTTACATAAATGTGCCTTGCAAGGCTGTTTCATATCTACAAAGTAACACAGATCGAATAAAAAAAAATATATCGTGCTAACAGTTCTCGTTTGAATAGGTATCATAAATCTGTGTAAAACTCATGTATTAATCATTGCAATAAGCACGAAAATGGGGGACGAAGTTAAAAGGATTCTTTAACCTATAAAACACATGGATTGTGAACTAATATTGTTTCAAAACGCTTATCCAATCTAACAAGTCTTCTTTGATTAAATTGTTCTTAAAAGAAATGATTTAACTCTGAAGCATAGTATCAAGACTGCTAGACAATAATCTGAAAAAGACATTGGGTGTTCATGAAATGAATTTGTAACGAGAACCAATATCCTGTGTTGTTAAAGTGAAATCTCTTTGCTATTTTAAAATAATCCCTCCATATGTCGGGATTGAACTAATTAAATCGATCATATTGGAAAAATGGCATTCTGGACTCATTGCTCAACAACAAAATAAAAACTAAATGATAAGAAACTCAATAAAGCACTGATTCTCACATCCAGTCTCCCGCTTACTTTTTGCTAATTTCGCTTTTCTAAAAGTGGCCAATAGACAGGAACTTCATTTGTGCAGATTAAAGCACACAGACACAAAATTAAACCCCTTTCAATATCCAGTTTTCAACAAACATATTTTCATTGAAATTGTCAACCGATAAATGTTAGACCATCACTGAAAACACAGGACAGTCGTTTCGTCCTACTACAGGACTTCTTAATAGTACACATCCATGAAAACCACGCGGGAGTCGAACTCAGTACCTTCGGTCTCGCATGTGAACGCTTAACATCTACACCACTGAGCTGACGTCTATCGGTGTTAATATCTAACTCCGACCAATCCACAATATTGCGCGACCATTTTCTATTGTCTTTGTTGGGTAACTGCTTCACAACCGACACGTTTGAACTCCACTGGTTTCAGCTTCTCATTAAAACCTCGGGGATTTCCTTCCAAAGCTAGTAACTTGTGGGGGATACCGAAAATCGTAGATGTGCACTGCTGTAGTCCCATACTAAAACTTTCTGCGTTCCAAATGATGGTCTAGCATTGGCCGGTTTATGATTTCAATGAATCTTAACAATCTCCACAATCCTATGTTGAAAACGGATCTCTAACTACCATAACGATCAAGTGAATTATTATGTATATGGGATATACTCGGAAACGTTTACAGTGTACATAACAGCACTACATTATAATTATTCACTCAATTGATTTGCGAGTACAACAATAAATCTTAGTAAAAGAGCAACAGAGGATGTAAACGCTAATTGAACGATTGAATGTGGAAAAAAGACAGTAGTCACAAAACGAAAGATAACACTGAAAAAAACAATTCAAGATGGATAGTGGCTAGCAGTGGAATCTAGGATGCGCGTTTCGTCCTATTTGTGACTCTTCAATCGGATGTACATGCATCCCAGAGTTGATTTTCAATGTGCAACTCGGACCCAGTACCGTTCGCTTCAAATGCCATCACATTATCCACTTAGTTACTGAATCCCAATAGCCGCTTACTTATGCAATAGGGTGAAATTTAAATTCACTTGGTACTTTTTTACTTGAACCTTCGCATAATATGCACATATACCAATAAGATACGGATCAATTACAGTCCTAAACATCAATGGGAATATTCAAAGAAACAATACCAAATGAATGAAATAATAATTTAGATATGCATTATTGTTACATTAGAGTTCTTTTTGTTATATCCTAGCAGAGAATAATTTACAAGTAACTTCTAAGAACTATTAGTGGACTAATATTATCTATATATTCTTATGGTATAACTATTCAGTAACTAAATTATATATATCTATATTCCTCTTATTATAAGCTTCATTTTGACCTATAGATTATTATGATATAATTTACTGTTCTTAAGTTATGTCGAGTTTATTGATTACTGTCTCCCACATTCACAGTCACATTTTGGTTTAATCATGTATAAATGCTATTTTCTATTACATGGTGTGATATGGCCTGTTTGACTGATAATATAAACCCAGTATGTTTGAAATAAATGGTATGTATAGTGTAAGCTGATATTGGTGTCCTTTGGACTTAGTTGTGAATGGGGTTAGACGAACAAAAGACCAGTTGAACATCATTGGTTTAGTATACAGTACAAGAGTGAATAAGTCATATTTCGATTGGCGAATCAAATTACATGATAACGAACTGGATGGACAAACTTAAAGCAATGATGGATAGTGGCTAGCAGTGGAATCCAGTTCGACGCACGTTTCGTCCTATTTGGGACTCGTCAGCTGGATGTACCTGCATCTCAGTGTTGATGTTCACTCTGGGACTCGAACCGCGGTACCATTTGCTTCAAACGCCATCGCGTTATCCACTCAGCTCTACTGATCAATTGCAGTCATAAACCATCTCAATGGGAAAATACAAGCCAAACTTAAAGTTACAATACTTTTCATCATTAAAAAAAGTTCTTTTTTATTATTCATTTATAAATGTAATAACAATTTCATTTTTTATGAAAAAAAAGAAACAGTCTAAAATTACAAAAACAAAATAATGCTGTTCTTAACAAAATAATAATGATTATCAATGGAAGACAGTTTAATCATTGGAAATATGTAAATACGAAAGAGATTGAATTGTACACGTACAAACACACACACACACGTAGACGTAGACATACTCTGAGCGTGAAGTGATGCTTGTTTGCTTTTTACAAGTAATAATAATAATAATAGTGTCTATAGTAATTGGATCATTTAAAAGTAGGATTATTTTTTCCTCTCTGTTAAGATCAAATTGGTAGAAGATTTCATGATGTGGAATAAGGTAACATATAAATTAGGCATAGGATGATAAAGTTATATCCGTGTACATTAATATATATCTATATAATTTGTGAAGTAATAATAATCACAACCGCAGGATTAAAAGAAGCGTGAATAAGATATTCATTGAATAAGTTTAAAATGATTAACACTATATAATGCTATTTAGTATGATAATTCACATTGAATCCGATGAACTTGTCTTATTATGATTCAAATCTGAAGAGAATAATGTAATCAATCGACTTGGTCGAGATTCTAATATATTACTTAATTTTGTATTCGAATTAGAAAGTGAACCCCAACGTAGATTTGTTAAACTTGATACAGGAATTGGTAATCTATGCCGATGAGATTTTGGACTATATGATCGATAATTATTATAATTTATTTTAAAAGAATCTTCTTTATATTCTTGAGCAAATTGTTCTTTCATTAACTATAATTCATTGAATAAAACAAAAGATCATTTAAAATGAGATAAGGAATTTCAGTACACACATATATATATATGGAGTGTTTATTTTGTTACATTGCTCAGTGGTCTAGAAGTTAAGCGTTCGCATGTGAGACTGATAGGTCCTGGGTTCGAATCTCGTGAGGCAGGATCGTGGATGAGCACTACTGAGGAGTCTAATCATAGGAAGAGACGGCCGTTATTTTGTTAAATAATTCAGCGAATATTTGTACAAAATGATGTAACTTTACTGTTATTTAGTCTATGTTGAGATCGTTTGAGATTTTCTTAAAAATGGAGGAAAATAATTTGTTCAGTTCTCATACAGATCTAGGAAACGACAGATCATATCGTATTTTTATTAGATAATTAAAGAGTTTATCACTAATTTTGTAAGATTGATAAGTGGTCTTGGGTGCTGTTGGAAGTATGAGGGCGCTTATCATTAACTTCTGGTCCTAGTCATGTTGGTAAATACAAGCTACTTGGTTGGGGTCCGCGTCACTATCGCAACCAATCGTTGGAGACTCTGGGTGACATGGGTCAGAATCGACCACAATAGAGTAGATGTATACACTCTTTGTCTTCCCTTAAACTATGAGATAAAGATTACTTCATATCTTTTTTTCTACCAACTAATTCTTTATTCCTGTCCTTATATACAATCTTTCTTTTACACATTATCACCACTGAATTAACTACTTCGATGAATTCGGTGTTCACCTTGTTGAGATAAGGCAACTTGGATCGATGCACATATGTGCCTGGTCCTACGTTGTATCTGACTGACTGACTGAAAACTTCGCGACGAATTAACTCGATTGGTCATGGATTTTCATTAGAACTTCGAGAATTACCTCTTGTAGCTAGTCACTAGTGAGCATATGATAATTATCAGTATAGGGTTGTGAAGATTGTTCAGTTTTGATTAAGATCTGTTGGTGCTTCCAGGTTTTCAATGGTGATCGTTTCACGATCTTAATCAAAACTCAACAATCTCAACAAGCCTATAGTGAAGATTAAGCATGTATTACTAGACTGTCGTTAAATATTTTAGAATACAACCTGACATAAATTACATTTGCCGGAAAAAAATTTATGTGCCCAAACTTGATCCAGTATCAAGATGCCCAAATAACAACAGGAGATGCACGGGGTTTTAAACTTACAAAAATCAAGCCAAATTATATATTTTCTTCATATTGAAAATACACACAAATTAATCATAAAAGAAAAAAAAAATAATAAAGCACTTTAACTTACAGCTTTTATTCGAGGTAAAGATTCTGAATAGATACGCATTTCATTTTGATGTCGATTATCTAATTCTTGTAAACGTTTAGTCTCTTGATCAATTAAAGCATTACGTTTCTCAATGGTACTTTGTTCTAATTCTTGTAATCGAAAATGTATACTCTGTTCTAATTCATCCGTTTGAGCTTTATGTTTCGATTCTAACAATTCCAATTCTTCATTCATACGCTTTTGAGCTTCATTCAACTTATATTATAAAGTAAAATAAAAGATTACATACCAATATCATTCTATTACTTACAAGAAGATGATAACAGAGTAAGTAATTGTTATAACTTGTGGCTTGTGTGCCCTATTAATGTACAACGTAATGATATCGCCAATTAGAGAGCAGTGACTTATCGATCGGACAAATGACGCATGAAACCCATGCGAGCAGTCTAGAGCCCTTATCGGTCCTGCTTCCTGACTAACCCACACAGCCAGTTAAGTCCAGAACACCAATCTCAGCCTCTGTAATATCAATTATGTATTCCAAAAATACTGGGTTTATATACCAACCAAACAGACCACATCGTACCATAAAATAGGAAACAACATTTGTACAAGATTTAGCCAAATGTGGCTGTGAATGTGGGGAGGTAGTAATTAATGGACAGATCATAATTCAACAATGGTAAATGGTATAATAATAGTTCATAGGTCAAAATAAAATTCATAATAAGAGGAACATGAATATGAATAGTTCAGTTATTTGACAATTATACGATAAAAATATATGCATAGTACTGGTCCATAAATGGATCCCAAAAATTACCATTCATTATACTTATCGGGACATAACAGTAATCAAGAGTATGATAGTGTTAATAAGAGCTCAGATTTTCTAATCTTCGTCATAGTATGTTAGTTCTTTCTTTAGAAGATAACGTCGATAACATTTTTATGGTTCATATTTCCGTTATGAACTTTGGTACCATCTGATTGGTTGTTAACAATTTTAGTTTGCTAACATAGTCATGTGCACTGAAATTATTGTATAAACAGAGCCAATCCATTTCAATGTTTAACTTTTGTTCGGAATATAAAGCTATTCTGAAAGTGCCATTTTCTCTCTCATTAATGTGTACATTTTTAATGTTGGAGCGATATTGTGTATTAGTTACTGTTCTAACGAATATGTCATAGAAGTCGTTCATAAATAGCAATTATCGCAAGGCTCGATTGGAAACCTTAATCATAATCATCTTTATTGAAACTGAGACAGCGGCAACACGGGTAGGATTATGTAAATGAACATGGATAAGGTGATGACTTTATACTTTACATAATTAGGAAGAGAAGCAACAACTGTTATATCGGAAGGAGATCAAATTACGGGTAACCTCCGGGAACTATTTATAGACTTATTGTAGATACATTCTTATGGTATAACTGTTAATGAACTAAATCATATGTATATTCATATTCCTTTTGCTATAAGCTTCCATTTGATCTATGGGCTACAATTATACGATTTACTATTCTTAAGTTATTCCCAATCTATTAGTTACAGTCTCTCACAATCACAGCCACTTTTTGGCTTGAACTTGTATAATTATTTTTATTTTATGGCGTATTGAGGTCTTTATTTCTGAAATACATTATTACTACAGTGGATGCTGGGATTCTGTTCTCGACTAAAATGGACTGGGTTGGGCGAAAAGAACCAATAAGGGACTCGGAGTTGACTAAGCTGCTCGTACTGGTTAACGCATCATTGGTTTGGCACAGCGCCAAGGTCGTATAGGTCGGTGTTCTAATTGGCAATTAAGTCACGTAATAACTAACGGCAAAAGTCATAACAACAACCAGTTAACTCATATTAAGAAACAGATAAATTATTGTAACTATACATGGAATCAATCCCACCTATAGTAAAGTTTGTATTACAGATAAAACAACTGAATTTTAAAAACAACTGACTTTCATATACTTCCGTTTGTTTTTTTAAACATTTGTCCTTGAATCGCTTGGACATCGAACCCAGAGAACTTAAGCACCATGAAGATTATATATGGACAGGACTAGCAGAAGCCTATGTCTGTGAGTGCCTTTGGGCCGAATCGTCGAAACATTTGTGTATTTGAATAGCTACGTCATTTATTGGCAGCCCAGATGGCCAAGTGGTTACGTCTCTGACTGTGAAGCTGGGTGACACGGGATCGAATCCGTCAGGGAGCACCAGTTCCCTCAAGATTACAGGCACACCTTGATGAAGAGTGCCCCCAAATGTCCTGGTATGGCCAAGAGTGGGGAGAGTCCGCTCCCCCTCTCGAAATGCTCTCACGTGGCCACGTGCGTATAACCAATGTCAGAGGAGTCCTACCCACTGCTTTCTCGCGGCATTAATGTTGTTTACGAAATTGAGGACGAAAAGCGAATGTCCGGCGCTTTAACAGGGTTGGTGGACACGGAGGATTCATCTAGGAGAGTTGGAAGACCCTCATCCCAAACCACTGGTGCACATGGGCTCCAGTATCCTGAAGGAATAAATGGCGTATAAACCAATCGTTGGTCACCGGCTACCATGGGACTGCATCTCCTGAAGTTGCTCCACTGCCTTGTGGATCAGACTTTTAGGTCAAAGGCTCCGGATGTGGCCCCCTAAGAAATCCACCTGTTTCGGTTTGGGCACCCGGGCAGTATCCCAGCCTTCACACAAATCAAATGAGATTCGTATGGCGCATATGTATTTGGTGCCTCTTTGTATCAATCTCTATGTGTTCAAGTAATAAATAAATAAAATACGTCATTTATCGGCATGGCAAATAAGATCAATGTACGTATAGAAATGCCATAACGAGTTACGCCTATCTAGGCTATCTCTGACATCTCCAATCAAGTATACAACACAAAAAGAAGTTTTGTTGTATGTTCGATGAAAGATATTACAACTTTAGGTTTCTGATGGCTGATTTGTTTAGTTTCGTAGGAAAACTCTTCCAAAAGATGTTTAATTTCTAATGCAGACTAATGAAAATTCAACTTGTAACTTGAGTACACAAACATGATACAAATCAAATCGTTACTAGATTATTAGAAGAATAAGTAACTAGTTATTTTATTGGCGAGAAAAGCATCTTATCGACTGCTGATTGCTTACTTGGATGGTATTGATTCTAGATTGGCGTTGTAATGTCAGAATACTACGTTTGTTAACAGACTTCATAGATTTTATACAATTCTTTCTCTCTATGGAATGAATTGTTTGAAGTTTACTTCGTTCCATGTTGATTGTCTAAAATGAAAATGGGCAGAATAAAAAACAACTAAATATCGTTACATAGATGTTCATTCTGTGGTTACACAGTAAAATGAAATACAACTGGCTAATATCAGTAAACGATATTGATCTAGTAAGTGATTGGTGAAAATGATCTTGAAGAACTGTCTTGGATCTATATGCAAAATTTACATCTCTGTGGGGTATGTCAATTTCTGTTTCAGTGGTATTCTAATGAACGAGAACATATATGGGGACAACCAACATAATTTCAATACAAAATTACAGGGTTGTTTCGTCAAATGTTAAGACCATATGTTCAATATTTCATTTTCAAATCATTTATCAATTGTCTCAAACTTCATCCCTTCATTGCCATAAAAATTACTTGCTGTTCCTGTTCTATTCAATCTTTCCAACCTTCTGTTGCCACTTCTGATTAGTATTTATATACTACTTATATTGATATAAGTAGCATACATCATAGTATTACTATTCTAAACATGAATATACAATTACTTATAACAGCGACTGAAGATTATAAATAACACTTTCCAATTGTTACAATATTCATTAAAACTAGTCTTCTTCTATGTCTAAAATCAATTTTCCTGTAGACGAAAACGAAATGATTTATCACCTTTCAATCTTCCACTCTAAGAGAACATTGTTTCAATGAGGAACTATCTCTAATCTTATAGTTTCATACTAAAATGGCTTAAACAATGATATTTATTGAGACTAATAAAAGTGAATATAATTCAAGCAATCAACCATTATTTCTATAGATATACAATCTAAATTGTTATTATGTTGAAATAAACATAAAGCAAAAGCGAACTTCTCAAATGATCCTATTCGAAGTTACTGTTTATATATTTGTCTTCAGTATGATGTTGTGGAGATTGTCGAATTTCATTGAAATTATTATTGTTAAATATTTAAACCAATATATTTAGTAGTAGCCCTCAAATGAACTGGTACGACTGAGGGGTAAGGAGAGTTCGTTTTCTCTCTCTAGATGATCTCACATGACCACGTGTATACAATCACAAACACGGAAGTCATACTCATTACCTTATCATACCACATGAGTTCTTTAGGAAGTTTACAGGACAAAAACGAATTTCCGGTGATTTAACCGCATTAATGGATGAGGAGAATTTACGGAGGAAAGTTGGAAAACCCTCATTCTAAACCAATGTTACACATAGGCTGTAGGATCATGAAGGAACAAATGGCGTATAAACCTATTGTTGGTCACCGGCTACCATGGGACTGCATCTTCTAAAGTTGCTCTACTGCCTTGTTGATTAAACCTCGGGGAGTGACCCCTTAAGTAAACTACCTGCTTCGGTTTGAGCAGCCGGGCAGTATTCCAACCCTCACACAAATCGAATGATGAAGTATGGTGCATATATTATCTGGTGCCTCCTTGTATTCATGTTTGTGTTTAAATAAATAAACTTGTACTACTCCTCTACTTGTAATTTTCTGTTTGATACATAAATGATTGTTGTGTGTTTTATCTTGTCTAAATTATTGTTAATTTATTTCGGAGCTCTTCCATTTATACCCATATTGTAATTTCTTAATTCTATTGATAAGTGGTCGGAATTTCGCTCTATATTATACTGTATGAATGATTCAAAAATTCGAACTGCATCGTTGAAAACTGATTTGTTGTATATTCTGGCTACCGAGTGAGTGAGTATATGCAACTGCATTCTGTACTAATAGATATTTAGTTTTACTCTCGGCTACTATCTCACATTTAACGTGTCGTTGATTAGACGAAGGTCATTGATACTAGATAGACAGTCTAAACGAGCCAGTCAACACTCAGATTAGAGCAATACAATTGCTCTCCTCTCTTATAGTTCAATATCACGGGCTTGAATAACTAAACAAGGAAATCTGTTTATTTTCATCGACAGATCAAAAAGATTCCCTGTTTATTAGTTTGATTATTCGACAATCAAACAATAGTTCTCAAATTAGAACCAATTGTTCACCTACTTTGAAATGTCCAATGTGAAAAATATTAGTAACTACATCACACCAAAAGCCTAGCACTTGGTATTCTCAATGTACGATCACTGTAATTGATTGATAAAATGTTTATAAAATTCATTTATCTCTTGAGTTATATTGACAGATTTACAGAACTAATGTAGATGGATCTAAGTGATCCTTTTATTGTATTACACACACACACACGCATCTCTCATCATCTGTCTATAATAATTGTCTCAAAAATATATATTCAAAAGCAATCTCGTATTTTACTTGTTATATTCTAAGGCGAATTAAGTTGATAAATATATATGAAGCGAAGTAGGATATCTATTTACTTCATCAGTACCATTATTATCCGATCACTATGGTGTCAGATAAAGAGGTTATTAAAAAAATACCTGTTTCAATTCCGTTAATTCAAGTTCCGATCGACCAGTTAATTGTTCACGTTTAATCATAAATAAGTCTAGTTGACGATTTCTATCCAATTGATGTTTCATAGATAAAAAACGATGTTCCGTTCTCCATTTATCTTCTTCAAAATCTTTACAATTGATTGTTTGTAAGGCAGACGGTTGTGTTAATAAAAGGAATTAAAAGATGAAACGGTATGGTACATTAAAATAGGGAACATGATAAAAGCTGAATATGGTAAAGTAATACTATCTACAAAACATCTGAAGAATATCAACGTTAAACATATATTGAATGGTTAGTCGGTATACTGTCCCACTTTAATGTTACAGTATGATTAAGAATAAAGGGTTCTTTATTTGTTTTTTTCAAAACCCTGAAGTATCTAGATCACCTTCTAAGAACGTTCTGTCTAATGCCTATAAGAAGAATTTATTTCCCTGGTATACTATCATCATTAATGGTTGTATAAACATAATATTATGAATCCGAAAAATAGACCTAAATAACACAAGTGAATATGTCGCACGCAGAGATGGCATTAATTCATCAAGTCAATAGCCATTGGGTTGAGCTGTATCAAGATGCGGAAACCTTTCGGTTAAAGCCCATGAGAAAATCGTAGCTTCTAGCTGGAAACTTTAGGTGACATGGCTTTTGATTGATATCAATATATATATATATATATATATATATATATATATATATATATATATATATATATATATCCCTTCAAAATGAAACCGGATAACACGTAGTTCATAGGCTTATAGACTGATTATCCATATAACGTTTACATTTTCTCTATATGTATGTTAACCTGGTACCCAATCGATTTTTTTCAATAACAGACAATAAAATTGAAATTAATTGTTGATTGACTTGTAATTAAATATCACATCAACCAGTCCTCAGTGCTTATCATATTCTGTAGGATAATACTGAGTAGTATAGAATAGTACCTTTTTAACGTCTGAAAGTATAATATAGTTTTATTACTTACTTTTTAAACAGGATGAGCTAAAAGGTCGTTTAGTGGTTGTCTCTAAGCTGATGAGCATTTAACTGATTCAAAGACTGTTATTATGTGGTTGAAGGTAGTTGCTAGAAAATTCTGCCTGATTTAGGTTTAGTGCCACTCATTAGCAAAGTGTACATCAAATCTCTTGGGCAACTGATAATCTTTAATAGATTCGATTGAAATTTACCCGAATATAAATTCTGAGGCGTTATCATTAAACTACTCAAGTGAAGATTTTCCACCTTTATGACTTAGATATTCATATTAACTGATCACTGAGTAGTGGTTGATATCATGTTTGTCTAGTTCTAAATCCTGATCAAATTACAATGGAATTCTAGTGAGAAGCCGTGACCAGTAGAGTTCAACCAGGTCTGTTAGACATTAACACCGTTGGATGCCCGCCGGCCGGCTCAGTGGTCTACAGGTTAGGCGTTCGCGTGCGAGATCGATAGGTCCTGGGTTCGAATCTCGCGAGGCAGGATCGTAGATGCTCACTGCTGAGGAGTCCCATACTAGGACGAGTTGACCGCCCAGTACTTCCAGGTTTCCAATGGTGGTCTTAGCTTCAATTGACTCATGAATTCAACTATTAAATTACAATGTGACCACCAGTAAGGCTTAGTAACAAGTTCCCTCTAATTAAAGATATATATATTTGTTTACTTAGAAAAATACTTACTTAATCTTAATGTATGAATTTCATTTAAATATTCTGAATGTATTAAATTTCGACGTTTATTATATTCATTATGTAAATCATAAATACGACTATTCATACGTGATTCTTGATTTTCACGAAACAATGTTAAACGTTGAGAAACAAGTGAATTATTATGATCATTGTTATTATTATTATTAGTGGAATGATTTGATTTTAATGAAGTTAATGATGAATTTGATTTAATATCATAATTAGATGATTGAATATGATCATATTTATTAAGATCACGTTTAGCAGCTTTACGCATAGCACGATCATATGTATCAATTTCACTTTTTAAACGATCTTTAAATGTACGCTCTTCTTTAGACTAGAATAAATAAAATAAAATAATAATACTAAAACATTAATACGGTTTTTTTTAAAAAAAAACTGAATTTCATTAAGGTATGCGAGTGTAGTAGTAGTAGTAGTAGTAACCTCTGTATCAGTAAGCTTCAATATACACAAAAGAAAAAGGCAAAACACGAAGAACATCAACTCAATCACACTTGATGGAGAAACTCTGGGACAAGTTAAATCTTACAGCATCATCGATCAACAAGGAGAATCTGATGCAAACATAAAGGCAAGGATTAGCAAAACAAGGACAGCATTCTTACAGTTGAAGAATATATGGAACTCAAAACAACTGTTTGTCAATCAATATCTAAGTAACAATCTTCAACATGAACATCAATACAAACCTATTGTATGGAGCTAAAACTTCCAGAACTATTACAAGTATCATCAAAAAAGTACACGTAGTTACAAACAATTGTCTACGCATGATACTCAATGTCCGTTGGCCAGAAACCATCATTAACAGACTACTATGGGAGAGAACAAACCAGAATCCAGATTAAGAGAAAAATAGGAAAAGGTGCTGGAAGTAGATAGAATATACATTGCGGAAATCACCAAATCGAATCACAAGGCAAGCGCTAACTTGGAATCCTGAAGGGAAACAGAGAAGAGGAAGGCCAAAGAACACACCGCGTCAGGAATCAGAAGCAGATATCAAAAGGACAAATAGCGATTGGATAGGATTGTCCAAAACAGAGTTGAATAGAGAATGCTGATGGGCGGTCTATGCTCCTCAACGAGGGGTAACAGGTGTAAGTAAAAAAATGTTTTTAAGAGAAATAAAAAAATGAGTATGAGTTATGTGGTTGAAGACGATGGACAACAAGTATTGGACTAACATCAATACTTATTAACAAGCCATATAGTTAATATTCAAGAAAATATTTTCTATGTAGCATAATAATACATTTCACCTTCATTAGTAATGAGATATTTACATTACTTGATCATTTGTAATAATAAGTAGTTACAACGAAACTCAGTTAGTCAGTAACAACGTAGAACTTCGTACGTAATTACATCAGTTCGAGTTGACATACCACATTACCACACACACAAACAATTGTCGATTCAAATCCCATAATGGTAGAGGCACTAAACCTATAAGCAGTAACTCGAAACAATGGAGTTTGAAAATGTTATTCAAGGAGTATAATCCGGTGAAATCAATTTCGAAAGAGAACATTAACAGGGACATAAAGAATTCAGAAGATTAGAATTTCAGAGAACACAAAGAGTGGATGCACCTGCGCCATTACAAACCATTTTCAGCCATGTCATTCAAGGTCTCTAATCATCGGTTGCTATCGTCTCGCAGATCCCCACAACCAGATAGTCTACACCTACCAACATCACTCAGTCCACTTGTCGATCACTTCATGGATTTCTGACATGTTTTCGTTTGGCAGCTCCCAGCTTTCTCCCAACCTACTCCTACACCATAGAACATCACAAGTCCGGGCAGTTGGTGGTTGGGCATACGTAACACATGTCCCAGCCATCCCAGACAACTCATGAAGTTTCACTACTTCAACAATTCATTTGCCATTCTTACCTAATACCCGTTTCCGAACAACTACATTACTTACTCAGTGGTCCCAGGATATACAAACAATGTTTCGAGCACACCTATGATCGAGTACTAGTAACCTACGTATATCCTGTACTCTTACCGACCATGTTTCACTGCCATAAAGTAGGACGAACGAACTGCCGGACAGTAAACCCGTCCGTTAGTTGGTAGACGGATATCTTGCTGGAGTCATAAGTGACGCAAGTTGGCAAACTAGGTCGAAACTAAGGATTAAAAATCATGGTATAAAGAACTACAAATCATGAGTATTTGTAGGGATAAAAGATAAATATATGATAATTCATTGGATTAATTATCATCTCTTTATTAATAACGCATTAAATATGTATTTGTATTAAGATGGAAATGAATTATTCGACCACCACAGGCTAATGGATACGATCCTGAAGCTATAAGTTATCCTCCTTAGCATTTTTTTAACTATACAATTTTAACAATTTTTTTTATCAGAAGGGGTTTTGTGGATATTATAGTAATTTCAATAGTTGAAATCATGAGTCAATTGAAGCTAGACCACCATTGGAAACCTGGAAGCACTGAATGGCCGTTTCGTCCTATTGTGGGACTCCTCAGCAGTGGGCATCCACGATCTTGCCCCCGCAAGGTTCGAACCCAGGGCCTATCAGTCTCGCGCGCGAGCGCTTAACCACTAGATCACTGAGCCGGCATCCAACGGTGTTAACGTCTAACTTCAACTATTTTTTTTATTACAAACTACCGAATGTAAACTTACAGTTTCTGATCGAATACGTTTCATTTCCACTTCGAATTCTTTATCTAATCGTTCCATTTGTAATTTATAATTACGTATAACAATTTCCATTTTATGATCATAGGTTTTTGTCAATGTCTATACATAGAAAAAAAAATTCAATGAAAAATAGTTCAATATTTCATAAACATTTAATGTGAATTCTGAAGTTTTTGTGTGTAAGGTGGTGATATGACTACATGGTATAGAAGAAACAATTGAGAATTCCTAGTTCATCAAGACTTCCTAGTTGAAGTTGTACAGTAGTATGACGACTTTGTCGTACATGGCTTCAATTAGAAGTCAATGACGGTTTTGTTATAGATTCTCTACATAGTTCTATATAAACATAAAATGAAACCTTTCAAATGAAAGACACCTCTATTGTTTGGTTTCTTACTGAGAATATATCTTTTAACAAACACTATGCTAATTTACCACTTCATGATTACCTAGTTTTTTGTAGTCACCGGACTTCATCCATCAAGTTGCAGTATAAATATTACTATAAGGAATTGGAAGCCCTGTATACTTAGTTTGGGGGTAATAGAAATTATATGAATCAATTGTGATTAGCTTTCAAAAATCTCTAAATCAGATGCATCGATAAAGGTATTACCATATCGAGAAATGTTACTCCTCGCTTATACGACAATCAAACGACACCTACTTATTGCACATGTTTCCGAAAAATTTCAAAGGAAGAAGAACTGGAAGTGGATAGGACACATATTGAGGAAAGCACCCAACTATGTCACAAGGCAAGCCCTAACATGGTATCCTTAAGGCCAAAGGAGAACAGGAAGACCAAAGAACACATTACTTCGAGTAATGGAGACAGACATGAGAAGAATGGAAAACAACTGGATAGAACTAGAAAGGAAGGCCCGGGACAGAGTGGGTTGGAGAATGTTGATCGACTGTCTATGCTTCACTGGGAGTAACAGGCATAAGTAAGTAACTGACTGAAAAATTCGCCTTATTAAAAAGTTGGATCCCTATTAACAAAACATTGTCACATCATAGTGATCATTATCTCCTGGCTTCATAAAAGTATTTGAACAGTTCACATTTCAATCAATTCCCATTGATCGACAACAGATATTCAATGCAATTAAGATTATATCTTCAACTTCTCTGTATCTAAATTTTTGTATATACAGGAAATAGTGTGAAACATTTTACAGTTGAGATGATGAAGAAGATTTTTAGCTCACGTGGATGATTTCGATGGAGTATTGTACTCTGAGCTGGGTGATTTGGTCGTGTACGACCATCAAAAACGCTTTACAGTACAAAGAAGGTTATAGATAGTTCGTGTTGAAAGATAACAAAATTTACTTGATTTTTAATTTTGATGATATATTCATAATATCTTTTTATAATATCTTATATAACTAGTTGGATGAGACTATGAATTTATGGATGACATTTGAGCGACGCCAAACTGACCTTGAGAGTGTCCACCTGATAACTAGGACCAAATGAATGTTATTAATTAGTGTGACGAATTTGAATTATGATTTACAGTTGATGGTTAAGGTTATGAATTAGACTTAAGGTCTTCATTACGAACCGACATGAGTTATAATACCAAAACTCTATTTACCCAAATGGATGAGTGAACTTCACGCCAAAATCCAAGACCTGTTATCTTACACGTGATTGGTTGGTCCATAAATCATAGTCTCGCCATTACAGTCATATCTGTTTTGAATTGCCATATGATATTCTTGTTCGAATACTGTCGTTAAATATCGACTTTGAAATACACAATTTGATTAACTCGATTCACATACACATGCAACTCAGAAAATTATATGTGGTTTATGTATGAGCGAAATGTAGATCAAAAGTTTGGAGAAATAAAACACACACGATCCCGCTCGCGGGACTCGAACCCAGGGCCTTCGGTCTCGCGCGCGAACGCTTAACCTACTGGACCACTGGGCCGGCATCCAACGGTCCAGTAGGTTGAGCGTTTGCGCGCGAGATCGAAGGCCCTGGGTTCGAATCCCGCGAGCGGGTCGTGGATGCGCACTGCTGAGGAGTCCCGCAATAGGACGAAACGGCCGTCCAGTCCTTCCAGGTTTCCAAAGATTGTCTAACATCAATCGGTTCATGATCTCAATCAAAAACTTAATAATCTCCACAACCCCTATACTAGTAAATACAACATAATTCGCATTGTTTGATGGTTACAGAATTGATGTAATAGGTTATAAGAAATAGTCTTTTCGTTATAAAATGAGTCTTCTTCAAGTTTGTCTGAAATTCTCAGATAAAATCGATGATTTATAGAGACGACTAAGACAGAACTAGCATTAGCTAGAAAATAATTATTGTATTATATACCACGAATAGGCTAAAGTTCGGAATATTGAATTTTGGACTTTGATCTGAAAGAATTTTTTTTTACAACACAAAAACGTAAACTACTTGCATTCAGCTAGATATGAGATGAAAGATGTGAACTCTACAGTCCTCAAACTGAATTGCTGTACAATAACTCCCTTAATTTATATAATCTGAGCACTATCAACTCAGCAAAATAATTTAATGACAGTCAGTCAGCTACAACGTAGGACCAAGCATATATGTGCTTCGGTTCAGGTTGCCATACCTCATTAGCACAACAAGATGAACACCGGATTCATAGGAGAGGTTAGGTCAAAGGTGGTAATATATAGGAGAAAGATTGCATATAAGAATATAGTATAGGAAGAAAGAATTAGTTAGTAGAAGGAAAGATATGAAGTGGTTTTAATCTCTTAGTTTAAGGGAAGACAGGGAGTGTATACCCTACGCCATTGTGATCGATTCTGAGCCATGTCACCAAGAGTCTCCAGCCATTGGTTACGAAAGTCACGCGGACCCCAACTAAGTAGTCTGCATCTACCAACATGGCTCAGACTATAGGTTAGTGACTTCAAGCACTGATGCCACGTTTTGGTTTGGCCGCCCCTTACTTTCTTCCAACCATCTAAGTTAATGACAAGAATAATGATAAAAATAAAACACTGAGAAATACAAAATGCATGAAACAAAAATAACCAAAAAAATCATTAAAGTGTCACTTAAAAACACAACCCAGTAAAATTCGTGTTTCAAGAGTTAGAATAGAATATTTCATACAAGGAGATGATGAAACGCTTTAGACAAATTCCTTGAAAACTGAATAAAATACATCATCCGATTCTAATTTAATGTCAAGATCCATTTCAATCTTATGTGATGTTTCAAGTACAGAATATCAAGAAATACCAAAACACAAATGAAGTCTATTACTCAGTTATTACTTTAGATAATATAAGTCTACAACAACAAAATTATCTTAAAAATCAGGTCATTCTTAAATGATAACAATCATCAATAATATTACAGTTATGATGAATACATTAATATCGTAAATTGATTGAAGTAAAAAAGTGTACATCATTGAATATAAATTTATTGAACTCATCTCCAACTTTTATCATAGTTTCAGTTCTTGATAAAAAAATTCAGTGTGTACTATTGAGTACACTCATTTCAACGATGAACTAAATCACTACGTAACTTCGTGACAAGTTTCATTGAAATTTTTCTTTAATGACCATATAGTCAGTCAGTAGAAACGTCGAACTCCGTAATTACATCAATTCGAGTTGCCATACCACATTACCACACACACAAACAATTGTCGATTCAAATCCCATAATGGTAGAGGCACTAAACCTATAAGCAGTAACTCGAAACAATGGAGTTTGAAAATGTTATTCAAGGAGTATAATCCGGTGAAATCAATTTCGAAAGAGAACATTAACAGGGACATAAAGAATTCAGAAGATTAGAATTTCAGAGAACACAAAGAGTGGATGCACCTGCGCCATTACAAACCATTTTCAGCCATGTCATTCAAGGTCTCTAATCATCGGTTGCTATCGTCTCGCAGATCCCCACAACCAGATAGTCTACACCTACCAACATCACTCAGTCCACTTGTCGATCACTTCATGGATTTCTGACATGTTTTCGTTTGGCAGCTCCCAGCTTTCTCCCAACCTACTCCTACACCATAGAACATCACAAGTCCGGGCAGTTGGTGGTTGGGCATACGTAACACATGTCCCAGCCATCCCAGACAACTCATGAAGTTTCACTACTTCAACAATTCATTTGCCATTCTTACCTAATACCCGTTTCCGAACAACTACATTACTTACTCAGTGGTCCCAGGATATACAAACAATGTTTCGAGCACACCTATGATCGAGTACTAGTAACCTACGTATATCCTGTACTCTTACCGACCATGTTTCACTGCCATAAAGTAGGACGGAACGAACTTCTGCGCAGTAAACCCGCCCTTTCGTTAATAGGCGGATATCTCGCTGACGACAGAAGTAACGCAAGTTGGAAAAAGCTAGTCGGGCCTTCGAATTACAAAATTAAATGACAGTAAATGATGAGATTGTATTTTATTTTATTGATTCCAATAAATTATAACTCCTATACAAAAACACGATTATTTTTTTGTATTTAGATAAAAGATTTTTAAAAAAAGAAAAGAAAAATGACAAACATTTTGTAGAATAATAATAATAATAATAAAAGAAGAAGATGAAAGAATTCATTCAGTTTCAAATCTTTTCATCAGTTGTATAAATAGATAAATAAACAATATACAACAACAACAACAACCTGAAATGATAAAGAAAAACAAACAGAGACAGATTGATAGATATAGAATTAATGAGAGAAAAAAAAGTATTTCTATACATAGTTCTACTGATGGAACTGTTTTCTTATGTATTACCTTTTCATATGTAAGTTTAGTTGCTGGATTTTTGTTGTTAACTAGGCCTGTAGCTCTTCTAGAGTTACTGCCGGTCCCAAGCCCGGGTAAAGGAGGAGGGTTGGGCATGGGGTTAGCGTCCCCATCCCGTAGAAAACTAACTCGCTAGAGAAACGCTTACCAGAAAAAATAATTCAAACCTTTTAAACTCTGCCCTGAAAGTTAGGTCTTCATTTAGAAAAACTATGATGCCTCATGGTGAAAGCCGAGTTCCTTCGAAAGCCACGACGTCGATACTCCTTCTGACAACCAGAGCAACCATTTATTTAGGCACATGGAACACTCGTAAAAGGTGGGAGACCGGGAGTCTTCCAAATTGCTGCAGAAATGAGGAGATACAACCTAGAGGTGCTTGGGATCATTGAAACACATTGGAGGCGAATTGGACAACAAAGGCTAAATACGGGAGAGATGCTACTACACTCCGGTCATGAAGAGGAAAATGCTCCACACACACAGGGAGTTGCTCTAATGCTGTCCAAAGTAGCACGAAATGCACTTGTAGGATGGGAATCCCACGGATCCAGAATCATCAAAGCATCATTCAAAACAAAGAAGGAGGGGATCACAATGAATATTATCCAATGTTATGCACCCACCAATGATACCAACGACGACATTTAAGATCAATTCTACGAGCGGCTGCAGTCAGTGATAGAGAAATGTCCAAGAAAGGACCTCACCATTCTAATGGGAGATCTAAATGCCAAAGTCGGAATAGACAACACTGGATATGAAGATATTATGGGACGACATGGACTGGGAGAAAGAAACGAAAATGGAGAAAGATTTGCAAATTTGTGTGCATTCAACAAATTGGTCATAGGAGGCACAATATTTCCACACAAGCGTATACACAAGGCTACATGGATCTCACCAGACCACACTACAGAGAACCAGATAGATCATATTTGCATCAACAAAAAATTCCGAAGGACAATGGAAGATGTGAGAACCAGGAGAGGTGCTGACGTAGCTTCAGATCACCACCTAGTTGTAGCCAATTTAAAACTGAAGCTAAAAAAGAACTGGACAAGTGGACAAACAGCACTACAAAGGTTCAATACAGCCTTCCTTCGAGATACTGGCAAACTCAATGAATTCAAGATAGCTCTCAACAACAGGTTCCAAGCCTTACAAGATCTACTGAAAGAAGAAACTACTATGGAGGACAACTGGAAAGACATCAAGGAAGCATTAACTTCAACGTGTCAAGAGGTTCTCGGTCTAAAGAAATACCATCATAAGGAATGGATCTCTACAGAAACACTGGACAAGATCAAAGAAAGGAAGAACAAGAAGGCAGCAGTTAACAACAGCCAAACACGAGCAGAGAAAGTCCAAGCACAAGCTGAATACATAGAAGCAAACAAACAAGTGAAGAGGAGCATTAGAGCCGATTGAAAGAAATACGTGCAAGAACTACCAACGACGACGGAAAATGCTGCAAGAGAAGGAAATATGAAACAGCTGCTTTACGATACAATGAAGAAACTAGCAGGGAAATATAGTAAATCAGAGAGATCGGTCAAAGACAAAGAAGGCAAGCCAATCACCGAAATTCAACAACAGCGTAACAGATGGGTAGAATACTTCGAGGAACTCCTGAATAGGCCGGCTCCAATGAATCCACCGAACATCGAAGCAGCACACATAGATCTTCCTATAGATGTCAACCCACCAACGACGGAAGAAATTAGAATGGCCGTCAGACAAATCAAGAACGGGAAAGCAGCAGGACCCGACAATATACCAGCTGAAGCACTGAAGTCAGACATCGAAGCAACTACAAACATGCTTCACCTTCTATTCAAAAATATTTGGGAGGAGGAACAAGTGCCGATGGACTGGAAAGAAGGGTACCTCGTCAAGATTCCAAAAAAAGGAGGCCTGAGCAAATGTGAAAACTACAGAGGCATTACACTACTGTCAATACCAGGGAAAGTCTTCAACAGAGTGTTGCTGAACCGGATGAAAGATGCAGTAGACGCCCAATTTCGAGAGCAACAAGCTGGATTCCGTAAGGATCGGTCGTTCACTGACCAAATTGCGACACTACGAATCATCGTCGAACAATCAACTGAGTGGAACTGGTCACTGTACGTCAACTTCATTGATTATGAAAAGGCATTTGACAATGTAGATAGGAGGCCGTTATGGAAACGTCGTCGACACTACAGAGTTCCTGAGAAGATTGTCGACATTATCCGGAACTTATGCGACGGACTACAGTGTGAGGTCGTGCATGGATGGTGGTTCACGACGATAGGCAAGCCCGACCACCATGTCGAGGTATTAGCAACGGTTGAAGCAATAGAGGATATAAGAAGTATGATGCATATTATCACAAATAATAAAGATATCATCAACATACTTGGAGAAATATATTTTTATTCTGTGTTTCATGTTTTCATTCTGCTTTTCCTAAGTTAACTATAAAAATATTGGCCATTACAATGATGTAATCTTTTATTTTATAATGATCAATGGCAATTATAATTTTCTAGTGACCAGTGGAGTTCAACCAAGTCTGTTGTGAGATAGTAACTCACTGAAGACAATGGTGGATATGTCGCTTAATTTCATGGATTAGTTGAAGTTAGACATTAACAACGTTGGATACCAGATTAGTGACATAGTGGTTAGGCGCTCACGCTCAAAACTCATAAGTCCTAGGTTCGGATCTCGCGAGGCGAGATCGTGGATGCGCACTGCTGAAGAGTCCCATGCTAGGACGAAATGGCCTTACAGTGCTTCCAGGTTTCCATGGTGGTCTAGCTTCAATTGACTCATGACTATAATTTCACTGTTTTCTCTTTCAAAACGTAAATACCACGTTAATCTTTGACGAGTTTCTATCCTATTCCATTTTTTTTCTTAAATATAATTTTCACTTCTGTTTCAAGTATTCATTTCAACCTCATTAACTAATCTATATCATACATTTCTTATCCATTTTAAGCTGTTTCCAGTCTATGTAATATGTTGCAACAATGATCACAACTCAGTTAGTTACATAATTAATAGGGTCATGCACACAATAAACTGAATTAGGAAAGAAACAAAAAAAATGGGTAAAGGAAAATTGGATAAGTTAGTTTATGAAAGGGTAAGAGCCTATGCATCATGGATCGAGTGCAACGCGACCTCGACCTTTTTTTTTTAAGATTGTGACAAAATATCATGTCTTGTTTTGTTCGTTTTTCATTCAACTAATCAAGTTAGTATAAGACAATCACATTTGCAACAAGAACAACAACAAAAAGATGTAACAAGTGATATAAATTACAATATAATCGAACCAATTACGTAACTGACTAGAATATAATTAGACAAAAAAATGAGTAAATTTTTTCATGTTAAGAAGATCAATTGAAATTTTTTAAAAAAAGGGGACGAAAGGTTTTACAAAACCAAAACAAAACAGACAAACTATCCTGGTTACTCGAGAAATGTTAAGTTCAGAAGTTTATTCGGTTGAATATAAAAGATATAATTTCAATGGTTAAGATCATGCGTCAGTTGAAGCTAGATAACCATGGAAAACCTGGAAGCACTGGACGGCCGTTTTGTCCTACTGTGGGACTCCTCAGAAGTGCGCATCAACGACCTCGCCCCCTGCGAGATTCGAACCCAGGACCTAATGGTATCAATCAACATATGCTCACTAGTGGCTGGCTTCAAGAGGTATATCCTGGAGTTCTAGTGAGAAATAGTGACCAGTGGAGTTCAACCAGGTCTGTTGTGAGATAGTAACTCACTGAAGACAATGGTGGATGTTTCGCTCAATTTCGTGGATTAGTTGAAGTTAGGCATTAACACCGTTGGATGCCGACTCAGTGGTCTAGTGGTTAAGTGCTCGCGCGCGAAACCAGTTGATCCTGGGTTCGAATGTCGCAAGGGGCAAGGTCGTGGATGCGCACTGCTGAGGAGTCACACAGTAGGACGAAGCGGCCATCCAATGCTCCCAGGTTTCCCATGGTGGTCTAGCTACAACTGAATCATGATCTTAACCATTGAAACTACTATAATATCCACAAAACCCATCTGATATAAAGGATATAAGGTAAATATCTAGATTCAATGAAAAGGAAAAATAGTTACATTAAAGATACATCGAACAGTACAAAGAGAGGTTTATAAGTGCGTATTCAGAATGTCAATTGATGAGGCACTGTTAGTATAAAAAAATTTCTGAGCAAGTTGCCCTAACAAAGCCTTTTTTTAATTTCAAGATTTCGTTAATATCTAAATTATGACTAACAGTAGAACCGATCAAATGCAAACTATATTCGCAATGAGGGAAAACTGAAAACCACTGTTAACATCTTCATACTCACTGAAGAAGATTGTGATTATTTGAATTCATTAGTTTAATAAATAATGAGTTTGGATTCGAAATAATAGGTACTGGAATGAAATTTCAGTATAGATATCAACATAGTGATCCAAGTACATGCAGGTGATATGTGCCAAGCAAGAAAAAATATCAGTCTTGGACTATATAACTAGTCACATTTCAAATAATTAAAGTGCCTATAAAAAAACAAATACCCAACAACCATTGGTTTAACTTTATACGAACTGAATTCGATTCATGAAGTGTATCATCTTAAGCACGTGAATAATTACACTAGACACAAATTTGTCAATATTTGCATTATACAACCTCATTGAGTATGAAAATCTTCAAATATTAAAATGATCTCTATGAAACAACAACAACAAAAGAGGAGGGAAAAAAAGCATGAATATCTATCCTTAACAACCGAAAAGAAGACCTACTGAAAATTCTGCATTCATTTTATTCTCTAATATATCAATTTGTTGTTGTGCACGTTCATTCAGTTCACGTGTTTGATGTGCTTCTTGTTTGGCTAATATTCTGAATGCACGTAAAGCAGCTTTACGTTTAATTCTAATAGAAATTTTTTGTTTTGTTTAGAAAAAGAAAAAGTAGAAAATTAGTCTAATAAAATGTTTTTTTTTAAATTTCAAAACGGTAACTGACTGATTAAGGCATATGTTTTTTAATAGTACAATAAAAGGACTTAGATACCAACTGCCCCATCCACCCACATAAAAATGTGTGATTGATTTAAAAAGATAAATTAATCGACATTTGACACCCAGGTAATATGGGAGAATAACAAATAACTAGGATAATAGGCTGCCGAAATTGATCAATTCGATTCTAGTTCATCTGTACTTGTAATCATTTATCAAGACCACATCTTAATCACATTCGGGAGGATCTACCTGAGTAGTTTATCTAATGCTGAAATAAGTGAATCATGTCATCGATTCTGTAACACGCAGCAAATAAAAGACATTTAGATCCTTTAAACAATCAAGTCAAAAACACTAAGAGATGTATTTCTTAAACTATTTTGAATTGTGCAAGTTTGGGTTATCCATATATATATATATAAACATTGGTACAAGGAGGCACCAAATACATATGCCCCACACAAATCATTCGATTAACGTGAAAGCTGGAATATTCCCCGTGCACCCTAAGCGAAGCAGGATTTTCATATTTATATAAAATAGTACAACTTTAAAATGAACTCTTATAAATGGATTTCTTTGATGACTTAATAGGCATATATTTGAACCGAATACATATATTACTTCATTTTTTCACCAGACAAGGAGAATTCAACTGTTACAAAGTGATAAGAAAATGAACAAAAATAGGTTAGTATCAAGTATACAGAAGTTTATTAGGGCAGTAAACTGAGTAAATTTGAGTCAGTGTTGTGAATTTTAAGCCGACAACATCTAATAACCTCAATAAATTATCCTGAACGTCGTACAGACTTCAATAGGAAATAATATATCTTCACATTAGGAAAAAAAAGCTTCATATTGACTTATATTCTATCAGTGTTATTTATTAATTTCTGAAATTTGTATTATTTCTCCCTTTACAAAAATTTTGTTTATCCTTAATTTATCAGATATTGTTCCTGTTAATCGTATTGACGGTGAGACTATAATTTATGGAAGACCTTTGAGCGACGCTAAACTGACCTTGAGTGTCTACCTAATAACTAGGATCAAATGAAGTTTGGATGCCGATCGCCTCAGTGGCCTACAGGTTAAACGTTCACGTGAGAGGACGAGAGGTCCTGGGTTAGAACCTCGCGGGACAGGATTGTGGGTGAGCACTGCTGAGGAGTCCCACAGTAGGACGAAACGGTCGTCTAGTGCTTCCAGTTTTTCTATGGTAGTCTAGTTTTAATCGACTCATGAATTCACTTATTAAGTGAATACAAACTATTTAACCGACGATATATTTGTCTTGTTTATGAATACAAAACTTTAGTCTCAAGAACAATTTACTATAGAGATAAAATGGTGAGATTAGAATTTAGGGAAGACCTTTGAGCGACGCTAAAGTGACCTTGAAACTGTCCACCTAATAACTAGGACCAAATGAGGGTTAGAAACGAGTGTGAGGAATTAGAATTATGATCTACAGTTGATGATTAAGGTTAGGAAATTAGACTTAAGTTCTTCATCACGAACTGACATTGGCTATAATGCCAAAAGTCTATTTAGCCAAATGAATGATTGAACTTCGCGCTAAAATTCAAGACCTGTTTGGTTTGTCCATAAACTATAGTCTCGTCAATATTGACCAGCTGATACAGCAACGTTAGAACTTGTAAATTATTACTAATTGACAGATAAATATTTCATAGACGATGAGGGGATAGAATTTGACATTTTTCACAAAATGTTATAATAATAATAATCAAAACGATGACTCACTGTTCGTCTTCACAGAACCTTTTATCTTCTAAATTAGTGTTTACAATGCGTTTCGATGTTGTAGTAATCGTTTGACCATCAATAACAAATCTACGCGTCCGTGTTCTTGTACGATAAGCACTATTTTGACGTTTAAGCTGAAATTCATAATAAATAAATGGATAAGTACAAGATAGCCAACACGATGTAATTAAAACAAGGACATAAACCCAAGACATTGTATCGTAATATACTAAGACAGAATTATCAGTATTATGACACATAATTGAATTTTATAATTAACATCACGAATTGATTTTAATTAGACAACTATTAAACAACCAAAAAAGTATCAAACACTTGTCTCGCCCTAGTATGCGACTTCTCAGCTGTATCGACCCACGACCTCAACAGAGATGGAGCCTGGAACATTCAACTTCTGTTGCGAAAGATTGATTTTTGGAACACAGCTGGAAACTAATGGTTCACATATCTGACCAATTAATTCTACTTCACATTGAAGATGGTTGAACCTTACTAGTTAAGGCTTCTAACTAAAATTAATCTGCGATGTAGGCCATAAAACACAAATTGATTATTTACCCTGCATCCTAAAAAGCTAGACAACTATATATGATTTTGTAAACACCAAAGAATAATAACGATAACAAATTAAGATAGAGTTAAACCATAATAATCCAGTATATGAAATAATTTCACAATAGTATGATGGTATCAAATTATGAATATTGAAAATAAGGAAGGAAAAAGATGTTGCAACGAGCAAAGATTTGTGTATATTCCATCGCTTGTCGTCTGTTCAACATGGGGGCAAAAGAATGCCGTCATAGGATATCCACCAAAATATGTGCCCAAACACGCAAGACAATATATGAGGTTAACTAGTAGAACTAATTTGAAAACTTATCCGGAAACGATCGAACTGACACACCAATACTTTGTCTCATGATAAATTTCAAATTGGACACTAATCGGATCGATACCAGTTTACACAGAAGCAAAGTATTTACACAGCTCTAAAATACACATCATGTTTTAGGTATGAGGACTAATGAACAACGTGTCTTCAAATAACGTATACTTATTTTGTAAATATCCTCTTTTCTTTTGTGTCGGCCTGATCATGACAGTAAATAAGTTTTCACTAGTTATCATATTTAATATACCTATAGTGGAGCGGTGTTTAATGATTAAGGCGTTCAACTTTCACCTACTGGTTCCTGAATGCCCTGCTATAACTGAGGGTGGCCCCGCGTATATAGCCACAACCACAGAAGTCGTACCACAGGTGTTCTTTACGAAGTTTACAGGACAAAAAGCGAATGTCTGATGATTTAACCGTGCTAATGGATATGGAAGATCTACAGAGGAAAGTCGGGAAACCCTGATTACAAACCAGTGATGCATATAAGCACCACGATCATGAGGGAACAAATGGCGTATAAAACTAATGTTGGTCATCGGCTACCATGGGACTTCATCTTCTAACGTTGCTCCACTGCCTTATGGAATAGACCTCTAAGTCAAAGGTTCGGGGAATGGCCCTATACGAAAAAACCACCTGCTTCGGTTTTGGCGCCCGAGCAGTATCCCAGCGCTCACAGATATCATTCGACTTATGCATTTATTTGGTGCTTTCATGTACCAATGTTTTTTTGTTTAAATAAATGTTAAAATAAATAAATATCAGCAATTAAGTCCCATCCTCAGGTTCGAGATTCATCCCACCTATTTGAGTTTGGACAATTGATTCGTTTCATTAGTCATTACACTTAATGTATGGCTCACAATCAAATACCTGATGAATGACATAATATCTGTTGCCATACCTCAGTAGTAACTAAGAAACACTTTTGGCTTGTATCAATACAAAAATACATAATATATTGAAACACTAACTGAATAGTTGAACAATTTGTATATGGATAATGAATAAAGTTTTAATTTTTAAAATATCTACTTAACCAAAACATATCCAAAGTAAACAGAAAAAGTGGTTATTTAAAACAATAACCTATTTCAACATAAAATTGAAATGTGTCAATTTTGTTGATTCAGTAGTAGGTGTATGTGTAATCAATCTATTCAGATATCTACTACTATTATGTAATCATTCATTTGTTTAACTGATGGATAATAATTGACTATTGATACATAAATAGACAAATAGGTGATATTTGATTTTTCTGATTGAGATCATGAACCGATTGATGTTAGACCACTTTTGGAAACCTGGAAGCACTGGACGGCCATTTCGTACTATTGTGGGGCTTCTCAGCAGTGCACAACCACGATCCCGCTCGCGGGATTCGAACCCAGGGCCTTCGGTTTCGCGCGCGAACGCTTAACCTACTTGACCACTGAACCTGCATCCAATGGTGATAGTGTCTAACATCAACCAATCCACGAAACTGCGCGACCATCTTCCATTGTACTGAGGTAGATACCTGTCCGACATAGATATTTGAATTAGTGATTTATGATTGTTCCGAGTTAATAAGATGAAAACATTAAATATTTTAAAAATTAAACTTATTTTACTAACATTCAAGTTTATACTTTCTACAAGGTAAATGAGTTAAGTACCAACCAGAGATGTCATCTATCCTATTAGTGTGATGTGTGGTACTTATATCAACATAAGTAGTATATAACTCTAGTCAGGAATAGAATGTCTGGAAGCAGAACGTCGAGAAGATCGAGGAGGAAAGGACGCGAATAGAGAGTGATTGGTATGGAAGCACAGGAACAATCGAGTCTAAGACAATTGGTTGACATTTTGCAAATGAAGTATTTATTGTATGGTTCTCAGATTTTACTAAGAGAGTTTGTAATTTTGTTTCCAAATACGTTCGATTGTACTCACTTGTGTTCTTGTTCACTACAGTAGTGGTGAAGTGAACGGAGACTTTCAATATAAGTAGCGCACACCACGGTAGTAGTACAGTGAATGAGAATATAAGCGGGGACAACCAAATGTAATTGAATAGAAAATAACAGAATCACCTAGTACAACTTGAGAACAATACAATAAATACTTCATTTGCAAAATGTCAATCAAATGTTTCAGACTCGATTGTTCCTTCATTTCCACACCAGATATTTTCTGTTCTCGTTCTCTTTCCTCCGATCTTCTTAACCTTCTGTCACCAGATATTTCACTTTCGATGCTACTATTACTACTACCACTACATACTACTTATATCTGTCGACATCAGTAGCACACACCACAGTAGTACAAACGGATAACTCTTACAAACAGATCAACTATCATTAGCCAATAAGTGTTCCTTATGGTGTAATATAATATATATTTAATATAGGTCCCGGTCATTAGAGTATAGTCATACAGTCCACGGGAAAGTTAGTGATACTACTCCATTACATAAAATGAAGTATTTGATGTGCGTTTTAAGCATACAACATAACAATTAAAGGCTGAATCCTTCAATTAATAAACCATTGATCTTGATTTCTTCCATATGATGAATGAACTAGAAATATAATAAAATGGAATTAATTCCAGTGAGACGAAACTAAGCATCTATAACGAATGAAATGGATAATTCACTACTGATACACGTAAATTAACCATTTAATCGTCTAAAATTAGCAATTAGTAGAAGATAGAAAAATGTGACCCAAATGATATTACGGGACAAATGAATTGGGTCACGTACAGTTATCCAGGGTACTGATAAAATTGGTAGTAATCGGTAGATCTATGGCCCATATACTTACATTTCAACCGGTTAAACGATGAATATCAGAACTAGTTCAAACTGCCACATTTTATCGGTACAGTGAGATGAAGTCTCTAAGACTAATTTCACAGTAGTAGACGTAGTAAAAGTATTAATGATAGTAGAAAACATTATGCATGAACAATCTGAATCGAATGGAAAGAATTAATTCACGGAAATAAAAAGTATGGGCTTTAAAACTCAGGATCTAAGCGAAGACAAAGAGTAACTGCATCTGCAACATTGCAAGAAGACTCTAAACCCATGTCGTCAGTTACGATAACTGCACGGACCCCAAACAAATAGTCTAAACATTCTACATGTCTCAATTCATACGTGATATACGTCCTAACTATCTACTCAGTACCCTGCATATAACCTCAAAATCGCACAGTCAGTGACCCCAACATACGTGGTGAGTGCTTTGGAGATGTCTGTAGGTAAATACTAATAAAATAAGAATACCTTCGATTTTTAGAGACTCCGTTTTACAGTCAGAAAGTAGGACAGAAAGAACTGCTAGACACAAAGACAAAAATGACAGACTATGATGAAACGCCTGTCAAACCCTCTCAAGTCTCTAGAGTATTTACGATCAATATCAATCCATTATAATACTAACCGTAAACTGAACACTTGTAACAAAACCCTTTCTTCAGTAATATTTATGGGCTCATTAATGAAAGGCTTTCAGATAGATTTCTTGAAGCTCTTGTGAACGGCCATGAAAAAGAAAATACTGCAAACTAAGAATGAATGAGAAAATCATTGATGAAACTTATCGAAGATAACGCAAATAGCCGGAAGTCTGGAATAAAAAGTATGTGATATTGACACAGTATCGTGACACCTCCAGGTTTTGAGTGATAATGTTGTGAGACCGATGGTGTACACTGTTGAAGAACTCCAAACAAGACTAAAACAACTGTCTAGTACCTACATTTTTTAAATAGCTACTCAGTTGAGGTCTATACACGACGATAAAAAAAAGTCCAATATAAATTACCGAAATCAGTCATCTAAAAAAATCAAGACACTAACATTACATAATCCACATTCACAATGAAAGATCATATTCCACCCTTTATATGACTCTAATGAACAAAAGTTGACTTACTGGAGATACAGTCATTTTCGATTTATTATTATCATGAAAATCAGTTGTTGAAGGCAATGATGAAAGTGGATCTTTCAATCCATCATTGACGACAAGAGATTTATGTTCAATAGTTTCTGATGGAGTCAACCGTTTCTTAGGATGAACAATTGTTTCCCGAATACGATTGTTAACATTACTATTAGCCTGAAATATAAAACAGATATTAACATAAAAGTGATTTAAATAGTTAATAAGTACATCTTATGAATAAGGTATAGAACATCCGTTTATTACTCTTCAGACAGTGTAATATGTTATGAAGATTAAAAACATTAAATCAAATATCTTATACTTATGATCAAAACTAAAGATGTAATGTGTGGGTTTTTTTCTTTAGCTCAATTAAAATAGATAGAAATCTCATCATAAACAATAAAGGAACTGATATAGATGTATGATAACTTCGATAGATCATATTTCCACAAGAGTAAGATGGATTGAACTGGTGAACGAGGAAGAACAACAATGAAAATATTAACACTCATGGTAGTAATCCATAAAAGATGTATGTTTGGCGATGGTTTATTATTTAAAAGGAAATAACAACCGATAAACATTACATTGAGTAATAACTGATTTAAATGACAAGCTTTCAAATGTACGGTATAGAAAACAATAATCAACTCTCAATGTAATAGAAAACATACCAATATATCATTAGACGGAACAAATATTTAGAACAACATATATAAGCGAACAATATTGTTTTTGACTAGATCCTCATCAGTGTTTTTTTAGCGAGTTAGTTTTCTACGGGGTGGGGTCGCTAACCCCATGCCCAACCCTCCTCCTTTATCCGTGCATGGGACCGGCAGTAGTCCCCGGAGGGACTCCAGGCTTTAATCTAATATACAGTAGTGTGTTTATATGCATATATGAAATAATTAAACTAATCAAGATAGTTATTTCACAGTGACTACATATTTTTCCGACCGTTGTTGCTACCTTGACGTGGTGGTCGGGCTTGCCTATCGTGATGAAGCAACCGAGCTATACTGGTTGGAACAACCGTTCCTCAAGGTCCTACCATGTCAGACAGGTCGGTTGAAGAGCGGTAAGACTAAAAGCAACAAACCCAAGGTCCGAAGGTGAAGTCGTACTGCTGACTGTACAGAGGTGTGACAGCAGTAAGGTGTTCCCTTCAGACAACCAGCATGACAGAGATGCTGCCTTCCCACAAGGAGGGGTGGGGTTAGAAAAGGTCGACCCTAAAAATGCACACCTCACCTTACCTCACGGATTTCCGTCTCCGGCGGTAAGGCCCTTTGAAGAACGGAGCTAACACGTCGAAAACCTCCCACGAAAAGGTCGTGCGCGACCGGCCTCAAGCAGTTGTCCCTTGGGCACTGCGGTCACGCTCTCAGGTCACTGAGACCACCTCTAATCCAATTTCCTTTTCAGGTACCTCCAGAAGAACCCTTCCTCGGTGTGGGCAACCGGGAAGTGATAACCGCCCTCATACCTCTAACAGCACTCGAGACCACTGTATTAATCTATTTTTCTAATCATTGACCTATTTCCCATTACGTAACATTGATTCAACCCTTTATTATTGCTTACCACAACTAGTACACTTGTCATTACACTATCAATTTGTACTTTTCACTTATTCATGTAATCTATTCCACTGTTATCATCATTGACTTATAAACTACCTGGATCAGTTTAATAATTTCATATATGCATATAAATACATAACTGTATATTAGAGTAAAGCCTGATGAGGATCTAATCGAAAACAATATTGTTCGCTTAGATATATATGTTGTTCTGGATCAAATATTGCACACACAAAAAAGATACTCCAAGGAACAAGTGTTATCTATTACACGCAATAAACTTCATTAGTATCGAAATAACTTGATAGTAGTCACTATTAAATTAATTAAATGAACGTAAATCACTTATTGAATTGTCAGTATTTGTAAAATAATACTCAATAAACACAATATAAACGTTATACAAAATGGAAATGATCTAATACACTACTAACGGTTGACGAGTTTCAAAAGGGACGAAACTCGACTCTTGAATATTAATACGAACGTTCCTATTCAAATTACAATCAATTTGTAGATATTAGTAGTATTTAGGTCTCAATAATGAAGTTAGTGTTGAATATAAACAACAAGAAACTATAAGTAATAATGTTAGTTTTGGTTAACTGATTTGTTAAGCAAAAGCGTTAATAATACTGAATTGAATTAAGCAAAATACACTATCAGCTATGCACCAGGTCATCGATAATACCGAGTAGACTCAATCACGTGTAAGAGAATAATGTGTTTAAGATGTTAGTGATAACAAGCGTTAGAAATCAAATGCTGAGACCATTTTGTACAATAAACAAATACAAATTAGTGTATTCCATTCTTTTGCAAGCGTGACCAATTATTTATTATGATAGATTATACAAATGACTATTGAAATGAAAGGATATAATACTGATCGATAGATGGTATACACTGATACGAAGTATGACCAAGTGATGGCTTTTCAAGAAACCTAATTATCGATGTAAGCACCTGAACGATTTGAGATCAATTTTTAAAGTTACTTATCCTTTATTAAGTAAAGGGTTAACTGTTAGACATTCCCATCCTATCACAATGAACATAATGGCAGTTTAAACCGAAGTGGAGTAGGGAATATAAATATATAAACAACTAAGTTACAGCATTGTAAATCAGAACAAACGAACAAGGCAAAAGTCAAACACTAAACAGTTCTTACTTTTCCCTTAGCAACATGTTCCATTTTAGCAGTAGAATTAGGAACAACAGAAGTGGTGATGATCGTGGCATTAGGAGTAATAGAAGTAGTATATGGTGATTTGACAACAGTTGAATGTATATCATGCATAAGTTCAAATACACATGATGTAATTGAAGGTGATTTTGTGTCAGAAGTGATTA
Organism: Schistosoma haematobium; assembly: GCF_000699445.3. Taxonomy (NCBI): domain Eukaryota; kingdom Metazoa; phylum Platyhelminthes; class Trematoda; order Strigeidida; family Schistosomatidae; genus Schistosoma; species Schistosoma haematobium. The sequence continues at coordinate 2,698,708 of NC_067199.1, read as the reverse complement.
CATCTGTAATTAATTGATCGACTATTTCATCAATTATATAATCATTCATTTTGTTATTCTACACAATCACATAATACATATGTGAGTAGATATATATATAGAGAGAAAGAAATGAGGAAATATTATATTAATGATAAAGATTAGATAGCATTAAATTAAATAAAGCGAAAATGAGACAAAGCGAAAAGCAAAATAGCAATTATAGCATGATAATTAAATAAAATCCCTTTTTTAATATCAAATTGAATATAATGGAAAATATAATTGGTTAGTTAATAGTTAGTCGAATCATGTTAGTGATTAAGAAAAAATATTAAGTAATATAACATAGAAAATCATAGAGTTGTCTTTATTGAATAAATCATCCTATTGTGGGACTCCTCAGCAATGCGCATCCATAATCCCGCTCACGGGATTCGAACACGGGGCTGTCAGTCTCGCGCGCGAACGCTTCGCCTCTAGACCACTGAGCTGGTCGGCATCCAACGGTGTTGATGTTTAACCTCAAGCAATCCACGAAATTTCTCGACTGAAAACTTTCATTGTATTGAGGTAGATACCTGTCTCTACCTGACACGGATTAGCTCCACTGGTCACGGCTTCTCACTAGGACTCCAAGAATTTCCTCACGAAGATAGTCACTAGTGAGCATATGGTAATTATCAGTATGCAGTTGTAGAGATTATTAAGTTTTTGACTGAGATCATGAACTTATTGATGAAAGCTTTTTATTATCTAAAATAGCATGAGTTCCATCAATCAGTAACAACGTAGAACTTCGTACGTACGTATATCAGTTCTATCAGTGATACTCGTTAATGAAAGCCAATCAAAAAGAAATTTAAAGTCACATTACAAAACTTCAAAAAAATTTAGTTCATGTGCTTAATAGAGAGGTAATCATATGGTGCATAGGTTGGTATATCTCATGAACGATTATTATAAGCATGAATAGTTGTCTATAAATCAAATAATATATATAGATATTAATTTCAATGGTTGAGACCATGAGTCAATTGAAGCTAGATCACCATGGAAAATCTGGAAGCACTAAATGGCCGTTTCGTCCTGTTGTGGAACTGCTCAACAGTGCGCATCCACGATCCCACCTCCCGACATTCGAACCCATGACTTATCAGTCTCGCTCACGAGCGCTTAACCTCTAAACCACTGAGCCAGCTGGCATTCAACGATGTTAATGTCTAACTTCAATTAATCCACTAAATTGCATCACCGTCCACCATTGTCTTCAATGTGTTATACTATCACAACAGACCTGGTTGAACTACATTGGTTCGAACCCGGTGAGCGAGATCGTAGATGCGCATTACTGAGAAGTCCCATACTAAGACGAAACGTCCGTCTATTACTTCCAAGTTTTTCATAATGGTCTAACTTTAATCTCCACAAATTCAGAGATATATTGATAAAAAAGCATTGAATTTGTTAGCTTTTTTTTCCTTCTTTATAGCAAAAGTGCATAATAGGAAGAAGAAGAAGCCTGATCACTTTTATATGACATAATTATGCAACAACAATAGATCAAATGTGCAATGGTATCATCATGTGTACATATAATGATGGGGATTTTCTTTTTAAATCAAATAGCATTCAATTTAGAGCACTTATTACTTTTTTTGTTTTATTTATAAATAATCACTAGGTGTTGGATTTATATAATCAGCTGTGTATCGTGTAGATGAGAATGTGAATTGTATTTACTTGTTGTTGTTGTTGTTGAGATTTTCCATAATCATATATGATTGTTGATTTTATATTATCAACATTATGATTCTTTTTTATTATTGGTGATAAAATTGGTAAATTGATTTCAGTTCGCCAAATTTTCTTAGATATAATTGGTTTAATAGATGGTAAATCTATAGTGATCATCGATTTATCTATCCATGTAGGACATACAGTAACTTTAAAAGAAGTATGATGAGTAGTTGCTGATTTATTATGATTGTTTCTTGATTGTATGGTATTAATTGATTTTTCACATGATAATTGATTAGTGTTAGTTGATACCGGTACGTTATTCGGTTTGTAAATCGATGAGATAGTGAATAATGAACCGGATTTTCTTTGACTGACATGTGTAACAGTAGATCGACGTTTTACTTTAGAACGCATTTTCACAACTGGTTTAGTGGTTGTCTGTAGTAGATCTTGTTTCAAAGAACATGACCGAGCTATTGCAACCAATGATAGTCCTGGCATTTTCCCCACCTTCTAACATAATGAATTGTATTCGATTTTAAAAAGTAGCTACATTTTTCGAAAAAATTTTCAACTGAAACTCAGATAACGAAAAGAACTTCAACAATAAATGTAAAATAAACCTGGTTGAAACTACTAATAACAAAAATCTTTTAACCAATACAGTGAACAATCAACTGTACTACCTTATATTGTTTATATAACATCACAAAACGCGAAAATACTTACGAGATGGGGATCATTTTTAGAAAGAATATGTTAATAGGTTGAATGAAGTTGGGAGGATCCCCTAAGCCCAAGTTTCGTGTTACTTGGAACACGTTATTAAAGTACATTTTAAATCTTGAAAGAACTAATTCTCCTTATAGGACTCATGCCTACATTACTCAATTTTACAATAGTTACCACTGGATAGTAAAGTTAATTGTAACTTAAAGTCTCTGTGTACTATATTCGCTTTCAAATGATTGAATGTGTTATTATTGTTATAGAACTAATATTTACAAATCATGACTAAACAGATAGAAGAAAATACATTAAGATTTACACATTCACAAATGTATAATGAGAAAGAGATTGGTTAAATTATTAAGTGATATAGAGAGCAAACAATTTGTGATGGAATAGTGCCAACTACAACAGCAAATGTAAATACAATAATACTTAGTAACATAAACAATAAAACACACCAATGAACTGGTTAAAAATCTTCTAAAAATACAATTGGTCTGCTAATTTTGTCTGACTATGGAAACAGCAAACTTAACGGATAAGATATTTACGAATTGATGTAAGAATTCAACGAACTACACTATAATGGTATGATATTGACTTTATTGGATTGCAAAAAAAAACAGACAACATACAACAATGGAGCAATGAGCTGTAGTGTGGTTGAAACACTCGAATTCCAACCATTAAGCATTCGCACCATCCACATCTATTTGAGCAACTGGTTAGTATTATTTATTATCATACAGAGTGAGACTTTAAGACAAACAAGGTACATAATGAAAATAGAGTTTATCTTCTTATGTTTTATTATCTATACATCATTCGATATGCTGTCCACAAAAAAATATTCGTATAGCTTGATGATAATTTTTATTCTTGAAAAATTAATAAACTAATTTTCAAGTTTGATCTTCATCCAGTTGTCTACGCAAGATATTCAACATCCATTGACCGGATACCATCAGCAACAGCCTACTATGTGAGAGAATAAACCAGCTTCCAGTTGAAGAGAAAATTAGGAAAAGATATTCAAAGTGGATAGAATATACAGTACGGAAATCACCAAAGTGTATCACGAGAAAAGCCCTAACTTGGAATCCTGAAGTGAAGCGGAAAGGCCAAAGAACACATTACGTGGAAGAATAGAAGCAGATATGAAAAGGATGAATAACAACTAGAAAGAGCTGGAAAAGATTGCCCAGGACAAGGTTGGATGGTGAGTGGCCTATACTCCTTAACGAGGAGTAACAGGAGTAAGTAAGTATTACTTCATATTCAACTTGGTCGACTCTAAAGGCGATAAATTCCCACTGGATTTTCAGAAGTGACCCAGAATCTCTGTAAGTGAAGTTATTGGTTTGCTTGAACGTTCCAAAACTTAACACAATAGCGTTCATTCAGTAATTTTGTTTGATCCCGTTCGAATCAAGCTTGATTCGTTATCGTTTACTGTTTTATCGGTAGTGTTTTATGATGATGATGATATCTGATAGAGTAACACCATTTCTATTGTTATAAATAATTAATAATTATTTTTACAGATTCCGTACTACCGATAAAATTTGTGCGCAAGTATAGTGACATGTGATTGTTGCAATAAATCCTGTGTCGTGCGATTTAGATACTTTAGTATGGGCAGAGTCATATAAATCGTATTCTGAGACCTGCATAATGGTCGTGTTTAACCCATTCATTCCAATCTCCCTTGACAATATTATATCGTAAATTGATTGACTATGAAAGCCTGTGTCAGTGAATATCGATTAATTAGTTGATGGCAAAGGGATAGCATAAAGAACAGGTAATTCAAGGACATGAACCGTGGAGATAACCAGTTTGAAAGTTAGGATAAATTTTTCTTTCTGTTACAAATTTACCACATTTAAAAAAATTCTACATAACTCGACTAACATACAGTGGCATAAAGATAATGTACTCTTATAAACAGTTTGCAGCTCTCAAGAATATAGCGAAATATCTCATTAACTTGCCCGATGTTATATCAGCTTCACATGAAATACTGAAATAACCAATCAAGCTTGAAATATAGTAAGATGTATTCAAATAACCGAAGAACTCAGATTACAATTTAGTCATTTAGTAGTAATTGAAATATCTTATACAGAGACTAATAGTACTTCATACACGAATTAGTTTGAATAAAGTAGTATTTTAAGAATATTTCCATTAGATCTACTTAGTTAACCTTGACCTAACTTATAAACGGATTATTATTACTTGAGTACAGAGTAACAATAATGAGATAATCAATAGATAGAACATTACTAGGTATGATCACATACACTGAACAATTAACTTTAATAGTACACAGATTAACAGCAAGAAAATCTGAAATGATAGTCCATGTCAAAATGTAAAAAGTTAATATACTTGACCTGCAATTACATCCTCAAGAGTGATAAAAAAAAATCGAACTAATATGGGTTTCTTTTTGTATAAAGTAAAGTTGATTATCAACGACTAGTGCTTATGTGTAGATTTTTGTAAACATTTTGTTATTTATATTCACGTCCCTCTTATTATGAGCTTTATCTTGACCTATGAACTATTATTATACTATTTACCATTCTTGAATTAAGCCCTGTCCATTAATTACTACCTCCCCGATTCACAGCCACTTTTGGCTAAATCTTGTACAAATGTTGTTTCATATTTTATGGTACGATGTGGTCTATCTGGTTGGTATACAAACCCAGTATGTTTGGAATACATAATTCATACTGCAGAGGCTGAGATTGGTGTTCTGGACTTAACTAGCTGCGTGGGTTAGGCAGGAAGTAGGACCGATAAGGATCCTAGACTGCTCGTACGCGTTTTATACGTCATTGGTCCGATCGATAATTCACTGCTCTCAAATTGGTGGTATCTTCACGTTATACATTACCAGGGCACATAGGCCTTAAGTTATAGCACATTTTAATTAGGTTAACATGTATTCATTAAGTTGAAAGAAAATTATAAGACTATTCGAAAAAGGGGGAGTTAGAAACAGTTTATATTCCCTACAAGATTAAATATACTTTATTTGCTTTAGTACTTAATTTGTTAATTTAAAAAGATGTTGATTGTAACTGTATGTTAATAAATACGATTGATGATATATTGACCAAGGATCACGTTGTAAACCGAATGAACTAAAATTGAAATAATTGGATTGGAACTGATTGATCGATAAGGAATTTTGTACTAATTAATTTACTAGATACTAACTCATTCATTTGGCTTAGAGGAGAACTCTAAGTATGAGGGGCTAGAGATACTAACTCGGTGCTGAAATTACAAAAAAAAGTGGAGCAGGTTTGAAGCCTAAAACCTAGTGGTTGAAAGCCGAGAGCTCTAATAGGCTTAATTTTTGTGTAAAGTCATGGATTTATCGCTAGAGTAAAATGTCTAACCAGTGCTAGCTGATTTTAAACGATTTCTCAGCTGATATCAATTTATGGTAAAACTATTTCCTTTCAAATTAATCATTAGTCACTCAACTTGACTTAAATTGTAAAGAAAAGCCTTCACTAATACGCTGGATGGAGCTGAAAACGTTACGTGATTGTGCTCACATATTATATCACGACCGAAAGGTAGATGGAGAGTAGTAAATTAGGCACGTTATCGAATGAAGCCAACTACACACTCAGCAAACGTCTAAGTCTGTATGTCCTCATCTAGGCCATATATATATATATATATATATATATATATATATATATATATATATATATATATATATATATATACTAATTTATTAGTGCCAATTACAGCTTTATATTCATTCCTAGCTTTCTCACCAAAGCGTACCAGGTTGAGCAAGTGTATAAAAAGCATGTGAATATGGCCACGGATGTCGGTCGAGGATACACACTGCTGAGGAGTCCCACAGTAGGACGAAATGGCCGTCCAGTGCTTTCAGGTTTTCCATAGTGATCTAGCTTCAATTAATTCATGATCTCAACTATTAAAATTACATAGAAATTCTTTATATAATTACAACTTATGCTAAATCTGTAATGATGGAATATTAAGAAGGAAATATTCTATTTTAATCGTGAAAGTATACATAACGAATATAAAAACAATTAAGAGAAATAATACACTTACTGAATCAGATTGTTTTGTTAATTCGTAATGATTATCAGAAGTTGTTTGTTCAAGACTAACACCACTATCACCACTATTATCATTTATTTGTTTAAGATTTTTATTTGATTCATGTTTATTCTTTGTATTATCATGTTCTTCATCGATTGGATCATTTTTATTATTATCATTATCAACATCATCATCATCATCACCATCACAAACGATTTCAACAGGAATTGATAATTTCGTAGAATCTGACAGTATAAGTGGATTCAAATCATTATCGTCAATTTCATCAATCTACAATGAATAGAATATTATTTTGTTTTTCTCAATTATTGTTAAATTTATGGAGACAACGAGTCTTAGTTATTGGATTGTAGTAGTAGTAGTAGTAGTAGTAGTAGTAGTAGTAGTAGTAGTAGTAGTAGTAGTAGCAATCATAATAGTATTATCTTATATATATATATATATATATATATGACTCCGTCTGGAGCGCCTCTTGGGCTACTGCCGGTCCCAAGCCCGGATAATGGAGGAGGGTTGGGTATGGGGTTAGCGACATTATCCCGTAGAGAACTTACTCGCTAAAAAAACACTAATCAGAAAAAATTATTCAAACCATTTAAACTCTACCCTAGGAGTCAGAAGGTCTTCATTTAGAAAAGTTATGGAGCCACATGGTGAAAGCCGATTTCCTTCGGAAGAAACGAGGCTGATGCCCTTTTTGACAACTAGGTACATGGAACGCTCGTACAATGTGGAAGACCAGGAGAGTCTTCCGAATTGCTGCTCGCTGTATATATATATATATATATATATATATAATATGTTTTGACAGTTTAGGTGATATTCGGAATGATAGATCTCAAGTGAAAAGTTCTTTTTTATGGTTCATAAATATTACCTTGTATAAATCAATCAAATAGTGACAACGTAGAACCGAGCACACACATAAAACATTGAGCCTGAATTCTCACACTTTACATTAACACAACTCAAATGATAAATTGACACGATATAAACCGAACAGAATAGTCGAAGTAATCGTATCGGTAATCTTTTAGACAATTCGCACAAACGTGTAAGTAATAGTGAGGTTAGACACAGGGTATTAGGAAATGATGGTAAATCAGTTGATGAGGTTGGGAATCTTCATCGATTGAGATGGTTGGGCCATGTGTTACATATGCCTGAACACCGATTACCACGATGCGCATTGCTGACTAGAGTTGGGAATGGTTGGAAGAAAGTTAGGGACGGCCAAAACAAAACGTGGTACCAGTCCACAAAGTCACTAACTTCTCGTCTGAGGCATGTTGGGAGATGCAGACTACTTGGTTGGGTTCTGCATATCTATCGTAACCAATGGTTGGAGAATCTGTGTGACATGGCTCAGTATCCATCACAATGGCATCGGTGTATACACTCTTTGTCTTCCCTTAAACTACGAGATTAAAATTGTTTCATTTCTTTCTTTCTACGCACTAATTCTTTCTTCCTGTACTATATACTTATATGCAATCTTTCTTTTATATAATACCACCATTGAATTAATTGCTTCTATGAATTCAGTGTTCATCTTGTTGTGCTAGTGAGGTAGGTCAAGTTGGACCAATGCACATATGTGCCTGGTCCTACGTTGTAACTGACTGACTGAAGTCACACACTTTTGATAAAAAATACCAGAGATGGAGACAAAGAGAGAGATACATTATTTTTATAGTTAATATGTATATATAATGATGGTTTATACAAAAATGTACATTTTATTTTCTACTGAACTTAGGAATGTTTCTACTAAGTCACATCAAGTTCTTTCAACATTCTATTTAAAAGAAGAATATGTTTGCTTGTTTGTTTGTTTCGTTGTTGTATTTGTTGTTCCTTTTTAAATGACTATTTAGATTGACTTTGAGAAGATAATTATTATCAATACACTATAATGTATGATGAAGATGTGGTTATTTGGTTTAGATAGAGAACTTTCAAACAATAGGTTATATGTTTAAATCAAGCTTTACTTCAATTAATGTAAAGAGATAAGACATATTTTCAACTGAATGGAATAAGAATGGAAAGTGGTAACCATGTACTAAGGCATCAACTAGATAAAGACGAATATTGAACGTGTTAAGATTTTAATAGCACCTTGAAAACAAAGTTTAAAATAATGACCTCGTTCGTATTAAGCTTGATTAAAATCTAGTGACTGAACTTCTACTAGGTTACAAAGTTGCATTTACCAATGATTAGTAGAATATAAATTATTCACGATTCTTCACATCATTAAGTGAAGTTTCATCCTAATAATGATCAGTTACTCATTAATGACTAATTGCTAGTATACACTATTGAAAGGTCCTATGATAAGAAAAAATAGCTTCCTGGTATTACATTTTACGACTTAAACTGTATTGACATTAGATAATCTCTGCAAATCTTCCATAGTGATAAAATGAAGTAAAGTTATTGAAACCCATTATTTATTTATTATTTTAAAAGGCAAACGACTTAAGTTCACATTTATGTCAATAAGAGTAATATCATATTTTTAAACTGTTTAATCCCTTTATCTGATAGTTTAGTTTTTTATTCAATTTTGATCTGAAGGTACATATGTGTATACAGTTTATCGCTCTTAACAAAAAATTTCGTCGAATGAAAGTAAGTTGAATTTACTTTACAAACGATACGACTGCATATCTAACCTTTTTAGATAAACTCATCAGTTAGTCAGCTACAACGTAGGACCAGGCACATATATGTACCGGTCCAAGTTGCCATACCTCATTAACACAACAAGATGAACACTGAATTCATAGAAGCAATTAATTCAATGGTGGTATTATATAAAAGAAAGATTTCATATAAGGATATAGTACAGGAAGAAAGAATTAGTGCGTAGAAAGAAAGACATGAAGCAATTTTAATCTCACGTTTTAAGGAAAGACAAAGAGTGTATACACCGATGCCATTGTGATGGATTCTGATCCATGTCATCCAGAGTATCCAAACATTGGTTACGATAGTCACGCGGACCCGAACTAAATAGTTTGCATCTCCCAACATGCCTCAGACGAGAAGTTAGTGACTTTGTGGACTGGTGCCACGTTTAGGTTTGGCCGCTCCCAACTTCCTTACATCCGTCTCTAACACCAGTCAGCATTGCACACTGTGGTAATCGGTGGTCGGGTATGCGTAATACTTGACCCAACCATCTCAGTCGATGAAGATTCACAACCTCATCAACTAACTTGCCATCATTTCCTAATACCCTGTGTCTAACCTCACTGTTACTTACCCGGTGATCCCATCATCATAACCGAGTGAACCACTATATCTGACTTTAGATATATCTAAATCAAGTCACAGTTTTCGTGACTAAAGTGGGAATATAATTAAAGAGAATATGTTTAGTTTGTTTATTTACCTCGCCCGGTTCAATTTAAATTATTGTTTCTTTACACTGACTTTCTCTTTCTAGATCAGCCAGTCATATATAACTTAGAATCTATCACACATGTACATCGTTTTACGTTGCCACACCATACTAGCGCTTTCTATATAGTACGCCATCTTTAGAACTCAAAAGCCTCATGTCGTTAGGTCTCTCTCCCCATGTGTCTGTACTACCAATATCCACCATCACTATTCATAACTGTGAATATGTACTCTGAGAATACTATGTAAGGAGGTTGAAAGGTCAGAAGAAAATATAATTATAGACTTATCAGAATATTAATTAACAAGTCAAATAATGGATGATAACATGTTCTGATTTTATCTCCTTCAAATAAACATGCGATAGTGCTTATTTGATGAGTTATACAATCAACATAAGTTAAATAAAGGACATCACTATTCAGACACATACATATCTCTCTTTCTCAAACTACCTAGCATATAAAACAAAACAAAATGGCCTAATTATCTAAGCAAACAATATCAACCATATATATACGTGTATATGTTTATAAATGTGCTTTATTGTAACTAACACATTGTTATTACAAGACAAAACAAATAAGGAGAAAAACTTGTGAATGTACACTATGTGACAATCATTAAAACACTATGGATTTGAATATACAAGTTATATACAAACTTAGGAGAAAATAAATCGATTGATGATAATAATCTACCAGGTCATTATATTATTGATGTTGAGAATCGGATTATTTCAGAGTGTTAATAGCTTACCAGTTTTAACTCTGAAAGTTATTTGGCAGTAGTTGTAAGTCCCGATCCACTTGAGTTGACTTCGATAACCCAGTGGATATCACTGGCTATCTTAAATAAGTGTTGTTCGAAGACCAGTGAACATAGACTTACACTTGGCATATGAATTATATTTTTTTGAAAAATATTCAGATCAAATACGGTTCCAGATACAACTTGCTGAAATGCCACCAAGAATGAAACTTCTATTAAATGTTCCGTACTAACTTCATCAGTCAGTCAATCAGTCATAAGAAACGCAAAACCTAACACATCTATTTAAGCTCCCATATGATATCAGCATGGAGAGACGCCAGAACAGCATAATTAGTAACATTATTAAAGGTAGTCATACGTCAACTATGGTTGATATAAGCCAACCAATGGTATGGAATGAGATGTAGAAACTATGAATGCAATTCAGCAGCCTAATATAAGTTTATATATTAGATTTTTCAGTACTATTTTCGTATATGAAAACCGAAGATAACTTCAGGCTAGATAAAAGCAAATCAAGTGAAAACAGTCTCGAATCGGTTGACAACTTGAATATAGTTATTAATAATAATCATTCAAACAGATTACGTGAAATGTAAATAAATAAAAAAAGCCTTCGAATGTCATCTATATATAGAATATCAATTATAGTGCATTCGAATCTCCAATCAATAGATTTCAGGTTCGAGTTCACTTCACATATTTTAATTTTGGTATTATATATAGTTAGTAACATTAGCCTTTGCAACTAACATGTGGCCGTAAGCTATGCATGAGAACCTTTACTCAACAGGTGGATCACATTATTATTATTATTATTATTATTATTACTATTATTATTACGTGTATTTCAGAAGTAACTTACAGGCTCATTTGGATCGAAATCTTCAACTGTTTCAATAATATCTGCATTGACTTCACATAATAGTATTTGAATTACTTTACGATCATTTTCCGTCACATCAGAAACAAATGGATCCTGTGAATAAACAATATAAAACAAAACAAATATCAAACACGCGGTCAAAATTTCTTGCTCTACTAAATATTTGTATCAGGAGTTCTGTGGAGATTTTAGAGATTTCACTGGTTGGAATCATGAGTCAATTGAAGCTAGACCACCATGAAAAACCTGGGGGCACTGGACGGTTGTTTCGTCCTAGTATAGGACCCCTCAGCAATACGCACCCACGATCCCGCACTCCGCGAGTTTCGAACCCGGGACCTATCAGTATTGCGCCAGGCGCTTGACCAACTAGACCACTGAGCCGGCATCCAACGGTGTTAATGTCTAACTTCAACCAACCCACGAAGTTGCGCCACCGTACACCATTGTCTTCAGTGAGTTGATTTCTCACAACAGACCTAGTTGAACTCTACTGGTAATGGCTCACTAGAACTCCAGGAGTATCTTTGAAGTCAGTCACTAGTGAGCAGATGATTTTTCATGGTGGTCTGGCTTCAATTGGCTCATGATTTCAATCAGTGAAATATTTGTATAATAACATCTTAATCTATGTTTGAGAAGATATATTACACATCTGTATCTCATATACAGCCGTCACAAGTCAATAGTCATATGACAATTCATGGATTTCCGTAATCAGCATTACCACCTTATTCCTTGTATAATTTACAGTTTAACACAACTACAGATAGTTCACTTCTATTCAAGAAAACAAATTGACTGAAAATTGGCAATTCATATATAATAACAAAATATTGTAGTTAGTATATGTGTGGTATGTTGATAAAGTCATAGATGAGTTATGTCACATAAGTAGTATAATGTGTTAATGTATGGTTTTATTTCATCAATAGAGAAAAAAAAAAAGAAAAGAAAGAAACAACAACCAAGTTTATAAAACAAAACACTATACTTAGATAATTATTAATTTGTAAACAAAAACTTGTAGTCAAGACATCATGAACAAACAGGTAAAGAAAGTCGAGCACTTTAAAACTTTAATCAATATTCATTTTAAGCTTTAAAGAAAAGAGAATGAATAAACTGTTGAGATCTCATAGAGTAACTAAGACCTAATTTGAAGAAAAATGTCAATTATGAACTACCATCAAATGATGAAGAAGCATTGAGCAGTGTTCTTTGAAACTTCAAGAGAATAGATCCAAGATCGTAGATAGGATTTAACAGATTGAGTCCATCTAGATATACTACACGATGCCATAAAAATTCAATTATGTATTGTCTTAACGCCAAAAGTTAGGTGAGATGTTACGGAAGTATTGAATTGAGGAAAGTAGATTATGCCTCAGTCAAGGGTCCGTTGCCTACGTTATCCAGGTCAAAGAGGGTGAATAAGTAAATACCCATAAATTATGTGCATTAAAACTTAGTTTGACAATGTTAGGATGGCTCCCAGAACACGTAACGAGGCCTCCGGAGCCGAAGCGTCATCCAATAACAATGAGATAGAACTCCGTAATTGGACAGTTGTATAAACTTCCGAAGTGAGAATTCGCTGGATCACAATGATGTTATAGCCTACACCAGAAACTATAAATAGACCTGTTCTGTACATTTAAAACACTTACACAATAAACCGTCCTCCCACTTTCTTCTGTCTTTTCGATTTTTGAATATGGATCCTACGCGTCTGACTGATGAAATCATATACCTTATTAGTCGTAATCAAGTAGAGGACTTAACAAGCAAGTGAATATTTCTATTCATATAGTTTTCTCACATTCACAGTGGACTTGGTATACCGTAGGAGGTGCATATTTTGATCAAATCATACAGCAGAATACGACATGACTATACAACAAACCGATTTCACGGATTGGATTTTTCATATTACAACAAGATACACTAGTAGAGTTGATGCAGAAACCCAGTTGGAGAACTTTCATCATCAATCATCTGAACTATAACCAATTTCAGACTAAACATTGGCATAGTCTTCCTCATATATCGTCACATAGTGCCAGAATTCAAAGGTTCCTATCTATTAAATTGCCAATTCACGGTTTTTAAAACAACTTGACCACCGTTTATAATGTCTTGGAGGAGCGAACATCTCTCTTGTAATTTGGTTGGTCATAAAACATTACATCAGTCTAGTAAGTAAATAAGAGCGGTGGCTTAGTGGTTAAGGTGTTCAACTTTCAGCCCATTAGTTCTCAGTTCAGACCCCACTCCACCTATTCCCGTTTGCGCAGCCGGATAGTATAACTGACCCTTACACCTGGGATGTGGTTTACACACAAGTACTTAGGGAATAATTTAATTTAAGTATATCAGTAAAAACAAGGTGTTTAGGACTAGGTGTTGTGCTTCTGATAAATGTACTTCAATGAATATTGTCTTATGAGAACGTTTTGCTGTCATGAATTACGGTTAGATTTGTCACTTAATTTGAGTAGCACCATACTCGATCAATGTGTAATAGTTAGTGTGATAAGGTACAGAAAAATAAATCATATCCATTTAAATGACAAGCAGCTATAACTTTCTATGTCTAAACGGCAGTTGTGCTTCTGATAAGAAAGCCATCAACTTACCAAGAGAAGATCTCTACACTCGGGTCTTTGATTTGGATCTTTTTGTAGAGTACGCTCCAAGAACGCTTTGAATTTTGAAGACCTATAATAAATTATAATCAAATAAAAAATAATTTAACGGGAGAGTCGGTAATACTAACTGCTTACCTAAATGAAACTAAATGAAAGAAAGTACAGAGTTTTCATTAAAATGTGGAAAAATACAGTCATAGAAGCTTATAAAAAGAAATAATAAAAGTTAAGTATGAAACGGTAGTTTATTTGCTAAACTATAAGGCTAACTCACTAGTCAAGTAAAAATTTATGCGCTCGGTTTTGAAGTACACTTTAAAAGTATTTAAGTGCGGAGGGTTTCGAGCCTAAAATCTAACAGTTGAAAGTTAAGTATTCTAAACAAAAAGTTACTGAAAAAGAACACTAGTGTTCCAATTATTGAGTTATACACTTGAATCTTTCTCTGTTTACATAGTATTTACATAGTATTATTAATCCTTATACATAAGTGTAGCTCTAAACGAAGTAATCGAGTAAGTACATACCCAGCATGTATTTTATTATTTATTCATTTAAACACATAAATATTGGTACAGAAGGGCACCAAATATACATGCGCCACACAAAACAATGAGAATTTGAAGAGAACAAGGAAAAAAAGTGAGGAGCGTAAAAAAGAAATGACAATAACGAACAGATTAGTGTAAGGTAGTGTAATAATAACAATGGCGGAGACGGAAAGGGACAACCATAAAGAATTGCTTCAGTTCAGGAAGATACAACCACTTTTTATGAAGAAAGTAAAAGGTTATAGCAGGATCACCACTGGCTTCTATTCTGAGCCATATCTGATAACATCTCTAGCCACTGTGTTGTACCATCTCTCGAACCCCAGCCAAGGAGTCGTGAAGGACCAACACAAGCCAGTCCTTTGCAGCTTTCTTTCATACCCCGACACCATGTCATATACTGATCACCGCTCCGCTTCTTCCAACCAGTCCCAGAGTCGGCAAATAATGCACGACATGGAATCCTCTGGGACGACATTCGTAGAACATGTCCAAGCCACTGAAGTCGGTGTTTCAAGATGGTGACACCAATTGCATTATCGTCTCTGTGCCCGAACACACGATGCCGAACCTCTGCATTACTAATATGGTGTTGCCACTGGATGTCAGCAATCCTTCGGAGACAGCGATGATCAAACACAGAGAGTCGTCTAACGTCCTCAACTCGGATAGGCCAGGTTTCAATTAAAGAAATCACTAGAAATTTATCCAACACCACATTGTTAGAATTTGAAATAAACAATTAATCCGTAAATTAAAAGAGATGAACGAATAACATTGTACAATGAGTTTAATAAGCATATAGTAAATGGAATTGTTAGTTTAATATCTAGAAAAAATATACCCATTACAGAAAGTATTCAATGTTACTATTATTGATGAGAGATAACGTATACTACAGAACTACTAGTTACAAATGTAGTAGTGCACAAATCAATCATTATCAATAGTACTTCATTCCATTATTTTTTTAATAAGAGTTATGTTAATAAATAAATAGTTGGTAATATTTTGTTTCCATAGTTCGCAGTTGAATTAGTACTATGCCATTTATCAGAAAAACAGACGGCGAGACTATAATTTATGGACGAACCAATTATGTATAAGATAACATGTCTCGAATTTTGGCACTAAATTCACTCATCCACTTGAGTCAGTAGAGTCTTGGCATTATAGCTCATGTCAGTTAATAACAAAAACCCTAAATAGAATTCCTAACCTTAACCGTCAACTGTAAATCACAATTCGAAGTCCTCACACTGGTTTACAACCCTCATTTCGTCCTGGTTATTAGGTGGACACTCTCAAGGTTACTTTAACGTCGCTCAAAGGTCGTTCATAAATTATAGTCTCACCAAACAGACATTTCAAATACAACATCAATTCGTTTGTGATATCGTGAAAACAATTGATCGGAAACCCTGTGAATTGAAACTTTCTACAATAAAATACTAATTGTACTAAAATACATATGATACAATTCAATAACCAAAGTGACTGATTCCAACGTTACGATGTGAATCACATCCAACGAATTGCTTGAATAGAAAGATAAAGCTCAAGATTTCATAACATAATAAAATGAAGGTTTATAGCTGGAAAAGTATAACTATTTCAGAAAAATACTATTACATACACATAGTTCCCTTTATGATTTTGAAAAGAGCAAGAACAAAGATCCCATCAGAATAGCATGAATTCGTTTTTATTTTTTGAACATGATGCAAAAATTCTCAGAACAAGGGAAAGAAAGACTCTAAACAGTGAAATAACCAAACATCTCCTTGATACAGGACATCTGCTAAACTCTAGTCTTCTGAAGTTTGCTAAAGCCGTTGCTATCAGGAGTCAAAATCCTGACTTTTATGTTCAAAAGGAGATGGTTATTAATCTTGCCTTTCCTTTCCTTGATGACAAATATTCCTTCGTTGCATCTTCTTCTTTAAACTCTTTCTTGCATTTATTACATCAATGAATTTTATTTCAACTATCTTCCAAATTAATAATCTTATTTTATCAACTGAGCTCTACTCACTATATTCCTATCAATGTTTACTCATTATACAATCATCACTTGTTTCTAGCCGTTTGAACTGTTGTCACAATCAATGTTGTAAAATGTTCTTTCATCACATAAGGTATATATTTACAATATTCAATCTATTAAATTTATTTACACCCTTGCTATACTATACGAATATGTCTTCAATATAGCTTTCAACCAAACCGTCTCATGTAAATAATTGAAATCCATTATGTAATTATGACTTTAAATATCATAGGTTGTAAGCAGCTGATGAGAACCTACGAAATAGAAATGAATTCATGCTGTTCTGCTAGAATCTTTGTTCTTGCTCTTTTCAAAATACTATCATGTAAATATATCTCTGTTATATATTTCATTGTCGATTTATGATTCTTATCAATACATCTATTAATTAATAAATATAAATAAAATAAACATCATATGAGTGTCCAAAATTTATTATTTATTTGAACACATGAATATTGGTACAAGAGAGCGCCAATATATATGCGCCACACAAAACAATGAGAATTTGAAGAGAATTCGATTTGCATTAAGAAGGAACTAACACACATGACATTGGTCACTACCCAATGACCAATCAATTATAAATGAATTATTCATATTCCATATTTGTAGTTGTGATTTTTTGTTGTAAACGTGATTTTAAAACTTACTGTCTGATACAAGACAGCCCCCGAATGCCCTGGTACGGCCGAGAGTGGGGTGAGTCCGCTCTCCCTCTCGAAATACTCTCACACGGCCGCGCGTATACAGCCTCTACCAGGGAAGTCCTACTCATTGCCTTCTCGTGGCGGGGGTGTTGTTTACGAAAATGAGAGGACGAAAAACGAATGTCCGGCGCTTTAACCGGATCACAAACCAATGGTGCACATGGGCTCCAGTATCCTGCGGGAACAAATGGCGTATGAACCAATCTTTGGTCACCGGCTACCATGGGATTGCATCTCCTTACGATGCTCCACTGCCTTGTGGGTTAGACCTTTAGGTCAAAGGCTCGGGGAGTGGCCCCCTAAGATAACCACCTGCTTCGGTTTGGGCACCCGGGCAGTATCACAGCCCACACACAAACGATGAACTCTATGTCTTTGGCAACTACTTTTATCGCTCCGAAAAACAATCAGTCGATTCAAATAATTATCATTACTATTATTGTCATTATTAATACTATTATTATTACTATTATTGTCGTTATTATTATTATTATTATTATTATTATTATTATTATTTCCCACATTATTCACCCTCTTTTATACTTATACAGCGGCTCGTCTTTGGTGGAAATCCGACTGTATCTAAACGTTCTCCAGTCACTGTCCGGTTGAAAGTTGTATGTTACCATCGAATATGAGTACTGAAGCAGTTTTTCTGAAACCACGTGCGCCATTCAAACTGGCTGCCTTCAACGTTCGCACACTTATGCAGGTTGGTCAACAGATAGGGCTGGCTATGTCTTTGGAAAGTCTTAATATTGATGTTTGTTGTCTATCCGAGACCCGTATTCAAGACTCTAGCGAAGTACTACAAATTCGCTCTACATCTGTCACTTCAAAAAGCTTGTTTTACGTGCGCTTATCCGGGGACCCTGTGGCATCTTCGGCTGGTCTTGCTGGCGTTGGTGTCGCACTAAGCGCTAGAGCTGAGGCAGCACTAATCGACTGGATCCCCATTAACAGTCGGTTATGTACTGTTAGATTAGAAAGTTCCATCAAAGTGAGAAGAAATCGGCGTGAGAAACGATGTCTTTTCGTCATCTCCGCCTATGCCCCGACAGATTGCAGCCCGGATGCAATCAAGGATGAGTTTTACCACCAGTTATCTGTTCTTCTCCAGAAAGTGCGTTCGACAGATATTGTAGTACTAGCCGGAGACTTGAATGCTCAGGTCGGGCGTCTAGGCACAGAAGAGAGTCGTTTAGGTGGCCGATGGGGACTTGTTAGTCGCAGGTCAGATAACGGGGACCGTCTACTGCAACTCTGCACAGACCACAACCTGTTTCTGGCTAGCACTAACTTTCGGCACAGTCATCGCCGATGTGCCACCTGGCGTCCTCCCTCTGCATCCCAAGCCTGGACTCAGATTGATCACATCGCGATCAGCTACCGCTGGCGTGGTTGTGTAAAAGCCTGCCGCTCCTTTTGGAGTACCTATCTGGACTCTGACCATGCCTTGGTCTGCGCCAATCTTGCCTTACTTTTCAGTGGCCAACGAAGTGACCACCACCAAAAGATTGATGTTAGCAAGCTGGTTGCAACTTCTGTTGCAAATAAGTATCGAACCGAGCTAGCCTCTAGGCTAGCTACCACCCCACCGAAAAGTGTAGATGAGCATTGGTTGCAATTGCATGACGCCATGAAAATGGCGGGAACAGTCAGTTGTGGGTTTGCGAAACGTCCCGCTTTTAAGCACTGGGTTTCTCCAGGCTCCTTACAACTCATTGAAGCCCGTCGGTCTACTCCGGGTGACCGTGAGTTTGACCATAAACGAAGGATGTTATGTAAGGAAATTGGGCAAAGCTTGCGTAAGGACCGAGAAGCCTGGTGGTCGAAGCGTACTAATGAGCTGGAAGCAGCAGCTGCATCTGGTAATTACCGGAAGCTCTTCCAGCTCATCCGAGCCACTGGCAGCAAGAAGTCTGGTGTGAGTGAAACAATCTGCAAGGATGATGGGATGCCAATCACTAACATCCATCGACGTCTTGGACGATGGGCAGAATTTTTCGAAGGGCAGTTCAACTGGCCTGCTGCTCCGGCAACATCGGTCAGACTGTCCTGCCCTCCATGGCCGGTGACGACTGATCCACCAAACGAGGAGGAAGTCCGCAAGGAACTCCAACTCTTGAAGAGTTACAAATCAACTGGCCCAGATGACTTACCTCCGGCTCTTTTTAAAGATGGTGGTGACTTTTTGACTAAGGAATTGACGACGTTGTTTACAAAGGTTTGGGAACTAGAGAGTGTGCCAACGTCATGGAATGAGTCGATAGTTGTCCCTATCTTTAAAAGGGTTCACGTCGTTCCTGTAACAACTATCGGGGGATAAGTCTACTTCCGATTGCGTCCAAGCTATTGGCTTCCGTCATACTTCGTAGGTTGTTCAAAACCCGAGAAAGATTGACTCGCGAGGAGCAGGCTGGGTTTCGTTCTGGTCGAGGATGTATTGATCATATCTTCACCCTCCGCCAAATGTTAGAACACCGCCATACTTATCAAAGGCCAACAATCGTAGTGTTTCTTGACATCAGGGCTGCCTTCGATTCGTTGGACAGAACTGTTCTCTGGGATTGTCTATTGAAGAAGGGTGTGCCTGAGAAGTTTATTAACATCCTAAAAGCCCTATATAAAAACACCTCAGGCAGAGTGAGGGCATACAACCACCTTTCTCCATTGTTCCATTCGAGTAGTGGGGTTAGGCAGGGTTGCCCAATCTCACCATTCCTCTTCAACTTTGCCATCGATGACATTCTGGAAACAGCTCTGATGAGTGTAAGTAATGGTGGTGTGGATCTGTTGCCTGGAGAAAGACTTCTTGACCTTGAGTATGCGGACGATATTGTCTTACTGTGCGATAATGCCCAAGGCATGCAATCCGCACTTAATCAGTTGGCAATCAGTGTCCGTAGGTATGGTATGTGCTTTGCACCTTCGAAGTGCAAAGTACTCCTACAAGACTGGCAGGATTCCAATCCTGTACTCACCCTGGATGGTGAGCAGATAGACGTAGTCGAGAAGTTCGTGTATCTGGGTAGCTGCATAAGTGCTGGTGGGGGTGTGAGTGATGAGATCAATGCACGTATAGTGAAAGCCAGAGCGGCTTATGCCAATCTGAGCCATCTATGGCGCCTTCGTGATGTTAATCTGGCTGTAAAAGGTCGGATCTACAACGCGTCGGTGAGAGCAGTTTTGCTCTATGCTTGTGAAACCTGGTCTCTCCGAGTTGAGGACGTTAGACGACTCTCTGTGTTCGATCATCGCTGTCTCCGAAGGATTGCTGACATCCAGTGGCAACACCATGTCAGTAATGCAGAGGTTCGGCATCGTGTGTTCGGGCACAGAGACGATAATGCAATTGGTGTCACCATCTTGAAACACCGACTTCGGTGGCTTGGACATGTTCTACGAATGTCGTCCCAGAGGATTCCACGTCGTGCATTATTTGCCGACTCTGGGACTGGTTGGAAGAAGCGGAGAGGTGGTCAGTGCATGACATGGTGTCGTGGCATGAAAGAAAGCTGCAAAGGACTGGCTTGTGTTGGTCTTTCACGACTCCTGGTTGGGGTCTGAGAGATGGTGCTACACAGTGGCTAGAGACGTTATCAGATATGGCTCAGAATAGAAGCCAGTGGCGATCCTGCTGTAACCTTCTTTCACTTTCTTCATAAAAAGTGGTTCTGTCTCCCTTACCTGAAAGATTTCTTCTGATTGTACCTTTGCGTTCCCTGATTACTAGCACATTACCTTACACCAATCTCTTCGTTATTGTTCTCTCTTTTTTTGTTGCGCTCCTTAGCTTTTTTTTTCTTTCTTTGTATTCCTCTCGAATTTTCATTGTTTTGTGTGGCGCATATATATTGGCGCTCTATTGTACCAATATTCATGTGTCCAAATAAATAATAAATAATATGCGCCACACAAAACAATGAGAATTTGAAGAGAAATAGAAAAAAAAATCTAAGGAGCGCAAAAAAAAGAGAACAATAACGAGATTGGTGTAAGGTAGTATGGTAGAAATGAGGGAACGGAAAGGTACAATCAGAAGAAATCTTTCAGGTAAGCGAGACAGAACCACTTTTTATGAAGAAAGTAAAAGAAGGTTACAGCAGGATCGCCACTGGCTTCTATTCTGAGCCATATCTGATAACGTCTCTAGCCACTGTGTAGCACCATCTCTCAGACCCCAACCAGGGAGTCGTGAAAGACCAACACAAGCCAGTCCTTTGCAGCTTTCTTTCATGCCACGACACCATGTCATGCACTGACCACCTCTCCGCTTCTTCCAACCAGTCCCAGAGTCGGCAAATAATGCACGACGTGGAATCCTCTGGGACGACATTCGTAGAACATGTCCAAGCCACCGAAGTCGGTGTTTCAAGATGGTGACACCAATTGCATTATCGTCTCTGTGCCCGAA
This sequence comes from Schistosoma haematobium, assembly GCF_000699445.3. Classification (NCBI taxonomy): domain Eukaryota; kingdom Metazoa; phylum Platyhelminthes; class Trematoda; order Strigeidida; family Schistosomatidae; genus Schistosoma; species Schistosoma haematobium. The sequence goes on along the minus strand of NC_067199.1, from coordinate 2,676,670 downwards.
CACACGATGCCGAACCTCTGCATTACTGACATGGTGTTGCCACTGGATGTCAGCAATCCTTCGGAGACAGCGATGATCGAACACAGAGAGTCGTCTAACGTCCTCAACTCGGAGAGACCAGGTTTCACAAGCATATCGATAACAAACTTAAGTATTGTATTTATTTACTGAGCACAGAATTACCTAACTTACGTACTTGGTTTGTTGACCATGTTTAAGGGTTAGTGATAATATCCGATTGTTCAAACAAAAGTAAGTGGGATGGGGTTCGATTCAGGTTTTAACCACTGAGGTGCTGCTACACTAAAAACTGTATATTATAACAACGAGACCAAACACAAATCTGATGCCAAATATTATGATCAGTTCATGCTGCTAAGGGTATGATACCTTATAATGTATGATAAGTACAGAAAGTCTATGGAGAGGAATCTGGAATCTTTGACTTACTATGTATATATGACCTAATTTAGATAACTAACAATTGAGATTTCGGACAATAAGGTTAATCCATCAAATAAATGGTAACTCACCATAATTGTGGTCTAGATAAAGTTGGTGGGTCAGACTTCAGAATTCTCAACAAAACACGTGTTGGATTGGTAGCGTTATGAGGTGGTCTCTTTTGAGCAAGTTCAATTAGAGTTATACCTACACAAAGTTAGCAATAGATCTTTATTCAACAAAAAGAAAGGGATACGCTTATCAAAACAAAATTAAATAATTCGCCTTGATAGGTCGAAGTGAGTTGCATTGAATGAGAATACCCAAGAATCTCCGACTGATTTAAATTTTCCACTTGCAACACTAAATTGTAGAAAAATATGTAGTCTTTAAGGAACTAGTACTTCGTTCAAATATACAAATTTAGATCATTTGTTGCTATGGTTGAAACATTAAGAGTAGCGAATTAATGAAGAAGACTTAGCTTCTGCTATATTACAACCTAAATCATTGTTATAAGACTTCGTGTTAAGGTTTGATAACAATGAAGTTTAAAGTCTCTAATTATCCAAAACTAAATACATTGTATTATGATATCCGGTCATCAGCTTGATTGAATAATCCTTTAAACGAATCAAGTGAACAATATGACAGAATTATATTAGTTAAAGAACATAGAAACATTTATTTTTTAAGCAGCTACAAAATTATTTACCATTTACGAAGAGATATGAACTGGGGATAAGTTTTATATGGCGTTGTTCAATTTAGCTTAATTAACGTCGTTCATTCAGTCTAACATCTAAACGTCTTGGTAACTATTGGAACACCAATACAAGTGAGAAATCTCAGCCAATTATATGTATACTCACAAAAGAATTTTCACTTCACCATATGATTTTAGTTAAACAGGTACTGAACGATGGGTAGCTTCCGTACATAAAATATGGCACTTTGAATTCAACAGATCAAGTGACTTTCATCCATAATTCTTTTGATGAAATCGATAAGGTTTAATTCTTTTTCACAAAATCACAAAAGAAAGTGCGAAAGGTCAATTGAACACAAATTACAATTTAGTTGTTTAAAACCTATTGTCTAATAGTAAGTGTATATATTTCTATATTAATGAGCCAAGGTAGTAGTATTTAGAATAGAAATGCATGTAGGATATGAGAAACAAACATTTACAGCTTCATAGACACTATAAGCCACAGTGACTGCTCCTTTGTGACTTATAAATATATAGGTAATTAACTCACATCTGTAAGGAATCTAATATGAAGTCCTCTGAGCGTTTATAGCTAGAATAAAACTCAGTACTTTGACACAGTCAGCCAGTCAACAACATAGAACTTAGTACACAATTACACCAGTTCGAGTTGTCATACCACATTAACACACAGATACAAGTGTCTATTCAAATCCCATAGTAGAGGTAGTAAGAGTATAAGATGTTACTCAAGGAGTATAATCCAGTAAAATCAATTTGGGAAATAACAGGGACATGAAGAATTCAGAAGATTAGAATTTCAGAGAACACGAAAAGTGGATGCACCTGCACCATTGCAAACAATTTTGAGCTATGTCATTCAAGGTTTCTAACCATCGGTTGCTATCATCTCGCAGATCCCTGGAACCAGATAGTCTACACCTACCAACATCACTCAGTCCACTTGTCAGTCACTTAATGGACTTGTGCCATGTTTTCGTCTGGCCGCCAACAACTTCCTTAGAACCTACTCCTACACCATAAAACATCAAAAGTCGGGGCAGCCGGTGTTTGGGCATACGTAACACATGTCCCAGCCATCTCAACTCATGAAGTTTCACTACTTCATCATTTGATTTGCCATCCTTACCTAGTACCTGTGTCCTAGCATCTGCTTTACTTACTCGGTGGTCCCAGGATATATGAAAAATGCTTCAGTAATTTGACACAAGGTGTTTGGTAGCAAGAGTACTAACTCAACGAAGGGTTTCGCTTTATACAAACTGGTATTAGTAAACCTGATGACATGAAAAAAATGCGACAGGAGTGCGACACTTTCGGCAATTGCACAATCTTTATCCATGGAACATGTAGATATCAGTAAATGTGAGTTATCACTAAATAAATCATTGACTATGTGAACGTTTATGAGATAGAATGTGCCCCACATGATTACCAGGACAACAATAGTGTAGACATTGTTTGTTGTATTTAAAGTTATAAATCATGACCCAGCAAAATAGTACTAGTCAATAGAATAGTGATATATATCCTTTAATTCAGCCACGCGACACGAATTAAACAGAGAAAGTCGAACATTTGTGTTAATAAACCCGAAATAGATAATAAACCCTACTATATCTAAATTAAACATCATACAATATGTACATTAAAATCAACAACAGAACCACATAATCTACAAAGAATAATTACTGAAAATAAATCAATGGAACACACCAAAAGACCATATATCTGCTTTCCAGTTATAAGGAGCATCTTTAAAAGTCTCACAATTGATAACTTCTGGTGCCATCCAGTAAGGTGTCCCGATGAATGTCGATCGCTTTTGCTTTTCATCCGTTAACTTGGCAGAAACTCCAAAATCAGCTGTTAATCGAAAAACAATTTTAAGAAGCTGAAATTGTCTTTAAATTCACTATTTCAAAAATATTTATATCCATGTATCCACAGAAAGACAACAATTTAATGTAGTGAATATACACTTATATCTCCTTTTACCTGCTTTATGTGCAAATGATAATGAACACACTCACTCAGAATCTTGAACATGCACTTTTCAGCTAGAACTTCGTTGAAGATGCCACGAGCTCACTTAAACGACTTAGATATTATGTGAGATTCACAAATTGAATGCTTACAGCTGTAAAATAAAGCACGGGTTATAAAGAGAACTCAAATCAAACAGGAGCTAGTCAGTTTTCCTGCGCTAGCCAAACACAGGGTCCCTTAGACGTTTACTGTGCCGACCCCCCGAATAAAAATATTGAGATGTAAATCATCGTATCATTAAACTCTACTTGTTTTCACTACAAACTTTAACATTAAACCGCTGCAAATAAGCTGTGTCATTAGTGAAAAGAAGACCTCGAAGTCCGCCTGACGATAAAATCTAAGAAAGATTTACAACGTTTCTTAATTCTCCGATGTCACTTAGTTTTCTTAAATTACTTGGATCATACATTAGAACCTACAGCTAATGAAGATTTTTTTCGTTGATTAGTTTCTGAAAAAATGTTACTCCACCATATTTGCCGTTCAAGTTTTAACAAGTACCAATACTGATAAACACGTAAGGTTGAGAAGACTTGGTGTTAGGTGAGAAGCATTTGTATTACAACCTGATTTCCCCTAACAAAGCACGTTAATGGTAAGATGCGAACGTCAGTGTTCACTACAGATATATATAAATTGTTTACTTGAAATCTGAATCGTGTGGATTATGACTAACCAAGTTTAACTTCGTTATTAAGAGTGAGTAGGATGTTTCCAGCTTTCATGTCTCGGTGGATTATCAGCTTCTCATGAAGGAATTCAAGACCCTGAAGGACTTCTCTGGAGACAAATCTGATCTGAGGCTCAGTCAAAGGCTTTTCAAGAGTCTCCATAATAGAGTCCAAAGCTCCGCCACCACATAGTTCCAGATAAATCTTTCTAGTAATGTATATGAAGAATAACCTACCCACAATTTGCTTTCATATATGTAAACTTCGTGCAAAGTAAGTATGTTCTTATGCTTGAAGTTAGTAAGGATGTCTATTTCCAACATAAAATCTTCAAGTTCATCCTCAGATTCAAAATCAACCCGTTTAAGTGCAGCAAATAAGTCAGTATTACGCTTATGAGTCTACAAACACGTCGACCAAAATAAAATACGCACCTTGTACACCTTGCCGAATGCCCCATCTCCAAGCTCCGAAATAATTTCCCATATATCTGTTGGGTTAACATTCCTTTCTATTGTAGTGGAGAAGCTCTTTTTCGCAGACTCGTCAGCTGATATAAACTTCTTAAAAAACGACTTGAGCATTTCAGGCCTAAAAAACGCGCGGACGCTTGAGGTCACACAAAAGTACCCATTGGTGAATTCAAACAGGGTGCTGCGAATAAGAAAGTAAGTTGACTGATCTGTCTTAAACTTTGTGTATTTGATCTACAAGTGCCACTCCTTTCTATAATTTTCACGCATTATCTTGTTATTTTCCAGGACAAGGAGCTCTAATCTTTTAAACATGTTTTGTTCGGCAGCATTAGCGAACTACACTTTCCTTCATTAACAAATGAAATGTTTTATTTCCTAAAGCAGGGAGATTTGAAAACAGAGTTCGTCTAATATTTTGACGTTTTACTGCTTCAACGACTACTATTTGAAGTTATCCGTTGGTAAATTTTTATTGTTGCTCTCTTAAGGTCATCGCTTGTCGAACCTTATGTGGCTTGCTCTTTTGACATCATTCTTGTTCAAATGGTCACCCAAAGTCATCGATAAAGTCTGTTATGTGTTTCTTCCCTGTTGAAGATGACACGCAGCCTGACAATTGTTAAATATGGTTCCATAATGTAAGTATTATTCTACTGTCGCTTGCGCGTAGACGTTCCAGAAGTCCGGTTTCACTCTCGTTACCTAAATAGTACTGACTAATAAAAGCGATCCTCTTAGATGAAATCCCACAGCTTTTCACTCTAATGAATGAATTTTTAAATTATTATCCCCGCTCAACGAGCCTGACATGAGACAAAGAAGAAACTACGAGCGTGATTGATAGTAGTATCAGTTTAGCTCGTACCCATGATTAAATGGTTGGTGCTCAAAGGGTGAAGTTATTGCAATAGGTCTGAATTTCACATTTTTATCACCAGATACTTTCTTGGGTTTATCTTCATCTTTCTCTACATTTTCGGTATGAGATTAGATGAGTAGGATCTGTTGAGGATGGTCGTGAATGGGTAAAATAGGACGCCAGCACACCTAAAAAGGAGGTTTGGGATACATCAGGTCCTAAACATAGGGATGAATTAAGTGACTGGAGACATCTTCGGACATCAGTTTCAGTGAAAATAGGAACATAGATATTCTTTAAACCTTTGGATGAAGGGAGTACTACATCAGATGACTGACGTACAAAAGACTTATTTAGGTCACAAACATTCAGCTGGTTATCGTTCCTAATGTGTCTGTCACCAATAAAGTCTTTAAAGAGTTTCCACATACTTGGGAAGTTTTTACAAGACAATAGTTTTTGAGTAAACATAGAGTTGAGACACACAATCACTTGGTTTATCAGAACATTTAACTAACGAACTTCGTTAGTTTTTCTCCCTGTACATTCTTTCTTTCACTCACGTAATCGTTTTAGTTGTGAGGATGTAAATCGATCAAAACTTACGAAAATGGTTTCAGTGGAGCAGTAAATATCAAAACAGAATTTAAGGTAATAAGTGATAACATCAGTAGTGTTTTCGAGTGAGTCATCTGTAAATAATTCCCAGTTAGTCGTATGAAACATGTTTTTCAGATTTCGGATATTGTCTTCTGAGTAATTCCTATATTTGACTTTCTTGGCTTGATGTACAAGTGTGCTCTTCCCATGCTTTCCATATACTTTAGGTAGAACACGAGTTATACAGTGTAAGATCAATTTTTAATGTTTTGTGTGTTAGTGAAAATCCCTCCATGTATATACTTGTACTTTGTTCCTATTGATCCCCTTAGTTGTACATTGTTGTCTTTTGATTACATTTGAATTGTTAATACTTGTATTTTTTATTATAGTTTTTGTTTTTCTTACGCATTCACTAAGTTTGTGTTTCTTCCTGAACTGCATCTGTGTTGTTTTACTTGACACTTGTTCTTGCTCCTCCTTTTGTGTGTGTGTTCTATCCAGTCAGGATAGAATAACGTTCATTTGTTTTGACTGGTAATTTTCCCTCATCTTCCATCAACTTCTTTATTTATTGTAATTTAGATTTTATTGATTGAAAAATTGTTGGTTGAATAGCCGGGTGATAATAATTGTTTAGGTAACGATTTACATTTAAATTTATGGTGAATTATAGAACCGCTATTTACCCGATTACTTGTTTTGATTTTGACGGGCAAGGGCGCGTGTCTAACGTACCTGGACGGCTATTCGTCTATCCAAACCGTAGTTTGGATTCTAATTACAGTGATCTGAGCTCGACAATAGAGCACGTTTAGGAGTCACATATATACCCTACGTCTTTGTGCGGTTTTTTGAGGTCGTAACTTTTTTTTCACGTGGTATTATTTTATTTTCCTATTAGTTTTTCCCTTTAATTTAACATTTAATAGCGATAAATAATTCATCACTGATAGGGTTCTATCAACTCGACACCTCGTTTTGGGACTCAACGTCATACATTAATTTTGCCAGTTTTGACGCTGTCTACCTCTTTTCGCTCACTAACGTTAATGTATTTGATCTTCACTAATACTGCTGTAACGACCGAACAGCCAATATTCGGTTGGAACTACGGACTGACGGACCCAAAATTTATTCGATTAGACCAGACCAAGTTCCTCTGTATAGCCCACAACGCGTCTTTGAGATACTCGTATTATATTATATCAAAACACAAACTCTGTGCTCAATATAAACGGTTCTAATTAAGAAAACAGAACGAATTACATCAAAAATACAAAATACCTCAAACGGTACAGCCTGTGCTATACAGTCAGAAGTTTCTCTAACGCAAAGTAGCGCGCTAAACAATGAAAGAGACAGTTAATACTAAAGGGTTTGATACCTGAGAATCAATACAAATATTCCCAATCAGATGGGATCAAATATCTATCTTCAGGGATTGCAGCAATTCTCCCAGGCAGACAGTCAGAAGGTTAACAGTCACAAACTAAACCACGCCGTGACCTTGAGCTTAGTCAAACACAACCTTACTGTCAATGGTCCGGCAACATGCAATAGAAAATTAGGTAACGAAAATAAGTCTTTAATCAAAATCACGTAATAAAGGCTCAAACGGGGAAGACTGAAGAACAAAAGACATGGTTAAACGAGATCGAAACAAAGGTTGGAATACACAAAAGGGAGAAGGAACAAATAAATGAAAATACTGTTCAACAAAGAAGCTGCAGAGGGATTTTCACTGTTCTCTTTCCGTTACACCGGCCCCCAAAATCCCTCCAGCTTCGCAAAGACACCTTAGAATACATTTCAGTCATGGCTCTCCTTACTAACTGCTCTATATCAATGGGAGGCACAGGACTTACAACAGTACGCCTGTACATCCATAAATCTAAGCTACAATCTACAATTACTCGGCTCCCTCTAGAAGGCAGAGCTTTCGCACATCTCTTCTTACTACACCTTCTCTCATTCGCACCATCACTGTTCTTACCAACCCATCTCTGTCTGTCTCGCACTTATCAACCCGTCCCATTGGCCATGAGCCCCGAGTAGTTGCATCGTTAGCCACTAGAACTACATTACCTTCTTTCAAGTTTCTGTGTTTGCAAAACCATTTCTGCCTCACTTGCAGTAAAGGAATGTACTCTTTTATCCATCGACGCCAGAAGGTATTGGCTAAACAATTAACCTGTCTCCATCGCTTTGAATACCTATCCGCAACACTACATTCCATTCCTAAACCATCACAGTCTCTAAGTAATAACAAAGTGTTTGGCGTGAGCGCCAAATCATCCTTTTCATCTGACGTCACAGGAACGATCGGGCGGTTGTTTAAAATTCGTTCTACCTCCACAAAATAAGTTGCCAAACTATCATCGTGTAATATTTGCCCGTTGGAAATAGATAGTAAGATTCTTCGAACAGACCGTATTAATCTCTCCCAAACTCCGCCTCGATGGCTAGCTAGTGGGGGTTGAAATGCCAGCGTATACCCTTTGATACTGTTAAGTCGTTTATTCTATGCTTGTCCCACACACTCATATTAGCCCGTAATTCGGAAGTAGCCCCGACAAAGTTAGTTCCATTGTCGCTATAGATTTCCTTAGGAGTTCCTCTCCTTCCTATGAAACGTATTAAAGCCATTATAAAAGCATCGGTACTCAAATTGAAAGCTACTTCCAAATGTACGGCACGTGTTTGGAGACACGTAAACAGGCATCCATATCTTTTTTCCTCACTTCTTCCACGACGAACTATCAACGGCCCAAAATAGTCTATTCTGACGGAGGAGAAGCAAAACCAGCCTTGCTGCACTCGACACTTGGGGAGAGGTGCCATCATCTGTTGGCCTAATGTGGCTTTCGCGCGTATACACCTCACACATCTACCTATCACTCGTTTAACTGCACTGGTTCCTTTAACAATCCAATACTTTCGTCGTATGGTAGCTAACACTTGTGATGTCCCGGTGTGACCTTCTAGGTGGTGATGGTGTCTAATAATAAGTTCTGTTACGAAGTGATGACTGGGTAAAATTACCGGATGTCTGATTGAGAGTGGATAATCCGAGTGATTTAATCGTCCGCCGACACAAAGCAATCTATCGATTAGCGTAGGTGAAAGATTTTTTAGCTCTTTTATATCAGTTGCGCTTACGCCATTGCATCGAGACACTTTTACTGCTTCCCCATACACTTCCTTTTGCACCAAGGCTAATACCTTGTGTTTAGCTGCATCCAATTCATCAACTGACAGATAGCCCACACTTAGGGATCTGTCATTGTGATGGGAGTACATGATGCTTATATAGGCCACGTATCTTCTGAGCCATGCTACCGCTTTAATCAGCTTTATCAAATTTGAGTGATATAGCAGAATTGGACTTAAGCTATGTTTTTTCGCAACTGCGTTGGTCGTGTGACATCTTTTAAATTCAACATTTTCTGGGGGGTTTTCGCACATAAGCGTTAGTGTTCCTACAGACTCCCTCTTCCTCAAGAAGGAAGGACCCTCAATCCAGTTCTTTAAATCTAGCTCCTTCCGTATACCTCGTGATGTCCAGTCAGCAGGATTTTCATTGGATTCTACGTGCCCCCACTGGTCCACAGATGTTAAATGATGAATAGCGGCCAGACGATTAGCCACGAAGGTGGAATACCTACTATCTGTATTTTTTATATAGTACAGTACTATCATAGAATCCGTCCAGTAGTGAATCTTATCAAACACCTGAGGAAGGTTCCTATTTAAAACTTCCCCCATTCTAGCACTCAATACTGCCGCTGCTAGTTCCAGTCTAGGCACAGTCACCTGTTTTATAGGTGCCACTCTAGACTTACTATAGAGTAGAACGCTGTATGGTGCTTGGTGCTTAGGGATGTTCCACGAGTAAGCTACCGCACCGTAACCAGATTCGGAGGCGTCACAAAATAAATGCAGCTCAATCGCCTTAAAGTTCTTTCTGATTTCATTTATAATGCTTCGAGGAACACTGATCGTTCCGAGCCTCCGCACAAACGTGACCCATTCCTTCCACGAGGACACAACACTATCACTCGGAGGCTGGTCCCAACCGATACGCGTTTTACAAAGATTCTGTAAGAGTTGTTTAGCAGGAAGGTATATTGGAGCTATCAGGCCCAGTGGATCGAAAAGAGATGAAATGGTGGATAGTATCCCTCTCCTAGTCGGAGTTTTTTCCCCTGGATCAAAACGAAAATTAAAAACATAGTGTGTGGTGTCCCATTCAATCCCGAGGGCTCGATGTGTCGGCCCTTGATTCGGAGACATGTCAACAATCGCTTCCATACTCTCAGATTGCGGAAAGACTTTCCTTACAATTTCCGAGTTAGTCACCCATTTTTTCAACTTGAAACCTCCTCGAGCCATCAATTCATTTAGTTGTACCACAAAACTTTTCGCATCTTCATCATTGGGAAAGGATACTAGGCAATCATCTACATAAAAGTTGTTCAGTACCGATTCCCCTACGCTGTTATCATAGTCACTAGAGAACTTTTGAGCCGTCTTCATCAATGCAAAGTTTGCACAGAAGGGTGAGGATATTGCCCCGAAGGGATGTGATGTCATCTGATACTCCACCGGTTCCTTCTCGATATCACCCTTCGGCCACCAAAGGAAACGTAGCGCTCCACAATCGGGCTTCGAGACCTTTACTTGCATGAACATTTCTTCCACATCCGCGGAAACGGCAACCGGTTCCCTGCGGAAACGTAACAGGATCCCAACTAAACATGCTGTAGTATCTGGACCTTGGTAAAGAAGGTCATTCAAGGATTTACCAGCCACCTTAGCGGCACAATCCAATACCACTCTCACTCTGCTTGGTTTTCTGGGGTTAATCACTGCATGATGGGGCAAGTACCATTTTGGACGATAACTCGGATCGAGTTGCATACCTGGAATCACAACCGCATACCCTTTGTCGATCGTCTGCTGCATGGCACAAGTGTAGCTTTCCCGAAAGTCCTTATTGCATGTGAGTCTACGTCTTAGACTTTCTAATCTTCGTCTAGCTAGATCATAGCTACCAGAGACTACATTTCTCTCCACCCTCCAAGGTAAAGGGACAATCCAATGACCCTCGTCAAAATAAGTGTCGCGCTCCACTATGCCAACTGCTTTCAAGTCATTTAAAGATAATGCTTTATCGGAGGAGTGCACGTCAGCAAATTCGTAGTTATATATTTCCTTTAAGTGCTCTACAGGGTTGTCAGATTGAGAAATATAATTTACCATCCTTTTACTGTTTTTGCTAAAACCTGCCGGTCCAAACAGAACCCATCCTAGGAGTGTCCTAATAGCATATGGGCTTTTTCTTCCACCCAACCTTTGATCTAGGACCCAATGCGCTTCAGGCACGTCACAACCAATAAGCAACATAACTTCACCATCCACTGATTCTGTCCAAGGTAAGTCAATAAGATGAGGTCATTTCTTGGCGCTGTCCTTAACAGGTACTCTTGGTCGATGTACCGGCAAATCGTCTACTACAACAGCCTGTTCAATACATATACATTCGTCTCCGTTCAATGAATAAGCTTTAAAGGCTTTAGTGGTCGATCTGCTTAACTTATTTCCGTTGACTGTTTTGATGGTAATCGACACCCCATCTGACGATAATCCTAAACGTCGTACGGTACTTAACTTGATTAGGGTCGTATCTGAGCCATTGTCTAGAAACGCATATCCAGAAACTTCCTTGTCCCCAGCTCTAAGGCGTACAGGGATCAGACCCAGAAACACATCCTCTTTTAATGACTCTGTGTACCCACAATGGCTTTCTTTTAAGCACTCACTCGAACCACTCTGAACTCGGATGGTTTTATGCAACGATGGGTGATGCCGATCCCGACAACCTTCGACAGTACACACAACACGATCTTTACAATCCATAGATCTGTGGCCTCTTCGAAGACAGCAATAACACAAGCCCTTTTCTTTTGCCTTCGCCCACTTATCGTTGACTGCTAAGGTTGAAAACTGGAAACATTTATCCACACTATGAGTTTCTCCGCATATAACACAAGGTGACTTGCTAACGATTTTACCGAACGACAGACCTTGTGTGGAACAGGCCACCTTGCTTGCCACTCGTTTACTAGCCGTTGCAATCTGTCCAAATCTGCTAAGCAATATTTCCGCTCTAGATGACACAAATTCTGTTAACTCAGCAAAAGTAGGCTCTCTTCCATTTGCTGTTACCTTTCCTACTGTCTCAGCCCATCTCATCTGTAAAACCGTGGGTAACTTCTTTACTATACTTTCTATTGTCACTACGGAGTTGAGATCCGCTGAATAATCCATTTGTTCTAAGGTTATAGAACAGTTTTCCATCTTTATCGCTAGTCTAGATAGACTTTCTGAGTCATTATGAGCAATATCAGGACCTTCAGTTAAATCTTTCATCAAAGCCCGACATATTTCGTGTGTTCTACCGAACAACCGTTTCAATATATCGCACGCTCTACCATAACCCGACGATGGTGGAAGCATTATGCATTCCTCTATGGCCTCTCGAGCCTTGCCTTTACAATAATGTAACAAGTACAAGAGCCGTTGACCATCGTCTTCAACCTTGGAAACCACATATAAATCAAATTGTCTAGTGAATTTCCAGTATTTAGCTGGTTGTCCATCAAAGGTACTTAGCTCTACCTTTGGAAGTTCAAGACCTACACTAAGAGATTCCAAGGTCACTTCCTTCCTCTTCGTTCCCGGATAATCTAGCAGGTCTGACTTTTCTAGAGACTTTGTCCTAAGGTCATGAGAAGGACTTACAAACCTGTGAACGTGCTCCTTTTCTCTGTCATCACAGTTAGAAACAGAAGATAACTTACTACACGTGCTTTCGTTCAGCCTTAACGACCCAAACTCTTTCTGAAAGCACAGTAGTTGTTTCCTTTGTCTATCTTTCAAGTCTCTCATTTCTAATAACTGTCTTTCTTTTAACTCTGCTAAGGTAATCCTAGAGCTAACTTTACTACGTCTACTTACTAAACTAACATTAGAGCCATGACATGAAAATGCATCTAATTTGACTTGCCGTACATCTGGAGGTGAATCCGGTTGCATTTCTCCGTGGCCCAATGCCAAGTTTTCGTTGATCTTATTGCGCTTTCCAGGCATTCCAGAATTTGTCACTTGAGATTACTGTTCGTTTGAGAACTGTAACGACCGAACAGCCAATATTCGGTTGGAACTACGGACTGACGGACCCAAAATTTATTCGATTAGACCAGACCAAGTTCCTCTGTATAGCCCACAACGCGTCTTTGAGATACTCGTATTATATTATATCAAAACACAAACTCTGTGCTCAATATAAACGGTTCTAATTAAGAAAACAGAACGAATTACATCAAAAATACAAAATACCTCAAACGGTACAGCCTGTGCTATACAGTCAGAAGTTTCTCTAACGCAAAGTAGCGCGCTAAACAATGAAAGAGACAGTTAATACTAAAGGGTTTGATACCTGAGAATCAATACAAATATTCCCAATCAGATGGGGTCAAATATCTATCTTCAGGGATTGCAGCAATTCTCCCAGGCAGACAGTCAGAAGGTTAACAGTCACAAACTAAACCACGCCGTGACCTTGAGCTTAGTCAAACACAACCTTACTGTCAATGGTCCGGCAACATGCAATAGAAAATTAGGTAACGAAAATAAGTCTTTAATCAAAATCACGTAATAAAGGCTCAAACGGGGAAGACTGAAGAACAAAAGACATGGTTAAACGAGATCGAAACAAAGGTTGGAATACACAAAAGGGAGAAGGAACAAATAAATGAAAATACTGTTCAACAAAGAAGCTGCAGAGGGATTTTCACTGTTCTCTTTCCGTTACAACTGGTTCTGGTCCTATTCTAGAACTCTACACGTCTAATAACTTATAATTGTCGCTGTTCACTTAATTAAACTTTATATTTACATTACTTCCAGTAATGTCAAGGCCATCTAAAAAACATATAATCTCTCCTGATGTCTATAGCACCTGCCAATGTTCGAAATCAGTCACTAAACGGAGTATGTTCGAAATACCTGATTCATATCATGTAGGCTGAGATTGTTGTTCTGGACTCAACAAGAAGTGCTAGACAAGAAAAAGAACCGATAAGAAATGTAAACTGCTCATGCGGGTATATGCGTCATTGGTCCGGTCGATAAATCACTGTTCTCTAATTGGCGGTATCATCGCGTTATAAATAAATGGGGCAAGAGGCCATAGGATATAATAAAGATTCTTGAAATTCCCTAATTGTGTGCTACACAAACCTCTATAGTCTTAAGGATGAAACGTTTGAGCCTATCTTTATGATGGACGAATGAATTCACGATGTAATTGTTTTCTCTGAAACTACATTGTTCTGCAATTGCTGTAGAACACATCTGTATCATGAGTGATAGTTATAAATTCAAGGGAGAAGGAACAAAATAGTGTATTGAAGCTCACATTCGTGTACAACCAAGTACATTGGGGGTCCATGAAAGTGGCACGTGTGAGGTAGCTTGTCGTACGATAAGGTCAGTTAACGGGTTAATAAAAGCAGACGAACGATGCAGTCCATGTTGTCTCACTGAACACGTTGTCTTAAGTCGTATCTGAACGTGAAATAAGCGTCATTGTTGCTTTATCTTTGGAGTCACACATCAACTGGATATAGCTTACAACGTTATGTTGATTTTAAAACAACAGCCCGCTATAAACCAATATTCAGTTAGCGCTTGTACAAAATATTGTAGAACCGACACATTGTGACTTGGAAAATAGACTAACATTCCCAGGCCTCGTGTTTACAGACCAATGTGATGAGGTTAATGATATTCAGCTATTAACCGTACTAGCGAATAATGATCAAGTGGTATTATATTTTATGTTTCAAATACACGATATACGACAGACTGCTCTACTCCGTTTCAGTATCTGGAAGGCTAATATTCCGTGGATGAGAGACTGTGCTACCTTGACAGCTTAGTTGGTCAACGTTGATTGATTGATCGAAGACGAATGGAATCATTTTAAAGATACATTAGAAGTCATAATAATACCGTTTATCCCATGATCGACGCGTGAGATATCAGATTGCCCACTGTAAACCGACAGGGAAAATCTAAAGCTTCTATGGTGTATGAAACACTTCTGAGTGTCCTTTAAGTCGATGAGTCACGCATCATTTGACCGTGAAAAATCTGAATTATATGTGAAACAGCCACTTCTGGAAGCCAAAGTGCTAACGGAAGACCACTTTCACTCAACAGCCGTATTCGTCCGCAGTGATTTGTTCTATACATTAAGCCAAAAACGGAACATATTGATGGAATTCCTCTATAATTGTTGAAGAAAATTTTACGCTCAATATCTGAATGACATATGATTGAACCTAAGATTTGATAAATTCATCTCAGCGAGGTCTACACAATGGATGTTTTTACAAACACTAACTATAACCGCTTTTCTGAGGTACTAGTCATAGGACCAGTGCATGCGGATTAGGATCCCTCAACCACTCATTAACCTTAGAACTGATTAGTCACCAAGTCCTGATGGATTACGTCCATAATCTTGTCATTCCTCGTCGACAAAACTTCAGGATCATTCACGATGCTGTTCAACAATTCATTTTCCAAACCGTAGCCCAACAACCAATCTATTAGTCTGACATAGCAGTCAGGATATTACTGAAAAATGATTCGTTCAAATTTGTAAATATGTCAACTAATGGACAACATGTATTCAAGACAAACATTCTTGCTTGATCTGCTTACTAATTACGAGAGGTAGTTACCGGGAAGCTATCATAACGGTTTGTTATCAGTGCATTCTACAAAGGCCTTTGATAATCTGTCCTACCTGGGGCTTGCGCAGAACCTGTGGATATTTTCGGAAAGCTCTGTCATGTAAAAGTTTGATACAGAGGATGAAGGTGTATTTGGCACTAGCTGAGTGAAAACTAGCGAAAAGTGATGTGCTTTTAAACTCAATATCAGTTCTCCTTCTTTTCTTGTCTGAGTTAATGAATTACCGAGTCTACTCATATTATCGACACTTATTTGCAGATGGTATCAAAATATAGAGATCAATACTTAGTGGGGCTGGTCATTTTGATTAACAGTGTAATCCTAACAAACTAATAAGATGGTTTTGATGTTGCATAAACCCTTACTTGAACGTTTAGTGCGTGAAAATCCCCCACGTATACATTATAACGATCTACTGCTCCTGACTCCATCAGATGCATATTTCGACGATCATTTGATTCCGTATAAGATTATAATATTTGAATTCTATTTTGGATTTTCTTTTTCTTACGTTTTCGACAAATTTCCTCATCTCCTTTGTTTAAGTTGATATTTGGTTATGGTGTGTTTCGATCACTTCAACAAGGATTCAAATGAATTGGTGGAGACGTTTCGGGTTTTATAGCTCACCTGTGTTCGACTTTACTCAAAGCATTGCATCCAAATAAAAAGCATGTGTGCTAACAAGGAGGCTACTACATGCGAACATGTGGTAACCAAATTAGCGACGGGTTTCCCAAAATCTTCTACTATGAGCGCCTAAAACGTCCAAACCTTTTCCTCTTTTTCTGAGAAAAACCACGAGTTAACCTTATTTCGACATTCCCCATCTTGGACAATGATTTAGTTACCAACATGTTTTACCTCTCTGATCTGTTTTTAACAGCGCTAAAAATCTGAGATAAAATAAGTCCAGAGTGTGATTCTATTTTTCTCATCATCTGGTCAGTGACTTGAACGCACGACCCGAACAATTACCAGTCCGATTAGCAAGCAATTCCCTCCTCGGGAGAAAAGACTGCTAGGATTGACAAAGCTGCAGAAACCCACTTTTCTTATTACTGAAGACTGTAGTCAGTTAATAATAATGCAATTTTATGTGAATGAGCACTCAAAGTAATCAATCTCAAAATGATGTCCACTATAGTTACTTACATTTAAGTGATGTGACGACAGTCTGCTATGTTTTAGACAATCATGCATGATTAAGAGTCCTTCCTGCGAATATTAACGGGTGTTTGCAAGATTCTGTTTTAAACTTACAAGCGGCAAATAGAAAACCTATTACCATATACAGTAGGAGATATGTTTATCTAAACGTGAGTTTACGCAAACCCATTCATGGGGGAAACATTAAATGATCTGTTTATACAACTCCATTTTCTGGTTGTAGGTTGTGCCTAGTCATTGTTAAGTACATAATTAATCCACGCTCTTAGTGGATAATCAACACGTATCCTACTTCACATAATAGACCTGGGAATATCTGACTATAGAACAGTCCGTGAGCATCGCACTTGCACATAATCCCTAAAATACAGCAACGATTGGTGTCAGAGTTCCATCGTCGATGTATTTGGAGATCTCAACTACATGCACACGTATGTGGGTGACTGCTTTATCATACGTCTGTATAGAGAATCTCATCTGAGGCATCTGAACCTTGTCTTCAAAATCTCCTAAGACATGGTAACACTGTAAACATTCAAAAATATCAGATGGTAGCCAGCTCCCTGGATTTTCTCGAGTACATTAGTGGTGTTCAACGTACTTGCCTTTTGAAAAACAAATTGGGGTATATTCTAGATTACTAAGAACTTATCACAGTCAACCAATTACGTACGTTCTAGGCCATGGTAAGTTTTTATCGACGCTTCATACCGAATTCGCTTCTCTCATGAGACGTTTAACAAACAAACCTGGTTGAAATGCGAAACTCATCAATTTGGCAGACAAAGCTGAAAAGACATCCTCAACAGTTAAGTAATATTTTTGATCTAGCCTCTTAATTCCGGATGGCGCAAAAGTTTCATGGTCGCAGATAACACTTTCTGAGGGAGAGGTTTCCAAAAAGGTTTCTCATGTCAAACAGTTTGGAGGTTGAGAAACTCCAGGGTTTCCTGAAATTTCTGGAAGACTCACTGTACTTATTATAGTACCAACATCAATCGGGATTATCTACCTCTCGTGGTCTAGCGACACATCTTTCTAGAGATGAACTTCATTGAGAAGTTAAGGAGCGTCTGGGATTGTGATAAAGATTAAGATGATGAGTGAGGGCACGATAAAAGTTTGTAACGTCATCTTGTGTCGTTTGGAGCTCTTCTTTGACAGAGTAAAGCTCGATGCAACAATTGTGTTTCTGAGCCATTTTTCGACCCGATGTTATGAAAGTTCTAGTCCAACATTTGTCAGTCTGCTAGGTCGTAGAATTATGGTCTAATCCGGCATGAGTACTTTTATCTTCGCTACTATAATAATAGGCTTAATTCCAAAACCATAGGCTTGTCATGATGTGACTACCTAGTGAATAAGATCTTGCATGAAGTCACATCACTATTCACACTGACTCGTCCGGTCACGAGAATCGGCAACATGATTTCGAACACTTCTAACGAACACATTTGGGCTGGATAGGGATTTATATATTCAATACAAAAACAATAAGTTATGTAGGGTGACTGCGCTTGCATGACCGAGCCATATCATCTCCAATGACTGTTTCCGCGCTCATCATTACAACCCTCCCAGGTATTCAATGCTAAATATAACTTTTCTCAGTTATCAAATGTTCACCTTTGAAGATCGTGCGATTAAAACCAATAACACTGCAAGGATTACATGTTTAGGAATAGGGTTTCGAAACAACACTAGTAAACATAATAGGTGCGACGTACTTGTGAAAATTACGTGGTGGTGCTTCCACTGCTGCAAGGAATCATGCACGAAGGTTTCTTGCACTGTGCTCATGAAAGTCGGCTTCTGAAAAGCAGAGCCAGACTTCGATACTATCGGGTCAGAAAGGCATGATTTAAAAGGAAGAAGAGAAATAGTCTCAATCTTAAACAGCATGAGTGTGCGTTCCGTCTTGGTAAATATAAAATATATATGGGTGAAAAACATACCTGAAAATATGAAAATAACACCACAATACGTAGAAAAAACATTGGAAAATGATATTTAAAGTTGCAACAAGGAACGGACTCTCAGTTGATTGCTTAGTGTGCCAGATCGCCTCAAATCCGCCACTAAGGACGCTACGGGTATTCGGAGTTTGACGTCTTTACGCGTAACACATTTTAAAATCCGAATCTACCCACGTCAGTCAAATCTGAAGTCATAAATGAACGGGTTGGAAGATATACTTACAGAGTTATAGACATGTCGAGAAGTGTTTGGTCCAAGCTGGCTAGTAGTTGCAAAAAATGAATTGTAGGATCCAAACTAAGGTTTGGACTGAAGGATAGCTGACTAGGTGGGTTAGATACGCGCCCTTGCCCGTTTGAGACCAAAACAAAGTAACTGGGGTAAAATGACGGTTCCATAATTCATCATAAATTTAAATATACATTGTTACCTAAACAAATATGACCACTCAGCTATCCAACCAATAATTGTTCAATTGATCAAATATAAATTACAATAAATAAGGAAGTTGATAAAGGATGTAAGAAAACTACCAATCACAACAAATAAATGTTATTCTATCCTATCTGGATAGACCACGCACAGATTCGTTCAAATGATAATATTTGGTTGCTTTGTAACACAGAGTGTTTCCAATTCTGGAAGAGTGCCTCAATTCACAACCAAAAATGAACAATTCCAGTCAACACAGGCAACGCAATCAAAGGGGGGGGAAACCAATATGGCTGCCGCCAAGACTTAGTATAAAGTAAAACAACATAAGTGCAGTTCGGGAAGAAACAAAAAACTTAGTGAAGGCGTAAGAAAAACAAAAACTATAATAAAAAAATACAAATATTAACAATTCAAATGTAATCAGAAACCTAACACTGTACAACCAAGGGGATCACTAGGAACAAAGTGCAAATATATACATGGAGGGATTTTCACACACACACACACACACACAAAACATTCAAAACGGATCATACATGCATATCACGGTGTACCTGTTTGTTTATGATCTAATTCGGTGTTAGTACATTTATCTTTGCCAATATAATAATAGACCTAATCCAACTCGTGATCTGGTGCGGATGCGTCAATTTTGAAGACAGAACTACTTGCTTCGGGGATTTATTTATCACTACTCTTATTGTTAAGTGAGAGTTTCAACCTGACAGTGGTGATGGTGAATAATTCATTTATAAACACGGCACTTTGTACCAAACTCATCAAACAAATCCCTCTAATGCACATTATCTACGTACTTCATTAGCCCTTTTTGAAATATGATCATCAAGTGTTCAATTCGTAATAATCTGTCCGTTCGTTGGTTTAAAACAATAACAAGAAACTGTTCAAACGTTCATGGTCAGAAATATAAATAAATCAAAACTCTGCTAAGAAATGTTAACTCGAAATAATAGTTTATTATAAGTGAGGTAATTCAGAATTTCCCTATTACACCCTGTACCTTAACAATATTGGTTCCTTTTACAAGACAAATTATCATCTGCAATTCACAAAATAGGCAATGATAAGCAAGGAAACAACACTCAAAAACTAACATACTGTAAGACAACTGGGCCTCAACGATAATAACTGTACGTCTTATGCCATACTTCACGATATCTAAAGCTTACAGCAGTGATCCTAGGGATACATGTAATCTCCTACAATCTATTACTTCGAGAAGACAGAGGTTACTAAGGTCGCTTGTTAAGATCCATTTTCCTGTCCAAAGCTCCACATGTCCTATTAGTCCAGCCTTGATAGATAATGCCCTTCCAACCATCACCCTGGAAGAAGTCAGATTATATCATTATCAATCCAATTATCATACTTTCACAGCTATTTCCTTTTAGATTTATGTCATAGTAAGGAGGTGATAGATTAAAGAACTCATCAATAACAACAGGGAACACCCACCGCCATATTAACCCAGATTGACCTTTCATAACTATGATTTGTTCACTCACCCCATAAAACCAATAAAAATGAGCTGAAATGACTTCAACAAGAAAGGGAGACATCTATTCGTGCATCAGAATATTGTTTACAGTACTCTATATTAAAACTTCACATAATCATATACTTTCAGCTTCTTATTGAACCACGTCCATTTATACAGTTCTTTGTCCATTCATACCGTATTTATGCTTATTTTCCTTAACCTACTGGAATGCTCTTGCTTAAGACGTACCTTAATAAAAGAGAATTAGACTAAGTAATCACACCTTCACTATTTCACACAAATGACTAAATTTCAATAGGCATGAACATTGTTTGTTTGGCTCCTCGTCCTTTCTTCCTACCCTCTTTTTCAGCCCCCTCAAGATATGCAACGGAAAACATATATGGAACAAGTGTCTTCATCCTGCGCCAGCAGTAATGCCTCAGATGCTCCAGAGCGATATAAGGTCACGGTTTCTAAAAGCTCTCAAATTAACGTGAGTTTACTGCCGACTATCAGTTGCACACCGCAATGCAACTTCCATAAAAAGCGCCAACTGTCATATTGACAATACGGATCTTACTAATATTATTTGCATTCATGTATGAGAAGTGTTATCCCCCAAGATTTTATGACCAATGTACCATATAAAATATCAAACTAACTAAGTAACCTACCAT
This sequence comes from Schistosoma haematobium, assembly GCF_000699445.3. Lineage (NCBI taxonomy): Eukaryota > Metazoa > Platyhelminthes > Trematoda > Strigeidida > Schistosomatidae > Schistosoma > Schistosoma haematobium. The sequence goes on along the minus strand of NC_067199.1, from coordinate 2,655,241 downwards.
AGTGAAGGCTGTACATCTGAAACGATTTGATCTTGCCTCTAAACCGGCATGCCCTATGTAACAGACTGTTGTGTGGGAATAAATTATTATCATTCGGTTTGAACACAAAACTAGCGAACCAAAATTTATTCGATTAGATCAGACTACGCTCTTCCGTATAGCGTACAAAGCATTTTTGAAGGGCTCGTATTGAATAGTATCAAGACACAAAATCTGGGCTCAATTTAAATGTTTTCAAACTGTTCAGCATATGTTATACAGTCAAGGGTTTCTATAACATAAATTAGCGTGATGAGAATCAATAAAAATATACTTACCAAGATGGGATCAAACTTCTATCTGCAGGAATTCCAGCAATCCTTCCAAGCAGACAGTCAAAGGTTAACAGTCACACTGAATCACGCCGTATACTTGAGCTTAGCAAAAGGCAAGTCTTTAACCAAACTCAAACAATATAAGCTCAGATGAAGAGAACTGAAGAAAGTAAAATAAGTAAAACTTGATCTTCCCTGTGAAGTAACATGCTTCATGTAACAGACTATTATTTGAGAATAAATTGTCATTATTTTAAGCTTATCACAAAAAAATATTCAGTTTACTTTTCAACAAGGAACCTCGTAACAGCGAACATGTGCGTAGCTACATGAGTAAATGTAGGAGCCCAAGACTAGATATCTAGGATCTACTGCATTTCGCATGAGACAACAAAACCAAAAGTTTTTTGTAAGGTTGTTAGAAAATATTTTAAATGAAGAGAGAGTTTTTATCCTGCTCGATAACTGTTGATAATCTACTGACAACCAGAAAGGACTAGATAACTGTTTCGTCCTAGTATAGAAATCCTTAATAATGAGCACGCATAAAATAATCAGTGACTGGCGAAATTCAACCATATAGAAAGTTGATGTGTGGGCGAGAATGATAATGACTGGTTGTCTGATTAGTCAGACATATAGATAGTCTGACAGTTGTCAGATGAGTTATTTATTCCCCTATCTTTATTATTATTACTCACTCACTTATTATTGTTCATTGATTTTGAATTGTGTCGGGTTTTGGTGTAGAAATATATTTACGTTGTGGTCAGGCTAATCACGTGGTCTTGATCTGAGTTGTGTTGACGTCCTATAGAATAGACACTGGGAGAGAATCTAGTGTAGATAATCGTTTAAGGTAAATTAACGTCCCATACGTGTAAAAGTGGAAACCCAACCGTTATAACATTAGACGAAGTGAAACCGAGCGTTATAACAAAAGTGCAAATATTAACCACTTATGACAGTGATGGCTTTCTTGATACATTGTGAATATGTAAATCATTGAGTCCTATTTCGGTGGTCCAAGCGACACACGCTTCCTATGAGACTTACAGGTAGGTGAGTTGATCCTTCACGATTTCAGACTGTTGAGTCATAACTTATATTGACAAAGTTATTCGATCCTCTCTAAGTGTTATGTTTTACAAACTCTTCCACTTATAATCACATATGTCACTTCTTTTATCGCAAGACGTTGGAATTACTATAACTTTCCAATTTATTCAGTCCATCTTGAAATCATTTATCTCCCAGTTTTTAAAAATGACCCAGACGGTCATGAGGTTTATTTAAGGTCATTAAGTTATTCATGTTGTGACTGTATGGAGCTTCCACTCTAGCTTTTTTTAGTTTCCTTTATATTGCTCACTTTGGCAATTTTTAAGCTCTTACATTGTTCTTGATGTAATAGTTGTTATAGTACAAACACGTATCGCCTTTTAAACCCATTTGTGATATCCTAGTTTTCGATTTATGCTGAATAACTAATGATTTGATAAATCAACGAGTACTTTTTATCGATGTAGATATTGCCTAACACATTTAGCAGTCAGTTATTTGTCATTACGATATCAAGCGCTTACCACAACTAGTTAGACAAAAAGCAGTCAGTTCAACAGGTCTATTCTAATTCTCTTTAGAATGTTATTTATAAACATCCATCCATTTCAATAGTTGAAATCATGAGTCAATTAAAGCTGGAACATCATAGAAAACCTGGAAGCACTGGACGGTTGTTTCGTCTTGTTGTGTGACACCTCAGCAGTGCACACCCACGACCCCGCCTCGTGATATTCGAACCCAGGAACTGTCAGTCTCACGCGCGAGCGCTTAATCACTAGACAACTGAGTTGGCCGGTATCCAGCGGTGTTAATGTTTGACTTCAACCAATCCACGAAACTGAGCGACAAATCCACCATTATCATCAGTGAGTTACTATCTAACAACTGACCCACTTGTTCATAAAAAGATGCTCAACTAATCTCAAGTATTTCACTGTTAAAATAAACAGTCAACGATTGATAATTATATTCAATAAATATAGAGTCAGTCAACAGAAAAGAGTTGTTTCCCTTTGTTATTTGATACACCCGATAATTTTGTTCTTATTTAAATAACCCGATTTATTTTAACACTATTTAAAATCTGAATTGCTAATCAACTTGTTGTTTATACTTTACGATAATTACATATACATTTTTGTACACATGCACATAATTCAGGGAGTAAGATCTAGAAATGGATATTTTATGACAAACTATCGGTTTTCTTAAATTGGTTAGTTCATTTTATTTGAATTTTTTTGAATTTTAATTAGTAACAAGTTGAATATTTGTATATTTGAAGATTGTATTTTAATCAGTAGTTTATATTAGCATATCTGGGTAGCATCATTGATGAACATGGTGGATTTAATGGAGGTGTGAAGGCGTGGATCGGAAAAGCAAGAACAGCATATTTACAATTGAAGAACATCTGGAAATCAAAACGATTGTCAAAAAACACCAAAGTCAGAATTTTCAATACAAACGTCAAGGCAGTTCAATTGTATGGGGCGGAATCCTGAAAAACTATGAAATCCATCATCCAGAAGTGTTTGTTAACAGTTGTCTACGCAAAACAATACTTCGGATCTGTTGGCCGGACAATATCAGCAACAACCTACTATGGGGGAGAACAAACCAGATCCCAGTGGAGGAAGAAATCAGGAAGAAGAGCTGGAAGTGGATAGGACATACATTGAGGAAAGCACCCAACTGTTTCACAAGGCAAAACCTCACTTGGAATCCTCAAGGCCAAAGGAGAGGAGGAAGACCAAAGAATACATTACTTCGAGAAATGGAGACAGATATGAGAAGAATGAACAACAATTGGATATAACTAGAAAGGAAGACCGACGACAGAGTAGGTTGGAGAATACTGGTCGGTGGCCTATGCTCCATTTGGAGTAACAGGCGTAAGTAAGCAATCACTGTCTTAGATAAGGTAAGGTATATGAAATATCCATTGAGTTTCGGACAACTTAATGGGTTAATAAAACGATGCAATATATATTAACGTTAAATAGGTTAAACACTATCGACTACAGTAAACATAAGTTCACCATTGGATGTAAGCCATGCATGATATAAGTTTAGAAAATCATATTTGTTATATTGTACTTCCATTAGTTGAAGTTAGACATTAACACCGTTGGATGCTGGCTCAGTAGTCTAGTGGTTAAGTGCTCGCGCGCGAAACCAGTAGGTCCTGGGTTCGAATCTCGCAGGGGGCGAGGTCGTGAATGCGCACTCCTGAGGAGTCCCACAATAGGACGAAACGGCCGTCCAGTGCTTCCAGGTTTTCCATGGTGGTCTAGCTTCAACTGACTCATGATCTTAACCATTGAAATTACTACAATCTCCACAAAACCCATCTGACATAAATATTGGTACAAAGGGGCACCGAATACATATGTGCCACAAATGTCATTGATTTGCATATGAACTGTGATACTGCCGGGGTGCCCAAACCGAAGGTAGATTTTTTAGGAAGCCATCGATCGAAAGGTCCGGTCCACAAGGTAGTGGAGCAACGTTAGGAGATACAGTCCCATGGTAGCCGGTAACCAACAATTTGTTCCATCAGGATTTTGGAGCCCATGGGCACCAGTGATTTGGAATTAGGGCTTCCCAACGGCGAGACTAATATTTATGGACGAACCAGTCAGGTATAAGATAACAGGTTTTGGATTTTGGCGCGAAATTCACTCATCCACTTGGCTAGATATTTTTGGCATTATAGCTGATAACATTTCGTAATGAAAATCATAAATTTAATTCCTAACCCTTAACCATCAACTGTAAATCATAATTCTAATTCCTCACACAGATTTCTAACCCTCGTTTAGTCGCAGTTAATAACTGAATACACTCAACTTCAGTCTAGATTCGTTCAAAGGTCGTCCTTAAATTATAGTCTCACCATTTTCAACTCACCTAGGTGGATACTCTATATCCACCAACCCGGTTAAAGCGCCGGACACTCGCTTTTCGTCCTCTCAATTTCGTAAGTAACATCCGTGGAGCGAGAAGCCAGTGAGTAGGACTTCCTTGGCAATGACTGTATGTACGCGGCCATGTGAAGGCAATTGGAGAGGGAGGGATAAATCTCACCACACACGGCCGTACCAGGGCATTCATGAGTCAATCTACGCTAGACCACCACTAAGAACCTGGACGACTGATTAGTCTTAGTATGGGGACTCCTCAACAGTGAGTGTCCATGATCCCGGACGTGGGACTTGAACCAGAACCTTTGGTCTAGCGCGCGAACGCCCAACCTCTAGACCCTTGGGCCGGCATCCAACAGTGTAGAGTTCAATCCATGTCGGATAGAGACAGGTATCTATCTAACAAGAGATGAACGGTTGCGCAAGATCATGGAGCAACCGAAGTTAGACATTAAAATAACGGAGGATGAATTTACCTTCGGAATGATAAATACATTAGTTATCAGCTATTGGAAAACTGGATTCTACTCAATTGTTGATTCGTCTAATGACCAACCTAAAACTGTTAACTTATATTGACAAAAAATAACAAATATGACGACAGAAAAATACATCAGAAATAGACTTTTCATAAGTTATAATCACTTAATAAAGTTGGTGAACAGAAAAGCATTCTGAAGGAAATTCGACAAGACAATTGTTCTGACTAGCATAAATGATTTAACCAAGGAAAAATTCATCATTTGTGATTCCAACAATTTGTATAGGTTTTCACATTCAGTAATAAGTAATACTATCTAATCCATAATGATGAACCCAATGATCAGAATAGGCATAAATATTTTTATCGAGATCACATTGTAGTCTGAATAGGCAAAAGAAAACAATCCACTTGATATGTAGCAGTGAAAGTAAAATATCATTAGATACGGAGCATGAACAAACAAACACATCCTGATGACTTAAATATATGAGTACGACGGCATATAACTATGTTAAATCAAGTAGTATCTAGTGTTAATCTGGTTCTCTATTCTGGGTCATGAATCATGGATCTGATATGACATGACTGGTTTCATTATCGCAGCAAACATGAAAGAAAAGTATTTTGAACCATCCGTTATATCATTACTTATATGCTGAAGTTGACGATATACAATCGGTGGACATGCAATTCATCAATTAATGAACCTAACTAGGTAACCAAGTATATGATTATGCAACGGATATTGAAACAGATTTGTGATACTATTACTCTGCTGTTTGTAATGAAAATAACGGTGAAATGCTCTAACTAATAGATCATGTACCCTAATTTTTATTCATCCTAAAAATTATAAATACTCAGAAGAGTACATCCACTATTTAACGAAAAAACAAACAAACAAACAGACAGACAAGTACAATTATTTAACGTACATAGAACATTAAAACGCAAAAAAAAACAAGAACCAAGACAAAAAAGTCTTATGTTAAATCAGTAGAGTAAATAGATATATTTCAGTAGTGAATAACCTGTTAACAACACTTAAAAACCAACATTATCATATGAACACAAGTAATCTCATATTCACAACTTAACAGGAAAAAAAACAAACAGTGAATGATGATGATAATGATAATGGAGAAAATAAAATAAAGGTTACTTACAATAGGACGGTTAAACCAAATAACCAGACAGGGCACAAAAACGTCTACATTTACACAGACACATACACACACATACATATGTAGGTACATTCCATAATCAAATGAATGGAACACAATATGATGGAAGAGAAATTATATCTGTACAAATAAACATTTTTTTTAAAAAAAACACACAAAACAAACAATTCACACAAAATGATAAACAAAAAAAACCAATGTACATTGAATCAATTAAGTAGTATTATTCAGTAGTAATTATTATTATTATTAAAAAAATGATTATTACTGGGATATTTATATTAACCAGGGCGTGAAATTTTTCTTTTTTAAATTGTCTGTAAACGACAAAATAAAAGACTAAAATAATTATAATAAATATATTCAGAAAACAATCAATTACCTAGGTTTTGTATTCCATGTACATATATTTAAAGGGTGGGAGAAAGAGAGAGAAAGAGACAGAGAGAATGGACGAAGAGAAACAACTCTACACAAACAGTAACATAGATATATGTTTACATACAGCATAATATGAGCAATCAAACTGAAGTAAATATAATTTGATGTATAGTTAATTTCAACTTGAATTACATTTCTTGCACAAATACACTTAGTTTTAAGCAAAATATAAGAGTGAAAAAAAGATTAAGAAATAATAATGGTACCATTTCGTTTTTCTTTTTTTGAAAAAAAAAAGAGTAAAAAGCACAATAGGAAGCCAATTTGTATGAGTAGTAATAATAGTAATTGTGTAAAAGTGTCCATACAAAAACAGTTTCAGACATGAATATGTCCTGAGGGATAAGCAGTTAAAAGTATGTTAGTACACTGGAAGACAATGTTATAAATGAATAATATGGGTTTATTATTAATATTGCACGAAATGTTCTTTTTCCAGGAGGGATGGGCAAGAGTGAAGACAAACTCTAAAAGTTTACAGTATAATTGTATTTAAATAGCGTTTATTCACTGAAATAAATGCAATTTGTTACAATGTAAAATGAAGAGAAAGAAATCAATTGGAGATGGGAAATAACGAATTAAACTTGGTATTATAAAGCTTACAGTCCAACTTCTTGAGTAGTAGAAACATATGGTTGGGACAGTGTAGCAGCAGTATTTGAAGCTGAACGTGTATGAGGCGGTTGTGATGAACTAACCAAGGATGTTCTTAGCATAGCATTCGGAGTTATAGAGCGAGTAACTGACTGGATAACTGAAGAGGTAGGTCGATGAGTATTACTAACTGATACTTGCTGTTGTATATTTGGTCGTGGAAATGGTTGGAGAGTCGGAGGTACTGCACCGGGAGGAAATGGACCAATTGGGGCACGTCGACGAGGAAGGGTAGCGCCTAAAGCTTGATTCACATTTCCTGTATACATATTACCAGAAGCCGATACAAGTGGATGATTTGATCCTACAACTTGAGCATTAAAAAACAAAAATCAATTTAACAATTAGAAAAACATGAATAAAATAGTAACCAATGTGTATAAGATGCTGCCTAGTATTCCAAGCATTTAGTTTTCAATAAGTGACTTTTTCATCGTAATCTATTCAATTTTCATAAGTCTAGACATACACAGGGAGAGAGAGAGTAATGTTTGCCCTTCTGTTAAGCACACATGTGGATTACAGACCGGTGGATGAACACATTTCAGACCAATGTTTTATGATATACTAATTAAAAGATGTACGCACATTCAATTACCACCTTATCTACCGTAAATCTAAACCCTATTTTATCTAATTTGGCACCTGGATAGTATCACTATCTGCTAGAAGTACATAAGTATTTCTAGATTCTAATAAATTGATTATTTTAATCCAATAATTAAGCACAAATTAATACAACATACTTCTGTGCATAATTAACGAAAACTGACAGATTTCAATATTTCAGTTAAAAATTGTTAAGATATTATAAGCTAGTGAATGAGTGGTGGGGTAAAAGATAGCAAAGATAAGTTTATTCTTTGATTACAACAATAAAGGATGATTTGTTTTTTCGGCACTACGAAAAAAAAAGCTTTACACATTAAAGAAATAACCAACGGTATATATATATATACATGGTTAGTCAGGGCTAATAACCATTAAGGTGTAAACTGTAGAAATAATTTTACGCCTATACGAAAATAATAAGAAAAAACTATAAACGATGACTGTTATGAAGAAATAAATTGGTTTGGTTTGTAAACAGAAGACAAGAAAAAACAAAAACAACATATTATATTTATTAGCCAAAAGAATTATGAATTTAGCTTCTAAGCAAGATGATTATGACGAACTATAGAATGTGTAGGTCGTTTATTTTTCGTTATCTTAAATCACTGTGATACATTGCTCACGTGAAGTATAACCATTAAATAAGTGAAGACGAATGTAAGTAAAGAGGAATCGATTAGTAAATCCCCTACCTTTTGTCGATTAAAGTAGCTTAACACGCACAATACACGAATCAGTTACTGATAATCCTGATATGTCAGTCAGTCAGTTAGTTACAACGTAGAACCAGGCACATATGTGCATCGATCTAAGTTGCCGTACCTTATTAGCACAATAAGATGAACACCAAATTCATAGAAGTGGTTAATTCAATGATGGTAATATATAAAAGAAACATTGCATATCAGGATATAGTACAGGAAGAAAAAATTAGTTCGTAGAAAGAAAGATATGAAGCGATTTTAATCTCTTAGTTTAAGGGAAGACAGAAAGTCTATACACCTACGCCAGTGTAATGGATTCTGAACCATGTCACCAAGAGTCTTCAACCATTGGTTACGATAGTGACGCAGACCCCAATCAAGTAGTCCGCATCTACCAACATGGCTCAGACTAGAAGTTAGTGACTTTACGCACTGATGCTACGCTTTGGTTTGGCTTAGAAAAAAGACTTATCTCAGTCAGAGCGGCATATAATTATAGTCAGTGAAGATATTGATTATTATACTACATAGTGTAGGTAGACATAAACATATTAGTGGAACACATAGGATAGCTATAGTCCATGGTTCACGTTAGGTGACATAATCTAAATTAGTCGCAGCAGTACATGTGTATTCAATCTTCATCTTCTTATATATAAAGAAATATAACATTCTTCATTTCATACGTTCCTTCAAACTGAATTTTTCAAGTTTGGTTTTCCATTTACACATATTGACAAAATGATTTGTAATTTCTTATGTTAGTATTGAATTTCATGAAGATCTAATCATGAAGCATAAGAAAAAGAAGTGTATATTTTGACAGAACTCTAAAACTTAGACTGAATCAAGTACCTTGAGATAGTTGCTGATTTGCTGTTACAGAACCAGTGGTCATGGGATGATAAGAAGGTAATTGTCCGCTTAAATGAGTTCCTACTTCAGAAGCGACAACAGCAGCAGAGGACTGATGTTGTTGGAGATGTGAAAAATGATGAGGTTGTACAAGACCTGAGTTTATACTATTACTAATATTTATGTCTGCAACACCAGATGAAAGCCCAGTTGATGTTGAAGGCCCATGAATTATGGAATGTGACTGAACAATTTGTTGTGGCATAATATTTTGTGAAGAACGAATTGTCGGAGGCATATTATTAGGAGGAATGGGTGGTACCAGTTGTTTTGGACAACTATTTCGCAACAGGAAATCAGCGCAATCATAATTTTTAGAACAATGAGCGTAATAGAATGCATTTCTTCCTTCATGATCTGTCACAGTTGGATCACCATTGTACTTTAATAAAGGGAAATAGAATAAAATCAAGTCTGAGTTTAATAAATTCATAAACGAAAATATGTTAACAAACTAATCATGAAAAGAAATAAAGATAAACTTAGTATAAAGTTAAATAAATTTATAAATACAACACATTCCCAGTGCTAATAAAATAAACTATTCGTTCAATTTTTACATGAACTGGTGAAGTGAACATTTCAGATCCACCTCACAATGCATGTAGTAGTAATATGCAAACCGCTGATGAAACAGTATGGAAGAAGCACAACAATCAGTCACTAAGTATAATAGGTGATACTAGAATTAATGTTTATCGTTCACACAAATTAATGCAACAAAAATCCATTCGGGTCGGCTTTTAGTTTGATGTTGGTGAAGTTATAGTAATCAACGATGGATGTAACTAGAGAGGAATATGAAAGAAATACGATGTTAGAACCACTTACTGTGAACCGTGATCTAATTTAATAGTTTAGATGGGGAATTAACGAAATTTCTATATGCATGGAAAAAAATTGACAGATTTCACAATTGAAATGGTGCGACTAAAATACATGTACTTGTACGACTAACAGTGCATTTAGTGAGGAAATTTGCTTTGACGAATATAAATCATGTGAACAATCTTGGAATTAGGTAAAATGGAGAATCCATTAGATGAGATAATGAACTGTAGCCTTGACAGTTCGTCCATGATAAATTTACATTCTTTACACTGCTTAAAACCTGGGACGTCCTATGTTACTTGAATCTAATTGTAGTTTACAACTATGACGAAAAGTCAATCTTAAATGAAGAATACTATCCTCAACATGTCTTCCTTCAAATTATTACCTATATTCCCCTGAAAATACACCGTTTTAAATTATATTTACCAACTGGGAGGTTTCGACAATTATTACAGGGAAAACTCGTAGTTAATCACCATATTGTGGACAAAAAGCTTACCCATAAAAGCAATTGTAAATAAACTAGATTTCCGAGAGTAGCAGCAATGTGTATAGCTGCTCGTGGATCTTGAAGTGAATAAGCTGCATTGACTGTTTCAGGTGTAGCTAAAGCTAGACAGAGTATAACTTGACGTGTATCTTGACGAGCTATTGCATCAATTAACTGTCGTTGAAGTGGAGCATCAGGATAGGGTAATGGAGGCAGAAATTCTCGATGTTGATATTTGGCTCGAATCCAAATTTCCTTTTCCTCTCGTGAACTTGAAGGATTTGGTTTTCTGATAATCATCAGATTAATAACAATAAAAGTAAGCTTATTATAAAAATAGGGGAAATAAAGTCAATGTTAAAAGCTTATATATTGAATTTGAAAAAGAAAACAATACAAGGATAGTTTAATTTTTCAACATACGATTGAAAAGTAGTCCCTCACTTGATTAGTTGTTAAGTAACCTAATATAAGTAATAAGCTTAACACATAAAAAGATCCACAAGTTAGTTAAAGACATAGAAAATGTTGCTTACTAAAATGGTATTCGTAAATTTAGTCAACTTATCATTTTGTATAAATCTGACTTATAATACTTGCCGTACAACCTATTCAATCTGATGGTCACGCAATCCAAGTTGAGGTAGGCAGTAGATGTATAAATTTAATAGGTATTCAAAATACACAGTTTGATAGTCAAGTGTAAGTCTTGTCATTATAACAGATGGCGACAGTTGGAGAAAACAAAAACGACAAACTTTAAAAACTAAATCCGAATCACTTCTGCTCAATAAGTAACATCTAGTACATTCATTTATGAGAAAGTAGCTACATACAACTGATGTTTGGACACAAATCAGTCAGTCAGTCAGTAACAACGTAGAACTTCGTACGTACGTACATCAGTTCGAGTTGCCACACCACATTAGCACAGAGATACAGTTGTCGATTCAAATCCCGTAGTGGTAGAGGTAGCAAGAGTATAAGCAGTAATCGGGAAGATTAGGGTTTGGAGGTGTTATTTAAAGAGTATAATCCAGTGAAATGAATTTGGAAAGAGGAAAAAAGGGACATGAAGGATTCAGAAGATTAGAATTTGGGAGAACACAGAGAGTGGATGCACCTGCGCCATTGCAAACGATTTTGAGCCATGTCATTCAGGGTCTCTAACCATCGGTTGCTATCATCTCGTGGTCCCCAACCAGGTAGTCTACACCTACCGACATGACTCAGACCACTTGTCAGTGACTTCATGGACTTGTGCCATGTTTTGGTTTGGCCGCCCCTAGCTTTCTTCCAACCTACTCCTATACCACTGAACATCGCACGTCGAGGCAGTCGGTCGTTGGGCATACGTAACACGTGTCCCAGCCATCTCAACTGATGAAGTTTCACTACTTCATCAATTGATTTGCCATCATTACCTAGTACCCGTTTCCTAACAACTGTGTTACTTACTCGATGGTCCCATGATATACGAGCAATATTTCGAAGACACCTATGATCAAATACTAGTAGCCTACGGATATCCTCTACTCTTACCGGCCATGTTTCACTGCCATAAAGTAGGACGGAACGAACTGCTGCGCAGTAAACACGTCCTTTGGTTGATAGACGGATATCTCGCCTACGCCATAAATGACGCAAGTTGGCAAAAGCTAGTCGTGCCTTCTGTATCCGTGCTGAGATTTCGTCACACACAAGACCACAAGGGCTGATGAGACTTCCAAGATAAGTGAAGCGGTCGACACACTCAACTACTTCACTCCCTATCACTAGTTCGGGTGTCGATGTAACCCAATCCTGACACAAATATATCAACATAAAACTGTATACAGACGATATGATAGTACGCAAGACTGGTACTCCTAGAATGAGCAGTTGACTTTGATAATAACGTAGGGTTCTAAAGACATACAAAAATTTCTCTGAATGACCAATGAATCCTATGGAGATGTGCATCAGCTCATTGCTATTATTAGGTATTGCAAAAATCAAAATCAGATGCAAATTCTGAGGACGACGTGAGTATATACTATACTACGAAAAAAGTGTGAAGTGTACAATTGGTGGTGTTTCATAAAAAGCTAAAAGATGACAGCCTATTAATTCTTCAGAAAATAATGCTCATTATTGAAAAATTTCATAGGAATTACAAAACCATTGAACAAATGGATGACTATGCCATAGTAACACACTATAAACATCTGAAGATTCTAAGAAACTTATACTAATTTAACAAGATAAGACTCTAGTAAAATTCAAACATCACGTTATGTTGATAACATGAAGTAAATGTTAATATCATTGTGGTTAACTAATTACTTTTAAGAATAAATACTGAAATATTTCAACAAAATATCTAAAACTTATCATATCATGTATGGTCATTATTAAATTTACCGTAGATTCCCAGCATTTACAGGTGCAGCAGCTTCCCAAACAGAATTAGCTAATGTATTACCAATAGCACTCATTACAGTGACCGATTCAGTAGACCATTCATCTAAGTGTAAAGAACGTATGCGTGAAATATGTGTTCCAAGTTGCCGATGTATACCACTGCAACTAATACAAACCATAGCGCCTAAATTAAGACTTGCCCAATCTGGTTCTAAAATAGAATAATTCAGAATTTATTGAATAATAAGTGTTTCATACCATTTTCAACAAAATGACTATATGCTATTGGGTGAACTTTTTAAATAATAAGAGTTAAAAATTCACTTGTACGTCATGAGGAGTGAGTCAATTGATAGACAAGTAATATCATGAACTGAAGTTGAAAATACACATAAACTGGTTTTAATATAGAAGTATGGCAAATGTTACGAAAACTGAATGGATTGATTGTGTGCAAAAACTGAGAAGTCACAAACTAGAACACAACGTCCATACAATATACACTTCATAATTTCACATAGTTTCCAAAGTGCTACGATATAGTCATAAACAACAAAGAGTGCGACAGAAATGTGTGTTGCTCATCATGTTACTACACAATCTAAGCATAACAGGATGAAGTTAACACGATAAAAAACAAAGGAGTTACAATAATCGTAGTACTGACAATAATAAGGACTAAACATTGAGAACGTGGTTCCAGAGAAAAGAAATGAGAAGGCATATCCGAAGGAATCCTAGAACCCAAAATCTAAAAGAAGATACAGGATTACAATATCTGACTCATCTTAATTGATTCTAATTCACATTGCTTAACATCCATAATCACAGGTCGAAGTTATTGTGCGAACCCAAACTAGGCAGCATGAAGCTATGAATATGGTTCAGATTAACAGTCAGGAACTTGTTATGAATGCTGAATGGATAAGAATTGAAGTTAAAAAATATCCAAAAAATGATATAAACATCGAAAATATATATCATTAGACGATCTAAGTTAGACCATAATTGAAAACTTAGAAGCACTGGACGGCCGTGTAGTCGCAGTGTGGGACTCCTCAGAAGTGAGCATCTACGAGCCCACACGCGGCAATCAAACCCAGGACGGTCGCTCAGTGACGTGGATTGATTGAATTTAGACATTAGAACGGTCTGATCTGGGATCAGTTGTCTAGACTTTAAGCGTTCGTACGCGGGACAGAAAGTTCTGGGTTCGAGTCCCGCTCATGATCGTGGATGCTCACGCCTGAGTCCTACACCAGGACGAAACAAAAATTCGGTGCAACGCTTCTAGGCTTTCAATGGTAGTCAAATTGGATCGGTTCATGATTCTAATGAAATTCAACAATCTCCATAACCCCCTCTTTACTGACAATATATACATAATTAGTGAATGGAAAGTGTACTGACATTGTAGCATTTGTATTGGTTGTACATATGAATAGATCACATAAAAAAAACAACACAATAATTGAAAGATTGTAGAAAACAAACATGCACAATTTGCATAAAACTAAATGAACCAAAACTGAATAAGTATTGTCCCTGTTTTTCATTGTTCATTCACGTATACACATGTAAGGTTTAGTAATAATAAACATATATACATACATGTACAAAGAGAAAAGGTTTTTGTTAAAAAGTAAAATTGAGTGGTTTCTATTTTTGTTTTGTTTTAATCAATAGTAATAATAAGAATGATACTAGTAATGATCGAGCTGTTTTATAATGAATGAATATCTAATAACCAGTTTTACATGAATGTATGAAAGTAGATCACACCCAATAATAATAGTAATAAAAATAAACTTAAAATTGATCATTAAAAGATTAATAGATGATTGTATGTAAAATACTGTTACTCTTGTCAATCTAGAATGAATAAAAATAGATACAAGATTCGAGATATATAGAGATTTTAATTGATAGATAGTGAGATAAACTGAGAAGTAAATGTGGTAAAAATAAGGGAGACGTCTTTAAGTTTACTATTAGACGTGGAGGAATGCATCAAAGGAATTGATAGCACCTGATAAGAACTAGAAAGTAGAGCTCGGGATAGAAATGGTTGAAGTTCTCTGGTCAGCAGCTTATACCCAACGAGGAGTAGCAGGTGTACGCAAGCAAAGAAAACTTGTACTAATTGTGTTTGTTTTATCACTATTGATATTCACAATTACAGTTGATCAGTTAGTGTTGTCATACATGTAATCCGAGTGGACTGGCTTGACATGGATTTAGTGTTTAAAGCCAAAAATACTGGGTTTAAGTGTCAGTGAGAACATCAACACTAGGATGCAGGTATATTCAGTTCACGAGTTGTATACAGAATGAAAAGTGTGTCTTGACTTTCAATACAAGGATTTAACACTTCAATTTGAATCAAAACACACACACAAACTTAGTATTAAATGCATTTTTTACTCCTTGTAGGGATTATCAAATATTGTATATCTTTAATTTTTAAAGCTTAAAAACTAATGTATAAGTATCTCTTCACTTGTTAATGGCGCACAACCACAGAAGCTAAAATAGTATATATTCAAAGAAACCGCTATTCAGAGGTACACCATAAAAAATAACGGACATTAAATTTCTCAAGAATTCAACGGCAAAACAGCCATGTAACTCTCCCCAATCGCAAGTAAAGGGAACTATTTTGCTATATATATATATATGGATCGGCACGTAGCAGACAAGTTTATTTTATTTATTTGAACACACAGATATTGGTACAAGGGGGCACCAGATAAATATGTGCCACACAAATCTCATTTGATTTGTGTGAGGGCTATGATACTGCCCGGGTGCCCAAACCCAATCAGGTGGTTTTCTTAGGGAGCAACACCTGGAGCCTTTGACCTATAGATCCGACCCATAAGGTAGTAGAGCATCGTAAGGAGATGCAGTCCCATGGTAGTCGGTGACCAATAATTGGTTCATACGCCATTTGTTCCCTCAGAGTAGTGGAGCCCATGTGCACCACTGCTTTGGAATCAGGGTTTTCCAACTCCCCTAGGTGAACTCTCCGTGTTCATCAACCCGGTTAAAGTGTCGGACATTCGCTTTTCGTCCTCTCAATTTCGTAAACAACAACCCCGCCACGAGAAGGCAGTGAGTAGAACTTCCCTGGCAGAGGCTATATACGCGTGGCCTCGTGAGAGCATTTCGAGAGGGAGAGCGGACTGTCCCCACTCTCGGCCGTACACAGCGGAATGAAATTATTAAGGTAAATACCCATAATGGTTAGAGTCAAAGAGATATCGGTAGCGATAAAAAAAACTAGGGATGGATTATCATTCAACAAGAAATAATGAATTCTTCAAATAAAAAGTATAAAATAATTTTGAACCGCAACATTTAAGGGAAGATAAAGAGTGAACCGATTTACACCAATGTGAGAAATTCTAAGCTACGTCAAATTACACAACATATCCAACCATTAGTCAAATTAACAAAACAAACCACAACCAGCTAGTTTGTATCTGCCAACATAGCTAACAACAATATCTAGATGGATTCGGGTTTAAATCAATAAATCAAGTGACTGACTTAATGAGCCAAAACTGTCGAAAAAACAAATATTTTGTTTAAATAAAGTGAAAAGATCGTGACATAATTATTACAAGCTAACTAAATAACGCCAAGCGAAAAAATCTTATTCAAGCACTGTAAGAATGAGAAACCAAGTTAACATACAAACACTTATATATGGACTAGTCCTGATCTGCAAGAATACAATTACTTATGATACTTTTCAGTCATGTTAGTTCATAAATATATCAAGAACATTCTTTACCACTGTATAAAGACTAGTGGCTAATAATCGCGTATTTTAATATACGACGTACGATTAGTGACACGTTTGTTTTGAGATTCTTCACTGAATTTTTTGTATTTTTAGCTAGCGAAGATACACTGTTAAAAGTAAACAGGAGAAATGGAATGTAAAATAACATTCTAGACAAACTAGTTTATGTAAGTACTTCATTGGTTTTTTTTTTTAAAACTTATCTAGGCCACTATGGAAAATTTTGAAACGGATTAATTCGATGAATTCATTATATGATGAGCAAAATGAGTGTAAAAAACTTCTTTCTACTGTAATCAATTGTGTAAAAAATTTTAATATCTATACACACGCGCATATACACAATACAAAACAGTGATTAACTTAACTAGAAATTCGGGACCTACAAGTTGTACATATGAAAAACATCAACCTTACCTGGTGCACCACAGTCTGCACAAAAATCATTTCCAGCTGCAGATCTTATACTCTGAATTAAATGCTCTGTAACAGCCAATTCATTTGCATCACCTGCACCACAACGACTTGAATTAAGGCTGTTGGAATCACCATGTCGACCACTCCCTGAACCTAATCCACTAACATTGGAAAGGTGGTTGGAACCGCTAGCACCGCCACCTCCTGTAGTACACCCAGTAGCAGCAATAGCACGAGTACGTTTAGATGATTCATTCAATTGAAGTCTTGTCATAATAGCACGTTCAATATACATAACCCATTCATCTCGTTCATCTGGACCAGTTGCTTCAAAATGCCACTGACGATCCATTGATATCAACTGAAATTCATAACCTTCGGAATCTGATAAGGAAAATCCATATATCGGTGAAATAATTAGTCTTAATGAAAATTTTTTTGAAACAGTCAATTGACTAAAGATAATAAAGAGAACTGATGTTTACTTCAGGTATTTTAACTCCCAATACTTACTGATCATCCGTTGTGATCAATGTTTAAATCTAATGCTATTGTGGAGAATCTTACTGATGTTGGAAATCTAAATGAATGCAAACCGGTTGATTTAAGGTAGACGAATACCATCCTACAAACTGAGATATTCTCCACTAATCTTCATGTGCCAAACTAATAATTGTAAGAAATAGCACCACTTAAGTTAGATTATAGAGTCGACTCTAATAAATATCTACATAAAAATGAGAGAACATAAGGTTGAATGGTATAAGTAGACGATAGTTACCTGATTCGGTGAGCGATGTTCATAGGGAGCTACAGGAGGCCAAAGTAAAGTTTGGCATGAAGTTATTAACTGCTGGTTTGAACCATATAAGTGAATCTATACTACTATGTTAAGGTCTGAATTATTATTGGGATTAGTAGTTGCTGACCTTGTGTGAAATCTAATCAGAATCGTATACACTGGCACAAACAGGCTTACCTTTTGTCTTGACCTAGATCTTAGGGGTTCAAAAACATTTTACGTTTATTATTCCAACAGTTTAATGCTCTTTCTTGGATTATATTCTCTATCCCTGATCCTCTTTATTGCCGCTACTACGACTATTTTCACTGTTTTGGTATTTATCTCGATAATTTGATCTCGCTGTGTTGATGTGAAGTGGTCACTTGGAGTGATAGACACATACTCCAGGTTTTACATTGATTACGACTAACTAGATAGAATCATCTTTTAACTGCAACAATAATGTAGCCGATAATGAAAACAGTAAAAAAATAAACGAATAAACTGATGAAAATAGTGTAAGGACAAAACAGTCGAATCACCTGAACCATCAGCATTATTACTCTTTGGATTAGATTTAATACGTCGATGACGTTTTTTCACGGATGATGAATCTTTACCTCCTGTTAGAAGTTTTCACGAGGTTAAACTGAAAAAAAGTCAAACAAAACAAAGTTATTTGGATAAAGAGTTTGTGAATATTATTCAACCTGATTTTTTTTTTCCTAAAAGAATTCTAACTATGTGAAACCCTGTATCCGACATCGGAGAGGATTCGAAAGTTATTCTGCTGAAGCTATTTGTGATTTTATTTCTTCAACAGTTCACACGCTTACAATCGAAGTATGAATTTTTAATTATCTTGGAGAGTATTATATACATTCAGATGACTGAGACAGAATTTAGCAGAAAATATTCCAGACTTTATCCAATCCGTAATATTTATGTAACGAATATACAACGTTAATCCTGCTAACTGACAACGCCAATATGTGATGAAAAGTAACTTCAATATATAATTTTATGTTAAATAAATAAACATTAAGCACACAAAAATCAATATCATGATAGAAATCTCTAGAGTTTAGTGAATTAAACTAAACAGTAAAATAAGGTTTAGAACAGATTATCAATATATAATTATAAGAAAATTATGTATTGAGAAAATGGTCAGCTTATACTACTAATATGAGGGATCAAGTACAGGTTAAATTAAATCGATCAATCGTAATACGTAATGACACTTAAAAGATGAGACCATATGTAATAAGAATTAAAGACTTGTCTCTGTCAGAGATTCGATGACTCTAGAAAAAGCGATCGAATGGATAGCAATCGCATGACCTTGAAAAAGTAACATGAAACAATGAATTAAATAAAAACAATCAACGAGTAGGCAGGAAAATCAATTCAAGTTGGTATTTACAATTTACTATCACTGCTTAATTGATGCATTAAAATAGTAATGGTAAACAGCATTAACAATTATTAATACTAGTATTTTAATACTGACGACAACGAAGAGATTCATAAAACACTGCAGTACTCTCATTGCACGAAAAATTGAAAATCGTTTCCAATTCATTTTTCGTAATCGATTGGTGGGTATAGGTAAGAGTGGGTGATTAGCCCGATCTCCACCACCCGGGTTACCGCTCACGTTAGTTCATGAGTCATTCGTCTCATTATCCAGGAGGCACGACGCGGACGTGTTAGTCGGATTTTGCCTCACAAGCGAGCAATCATTTGATTTCATTCTATGAAGAACAAAAGACACAACGGTAAAGGAAGACACATCATCTATAAAATAGATTTCATCAACTGCAAGAAGTGTTACATTGGACAAACTGGCCTCACTCTTCACTTAGGCATGAATGAACATAGACCAGCAATGAGGTGATATATGCTAGCACATATATCAATGAATGGGAACAACCATGGACAAAAAGTAGACTGGGAAAACGTCAAAAGTTTAGGTTGAGGGAATCTCAGAAAATTTCTAGAAGTATGGAACTTTATAATAAACACATGAAGAATGCACCACATCAAAAAATACACTTTAGCAAAAAATACAACCAAGATGAATTTGTTTATTTGAAATGAGATAGAAGACTAATAACAGAATAAACATTGGTTTTTATACCAAGCTAAGTTTGATAAAGCTCGATGCTCGGATTGCCTTTGAGGTGATATTGAGATTGTAAATAACCAATAGATATTCCTCAAAAAGCCATCTCTCATTTCACAGAGTCAAATAATAAACTGCAAAAAACTTGGTATTGCTTACAAAGAACTGTCGACAGATATCAACAATTTATGGGAGACAGCTATGGTTGTACACAGCAAGTCGTCAGACATCCCACACACTAAGAAGCCAAGTTTCACTAGCATAGCGAAAAAGTGCTGTCGTTAGTACCTTGCTCAAGTGACGTTTTCCTACCAGATCAACGTCAGGACGGCACCAAAAGCTAGCACAGGCTATCATCACCAGCAGGAGATGAATAATATTTCAGCTTGCTAATTGTGAAAGCTCGCTTTTCCATGCTTTGACTCAGATAATATGACAATTCTATTTTTTTGTAGGTTTACTCTCACAAGTGAATAACGGCAAATCCCCATAAATCAATATAAGTATGAGAATGGTGTTGCACATAATCATAATTGGAGATCAGTTGTTTAGCGAGTAAACCTAAGCAAAGAACGAATGATTAAAGAAAGTGGCTTTCAAACACTGGGTCACAAGTTCAAAACCTGTTCCCTTTACTGTTGTTTGAATAGTAAGAATAAATACGTGTGTTTCTATGATCATCATTCTACTTGACAACGGTATTATTAATCGAAATATCAGATCAGACAAATACGTTATGTGTGCATATATTTTACTAACAAAAATCATTTTATTTCTGTTCATTTCACTTAGCACGAACTTTAAGAGATGTACCAAATAAATTGTAACGTTATTTTCAAATATGTTTTACTTACTTTAAATGAATACAGAAATATTGAAGAACCATTTTTAACAAGACGAATCAATTTGTGCAGTATCGGTAATTATTCCCATGTAGAAAAAACAGCGAACAACAAACCACACAGTGAGACAGGATAGGACGAGGTGGAAGGGAAAAGGAGAAATAGGTAAAAACAAACCGATAAAAAAATGTGAGATGAATAGATACTAAAATAAGTAACAAAGTACGTGCCAATTATATAAATAACAACGAATAGAACAGTAGACAAGGTAACAATCAAGAATGAATCGAACGCTCGTTCAGTATTATACAATAAATTGAATGAAAAGTTGTCACACAGAAGAGAAAAATTGGGTAATTATTAAACAAGTGAACAATATGCTGTTTGTTTGTGGTAGATGTAGATTTTATCAAAGATTGACTGATGTCAGCTCGAAATTGCTTTGTTTCCTTTCGAAGTGTATTCTGTTTGATTTATTTGGATTCCACTGATAATACCTTGACCCGTTCATTATCTATCCTCCTAATTATCTCTATCTGTGCTTGTTAAAAACGTGGTAACTTTGTTTAGTGGATATTTGTGTTAATTTCCACATTGTTCATGGTTGACTGACTAATAAATTAGAAATAAACTAATAGCAAAGATTGGTTGAATACAATTTCGAAGTTAGCACACAACTGTTATGGATTACCGAAACATGATTAAATAATTTTTCCTTAAGAATTCATAATGTGATGTGCATCTCAGAAACATAAATTGAAAAATGCGTTAATTAGTAATCTTATGTGGAGCGAGAAGCATTCAGCCCATGCATCAGAAAGGGTTTTGTGGAGATTGTGGTAATTTCAATAGTTGATATCATGAGATCATGGGTGCGCACTGTTGAGGAGTCCCACAATAGGACGAAACGGCCGTCCAGTGCCTCCAGGTTTTCAATGGTGGTTTAGCTTCAATTGACTCATGATCTCAACTATTGAAGTTGTGAATGCATTTGGTCAGTTAATTTTATATTCATACAATATACATTTTGTACACTTTCATCCCAAAAGACAATTTTTACCTCTCGAGACTGTGAGAAAGAGCATGTAAAATCAAAACAACTGATTTTCATGAAAAAATGTGCCTTAAACACAAGTAGTTGAAGGACATTGTGTACAGAACATGAAGATCTGTGATTTGTAATCTCAGTAGCAGATTATTGGGGCAGGAATGATTTCGAAAAATGCTGAGGGTGAGAAAAAAACTCGCAAACTACTAATGAACCAAGACGAACCAGCTGGTGCAAATGGCCCAGTTAGAATACATAGAATAATCATAATCTGCAGTCAGAGAGTTGTTAGTTAAAAACAATCCTCAGTGGCACAGTTGCGTATATTCTCTACTTTATGGTGAATTCTGATCTTTGAGTCATTACATAGTTTTGTACGTCATCTAGTACATTTTAAAACGTATTTTAAGCTATCCCTATTGGATGATTGGAGGCAGCCAACAGGAAACTCTGAACCTAAGTTTAAGTTTGAATGGAATTCGTTAGTAAGGTGTAACTGTAACCTTGAAGAAACTGGCATATTTGATTTCATGTCACCTATGTTTGCAATCTGAAACTTTACTTTTGAACTATTGTGGTCGCGACCAACCTCTTGTAGATCTGAGGTACTTATAATTGACTGATCACTGGACAGTGACTAATATCACGGTTGTCTTGTTAATGTTATTCTCCCTTTCGATCATGTTAACTACTTATCTAGTTCAGCTGATATGAAATATGTAAAACTTACAATGAAACACTATTTGAGATAACTTGTAAATCATTTATGATTGACTGATCAGTGCAGGTGGAATAAATCATCTACTAATAACTCAAAATTAATGATTGTTCAACATACGTAAACGAAAATTTCATAGAGTCAAGCAAACCACTAAAAATAACACTGGAACAAGTAATTAAACAGGTCAGAATTAAAAGAAAAAGAAGTAATAATATGTATACACTACAGAAAAGGAGATGGTAATCAAAGTCACGATTCCGTGTTACTTTGAAAGGCAACCGGAATTGATGTTAAGTCAATCTCATATAACTTCACACATTTAGTGAAGAATAGTTCTAATAGAATAACACGAAAAATTGAAAGTAGACTTCTGACAAAATAAACTTAGCAAATAAAGAGAAAGACATATAAAATAATGCTTTTGACCTGATGCCGAATTATCATTAATAGGGGCTGAATTTTCAGTAGGATTCTTAACATCTACGCCAGTTGATCGACGATCTATTAAAAAACAAACAAAGAGAATTTAAGGAAAAAGAGTATATACACAAAAGAGGATAATGGTTTAGAAGATCCGATAGAATATATTTAATACCAATATAATGATCGCTAGATTTAGTTACACAAACTGAATAACAATTTAGGGTTATCAAAGCAACCAACCAACCAAAATCAGAGAAATTTAAAGTACCTATTGAAAGGACGCCGAAAATTTCCTAATTAATTGATATTATCGTTTACTACGTTTACTAAGACTGAAGTTTTCGGTCTACTTAGTTCATTTTTTATAAACTGTGTTCTCTGTACTCACAACTTCAAAAGCAATAATGACCTATCCTACGTAATTATGCTTTATTGGACTAATAAATGGAACTATTTTTTATCCCTTATACGAACTCAGCACAAATGAATAGAGGAAAAACGCCAGTCACTTATTGTTTGCAGTAGTAAAACCTTAAAAAACTTACATGACTATTCATCATAAATATGTCTACTAGAAATTTTACAAGTGAATTTCAATAGGCGAACAAGTGTGAATGGACGTGAAAATAGGATCTACGAAAGATGACAAAATCAACTGATGACAAGTTAAGAACAAGTGAAAAACATCTTATTTTGTCAACAAATTAAAGAAAAATATTTGATAAGAATGTAGTTATTTAGTATCTCATAATTACCTGTACCTCCATCATTTAATTGACTTCGCAACAGTCCATTACTTGTTATACGACTTCCAACTTGACGAAATGCTACACCAGGAATTTTCACAGTTGTTCTACTTAAGTCAATTTCTTTACCGTGTGAATTGTCCATATAATCCTAAGTAAAAACGCAAAAATCAATAGCAGAACAGATCGTCAAAACAATCTAATATATGTGCGAATAAAGTATTAGAATAAACAACTCTAACCACGTGATTGTGAGAAAATGTTTAGTATAAAATGAAATATATAGAGGTTGTTTCTGATTATAAACGGGATATGATCAGCAGCGCAACAGGAACTTATAAACTAAATAATGGACCTATATATAGATGTTAGCGTGTATTATCAAAGATCACACGATGTTTTAAGAGCCAGTTGTATAACTGAAATACTCTCGTTCCAATGTCTCTCAGTTTATTCCGCAGACTCTAGAATCTGTCGAATGAGGAATAAAAGAGTCTGTTCTTTTGAATGAGAACTTTAGAGTAAGGAAAGGGTGTGATCCTTATCTATCCCGAGTGGCGAAATGCTGAGTGAACCCCAAAGAAGTAACATTATTACCGCACTTGAAGATGATGTTCCAGATGCCTCAATTTCCAAGTGACTGTCTGTATTACCTATTGTAATATTCAAATACATTTTTCACCCCGAATTCCTCCACGTGGAGCATTACTTATTTTTACAACATTGAACGTCGGTTTATCGTCTCTACTATAAAGGTAATGCTAATTTAGTTACATATAATGGTTGTTAGTTTTATCTAATCATCTTTGGTACAATGTGTAGGTCAATTCAAGATTCGACTTATGTACTAGTTAAGTATGAAGAAAAAGGAAAAGAAGTTATTTCGTTATAAAACTTCAAAGCGATTTGCCGTATCATCAAAGCGTATAAATTAGTGACAAAGTTGGCATGAATTATGGTTATCATCAAAGTTAAACTACTAGAAGATCAACGACTGAAATCAGTGCGACTAATAGCGAATTTTAAAACTGTATAGATCCCATCTTTATGCACTTTTGACTGTTATTAATATTTTCGATATGTATTCTGTCGATAGTACTGCCTAAAGGATAACTCATTTCAACGATCATCCTGACTCTAACATTACATTTGATACAGAGTATTACCAGTGATAAAAATATTCATTTTCAGATTTCATTATATCGGTCGATATGATGCATGAAAGTAGTCAACAGATCATTCGTACTGTACAGTCTAACTGATATACCAATATGAAACCATATAAATGACTTGATCACTATTGGATATAATTTACAAGGATCATAAATTGCAACAACAACAACAATAACAATAACAACAAAAACTGTACAGATTGTTGGAAATGTATAAATCAGACAAGACTAGTCTATAAGCGTAACAATATTTCAATATATTTTCCTCATTTTAACTTCTCTAATATATGGATTTTAGTGTTTCTTTTAAAACAACCATATATATACATATAATGTACAAATCCAACCTATTTAGTAAATGTTTACTGGCTTGTATACCTAATAAGATGTTAAATTTATCCCAGTGGAAAATTTCTTTGTTCAGATACAGCCAACCATCATTAATGATAAGCAACCAAAAAAAAAAAAACACAGATGAATCAATTTGTTGGACATATGTTAGAAATTTTATTCATACATACAACAATATACATGGTTACTGTTCAGGTTGTTTTTCTTTTTACTAGAAACTATTCAATATGATATTTTATGAATTCTTAATGAAACTAAACTGACTAACAGAAGAATAACAGTAAAGAAATGTGTTAACAAGTTATTTCTCGAGTGAAAGATAAATTCATGATAAAATCTTATCCGACATTATGACAACAACAACAACAACTGGAGTGACCTCAAATAAAGACTTTTACCAGTATAGATGATGACAGATTAAGTAAAGATAAAGAATGAACGCATCAATAAGTGCTGATACAAATTTTTGAAGTAACAGAAAAGATCGATGTGCTTAATGACTTGATTGTTTCTTATAAACAGGACTAAGGATTTTTAAGCAAAGATGGATAGTGGCTAGCAGTGGAATCCAGGACGCGCGTTTAGTTCTATTTGGGACTCGTCAGCTGGATTTACCTACATTCCAGAATTGATATTCACTCCGGGACGCGATGTTGTTTGATGCGAACGGTACTGGGTTCGAGTCCCAGAGTGAACAACAACTCTGGGATGCAGGAACATCCAGCTGACGGGTCCCAAATAGGACGAGACGTGAGTCCAGGATTTTACTGCCAGCCACTATTCATTTTCTCTTAAAAAACTTGTGACTTAGGCGATCCGCACAGGATGCACATATGCCAACATGAGACTGATCAATTGCAGTCCTAAATAACAATAGGAAAATACAAGTAAAACAACACCAAGTGAATTTAGGACTAAGGATTGTTATAATGAAAAGAAAGAAATTCATCTTAAATGATTTGTATTCTCATTTCAAGCGTTTAAAA
This sequence comes from Schistosoma haematobium, assembly GCF_000699445.3. Taxonomy (NCBI): domain Eukaryota; kingdom Metazoa; phylum Platyhelminthes; class Trematoda; order Strigeidida; family Schistosomatidae; genus Schistosoma; species Schistosoma haematobium. The sequence goes on along the minus strand of NC_067199.1, from coordinate 2,628,776 downwards.
AAACTATTCGACCTCACTAAACAGACTTATGTAATTTGTATTCCTATTTAATTACATTGTATCGTGATCCATGCTTGTCGGTACTGTAAAAGGTAAATAAGAGGAAGTCTATGTGAAATCAGAGAAGTTTAATAGGTAGCAACAAATTAACCAATTCTATCGTCGACCTAGTAGACTAAGAAATAGTTAAGACTATAAATAAGGTTTCATGCAATTAGTTCCCTTTATGAATTTAAATAAAGCAAGAACAAATATTGATGCAGAATAGTATGAATTCATAATATTTCGAGGTTTCTCGTTAGCTGCTTACAACCAAATATGTAATAGAATTTTACATTGAGATAAGAAATAGTGTGAAACAATTGACATAAACAAATGTAAATAACTGTCATTCCAGTTATTTACATTTGTTTATGTCAATTATTTCACACTATTTCTTATCTCAATGTAAAATTCTATTACATATTTGGTTGTAAGCAGCTAACGAGAAACCTCGAAATATAATGAATTCATACTATTCTGCATCAATATTTGTTCTTGCTTTATATAAATAAAGTATCGATTCAGAACAACCAATGAAAACCCAAGACGCTATCATATAATGCATGCTTTTTATTTAGCACTGAATCCTAGCAAATTCGGTATTCAATTTTGAGAACAATCTTGTACACGATTACTGAAATAATTCATATGGCATAAGAATACAATGGAAGTAACAATATCCCTATACAATATCTACAGGATACTTGAGATAAAAGAAACAACGAATATGAATACTGTCATCTACTCAGTCAGTCAGTCAGTCAGCTACAACGTAGGACCAGGCACATATGTGCATCGGTCCAGGTTGCCATACCTCATTAGCACAGCAAGATGAACACCGGATTCATAGGAGTGGTTAGGTCAAAGGTGGTAATATATAGGAGAAAGATTGCAAATAAGGATATAGTACTACTTGACAACTAACCCACTTAGTTCATGCATTATATATGGTTCAGTTTTTTAATTCATAAAGATTAGAAGAAATTTAAGACAAACTGGTAATAATTGCAAACAAGTTTATTTCGTAACAGAAAACACTGGATTTCCTTTAAAATTTCACTGATAGTTAGTTAGTGGGATTAATTACTTAACTATTACAGTTGAGTAATCCAATACAGGATCCAGTGTGTTCACCTTTAACGTACACACTTTCAGTGTAAGAGGCCAAATCAAATTAGACGGAGTAGGATTAGGACTTGGAACCCAATGACTAAAAGTTAAAGGCTTTTATCAATAAATGGCAACATTCAGAGGCTTACATAAACTATACTACAAGTATTAAATATTTACTGAGTTCTCTTATGAGTTTACCAAACTATTTGAATAATGATTCATTGATGCAGTCCTTATCACCAATATTGTAAAACAGGAAGTAACTTTCACAAAGAATTCAAATACTAAACGTCGATTAATATTGTGTGCATGTAGGCTTACTAGATGTTTAATATACATGATAGACTACAGACTACTCGGTAAATAAGGATACAAAATAGATAAACACAGTAATTGCTATGAACGAACAAGAAAGGTTGACAAAATACGTTAAGAGTATTGACGATCATCTTTTTCAAGATGAACACATCAATAACTTATCTCTGAAAAGCTACATACAAATACCAATATTCAAACAAACAAAAAATTGTTAGTGACAAAAACATGATAGTAAGTATTGAGCTTTTCTAACTACTAACTTGTACATTCATTCGTATATACGTACATCAGTTCGAGTTGTCATACCACATTAACACACAGACACAATTGTCTATTCAAATCCCATAGTGGTAGATGTAGTAAGAATATAAGCAGTAATCGGAAACATTAGGTTTTGAAGATGTTATTCAAGGAGTATAATCCAGTGAAATCAATTTGGAAGATAACAGGGACATGAAGAATTCAGAAGATTAGAATTTGAGAGAACACAAAGAGTGAATGCACCTGCGCCATTGCAAACTATTTTGAACCATGTCATTCAAGGTCTCTAACCACCGGTTGCTATCATCTCGCAGATCCCCGCAACCAGATAGTCTACACCTATCAACATCACTCAGTCCACTTGTCAGTCACTTCATGGACTTGTGCCATGTTTTGGTCTGGCCGCCCACAGCTTTCTTCCAACCTACTCCTACACCATAGAACATCACAAGTCAGGGAAGTCGGTGGTTGGGCATACGTAACACATGTCCCAGCCATCCCAACTCATGAAGTTTCACTACTTCATCAATTGATTTCCCATCCTTACCTAGTACCCGATTCCTAACAACTGTGTTACTTACTCGGTGGTCCCAGGTAGTGGGAAAAATGCTTCAGTAATTTGACACAAGGAGGTGTTTGGTAGCAAGAGTACTAACCCAACGAAGAGTTCCGCTTTATACAAACTGGTGTCAGTAAACCTGATGACATGAAAAAAATGCGACAGGAGTACCGAGTACATTAGAAACTCTCTATATGTATTTCTATTTAATTAATTAAACCATGATTTCTAAAAAAAGAAATTAATACATAGTTAAATCAGTGAGACTAACTTTATAAAGAAAATACAACAATGAAACATCTATCTATTGATTAAGAGACTTACATGAATACTTGGATGATAAGTAAGACGAGCATCATCTGTTAGAGTTACATACTTTTTAGTTTTCCATTCTTTACTTAATGGTTTACAAGTTCGTTTGTATAAAAATCCCTGAATTAAATGTGTAGAATAAAAAAATAACATAATTCATTGTGTAACAACAAGTATTCAACAAAACATATTAATTAATGATTATGATAGAAAAAAAGTCTCACTTTCAAACAAATCACAACCAAAGAGACAGAAGGTAATTAAAACATTCAGGTTTCAATTATTTGGTCCAAGTTTTGAACTTCATTCTCCTTACTTCGGTTTTGGAAGTCATGTAGTATTACCAGTCCGTATACAAACAGTGATGTTTGAAGACAAATAAACAAACATATGCTTCATAAATGAGTTAGATTGCATTTTAATTTAATGCAGTCAGATGGTTCAAATGGGATTCAGAGTGGTAACTATCCTCATTTTTAATTGCAAACAAAGCATCAACCGATTTACTATCACCGCTGAGACCTATATATCGAGAACTAAACACCGACTCTTTATAGAGAATTTAGACAAACTCAGTCAAATGATGAAAATACATCTGGACAAAATTTCTGAATCACTAACCAATAGCATATGCGCATTACGATAACCGTCTGCATTAGTTGTTTTAAATAACTAGTATTCCAAACAATATTTGTTGACGTAATTAGTTAAGAGAAAAGTAAAACTGTACGTATTTCCCTACTCAGGGATAAATATAACAAGGTTGTATGAGTAGACAGTAACTGTGATGCTTATTTCGAAATGGTCAATCAAAACATTAAATCCACTACAGGCATTCGAGAACATGATGAAACCAAATTGAGTTTTTAGTAAAACTTACAATTTCACATTTTAAGAAGCAGTAATTTAATCTCACCATTCAGTCATAAAGAATATAAAAACCTGGCACCGTTCCAACTTGCCACACAGAAAGAAGAAATTATCAAGATGAATATTGAGGTAGTAGTAATAGTAGTATGTATGTATGTATAGAAAAAGAAGATCACGTGTAGAAAATATGACTTTAGAAGAGACATTCAGTCAGTAACAACGTACAACTTCGTACGTACGTACATCAGTTCGAGTTGCCACAACACATTAGCACAGAGATGCAGTTGTCGATTCAAATCCCGTAGTGATAGAGGCGGTAAGAGTATAAGCAGTAATCGGAAAGATTAGGGTTTGAAGATGTTGTTTAGAGTATAATCCAGTGACTTTAGAAGAGTGAATTTGTGGAACAAAAGATATATAAACTGATTTTGAAACTTAAATTCTACGATTAGATAAATAGGGAATAGATCTGCATAAGTAATAGAAAGTATTTTTAAAAAATCATAGATTAAATCTAATGAAATTACAAACAATAACAGTCACAATCACAGTAGTAGTCTATAATACTATTCAATCAAGTTAATAGCTATGACCTTTACGATTAGGTGTCCCCAATATAGAGAAAAGAAAGAAAACGTCATCAACCCCAACATTAATAATCATAAATTCATTGGGACAATCGAACATTGTAAAATTTAACTACACCCATATACATTTTAATGCATTTGTTTTTGATTATTTTGTTACACCTTATAAACACATTAATGAATTTCGTAATAATCTACTTCTACTACTTAGAAACATGTTCCTGTTGTTTTATAAAGTTTTCAGATTATCTAATTACAAGTTTAAAACAAGAAAAACATAGAACAAATCTCTTTTAACCTTCAAAGCCCAAAAACAGCATCCTTATATAAATAATCACTTGTTATTGTTCTTGACCATATGCTTGACACAGATGGATTGACTGAGTGTTTGTTTTTTTTGTAATACTGACGTACTTTTACTGCTATTTATGTCTAACAGACAGTATGAATATAATAGTAATATTTGGAAAAAATCAGTCTATCTGATGAGATGCATGACACAGTAATATATACATAACACCTAAGCATAAATGCATTGCTGTAGGTAAATTATATATATATATATATATATATATATATATATATATATATATATATATATATATATATATACAGTATACCACTTTACTGTTTTGGAATGAAAAATGAGTTATATGATTCGTAAAAATTATAGAAGTTGGAATGTTTTACAAAAAACTAATTAGGTATCACGGTTAGAAAGTGCTATAATCTCTTTTTCTTATGATATGACCCAGCTATACCTATTGCTTAGTATTCTTGGACACTAAATCACCCGACAAGACCCCAAATCAGAACACGGATGAACAGGAAAGAGATTATATTCCAAATAACAAGGTTAGATGGAAGTAAGATGCAAGTAAGAAGCACAATAGAGAAAACGTTAGTATATTTATAGTTTTTACATGAGAAGATTGTAGAGTATTCTCTAACTATTGACTAGTGCTGAGCTTGCATTGAGCTTGCTTTAAGCCAGTCTATGTTCCGCTAACAGAAAGTATTGTGACTCAATTATGAAATGTGAATATCTGTGTACTCAGTTTTGAAACGCATTGTTTAATGTTAAAGATAGGGATCCTAAATGACTTCTGAAATTGAAGTAGGTGGAGTGGGATTCGAGTAATAAACATTGTAGTTGATACTCAAGTGGTTTATTCATTTTTGTAGTGATTCGATGAAGTGTTGTAAAAGTTCAAAGATCAATTGATAATCATGCTAGTAGGATGGATAGAACGTGACAAGGTGTCAGTTGATGAAGTGGTTGATAGTTGAACTGAGATTGAGGCCTATTCAATGATAGTGATGGGTTAGATTACATAGCTTAAATTAAGTCAGCGGTGTGGATATATTTATTTCATATTCCCATAAATCTAACGTTTTAATGTCATCCCACTTTCAGAGTTTATTCCCTTCGAACTACATTTCTCATGTTTAATTTCATTGTTACCACGATTTCCAAATATTTATCTATCAAATTGTAGATTTTTTCGGCTATATTGTCGTATGAACTATGATCATTTATGCTGATGAGCAATTTCACCAGGATATGTAGTGTTCGTGACTAAATTTATTTATTTAAACACAAATATTGGTAAAAAGGGACACCACAATAAACATGCACCATAAAATAACGAAATGAGATTGCGAAGTTACAGCGGGACCTTCACTGGCTTCTATTCTGAGCCATGTCTGATAACATCTCAAGCAACTGTTTTGTACTTTCACTATGACCGAACCAGAAAGTCGTGACGGACCAACAAATCCCAGTTCTGGGCAGTTTTCTTTGATACCACGGTACAATATCATAAAGTGAACACCTCTCCACTCTTCTCGACCAGTCCCAAACTTGGCAAACAGTGGACGATGTGAAGTTCACTAGGATGACATTCTTAGTATATGTCCAAGCCACCGAAACTGCTGTTTCAAAATGGTGATACCAGCTGAATTATCGTCGCTGTGCCAAAACACACGATGCCGAACCTCTGCATTACCAACATGGTATTGCCTCTGAAATCCTTCGTGAGAAACGATGATCAAATGAAGAGAGTCGTTTAAAATCCTCAAGTCGGAAAGGTCAGGTTTTATAAGCACAGAGCAAAACTGCTTTCACTGACGCGTGGTAAATCTGAGTTTTTACAGCCAGATTAACATTACGAGGGTGTCAAAGATGGTCCAGACTGGAATAATTCGATCTGGCTTTCGCCAGGCAATACACTTATAACTTAAGCAATGAATCATGTTACTATGTACAGCTAACAGCATGTACTAGATAGAAAAACTATTTTAATTAGAATAATTACTAAAGAAAATACTCACTTGCTTTAGTGGAATCGCACGTCCACTTCCGATTCCATTCAATTTCTTCTCTCTTTCACGCTCATCTTCATTACGTTTTTGCTGAAATTAAAAGTTGAAATTGTAATCATGAAATAATATGTAAAACAGGACGATTCACTACGAAGATATGGTTCATTAAAATAACACACAATGCAACAAAGCAGTAAATGACCATGATATATAACAAATTTTTAGTTGATAAGTCAAAAAAGTAGTACGCTTAACTTGAAAGTGTTTGTATTTTCCCGTTGTTGACATTAAGGACTCCAATCCATCAATATTCACTGGCATACGTACTTCCTGAGCGGACTGGATCGACATGATCATTTAGTCACAAAGTTTTATTAGAGTGAATAGTATTGTAGTCTAGTAAGCGTGCTTCTTCCCATTTGGGACTCGTCACCTGGACGTGTCACCAGATTTATGGTGTCGAGGCTGAGACTCGAGCCCAGAACCTTTCGTCTCAAACGACAATCTGTTATCCACTAAGCTACTGAATCCAAATAGTCACTAATCTGTCCAACAACTATGATGATGTTAGTAAAGATTTATAACGTCACATCGTTGATATTTTGGACTGCAAACTGTCAGTATTTGCTAGCATATGTAAATTCTGAACTGACTGTCTAAATATAGTCATATCATACATTTTAATCAAGTTAATGGCTATCTAGACTCAGTAACTCAGTGGATAAAGCATTAGAGTTTAAAACAACGGGTATTGGGTTCAAGTTCCAATATGAATCACAACACTCGGATGTCCATACATACAGGTGACATGTCCAGAATAGGACGAAACGTACATCATGGATTTCATCTCTAGTCATGTATGTTTCAAATACACTAAAAGATACAAAATCTTTCACTAACCATAAAGTTGAATTTCGAATAAAACTGTTTTATTTTTCTACCTCTTTCGGAGATTTTATGATAAACATGTCTAATAATAAATGGTAGATAATACAACAGTTCACTATAAATCTATAATGACAAACTCTAAAATTAACTTATATATTCAGTGAAGAAAATCAAAGTAAAATATTTTAATTTTGATTGCAATTACATGGCTATATTTCGCTTGGAGAATAAAATTAATTTTCTCATTAAGTGGTTTAAGCACATATGACGTTTACAACAACTATTGAATTGCATACTTAAGTACCATACTCCATTTAGGCAGTCAGTTATTATCATTAATTCTGATTATTTTTTATCGAATAGTATGGTTCGAAAATGGGTACGTGAACTATTACTTCCTAGTTATTGAATCTTATCTCATTTGAAAGATTTAAATTGGAAAATTCTTTTGAAACTGTATCTTCTGAGCTGAGGATTTAATTGCAAGCTTTCATTGATTTTCTAGATATCATCAACATACACTCCAGATGAAAGTGGACTATGACAATTTCTCCACAAGTAACTATTTATCATTTCTACTAGAAGTTTGTGCTAAGGATGCTGTTCAGAAAGGAAATCAAAAACTCAGAGACTAAACTATCCAAGCTCAGAGAATTCAATGCCATCAAGCTTATCATCCTAAGTCATATATTCCTACCACATAGGTGAACTTAACTGTGAATGTTCACTTGATTATTATATACATCTGTAATTAATTCATTTGACTACAACTATGACAAATGTGAGTATTTAATTTTTACAGGTTAATAGAACATTGTGATATTCTACCAATGAGTTCGCCAGTGGATAGCCATCCGTGACACCAAAAAAAAAGAAAACGGTCATTATCTTAATTAGTTTATTTCTAATTCGATAAAAGCAGACGATTTTCCTTAAATGTTTGGCGAGAACGAGATAGACAAAATCAAAATGACACATTAAGTACACTAAACTAAATAAAACTCAGCATGACTGAACACATGAATAAAGTACAAACAGAAAGATTGTGACGTCATATAGTTTGTAAATGCAAATGAAAGGAAGAAAGTAATACGGGATAGTAATGTTCATTATATAAGGATTTTTTTGTAAAAAAAATTAGCATGCCGAAATACGTGAATGATGTTTTTTAACAACTTAGTATACATAACGTTTTAACAGAAGAAAAATAATAAAATAACAGGTTTTTGACTATTTATAAATATGGGCTATTTACTATATATCAGTAACCGAGTAAAGCCTTGTGCGTACATTCTATGAATGATTGTTTACTTAAAACGAGCTAGCTACAATCTGATCTGATAATAACCTGTAATTCAGTGGTTAAAAGTTGAATGCTTTATTCACTATGAAGTTGTGGTCCATAAGCCAAGAATAGGGATTGGCAAACAAGTAAATTAAACTGGCAGTTTTATTTACAACACCAAAATGCGGTACAAAGAAGGTATTAAGATGTGTACAAAACTGATCAACTAAGTGGTAAAACAGAATACAAACAATAAACCTTATATTGCATATGTCGAGCCGGTATATTCAAATAGTGGCTTAGTGGTAAAGACATTCGACTTTCAACCACTACAACTCAGGCTTAAGTCCTACTTCACATAATCACCGTTTGGAAAGCCAGGCAGTATCGCTAGCTCTCAAACATAAAGTACGGGTCAAAGACGAATATGAACTTATTGAGATGCAATCAAGTTTCTAATCTAATGCCTAAGAGCCAGCTAACAATCAGACTTAATTAAACACCTTTTGACTAATCAAATGATTATATAATTATAAAGTTGTTGTATTATAACAATCTTTTTTTCATTCGCCAGCTAATCAGGTAACAAGACATTAACCCCGGACAAACCGATGCGCATATTTTTCACTAAACGAAACAGTAAAAACCCGAAAAACAAAATAAAAACTAAGCATTTTTAAAGAAATCGTTAAAAAAGCCTATGAGAATTCCAGTGAAGAGTATGTAAATTCACAACTGTTTTCTTTAAAAATAAACGTTGAATGAGTTCGGAGCTAGCAAGTTAAGTGTGGAAAATAGCAAAAAACAGTGATATAAAATTTCACAAGCACGTCCCTACTCTCTCTCTCTCTCTCTATATATATATATATATATATATATATATATATGGCCACAAAAAGGCATAGAAAAACGAATTTAAATCTTGTGGAGTTTAAAATCGGCTTACAAATAAATTGGATTTTCGTCTATTCTTTCGTGAATGTGTTGGGGTACTGCTAGGAGTAAGAGATTCATTATTGTCAGCCTTACTTTCCTAGATTAGAAAGAGAAAAATATTCAGATTTCTTTGCTAAGAGGACAAAAAGGAACAAAACATTTAGGCAGCCAGATGAGCAACTAATAATAGTACCGTGCAAAATAACAAAGCTAAATCTGTATAGGCGACTTTAGAAAAGGCTGTACATGATTAATCATTATTGAATCATGCTAGAAAAGAGGCAAGCAATTATTAAGTAGATGTGGGACAGCAGTTACTTTCAAGGTAATTTGATTACCTTCAACCAAGTGATAAACGTGCAAGGAGGGGGCAAAGATGAGCATGCCTTTCTTGTCACAAGACTTACTGCTTCAACCCCTAATCCAATAGAAGATACACTACTGGCAGCAGCAAGCGTGCCTGATGGAAAGTTTGGGGAAACAATAAATGGAGAGTATCCGATAGCGGAAGCTGCAGGTGCAGAGAGAGGTTGTGGTGTAGAAACTCCATTATCCGAAGTACTAGGTGGGTATGGAATTTTGCCGCTATATTCTGAATAGACATGAGGAGAAGGTGATTGAAATATGCTTTCAGAATACTCCGTTGGTACGTACTCTGGACAACGGAATAAAGGATGCTGATGTCTTTCGTCCAATAGAAATGGATGAGTAGCCCAATCTTCGGCTGGATCAGTAGTACAAGTATTAGCTCGAATAGGTTTGACATCTGCAAAGAAGTTATCGCGCTCAGACGGTCGGAAATCCAATGTAAAGGAGTGTTTTGCAATGCTAAGCAGATTAGGTTTGGTGGGATGCAAAAGAGTTTGGTGTAAACCAGAATCCTAAGAGATAGTAGAACAGAGTATTTGTGATATGGTCACAGCTTATCCTAAAGTTTTTAAACAAAGTATTAAGTGTTCTAACAATTAATACAAAACTTGTTAAGAATTGCTAGATCTGAATTCAAACTTCACGTAGGGATGTGTAAAGTAAACTTCTTTCACAAACCGGTAACCAGTAAATTAGAAATATAAAAAGCAATGATTCGGAGCAATATATTGGTTTAAAAACAAGACATAATAAAGTTCTTAGCATAACCAATAATGTACTATAGCTACAATTATATAATAAACAACTTACATTACAAAAATATAAAACACTACTCCAATGAAACTTAGTAAAAAGGGTACCAAAATGCAAATAAAACTAAAATAAGTTGGTGATTCTGAAGCGGGAAATAAATGTTAATGGGACGTTGGACACAAATTTAAACTACACCAAGGGTTTGCGAGTTTTATGAGTACCGACACATTACTGAACTGTAAAACATCATTGATGTTTACAGTTAGGGTTGACAATTTTCTGCTACTGAACACTAATAAGTGCATCAGCAATCCAATGTTCAACGTCCAGGTAAGAAGAGACTACAAATATGTGATAGTAGTTTGGACATCACCATCTGTTTATAATGTACGTTGGTTGGTAAGATTCATGGCATTTTCATAATTTGTGTACAAATAAGTATACCACAAGACTGTTGTACAGAAAAATAATTGCAAAATGTTACATTTCAAGAACTTTCTCGACAGTACGTTTGGTATAAAAAACAATTTAGTTATTACTTCATTGAAATCAAGTTCGAATCCAGGATTGCTGTGAGTATCAGGACGACGATTCGAAGGATTGTTGGGGAACACTGGTCGTTCTTTCCTATCGACACCACTCGTAACTGAATTAGTTACATTACAGTTAACCCCCTGGAATTAAAACAAAGAAACTAGACCTAATAACCGCGGTAAAATGTACACTTTGGATTGATGCTGTCATATTGTTTTTAGTGAATGATATGCAATTAATTCAGTGACTAAGGAGAAGGAACAGACTAAAGGGTTAAGTCGTTACTAATGAAAATAAAAATATGACTAAGCTACTAAGCAGAGAAAATTTGAATACAATAGAAATAACAAAAAACTTATGACAATTTTTACATACAATTCACTTTCCTAGACATAAAATAATCACATACTGTTGATATAAAATGTCCATAGTTTTTCGGGGGTTTTTTTAATTTTGTTCATAAAAATTAGTAATAACAATAAACTTAATTATCGCTAGAAGCTCTGTATATAGACTTATGCACTAGCAAAAAAGTCAACATTCTAATAACAAAACAGAAACGCCACCCATAACAGGCAATCTATGACGAAATCTACACTTGAACTATTTTTGCAAATTATTGTGACAAAATTAACATCCTAGTAGAATTTCTAAAATTTATATAACCGAGTAAAAGAACACTTATGACAGTCAACATAGTAACTTGGCTACATGATAGATATTTCCTAAACATTTTTTTAATATATGATACCTTCTGCTAACAATATCAACCACTGAACAACCATAGAATATGAACAGATGATTTTTAAGGAATATTTGTCATTCTCTTAATCAGAAACAAGGATGTAAGTTTCCACACTTAACATCTATAAATTTACAACACAAAAAATAAAGTTTAAGTAATTATACCAGTAGAACACTACACAAGAGCGGTATACCTCGAAAAAAAAGACTGAAATTCAAGTACAAAATGCTACAATGCTACACTAAAAATTTAAAGTAAGCGAATGAATGACCATTTGCATCAATATGATTAACCTGATACAATGTTATCTAAGGGACTATTATACTTAAATTCGTATTACTATGAGAAGTTAAATAAAATCGTTATCCGTAACCTCTGATATAAATAAGTAACAGTGCACATAAATGAGGATAAAAGAACATTTAATAGATTCACCTAAAGACTAAATGCTAAACAATACAACAATGAAATTAGGCAGTAAATGTTTTTTTTTAATATGATAGAACTGATGAATGAGTCACGTGGGAGTTTACGGTACCATCCGAATAATGAGGGAGTTACTCAATAAAATGGAAAGATTAAACTTAATTAGGAGACACTATATTTTTATTACTGTTCGATTATTTGGGTAATGTCATGGTATGGATTATCGCAGAGCAAAGTACAACTGTTGGTCAGAAGAATAAGTGCTAACGTTAGTCATTAAGATCTCGTCATAATAAAAGTCGTATACAGTTTCAAAATGGTGCGAGTCAAGGTCTCCTAACTCAGCGTTTGGATTTGCACTTTAAAAAGTCGTTTTCCTCAAGGTTATTTCCGTTACGACTATTTCGTCTTTGCTAAGTAAAGGAGAAAGGTCATAAACCCTGTAAGACCATGGCAATATGGTACATATTGAGGTTCAAAATAAGTAACTGAAAAAAACCAAGCTCCAAACTTTATACTAGATCATACTGGTGAGTAAATTTTGCTTTTACTTGAAAATAATGAACCCAGGAAAACTTATTTATCACTAATCTTTCTGCAGTCTTTTGCTCCATCATCTCGACACCGAATTAGCATAGGCCAGAACTAAATAAAACTACCACGGAAAGCACTGCGACTTCCTACCACTACGAACATGAGTCCCATGAAAATATTGTCTACTTAATAATGAACTTTAAGTTTCACACTTAGAAATTTAAATAGATTTACCAATTCTCGATTCTTCAATATATTACACTTTATACGAATTTCGTTACAATTCATCCGTATACTTGGTTTTTATTTAAGATCGCAAACTTTAAAACAACCTGGAAAAAAACTTACAAGAAAATCAGCATAACATCAGGTGTCAGTCAACTGTAATCGAATTTCTCATTTAAAAGATCAGGAAGTAAAACTACTCACAATGAGATGTATCTTATGGCAACACTTGGATTTCAGATAAACACAAGATGTGTTTACGCCAAACTGAAGAAACGTGTGATATGACGGAAGTACATAACTAATAAAAACGCAACTCAAAGGATCTCACAATGTCAACCCAAATCGTAGCTGTCATGTTTTATGAGTAAACGGGAAAATATTTCTCTGCAGTTACGACAAACGACATTTTACCTTTTCACGCTATCTTGATGTTAACTGATACTTTTTTATACGGTCACATTCGAAGCTGACTTTTGCCTATGACCTTTAGAAAGTAGTAACTTAAGATCAATGAAGACAATCAATAATTGTTTGAAACTATAGTTTGAAAGGTAACATAAATTTAGAACCTATTCAGCATGCACGCAGTAATGCTTCAAGAAACGAACTGATGGAAGAAAATTAAACTTTAAATGACTATAATGAAACAATTTGTTAGCGTGACTCCGTAAGCACAGGTTTATTTACTTATCCTTGAGCCAAATTTCCGTGAGGGCTGGTGACATTATCCAACTCCTGCAACTAACTAACTCCTGTTGATTTAACCAAAAAAGTGTGATAAATAATGAATCAAATCGACTACCTTAAAACTTGTACTCCGAGGTAAATATCAGCATTAAAGTACTAAGTGTTTAAAACCGTCACCGTGACAACACGAAATCTAGATATTAAATACTGTTAAAGATTACAAAATGCTACCAAATATTGAATTGTCAGTCCTACTCCTTACTCACTGCACACCATAACTACATGATGAACCAACTGAATGCCGTAATTAGGAGTCAAGTTGTCTCAAGATTAATGGGACGCATCAGTCACATTATTTCCGATCATTATTATACAATTTACTAAGGCCACGGTTCACGACGAAGACTACTATTTCTCAAAACAACGAGCAAGATAAATGATTTCTGCTTTTTAAGATAATACCAGCTCCTCTAACTTCAGACAAAACTTATTTAGATATGTAGGGTAACAATAAAGGGAAATTAAGGTTGGCTTATTATACATTACATCCATAATTAATAATTACCTTTACATAGAGGAATAATGACTAATTTATATTATGAGAATTAAGTCTAGATGAAAACAAGATGTTTGAACTATAAAGATTTAGATTCGAAGAAATTTTATGTAGATCAACATGAAAAATTTAGATTAACAGGCTACTTCATTATGTTGAAAAAGTTTTAGTGAAGCTCTAGGTCTACATCTTTATCAGTAAATCAACAAAATAACCAAGACATGTCTTTCCAATATTGCTTTTTAACGTGAATGTAGCTTGACTAGTTTTATTTGACGGAAACCTATCCGTAAATATAAATCCTAGTAACACTTCTAAATGAGTGACATATAATACCAAAAAATAGTCTTAATTTAAAGTTACCTCCGATTCCGACGTGATTATTATTGAAGTAAAGACTACACGGACCAATCTAAATGACAAACGACCAACGTACATATACATCTATTAACATAAAAAGCACAGGCAAAAGCAACAAGCTTTTTCCTATCTTTCGTTGCTACACATCTTGACTGTAGTTTAGAATATACCTCGAAATACATGAACGGTTGTATATCAGTAAACGTCGATTGAGTGAGCTAATAAGTTTAACATAATATGAATATCTAAAGACTTTCGTCTAATTTTGAGCAAATAGTTTCACAGTATTTAGGGCGCCGAGTGTGGCTAGAAAATAGAGATACAAGGAATGCCGATCAAAAACTTTAGAAAACCAAAAAATACTGGATTTTGATATACTTACGGGGTTTTTCATTAGGAGAGGACCCTCACGAGCATTCACTACATTCGAAAACAAAGACTGTTGTGATTGACTTATTCCAACAATTGGTACACATTCAACAGGACTATTAGCACATGCTCGCTGTTGTGAATTGGATGAAATTTGGGGTGTGATAGGTCTTGGGACAGGTGAGTTACCAGAGGCACGCAATTGAAGTATTTTTAGACATGCTGTGGGAGAAATGAGTATGAATTTCAATTACCATCCTGAAAAACACGTTCAACGTTTAGGCCGTAGGCAGCACACGTCTCATAATAAGCACAACGCTTTAGATCATTGGCAAGTTTTCGAGCACGTGCATCATCTATCACACGCACATATGGCTCACAATTCGAATCTAGGAAGGTGAGAACAATGAGTTACTGATACCTTGAGTCCCAACAAGAATTATGGGTAAACTAGCGATACTCCTGTAAGTTGAAAGACGAGCATAGTAGTCATAGACCACTTGGTAACTTTCGATGTTTTCTAGGCTAAACACAAATATAACTCCATCGACCCATTGACTAAACTGAAGATCAGGCGGACCGCCTTCATCACGAATTAGAAGCAAGTGACTTTGATTGTCCAAAGATAGCTCTTTTTTAAACCTTCCACCTTCTGGGGACTCATCGTGGACATACGCTCCTGTGAGATAGCGATGTACCAAGGCGGACTTCCCACTTTGAACAGAACCAAGAAGCCCCTTACATATCATGCAATAAGAAGAAATATGCTTACCAGTTTTATGCCTGGAACGCCGTTACTTAGCGTCCACTCCTGACTATTGACGAATGCGTCTAAGAGACAAAAAGTTTGATTGACAAATGATACGGTACCTTCAATCGACACAACTAACTGACGCAATGATTCTGCCAAATTTTTATCCTCAACTGCATCAATAAGGTCGTATATAGCATAGATGTTTGGATGAACACTTTCGAATCGTATAATCTCTTGTCTGATAGCATTCGATATATCATTCAGAGAAGACTGTGAGCTCATGATGGTAAACCCTCCACCATTAGACAGTTCATAAATCTGGCGGTACCAAAAGTTGTTTTTCGAGGTCAAAGCATCTGACCGTTCAAATTCCAAATCACACTCTTTACAATTTGTCAGTGTTACTTTTATCGCACCAAATAATCGTGCTTTCAGAAACTCCATTCATGTGTATAGATATTTCCACAGTTTGCCAACCAGCTGACGATGATGGTCAGATAGACAAGTATCGTTGATCTCAAAGGGATGGTCGGAATCCTATTCTTCGGATTCGCAAAAGCTTTTGTTAGGATCAATCATATATGTCTTGTAGCAGTAAACAAATCCCTAAAATAGATAGCTGACTAGATTAGTTTTAGTGGACTCACCTAGCTGAAGGCGCTCGGTCATGCATCAGCACCAGATCACGTGTGGGAACGCTGTGCTCAACATCTACCGCAATCGCTGGCCAGACTAGATCAGACAATTCCGATATACTGGCAATCGTCGAATACAACTTCTGATCTTTTCAATTCTGTCTTTTGATTTCTCTTGGTGGGTACGAGTTATATTAGAAGGTGTTGCTGGTAAAAGCGTCGTCAAACACTGAATACCTGTGCCATCTTCAGTCTTATCAATAAGCTCAATCGATTAGGCAGAAAATCACAAATCGTTTGACTATCTTATTTCATATTTATATATTTGACTTCATAAGATTAGTGTAAATTTCACATTTCCTCAGGATAGAGGATGTCCTAGTGGTATCCACCGCGATTTACTATTAGAACTTCATTTCTTGCGTTGATGTAAACTACATTCTTCTTGGAGCTCATTTTTGGTCATTTCGACGGTAAAACTTTCTACCTGAACAATTCGCGGACTCAAATTTAAGACATGAAGAGCGCCTCATAGTACGATGGTTGGAGGATGAACTATACTCAGTACGAGTATATGAGCACCCTTAGGAACATCATGACTGACATGCACTGTAAGTCAGTCGAATTCAATTCTTAATACTTATTTAAGTATATTAAGTCTTCTAGGCTTCTTTCCGATATATTGGACTCGCTCTCAGTTTTCTGTTATTCCAGCCAACGTGTCACATTACCCTGGTAAAAAATAGTCGAATTTAATGCAATTTTTCACAGGTCAAAGTCTTCCACAATGATTTTAGACGTGTGTGGTTAACAAGATGCTGTGAAAATGTTTTTGAAGTCAAAGTTAGTATATGCGTCGAGTGGTAAATACGTACACATATCTATGTATACATGTATACATATACATATTCATAATATTTTCTCAGTCTGAAGTCCGCAACAGACCAACTGCATTCATGCATAACATTAGGGGATTAATACTCAAATTAATGTACTCAAGTGTTTGGGCGAATTTACATAATCGTACCCCCTTTCACTCCATGATATCTTTCTAATCAAGAGAAAACGTAGTTATTTAAGCCAAAGTAACCGTCAGACATGATTGCCTTGCAGTATGTATCTGCAATGAGTTATTTTTCTATATTTGATGTACATACAACACGTCGCATGTTCAATTCGCCGTGAAGTGATTTCGTAATACATAAGATCTCACGTCAGAATCACATCGTCATTTACTCTAAATCGCTCTAATGTCGAAGTAGGGGTGCAGGGTCCTGTAAGAACTTTTAAAGAAAGGATACGATATTGCTAGCCGTACTTATTCTAACTTAGACTTCTCTTACATTATTTGGACCCATTCCATCTTATTGTATAACACAACTCATTGTCCTTTATTACTGTATTCTCTTATCTCAAGGCTCTATCCACACTTCCCTGTAGCAACGGCAGCTAGTATGAACATTAACTACTAATATATCATATATTTGTCCATTCTATTAAAAACTGTTAAGCATTGCTTAGGGTTTATATTCAAATGTCTTGTCGTTCCTTTGTTACTCTCTTTTACGGCATTAGGCTCTCAATACACAGTTATGGAGCTTCTGAGGCCTAAAACGAACTTAAGTTACGCGTTTTTAACGTCAGAGCTTATATGAAGCGTCCTTTATGTGTACTTTTTAACAAATATAAACTCCTTAAGCACTTGTGTTGCATAAATACTTTTCAGGACCAGAATTCTAACACAATTATGCAGAGTTTGTGCCTGGTCTGCAAAGTAGACACGACGACCTTTTTGAGATAGATCATAAAAACAGCACTCACAGTGCAATACTAAACTACAAACCTAGTCATTAACTCTCTGGGACATCTGCCCAAATGTACTATCTTTTATTTTTATTGATTTCATTTACTTAACAACCTTAATTAGGAAGCATACTTTATGCGAACTAATGTTGTGAATCGTATATCACGCCTGTAAAAATGGTGTGTACCTGCTCCGGCAGAAATATATTATACTTTGAGCAGAGAACGTTGAGGTAAAAAAACTGAATACATATAAGTGAATCAACAAGTGAAGAAGAGCATTAGAGCCGATAATCAGTATTACTTAGACGACTTGGTAACGACAGAGGAAAAGCTACCGGAGAAAGAAATATGTAGCAATTGCATAACACATCGTAGAAACTGAAAGAAAAATATGGTAAACCGAGTTGACTGGTCGATCACAAAGAAGGCAAACCAATCACAGAGATTCAAGAAAAGAAGAACAGGCGAGTAGGACATTTTGAGGAACTTTTGAATAGGCAAGATCCAGTGAATCCACCGAACATCAAGGCGCCACAAACAGACAATCCTATAGGTGTCACTCCACCAAGGGTTTAACAAACCAATATGGCCATTATGCAAATCAGGAGTGGGAAATCAGAAGGACCTGGCAACATACCATGTGAAGCACTGAGGTCTGACATACAAGTAACTGCGAAGATGCTGTAGTGGCATTGGACAATAGCCACACAATCCACAAAGCTGTGAACACGAGACTACTCAGAAAATAGATATTCAATATTTAACGCGGAGAAATACCTAACAATGGAGAAGGCGCGAACAATGAATTGAATGGACTGGATTTGATCGGATGGCATGGCTCGGCCATGCAGGCGTGGTCCATCTAAATGTTACCTTATATCTTCTATTCATGTTAAATATATTGTTCCTTCTCTAGCCTAACGTCGTTCTACATCATGTATTAGTAATTGATACGATACAGTGAGTTGGTGTAGTCGATGGTGTGACTTCCACGTAAGATCTTATAGATTAGGCAGTTATATCATGACAAATATGCAAATTTAGGATTAGGTCTATTATTAGAGCAGTACTAATATCATAGTAGACCATAGTTCTACATTGGTAAGCCCGACTAGATAAACGCAACCTATTATTGTTAATCTTATTTCCATTCTAAATTTCTTGATCTATTTTGTATTTATGTTAACCCAATATTCTAACAGTCCTGATTAATGCTCACATGTATTATCGTAATGTTATATTGATTAGTTCTTATGACATACTAGCTCAATCGATAATAAAAACTGGTCGTCTATATTAACTAATTAGCTTTGATGGTTCGTTAACAAGCTTTAATAGCATTTACATGCTTCAGCGACATAGACTTGTTTAAGCATCAAGCTCTAGCAAATATGACCTGTAAATAACGCAAAAATACATTGACTAACAATGCAGCAAGGACTAAATAGTTACCTGGATCTAATATTCAGTGTTCCTTATCTTATCACCTCATCCTGTTTTAAACTATGCACTATCCTGTAATATCTTTTCCTCCGACCACTGCCTGCCTAATTTCAAATTCTCGAGTTCCATCGCCAAACAACAAGGATGACACTTCTCTAAAAACATACGATGGCTCGTTCAATGGTGACCGCACAATTATCTGGATTCATTCGGTTGTTCTGATCCGAGCAAGTGGCAAAAACGTCAACAGCATCAAGCACCCTGGAATTAATTGCCATACTGCATGTTTTATTCTGGATACTTTTGGATCATTACTACTCATCACGAATGGCGTTATATATGTCGTCCACTGAATAATCTAATTTTCAAAAATAACCCAGGCGAGTTCAACTATTTTACTTAATGATTTTTTTACTTAACATGTATATGTTTTCCGGTTCCTTTAGCTATATATTTGTAAGTGTCCCTAGGCTAAATGCAATAACTTCTTATGGAATGTTTATAACGCATCATATTCCTGCCTGAAGTTTCACAAGCAGTCTAAACTTTAAAATCATTTTCTGGTCATGTTCATTATTTCTGAATCGTCATATACATCAACAACCTGCATGTTAACCTGGCCCATACATACGTTACACTATATCTCCATGTCTTCCAAATTTAGAAATCATCTGGATCGCCTTTAACATTTATCAATAAACCCATCATAGTCGTTGTCGCTAATCGTATTTGAGTTTATGGATTAGTTTATCATAATAGCAGCCTAAAATGCGAACATAGTTTAAATAATAAGATTAGAAATTTAGGTACTATCAACTGCACTAGTCAAATAACTAAATCCCCAGGTAGCTGTTGGCTAAACAAACGTTTAAAATCAAGACTCCGTAGCCTACTAGAATTAACACTAAACGAATATTTCTGAATTGAAATTTATAATTAAATTAGGCGTCTCAGATTCTGTAACGTTACAAATTTCTGATAATTTCGAATCACCCAAAGCAACAATACCTATTTTTCCACTGACTATAACTAGTTAAATTTAATAGTTTCAGGATATCGTCATAAAGCATTGTCATGACTTGACAATCACGTAATATGATTGATAAAATTAATGAAACTATTAACAAAATCGGTCAGCAAATTGACCTATAATTATCACTAGTGTTGTTTTTCTTTTATCTTCATTCACTACAGATGATTACAGTATGTTTCTCTATCAGTTGCTCATTCAGTAAATATCTCAAAACCTTGTCAGTCTAATTGATGGTTTAGCGACACAATCATGCATGCAAATAATCAGTATAAGCAGTCGAGCAAATCTCCTGCAAACTGAAAACATTAATGTCGAATTTACCCCAACACTGACTAAGGTTCAAGCAATTATCATAGACATGAGTTGCGAGTGTACTCCCCTTAGTTACAACTTATGTTCCCCCTGATAATCACATGAGCATCACTCACTATTTAATCATCTTGTAAAAACTTATTTAGCCAAATAAATCTTGCAGCACCACATCACTTCGTAATATGACACAGGCCTAACTGATTTTAATAACTTATAACCACTATATCAATTAAATTGTATTCCGCCTTATGATAAACTGCATACTTGCAACTAACTTGTATGCCCAATCAGTCAGCAAGTATAAATATAAATAAATAGTCTGCCACAGATCAGAACATCGAGTCTAGAGTATGTTTCTTACGAATACACTCATGTTTAACGATTTGTTCCTAGCTATCTGTCCTAAACTCATATAATTATCACTCACGTATTTAAATTTTGTTTTGATATACATTCATGTGTATTAGTCATATTACTAAATTCTATCACGGTCGAGTAAAAATGAGGTTGAGAAAATCTCCCCGTAACTAAATAAACCGTATCAAACTAACTGGAACACTGGTTGGAATTCTCCACGGTAATATTTTTGTTCATTCAGTTAGCCTACTAATATAAATGCAATTGGAAATCAACTCATATGGACAACATACCGGCATAATTGTAGATTGATTTCATAATTTAAACCAAAACTAAAACCGAAATTAATATTTCTACAACATTCATTACTTTAATACTTCTAAACACAAAATTCTTACTACCTATACGTTAAGTTATTAACCAACGGCTATTAGCACGCATCGTTTTATTATTATTATTATTGTAACCCCACTTTTTATAGCTCAAATAATCTTCACCCAAATTTTCATTTCAAGCGTTTTAAGCATGAAGGCAGATATTTTAAAATTATTACATGTATTTCCCGACCAGATGCTACCGCTTTCTTTTTGATTTATCTTTCAGCTTACCAATACACGGAGGATTCTTATTAACCTTGGTAACCTCCGGCGCACGACGATCCCATCCAATTTGGTATCGAACCAACATCACGTTGATTCTGGTGGGAGAGTAGTGTAGTGGCATTGGACAATAGCCACACAATCCACAAAGCTGTGAACACGAGACTACTCAGAAAATAGATATTCAATATTTAACGCGGAGAAATACCTAACAATGGAGAAGGCGCGAACAATGAATTGAATGGACTGGATTTGATCGGATGGCATGGCTCGGCCATGCAGGCGTGGTCCATCTAAATGTTACCTTATATCTTCTATTCATGTTAAATATATTGTTCCTTCTCTAGCCTAACGTCGTTCTACATCATGTATTAGTAATTGATACGATACAGTGAGTTGGTGTAGTCGATGGTGTGACTTCCACGTAAGATCTTATAGATTAGGCAGTTATATCATGACAAATATGCAAATTTAGGATTAAGTCTATTATTAGAGCAGTACTAATATCATAGTAGACCATAGTTCTACAATGTTTCACGTTCTATAACCTGTGATGTATGCTATTTATGTTAACAGATATACGTATTATGTGACACCAAACTGAAGTGGAAGACCGCTAACAGAATACCAAGGAGATTAAATTAAAGTGAACAGAAATGCAGAACGAAAGCAACTGTAACAACAACAGAATAGAAAGAATCATCAAACATGTAAAGGACAACTGAAAGAGGTGCAAGTAACGTATTTAATGTATGGTTAACATATCTTACGTAGGCACTCTGTAATTGTGGATTAAACAATAAACTGGTTATTCGTGCCGGAGTGTTCGTTCACTGCACAGCTATATCTTCTAACCCATACATACTAATGAATGCAGGCCACCACAACCATTGTAGCAACATCATCAAAATCCGTAGGTCTAAACATGCAATAGTGAAAAAGCAAGATCTGATAAGTCTTCTAATTGAATGCTAGATTCCGTTTCTCAAACTATTATAATAACCCCGTGCTAAATCTACACAGCGACCAGAACACGAGGGAAAAAGTGCAAACTATGGAAGAAACGCCTTACTCCTAAGTTTCGTTTATGTACAGAAAACCTAGGGTACTTATAGAATTTTAAATGAATTTGAGCTTCCCGAAAATTCCGGAATGCCACAAAATATAGTATCAGTATACGTACCATACAATCAGAAATGTGACTTGTAACTTTTTATTTTCTATATGTTGCTGATAAAACGTCTATTGGATGCTGATTTAATATGATGTTTCTCAGCGTTTTTCAGAGCCTCTTTTGGCTTTCTTTGAGGAATTTTCTGGACCTCTCGACATCTTCCTATTTTGGAAAAATCGGGATCTCTCCCAAGAAATAATAGTGGATGTTCATATTCCCAAGTTACAAATAATGTTGCTTTATTTAAAGCATATATGCTGCATTGACTAGAGAATCAACTAGAAGCGACTAGATGGTGAGGACCCGGGTTTGATTCTCCTGAGAAATTTTCATAAAATTTATTGAGAATCTCATTGTTCGATGATGGATCACTCGGAAATCAGCATCTATCAAAACTGTGTAAGGGTTTCGATCACAGCTTGATTCGTTCCACATATTTTATCATTTTTGTAAGAAATCTGATAATAAACATGTGTCATTAGGATAATTCATATCTGGTAAAAGAAATACAGCATACCAATAATTTTATTCATCAGAAACTTATGTCGCAGAATAAAGTGTACCATTTTAAGAAGAAAAAGACTTTGAAGGTAGATAAAACACACATTACGGAAATCATCAAACTGCACCACAAAGCAAGCGCTAACTTGAAACTCTGATGGGGAACGGAAAATAAGGCAATCGAACACACTGCGTTGAGAATTGGAAGCCGATATGAAAAGGATAAGTAGCAACTGGAAACAACTGGAGGGATTTCTCGGGACAGATTTCGATGGCAAATTCTGGCAAGCAGACTATGCTCCTCTGAAAATGGTAATTGGAGCAAGTGACTAAGTGATTTTTATTTCTGTATTGAAAGAATTCGGCGACAGTATTCTTGTATCTCCCAAAATCTGCAGTTTTAGTGGTTTGTTAGGGAAAATTTATGTGGTCTGTAGCTGATGTATGCAGACTAACTGCCTAAGGGAAACATTCAAACACTTGTTTACATATACATGCTCACAGAAACACAAATGGCGCTCGAATAGTGAGGTTTTAGAAACAGACCATAACAGATAACATTCCATTTTGTAAATATTCTTTAATACAATGTGGTCTGCTTAAAAGAACCGCATACGGAGCTAAAATATGTACTCACTTTCAGTGGTATTCATGTTTGACAACGTTTGTTTCCTAGTGGTACTACTGGTAACCTGGGAAGTTTGGTTCACTTAACATTCACCCGTTAGAAAACAGACGTCTAAGAGGTGACTTGCTAATAACTCACAGAGTCTATAACACTTCAATACATCCTCTTGAATACCTACTAAAAATCAGTCACAACATAAACCTCATCGGTACCACCCACAATCAGATTATACAACATAGCAGTACGGACTGTACGCACACGTTCAGCTCTTTAAAAGTAGCCGAATACTGGAACTCGCTGCCAGTCGAGCCCGTACAAGTGACTTCTCAAGAGTGTGTTACAAAGAAATGTAACATATTCGTAAGGACTACAAACAATGTTCCAGCATAATTTGCTATTATTTTTTGCCTTAATTGTTAAACACACCTAGGTTTCTATATGTAGGAACCAGTAATACACTGCTACCGAGTGCGGGATATGGTTAAGCGAAAGCTTCTTTTATTCCTTTCATAGCCATTTGGTTCCTTTGATCGATGGTTTTGTTTAAGTGGACCAATTGTTACCTTGAGATGATGTGTTTTTCAATCAGGTGAAATTTATTTAACTAGATACTGTGTAAATCATTCGTAACTTCTCGACATCAATATTTTAGTTTCGATTGCCACATTTTCTTGACCTCACGCTTTAATTACTTTTTATTGTCGTGTAATGCTTTTATCATTCGGTGTAAGTGTATACTGTGTGCCCACTGGTTCATCGGCTCGCCTTCTCTTGTTCTTTTCTTTTCCAGATTGGCCTACATACTGCTTCGCATACACCCTTAGCACGCAAGCTAAATTCAAGCCACCTACCAAAAACTGATCGTCAAAATCGACAGCGACGGGTAAGTATTCTCTCTGAGGATATATGTAGATCTACATATATTCTTTCTGTTTTGTTCGAAAAAAACAGTAGTACATAAATTGTAATGCATATTGTTCCAGAAGGTTGAAATTGCGATATGCAACCTCAGTAGTTTTCGTTCGCCCGGAAGAAGTGTCAAAAACCCTTTCAAAATTGTCTAAAATGATGAATTCGTCTTCTTACGCATGTTAGTTTATTAATTTCTACAAGACTGCAATTAATGCTTATCTTGTTTGTTAAATAATTGTAACTACACTCTTATAGAATAATTTATCATTTCTCAACATTAAATCAAGTTATACAGTCGTCTTGAAGACAAACACCTTGGTTATTTTGATTACTTTATGCTCCTTTTAATTACTCAATTCATCATTCGAAACTATTTTCATATTCACTTGTGGAATAGTTATTTCATCATGCAATTCTATAACCTAATCAGTCTTATATTGGTACCCTGAAGTATAAATATATGTGTGTCAATATACTATCGCAGATTTATTATGACAATGTAATTGAATTGTAATATTTATTCAAATAATTTGCTTTTTATTAAACAAAAAGTCATCATGGCTTAATTTATATACAAATATAATTTAATACCACTTCAAAATATAGTGATCTATTAGCCTCCCCTCTGGAAAGGTTACTGAAAAGTAAGTGAACTTGGTTAATTGGTTTCATGGTTGTTATTCTTGACAGTGGAACATTAAGGTAAATAAATCATTGTAATTTCAAATACACTTTCTTATTTATTCCTTATTGAGTGACGCAGGATCTAAGTAAGTTGTTCATATTAAAAACGACCTCATTGTGACATTTAAATTAGGCAAATTTGAACTCCAGTTTAAAATAGACACCTTGTTGCAATAACATTGGCAGTAAAATCTCCAACATTCTTGACCAAACAATAGACTTTTCATGACAAATCTAGTGGGACAGAACATCGTAAATTGTGTTGAGTAAAATGTTTTTTCCTTAACGCTTTCTCTGTCTTTTTTAGTTGAACCATATTCAACTAATCAAATGTAAACCTGACGTACCAATACTCATTCAGTACAGCTCACACATACGATTTTACCTATTATTCTTCTTTTGTTTTTCCTCACTCCTTTTCTCAAACATATGCTTCACTTTCAAATTATCTGAACACTTCTAGTTACGCAATACTAGTAATTTCCAATAATTATAAATTCATTGTCCGTTTTCTCAATTAATTCACCTACTTCCTATAATTAAATATTGATTCGAGATTTCATTATTCTTATCACAACCGGTACATCTGTCGTCACACTATCAATTTATACTTCATAATTATCATATTCATTTGTTTAATTCACTTTTTTGTTATCACTAACTCTTAAACGACCTTGATTGGTTTTATATGTCCACATATGGATATAAATATTAAGGTATAATAAGGTGAAACATGATGAAGGTCCAGTTGAAAACAATATTGTTTGCTTATACATGTTGCTTAATTCACAATATGAAAACTTTTGACTTTTGCGTTTGAAAAATCATACTATGGACAACAATCAATAGACAAATATGGTTTATGGTTTTAAACTTTTATCATTGTGACTTGTACTTACTTACTTACTTACGTACTCTTGTTACTCCTCGTGGGAGAGCATAGTCTGCTCACCAGAATTTGCCATCGAAATCTGTCCCGAGAAATCCCTCCAGTTGTTTCCAGTTGCTACTTATCCTTTTCATATCGGCTTCCAATTCTCAACGCAGTGTGTTCGATTGCCTTATTTTCCGTTCCCCATCAGAGTTTCAAGTTAGCGCTTGCTTTGTGGTGCAGTTTGATGATTTCCGTAATGTGTGTTTTATCTACCTTCAAAGTCTTTTTCTAATTTCATCTTCAGCTGGAAGTTGATTTGTTCTCTCCTACAGTAGATTGTTGCTGACGGTATCTGGTCAACGGGAATTTAGTATCTCGTGTAAACTTCTGTTTGTACATACTTGTGCCTTTTTGATTATGATTGTAGTAGTTCTCCACGTTTCAGCTCCGTACAGTGGAACTGTCTTGACGTTCATGTTGAAGATTCCGATTTTGATATTGGTTGACAGCTGTTTAAAGTTCCTTATGTTCTTCAACTGTAAGAATAAGGTTCTTGCTTTGCCAATCCTTGCATTTACGTCGGCATCGGATCCTCCTCGTCCATAGATGATATTGCTACTCGGGTACGTGAAAGATTACACGTTTACCAGAGTTCCTCCATCAAGTGTGATTGTGTTGTTCTCCGTGTTGCGTTTGACGATCTTGGTTTCCCCTTGTGTATGCTGAGGTCTGCTGATGCAGAGAATGCTGCTACACTGATTGTTTCGACGTGCATTTGTTGGTGTGTATGGAACAGAAGGGCAAGTCATGTGCAATGTCCAGATCGTCTAGTCGCATCCAATCTGTCTATTGTATTCTGTGCTTTCCGTCAGATATTAAAGTCTTTATAATCCATTCAACCACTCAAATAAAGAGAAAATTTGGGAGCAAGCAACCTTGTGTGATACCTGTCCTCACTTGGAATGTGTCTGTCAACTGCCCTCAATGTATAACTTTGCGGTGTAGTCCGTCGTATGAATTTCGGATGATGCTGACGATTTTCTGACGTAAACCATAGTATCGAAAAAGGTTATATGGGGTTCTCCTATTCACACTATCAAATACCTTTTTATAGTCAAGGAAGTTGATTGTTATGCGTAACGAACTAAAAACTGTTTTTAATGAATAAATCACTAGAAATTTGGGCGAGACTATAATATACTAGCGATCCAATCAGATACAAGATGACAGCTCTCAGACTTTGGCGCAAAATTCACTCATCCGTTTGGTTAAATAGAGTTTTGGCATTATAGCTGATGTCAGGTCGTGATGAAAACCCTAAACCTAATTCCTAAACTTAACCATCAACTTGAAATAATAATTCTAATTTCTCACGCTGGTTTATAACCCTCATTTGGTCCTAGTTATTAGTAGATGAACACTCTCAAGGTCACTTGAGCGTCATTCACAGATCATCCATAAGTTATAGTCTCTCCGAAATTTGAACTTTCTTTTAACAGACCTATCACCAGCCTAGGAGTAACTTTTATTCAGCCTGAAGTTCTATCAAGCATTTTCAAATATCTGACTTGTTTAATTATGAGCAACTACTCAATAATTAATGAGAAGACATATAATCTAGGGAGATGACCATTTTATAAGACCGAATGCACAGAAATCTTACTTATTTAAAATGCAACTAGGAAAAACTTGATTTATTCTCATCATTTAAATAGACTTATGAATAGTATCATTGTTAGACAATCTTATGTATTTCTCTTTTAGTTCAAAATATCTTGATAATAATAGTAGGAAATTTTGATTAATAAACCTTGAAGCTGAAATGAGTCAATCATCATTTGATACACTGCATGCTTTTGTGAATAAAAAGTTTTGATCTTTTAAAGTTGTAAGGGTGAAGACATTTAAACAAACCCAATAATTCATATGGCTTGGTCATTTTAATTCATCCACATAGCATATTCACTTTCTAATTATATCGTTAACAGTGTTATGAACTTTTATTACTAAGTACATTTTTTTATCAGATTACTTTACCATTAAATATATAGGTGATATGATAGAATGACTTTATTCTAATAATAGTTAACATTTTCTAAATATAGATAAAAATTTATCTATAGTTCAGTATTTTTTTGTTAACCCCCATGTTTTAACCTAATTCACAATACTTTACAATCAGTAATTTAACAGTAATTATTTTCAAGTGAAATCATTTTGTATATAACTTTATGAACTTTTTAATTAGTTCCTACCACAAACTTCCACCGTTAGAAAAGTGCAGAGTATAGTTTGAAAAATATCTTGTCTTCATTAACAATTTCTGAGCGCTTCATACTCATAATCACATAGGATGTTAAGTTAACAATGCTTGAGTTTCGAAATCTTCACGCTACTTGACTTTCTGGTTTTTAGTGATTTTCCTGATAAGGCACGTTAGTGGTGAAAATTACTTCCGGAATCTTATGTCACTTTTTTTAAAAAGTAAAATTATATTTCGGGCGCATATACACTCATACATTAGCTTCTGAACAAAAAATATACTTGAGACTTATACTTCCGTTTTAGGGGATTGGGTTACTTTGTATAGTTTCCTAAATACAAATGACTGTATTAATGTTTTTACCGAAGGCTAGAATAACAAGATCTGTAGAGTAGAACGAACCTATTCCTCTCTTCTTTGACTTCTCATAACAAGGTTACAAGTGCAATATAGTTGTTTGAGACTTGAAAGAACATAATCAGAAAAGGAAGAAGATACAGGGTATAACAATAAACATAATATCTAAGCTTAATTTATATCGATTTGTTGAAGAATAATCACCAAAAGTTCATTTTTGATAAACAACTAGTTAGTTTAAATAATCATTAACATTAATATATTATAAACCAACACAACTATAATTTTCAACTGCATACAATATTCTTCACAACCATATATAATGTGCTACAAATGAGCTTCGGATATTAAGTTTGTTTACAGATAAATATACTTCTATATAACATGGCAGATTTTATCATTGAGTTATATGTTCTACTTGATCGAGGATCAGAAGAATACAACTGTGACATCAGCTAAAAAACCTAGAAGACAAATAATATAACTGGTAAACATAATGCTATCCAGTTGGTCTATTGTGAAAGACCTGTATTAAGCATTGAAGTTAATGTCGATGTACAAGTATGATTTCTTTCGAAGTAGATGCCGGTAATAAATAGCTTTTCATTGCCTGAGTCAAAATATTCTGTCAGGCTAAACAGTTAAGCAGTGGTCAAGTATAATCTCCTTGATAAATTTTACCCTATACTTATTGGGGAGAACTGGCTAGAAATGGTTTGTAAATCGAAATGTATGTTTCCACCACTTATGATTCTCGAGATCTTGGAAATAGTGAAATTTAATGTTGATTCATTTCCTGTTCACTATTGGATTTCCGTGTTATTGTAATATGTGAATAATTGAACTGCTGTTGTTTATATGAGTTTCTGCAATGTTCTGTCTGTCAGTATTCTAACTTCTCTTTCTTTTACAGTCAATAAACTATTTAAATAGCTCGTTTTTTTACTTATTACATGTAGTCATTTTAATGTTTTCATAGGTCTCTTTTGTTCAAACTAGTGGAAATTCCTGCTTATCAGATGATTGAGACATCAAATATCACACACAAAACAGT